>NC_045792.1:65233635-65878575 GCF_009873245.2 Balaenoptera musculus | reverse complement strand
TCATCTAGAGACTCACAACGTGGAGGAGATGAGGGGTACATGGCCTCAGTAACCTAGCTTAGCACATGTTCACTGGTCACCATCTTATTATCCATTATTTCAAGCCAATGTCCCCAGTTCTATGAGAATTTATATTCTCCAATACCATGGCAAATAAGGAAAGATGGGATAGCCTCTGAAGCTTGAGTGAAAAAAGCCTTCCAGGAGCTGCTTTTCAGAGACACTGGAAAATGTTTGCCAAGGGCAGGCGGTGAGGCCACTGTCAGTGCTTCCAGGAAGACATACAAGAGCCTGAGTGTCGTGCAGTCCTAACCCTGGCTCCCAGACTGAGCAAACGTGTAGCAGATTAAATATTTTTCTATTGTCCTGTCCACCTCAATAAAACAGGGCACTCTTTAAAGCAGTTGCCTTAATGACGTTTGTGTGTCTTGGAATGCCACCCAGGGCGAACAAATCACATCTGAAGATGTGAAAACATGAAAATCGATAACAAGAAATGAAAAGTTCATTTCACTGATAAAACATCATTTATCTTAATCATTGGGGCTTCTCAGAATTTCCTAAGTGCCCTTTGAAATGCCAGCATCAAGGCTATTGCCCTTGTGTTTGCAGAAGGCCTAGGGGAGTCGAGGCAAGAATACCGATTGCTCGGGCAGGGAGCCTGCCAAGGAGAATCTGCATCCTTCTGGGGCAGGCACCCACGGGACTGGTTTCCAACCGAGGAGCTCCCAAGCAGGGGTTTCCTGGGATATTTCCGGTATTTCAAACCTCCCAGTGAAAATAAAATAATATACTACCTTCCTATGAAAGATATTTCACAAGACCCTAACTGTGAAGCATAAGCGACCCACTTTTGATAGGCTTTATGTAATATAACAATAGTAGTTCACACTGATTAATATGAATTGGGAAAATGAAATTATTATTCCACCTTCAGGAACCCTATACCTTGCCCTGCCCCCAGGCTAGATGACAGCATTCCCACTCCCCCCATTGAATCCATACAGGGATAAAATAGCACAGGTCCTCTGGTGAGAAGGTTGGAGGCCCTGGTCCCCAGGGATCAGCTTTCTGGCTGGTAGTCCTCTCCTTTCCTTTGCTTTACATATGCAGCCTCGTCCAGCCTTCTGGTTCCCTTAGCTCTTCTCAAAGGACCCAAATGTAGAGAGGATGGAGATGGCCTAAGAGCTGCCCTCCCAGCAGGAGGTGGAGTATTAGGAGCGCCCAGCAGGCCTTGCCTTTGGATAGCACACCCAGGCTTCCTGCACATGCTTGAGGCCAGATTAGCTGGTGGGGCGGGGAAGAAGCTGGAGCTTCTCTCCTGGTCTCCTTTGCTCTCCAGCCATGACCACGGTATGGAGATGGGAAGGGCAGTCTCAGGCCTCCATATTGCTGACGTAGCTTTCTCCAGAGTTTTCCCACATAGTGGCCAGAAGGCTTTTTAACACACATTGTGTCCCATTTCTCCTATGATAAAATCTGTAATCCTCTGATCTGACACCTCTTCTCCCCGCTCACTCTTTGTAGTCTAGCCATCCTGGCTTTCTACCAGCTCCTCCGGGGAACCTGGTCTTCTCCTAGCTGGGGCCCTTCCCTTAACAGCTCTTTACTCGAGTAGCTCAATGATTCAGGTGTCACTTTAAAACATCACTTTGCCAGAGACCTCTCTAGACCTCAAAATCTAAATGAGAGCTCCTTCAGAGTTTTTTGTACTTCTTCACAGAGGTCATTCCGATGCTACTCTCTCACTTCGTCCCAGCTTCCCCTCCGGCGTCTTTATTCCTGCCCTGCCACTAGGTTCATCGGTACCGTTTGTTTTAGATTCCATATAGGTGCGTTAGCATACGGTATTTGTTTTCCTCTTTGACTAACTTCACTCTGTATGACAGAGTCTAGGTCCATCCACCTCATTACAAATAACGCAATTTCGTTCCCTTCTATGGCCGAGTAATATTCCATTGTATATATGTGCCACATCTTCTTTATCCAGTCATCTGTCGATGGACATTTAGGTTGCTTCCATGTCCTGGCTATTGTAAATAGTGCTGCAATGAACATTGTGTACATGTATCTTTTTTTTTCATGTATCTTTTTGAATTATGGTTTTCTCTGGGTATACGCCCAGTAGTGGGATTGCTGGGTAGTATGATAGTTCTATTTTTAGTTTTTTAAGGACCCTCCATACTGTTCTCCATAGTGGCTGTATCAATTCACATTCCCACCAACAGTGCAGGAGGGTTCCCTTTTCTCCACACCCTCTCCAGCATTTATTGTTTCTAGATTTTTTGATGATGGCCATTCTGACTGGTGTGAGGTGACACCTCGTTGTGGTGTTCTTTTTTTTTTTTTACTTTTTTTTTTGTTAATTTATTGTATTTATTTTGGCTGTGTTGGGTCTTAGTTGTGGAATGCGAGATCTTCGTTGTAGCATGCAGAATCTTTCATTGCTGCGCACAGGCTTCTCTCTAGTTGTGGCGTGCAGGCTCTAGAGCACCTTGTTGTGGTTTTGGTTTGCATTTCTCTAATGATTAGTGATGTTGAACATCTATTCATGTGTTTGTTGGCAATCTGTACGTCTACTTTGGAGAAGTATCTATTTAGGTCTTCCACCCAGTTTTTGATTGGGTTGTTTGTTTCTTGTATTGAGCTGCATGACCTGCTTGTATATTTTGGAGATTAATCCTTTGTCAGTTGCTTCATTTGCAAATATTTTCTCCCATTCTGAGGGTTGTCTTTTTGTCTTGTTTATGGTTTCCTTTGCTGTGCAAAAGTTTTTAAGTTTCGTTAGGTCCCATTTGTTTATTTTTGATTTTATTTCCATTACTCTAGGAGGTGGGTCAAAAAGGATCTTGCTGTGATTTATGTCATAGAGTGTTCTGCCTATGTTTTCCTCTAAGAGTTTTATAGTGTCTGGCCTTAACATTTAGGTCTTTAATCCATTTTGAGTTTATTTTTGTGTATCGTGTTAGGAAGTATTCTAATTTCATTCTTTTACATGGAGCTGTCCAGTTTTCCCAGCATCACTTATTGAAGAGATTGTCTTTTCTCCATTGTATAGTCTTGCCTCCCTGGTCATAGATTAATTAACCATATGTGCATGGGTTTATCTCTGGGCTTCCTATCCTGTTCCATTGATCTATATTTCTGTTTTTGTGCTGGTACCACATTGTCTTGATTAGTGTAGCTTTGTAGTATAGTCTGAAGTCAGGGAGCCTGATTCCTCCAGCTCCATTTTTCTTTCTCAAGATTGCTTTGGCTATTCAGGGTCTTTTGTCTTTCCATACAAATTGTAAACTTTTTTGTTCTAGTCCTGTAAAAACTGCCATTGGTAATTTGATAGGGATCACACTGAATCTGTAGATTGCTTTGGGTAGTATAGTCATTTTCACAATGTTGATTCTTCCAATCCAAGAACATGGTATATCTTTCCATCTGTTTGTATTGTCTTTGATTTCTTTCATCCATGTCTTATAGTTTTCTGCATACAGGTCTTTTGTCTCCTTAGGTAGGTTTATTCCTAGGTATTTTATTCTTTTTGTTGCAATAATAAATGGTAGTGTTTCCTTAATTTCTCTTTCTATCGTTGTTATTGTATAGGAATGCAAGAGATTTCTGTGCATTAATTTTGTATCCTGTTACTTTACCAAATTTATTAATTAGCTCTAGTAGTTTTCTGGTGGCATCTTTAGGATTTTCTATGTATAGTATCATGTCATCTGCAAACATCAGATTATTTTTGATCAGCCCCTACTTAGGCAGGGAAAAACTGCTTGACCTACTGACTCCATCTAGTCTCATTTTCCAGTGGAAAAATAAATTAGTGATAATGTAGGGGGAGTGGATTATGTATACATTTGCTTTAGCACTGGAGTATGGATGATTCATATTTGAACCACAATGTATACATGTCTGAGAGTCAAGTTATTGGAAAATTACAGCCCCAGAATACTGTTGATGCAAATAAGCTTCAGTATACTCTGTAGGGTTAACCAAGCAACCCACAACAAAATACACTGATAATGATAAAGCTAAGCTAACTGTAATTCATAATTAAAAAGTACTGAAAGCAGCAATTGCAAATAGCAACCAACTGAAGACAACATTGATGATATCCTGATAAAGAGTCCTTGTCTCACATTTTGGAAATGTCAGTTCTGTGCCTGCACATGTGAAATTGGACCTTCCCATAGAGTGGACAGGCACTGCACAGGCATCGGGCTTATAGCAGGATAATGTGGGGTACTCAGTAACCTTTAGCACTTTCTTAGTCAATTACAAATTAGTAGCCCTAGTAATATGTACAAATAAAAGCTTAATCAAACTGTACATCATTCGCCATAATAATCCAAAGGAGGCCTTTAAAAAAATAAATTCAGTTTAGGGCACAGAAGAATGTTTCTGGTAATGCCCTCCCTACCCCCCCACCCCAGTAGGTACCAGTCTTGATTTTTGAAATCACTGTCTAGGCAACATTACCTCCTTCTGGTAGGGCTTTCGTTTTCTAGCTCATACAGACCAGAGATGTGCATTTGTATTTATAAAGTACTCATATTCTCATTTTAAACTGTAAGAAGTTTTAATACTCAGTGCAGAATAATCTCCAAGATAGAACATTAAGTGAAAAAAGCAATGTGCATGATACTATGTATAATATGCTATTTATGTTTAAAGAATGATTTTATATGTATGTTGACAAATAATTATATGCTTTATATTGTTGGGGTATCTCTGGAAGTGAATATAAGAAACAGAACAAAATAGTTGCTTCTGGGGACAGGTACTGGCTGCTGGGGGAGGGGAGGGAGAGAAAGTAGGTTTTTCACTAGATACTTATTCACACTTTTAAAATTTTGTACCATTTATACATCAACTATTAAAAAATCAATGAATTTAAATTTAGAAAAGAGGAAAAAGGGAAAAAAAGGACCCAGTGAGCCTACAGAGACTTGATTCTTGCCTCAGCTTTTCTTTTTTCTTTTAAAAGAGATGAGGGTTAAGTTTGGTTTATTTGTTTCCTGATGCCTTTTACCCCCCTTCAAAAACATAGTCATGTATTACGCAGAAGTTTCCAGAATCTAAACAAAAACCTCTAAATGAGATGGCAGTGTTATAAAACCAGGCCCAAGCCCCGGGATTCTGGACTGTGGTGAAGACCTCAGTCTCGAAACACAATTTTCTGATAAATTAGACCTGCTATTAAAAAAGTTTCCGAGTGTTCTGACGTGTCTTCATACAGTATATTTGTAAAATATAAAAAAAGAGTGCTCTTAATAAGGCCACTTGTCCACTGTCCATTTGCAGCTTGAATATAAGAAAAGAACACAAAAAAAGGAGACAAAATTCATAGAGCAAAGCACGTTTAAATGAATGCATTATTTATTTCATCCTGCCTTAGTATTGCTCAAGGAGACAAAGCAGTTATTTATGTTGATTTGCTATCAGGAATTTAAGAGAGCAAACGAATATCACAGTATTTAGTGTTTCCTAATGACAAATGAAATATTTCACTAATTATGTAAAAAGAATTGTATACTTTTACACAAATTGACACAGAAAGTACATTTTCTTTCTATCCTTAATGCTCATTATGCTGAGTAATACTTCTTTCTTAAAGCAAAATCTCCCCAGAAATAGGTAGTATATCGAAATTGTATGGGTTCTGAGTGACTGCAGCTAGACCATAGAGTAAGAAGTGATGAAAAGCTGGAAGGAATGTTTTGGACATGATGGGAGGCCTCCCTCTGGGTGGTGTAGACAGAGATCACAGTGAATTCCTCAAACTAGGGATGGGCTTTGTGCAATTGGGCCTAAAGTAGTGACAAAGCAGGCATAGACTTCTGGTGGTGGGGATACAGACTGGTGTCCACCGAGCATACTTAGGAAAATTCTATAATGAAGATATAATATCAGTACAAGTTATTAATTATCCCAAGGGCTTGGTCAACTTATGAGTACGAATGTTAAGTACCCCAAGCTGCAACCTTCGGTCTAAGGGGGTCCCATGCATACTAAGTGTGCAAGTATTTGCCCCACGCTTCTTGTCCTCCTACTCACCCCCACTTCATCCCCTTTCCTATCCCTCCAGGCCCCGCAGGCTGGGACAACTAGAGCCCAAACTTGGGTTCACGTAGAGGGGATCCATGTAACCGCAAGCCTGCGGGTAACCCACGCAAGGAAACCACTCAGCTTGGGTCTAAATAACTTACATTTTTCCTCGCCTGAATTAGCCAGTAATTGCATGTGGGCAGACTTAGCCAGAAATGGTCTAAATGATCAATTAGAGGGCAAAAAGGAGTTCCTTTCTTTAAGCTCAAGGGTCCCTGTTGAAGAGCCCTATTTCCCAAGCCCTGCTCGCATGGGCCCGCGCCCAGCTCTCTGTGGTGCCTGGGTATATTGTACATTTGCCTAACGATAGTGAGTTGAGGACTTATTTTGTAGGAAAATATAGGGCACTTCCATTACATGCAATCAAGCAAGAAGGCTGCAAAATGTGCCACTCCATTAATTTTAAACAGAATCCACCCCAAATGTCACCCTGAAACCAGAGTAAGGGGTTATTACAAATCTGAAGGAATTAAGAGTAATTTTCATTTGCGAAGGAGTTGAGGGACATGACTCCTGCCACACACACACTATTAATGGGTGAAATTTGATTTGCCAATTTCAGTGTGAATCACTGAGCCCTGACCTAGCCTGCCTGGTGGTGAGATCAGGGGGCTCCTGTCTTCTTGGAGGGCACAGGTGCACACGTACACACACACACACACACACACACACACACACACACAAGAATAGAATGTGCAGAGACTGTAATGCAACGGGCTGGTTATTAACACATATGTTCTTCAAAGAAGAAAAACAAATGGCAGCTTCTGGCAAGTCATGTAAACTCTCTGAGCCTCAGTTTCCGTATCTGTAAAAGGGGCTGATAACATCTGCTTCAATAGGAGTCATGAGTATTCGTGAGTTTGAGTAGCTCAGAGCACTTAGTGTGGTGCCCAGCCCATAGGTTATACCCATTAAATGGTAACTGTTATCTTTATTTTCATCTTCTGAGGGTGAGTGGGCTCTTGTGCCTAAGTTGGTTCCAAATCACACTGAGGGAAATCTGGACCTGGCACCAGGATGGCGACAACCTTCACAAGCCATTGCAGGGTCAGCTTTAGAGCCTGGGAGGTGTGGGTCAGCCCACTGACTTACTGATCATTTCCTTCCTAATCTCAGTTTCCACTATCTCTGGGAATAGAGCAGGCGGACTTGGGAGAGAGCACAGAGCAAGAGACAGGAATAAGCAGGTTAAGGCGGTTCAGGGGACGGTCCAGTCTGCCCCTCACTCCACGTTCCGGTACTTGGTGAAGAGGTTGTACAACACTCGCAGTGTGGATTTCAGGTCACAGTTGACAATGTCTGCATAGAAAACAAAAAAACACACATTGCTTCAGTGGTGCCACATGGCCCCAAACTGGCATCGGGTGTCCTCTTCCTTCTGCCCCCCACCACATGGTCCTGGGGAGGGTGTCTCCCCTCTCCCACAGGACATCATTCTGTGCTCCTGAGGAGCTAGCTCCCTGTCCTGCTGGGAGAGAAGAGCATCCCCATGAGACAACCAGGGGCAGGTGGGTGTTGAAGGACGGGCAGTGTGTGCAGCAAGAATTCAGAGCAGGGGACAGCCAGGGGCAGAGGTGCTGGGGCATGGGCGTCTCATCTCTCACTGAAAGAAAGCAGACCCCAGAGCATGTAGTCTTTGCCCTGGAAACAGAATCCCAGGCGAGAGGACCCTGACCCGACTCTGTGCCCTGGGTCTCACCTGTCTCTCGGGGCCCCTCTCCCTCTGCCTTCACCCTGCCCCACAGAGCCAGCCGTGATGGGTGGCAAGGAGGGGAGGGCCTGCAGCTACACTGGGGGACGAGGAGGTGAGTTAGGACTAAGCTGCCTCTCCCTTAAGATGGGTGGGAGGGCCCCTAAAGGGCAGAGGAGCCCACCCGGCAGGGAGTACTCAGTAGATTATGTGTCACCCGAAAGATTAAGGACAGAGCAAGGTGGCCGGGTTTGAGGCTGGGAGCTGGATTATATTTTCAGGAGAGTTCCACCGTGGGTCCTGAGCTTTTTTTTTTTTTTTTTAATTTTTATTTATTTATTTATTTATTTATTTATTTATGGCTGTGTTGGGTCTTCGTTTCTGTGCGAGGGCTTTCTCTAGTTGTGGCAAGCGGGGGCCACTCTTCATCGCGGTGCACGGCCCTCTCACTATCGCGGCCTCTCTTGTTGCGGAGCACAGGCTCCAGACGCGCAGGCTCAGCAATTGTGGCTCACGGGCCCAGTTGCTCCGCGGCATGTGGGATCTTCCCAGACCAGGGCTCGAATCCGTGTTCCCTGCATTGGCAGGCAGATTCTCAACCACTGCGCCACCAGGCAAGCCCCCTGTCCTGAGCTTTTATACAACCATTTCCTCCCGCCCTCACTTCCCCTGACCCCTCCCTCTCTTCCTCCTCTTTACTGGTCGCCTCCTCTGGCTGCCCCTCTAACCCTCTGTGGACTCCTCTGCCTTCTCCTCCCCCCCAAGGCCCCACCCTGCGCTTGCCCCTCTGCACTCACACCACTGTGGGAGCGCCTTCCCTGAGGAACTGGCGTAGTGAAAATATAAAGAAAGGAACTCTGCCTACTACTTAGGGATGCAGACTGAGGTAATAGAAGGAAAAGGAAAAGTTTAAAAAAAAAAAAGAAGGCAAAAGGCAAAAGTCTGATGACTATACAAGTCAGGAGAGTTGAGGTTGAAGATTATGTCCAAAAAGGGCAAGCGGAGGGAAGTCTGGGGAGCTGGGATTGCTGTATCCCTTGAGCTGGGAGCTGGTTACATGGTGGCTCGTTGGATAATATTTCACTAAAGTTATTGGAAAAAAACCCTAACTGTGCAGAAGGTCTGATGAAGTAAATGATGTAAGAGAAAATAATAGAAAATAATAAATGCTCTGGGTTTCAAAGGTGGGAGGCTGAGTCGCTGGGAGGGAAGGGACTGGGGGACAATGTCAGGGCTCCAGCAGCGGCATGGTCAAAAGGAACAGGGATCATCCAGGACCAGCAGAGCGGGAGGCCGGTGGCTCTGGCAGGCTGGGCTGTGGTTCCAGGTCTTAGCCTTGGGACTCTTGCAGTTGTAGCTGCCACAGTCAGGTGTGCCCAGGCCCTAGGCCCTGCAAAGATCAACACCTACTGGGCCATAAGCCAAGGGCCCAGGGCTGGGGAATCTCCTTAGGGCTCCCCAAACCCCTGGGCCCCATCCTGCCTGCCCCCTCCCAGGCCTTATCCCAGTTGTAGACCAACTACTCCACCCCTGCTGGGCTCAGACTCTGCTCCAAGCTCTCTTGCCGATAGACCAGGGGCTCAGGGACCACCCGTGAGGCCTGGAGCTCAGCTCCCTTTCTGCTCCCATGTTGGTTCGTGCACATATGTGAGCCTCCAGCTTGGACCCTGCCCAGTGGCTGAGCCCTGCTGCCTTGCCTTGCTCATGCTGAGTCACCCTCTGTCAGGTAGGGTCCTATGCCCTCTGGGCTGATTCCTGTCCTCCCCTGACTGCTTGGTGATGAGTGTTCCTTAAATTCCACCCAAGTCAAAGATTAGGAAGTTACCCTAAGAAGGAACTGCTGGAAAGGCAGACAGGGACAAAGATGAGCTCACTAAGGGAGTGAGCGTGAAGAGGAAGGTAGGCTGACACTGGGGCCACTGCAGCAGGCTCCTAACTGGGCTCTTCAAAGCCTCTTGCCCTCTCCAGTCCATTCTACCCACTGCAGCTAGACTATTTGGCTTCTGGGTATGGTTGTGCAGGATGCACACTGCACAACTCCAGGGCACATCATTCATATTTCCAAGGTATCATTACCACAGACTACAATATAACTCTGGCCCCAGGGATTGTGCAGGTCACAACCTGTATGCCCATACAGCTATTTCACATAAGATAAAGTCCCGAATCCTAAGCCATGGTTTTACAAGGCAAAAGCTGACTCTGGCCCACCCTTCCAGTCTCACTTCATGCCACGTTCCCCCTCATTCACTCTGCACTGGTCACAGAGGCTTCCTTTCACAACGTCCCAATAGGCTGTGCTCCGCCATCATCTTGGCCTCTGCACATGCTGTTGCAACATCTAGATTGTTCTTCCCAAGTAGCTGCCTCCTGATCCTCTTGCAGACCTCAGCTCAAAGCACTACCTCCTGAGTGAAGTCTTGACACCTAGCTTTGATGAGGGCACCCTGTCTTATGTTCTCAAACCCCCCGCACTCTTCCTTCATAGCACTCACTCCAGTTCTCAAGCTGTGGTTTGTGTGCTTATCTGATGAAATCTGCCTCTGCTCGGAGTGTGACCAACGTGACTGCAGAGAGTTGATCTTGTTTTGCTCCAGTGCCTGGCCCAGTACCTGGCATGCACAGACCTCAAAAGATATTAATAAATAAATGCATGAATGATTTCCCAGTGTCCTGGAAGCCAAGAAAGAAAATTCCAGAAAGAGAGGATGACCAATAGAGCCACATGCTCCCAAGAGGGTGAAGAGAGTAAGGGCTGGAAAGAGTTCCCAGGGGACATGGTCCTGCTGGTGGCTTGGGAGAGAGCAAGGCCATGTGCAGGTGGTGGCAAGGTGTTAACAGCAGAATGGGCAGATGAGAGGTGGAGGCAATGGGCATGGGTGCAAAGGGTGAACTTGGGAGCCTGAGGAAGGAGAGCTATGGATGGAGGCGGGAGGATTTGTTTTTCCCTTTTAAAGACAGGGGAGTTCTAAGATTGCTAGAGAAAGAAAATGTCCAATATGGGAGAATGTTTCAAAATGACCATTTAATTTACTCCAATTCACTTCTTTTCCCTTTTATTGCAGTATAGTTGATTTACAGTGTTATATTAGTTTCAGGTGTATAACACAGTGATTCAATATTTTTATAGATTTTACTCCATTTAAAGTTATTATAAAACAATGGCTATATTTTCCTATGCTGTACAGTATATCCTTGTTGCTTATTTATTTTAGGCATAGTAGTTTGTTAATCCCCTACCACTATCTTTCCTCTCCCTCCTTCCCTTTCCCCACTGGTAATCACTAGTTTGTTCTCATATCTGTGAGTCTCTGTTTTGTTATATTCATCTGTTTTATTTTTTAGATTCCACATATAAGTGAAATCATATAGTATTTGTCTTTCTCTGGCTTATTTCACTAAGCATAATATTCTCTAGGTCCATCCACATTGCTGCAAATGGCACTATTTCATTCTCTTTTATGGCTGAGTAGTATTCCATATTATATATATACCACATCTTCTTAATCCATTCATCTGTTGATGAGCACTTGGGTTGCTTCCATATCTTGGCTATTGTAAATAGTGCTGCTGTGAACATCAGGGTGCATGTATCTTTTTGAATTAGTTTTCATCTTTTCCAGATATATACCCAGCAGTGGAATTGCTGGATCATATGGCAGTTCTATTTTTAGTTTTTGAGGAAGCTCCATACTGTTTCCATAGTGGTTGCAACAGTTTACATTCCCACCAACAGTGTAGAAGGGTTCTCTTTTCTCCACACCCTCTCCAGCATTTATTATTTGCAGACATTTTGATGGTAGCCATTCTGACAGGTGTGAGGTGATATCTCATTATTGTTTTGAGTTGCATTTCTCTGATGATTAGTCATGTTGAGCAGCTTTTCATGTGCCCGTTGGTCATCTGTACATGTTCTTTGGAAAAATGTCTATTCAGGTTTTCTGCCTATTTTTTTTTTTTAATGAAAGCTTCTTTCTTTCTTTCTTTCTTTCTTCTTTCTTTCTTTCTTTCTTTCTTGCTTGCTTGCTTGCTTGCTTGCTTGCTTGCTTGCTGTGTTGGGTCTTTGTTTCTGTGTGAGGGCTTTCTCTAGTTGCGGCAAGTGGGGGCCATTCTTTTTTTTTTTTTTTTTTTTTAATATATATATATATTTTTAATATTCATTTATTTATTTATGGCTGTGTTGGGTCTTCGTTTCTGTGCGAGGGCTCTCCCTAGTTGTGGCAAGTGGGGACCACTCTTCATCGCAGTGCGCGGGCCTCTCACCATCGCAGCCCCTCCCGTTGCGGGGCACAGGCTCCAGACGCGCAGGCTCAGCAATTGTGGCTCACGGGCCCAGCCGCTCCGCGGCATGTGGGATCTTCCCAGACCAGGGCTCGAACCCGTGTCCCCCGCATTGGCAGGCAGACTCTCAACCACTGCGCCACCAGGGAAGCCCGGGGGCCATTCTTCATCGCGGTGTGCAGGCCTCTCACTGCTGCAGCCTCTCCCGTTGCGGAGCACAAGCTCCAGACGTGCATCTGCCCATTTTTTAATCAGGTTGTTTGACTTTTTTGATATTGAGTTGTATGAACTATTTATATATTTTGGAAACTAACCACTTACTGGTAATATCATTTGCAAATATTTTCTCCCATTCAGTAGGTTGTCTTTTCATTTTGTCAATATTTCTTTTGCTGTGCAAGTTTTTAAGTTTAATTAGGTCCCATTTATTTATTTTTGCTTTTATTTCTTTTGTGTTAGGAGAGCGAGCCCCCAAAATATTGCTACAACTTATGTCAAAGAGTGTTCTGCCTATGTTGTCCTCTAGGAGTTTTATGGTTTCAAGTCTTAAATTTAGGTCTTTAATTCATTTTGAGTTTATTTTTGTATATGATATGAACAAGTGTTCTAATTTCATTCTTTTACATGTAGCTGTCCAGTTTTCCTTGTACCACTTATTGAAGAGACTGTCTTTTTTCCATTGTATATTCTTGCCTCCTTTGTTGTAGATTAATTGACCACAAGTGTGTGGGTTTATTTCTGGGCTCTCTATTCTATCCCATTGATCTATGTGTCTGTTTTTGTGCCAGTACCATGCTATTTTGATTACTGTAGCTTTGTAGTATAGTCTAAAGTCAGGGCGAGTGATTCCTCCAGCTTTGTTCTTTTTTCTCAAGATTGCTTTTGCAATTTGGGGTGTTTTGTGGTTACATATACGTTTTAGGATTATTTGTTCTAGTTTTGTGAAAAATGTCATGGGTATTTTGGTAGGGATTGTGTTAAATCTGTAGATTGCTTTGGGTAGTATGGACATTTTAACAATATTAATTCTTCCAATCCATGAACATGGGATATCTTTCCATTTCTCTGAATCATCTTCAATTTCCTTCATAAGTGTTTTATGGTTTTCAGATTATAGGACTTTCACCTCCTTAGTTAAGTTTATTCCTAGGTATTCTTATACCCTGCAACTTTACTGAATTCACTTATTAGTTCTGATCGTTTTCTGGTGGAGACTTTAGAGTTTTCAATACATAGTATCATGTCATCTACAAATAGTTACAGTTTTACTTCTTCCCATCTGGTTGGATGTCTTTTATTTCTATTTCTTTTCCGATTGTTATGGCTAGGACTTCCAAACTATGTTAACCAGAAGTGATGAGAATGGGCATCCTTGTCATGTTCCTGGTTCTAGAGAAAAAGCTTTTTTACCTTTTCATTGTTGAGTATGGTGTTAGCTGTGAGTTTGTCATAAATCGCCTTTATTATATTGAGATATTTTCCTTCTATAACAACTTTGATGAGAATTTTTGTCATGAATGGATGTTGAATTTTGTCAAATGCCTTTTCTGTGCCTATTGAGATAATAGTGTGATTTTTATCCTTCTTTTTGTTAATGTGATGTATCATATTGATTTGGGGATATTGAACCATCCTTGCATTCCTGGAATAAATCACACTTGATTTTGGGATTTTTATATTGTTGAATTTGGTTTGGTAATATTTTGTTGAGAATTTTTGTTTATATTTATCTTAGATATTGGCCTGCAATTTTCTTTCTTTCTCTTTTTTTGTAGTGTCTTTGCCTGATTTTGGTATCAGGGTAATGATGGCCTTGTAGAATGAATTTACAAATGTTCTCTCCTCTTCAATTTTTTTAATAGTTGAGAAGGATGATATTAGTTCTTCCTTTATATGTTTGGTAGAATTTCCCTGTGAAGCTTTCGGGACTTTTGTTTGCTGGGAGTTTTCTTCTGTTTGTTTGTTTGTTTGGTTTTTTAAAATTACAAATTCAATTCACTACTAGTGATCACTCTGTTCAGACTGTTTCTTCCTGATTCAGTCTTGGAAGGTTGTATGTTTCTAGAAATTTGACCATTTCTTCTAGGTTGTCCAATTTTTTGGCATATAACTGTTCATAGTATTCTCTTATGATTTTTTTTGTATCTCTGTGATATTGGTTGTTATTTCTGTTCTTTCATTTCTTATTTTGTTTTTTGGGGTCCTCTCGTGTTTTTTTTTTTTTTTCCTGATGAGCTTGGGTAAAAATCTGTCAAATTTGTTTATCTTTTAAAAAAACGCCAGCTTTTGGTTTCATTGATATTTGGGTTTTTAAAAAAAAATTATTATTATTATTATTATTATTATTTTTAAATTTATTTTTGGCTGTGTTGGGTCTTCGTTGCTGCACGCAGGCTTTCTCTAGTTGCGGCGAGCAGGGGCTACTCTTCGTTGCGGTGCGCGGGCTTCTCATTGCAGTGGCTTCTCTCGTTGTGGAGCACGGGCTCTAGGCGCATGGGCTTCAGTAGTTGTGGCACACGGGCTCAGTAGTTGTGGCTCATGGGCTCTAGAGCACAGGCTCAGTAGTTGTGGCACACAAGCTTAGTTGCTTCGTGGCATGTGGGATCTTCCCAGACCAGGGATCGAACCCGTGTCCTCTGCATTGGCAGGCGGATTCTCAACCACTGCGCCACCAGGGAAGCCCTGGGTTTTTTTTTTTTTTTGGTCTCTATTTTATTTATTTACTCTCTGATCTTTATTATTTCCTTCCTTCTGCTAAGTTTGGGCTTTGTTTGTTCTTCTTCCTCTAATTCCATTAGATGGTCAGTTAGATTGTTTATTAGAGATTTTTTTCTTATTTCTTTAAATAGTCGCTTATTGCTATAAGGTTCCCTCTTAGAACTGCTTTTCCTGCATCCCACAGATTTTGGAAAGTTGTGTTTCCATTTTCGTTTGTCTCGAGGTATTTTCTGCTTTCTTCTTTGATTTTTTCATTGACCCACCGGTTTTTTAAAGTAGAACATTGTTTAGTCTCCATGTGTTCATGCTTTTCCCATTTTTCTTCCTGTAACTGATTTCTAGTTTCATACCATTGTGTTTGGGAAAATGCTTGATATAATTTCTATCCTCTTAAATTTGTTGAGACTTGTTTTGTGGCCTAGCATGTGCTCTATCCTGGAGAACATTCCATGTGCACTTGAAAAAAATGTGTATTCGGCTGTTTCTGAGTGGAATGTAGATATCTATTAGGTCCAACTAATCTAATGTGTCATTTAAGACCACTGTTTCCTTACTGATTTTCTTCTGCTGATCTGTTCATTGATGTAAGTGGGTATTAAAGTCCCCTACTGGGACTTCCCTGGTGGCACAGTGGTTAAGAATACGCCTGCCAATGCAGGGGACACGGGTTCAAGCCCTGGTCTGGGAAGATCCCATATGCCGTGCCACAACTACTGAAGCCTGTGTGCCTAGAGCCCGTGCTCCACAACAAGAGAAGCCACTGCAATGAGAAGCCCACGCACTGCAACGAAGAGTAGCCACCACTCGCTGCAACTAGAGAAAGCCCGTGTGCAGCAACGAAGACCCAACACAGCCAAAAAATAAATTTTAAAAAAGTCCCCTACTATTATTGTATTACTGTCAATTTCTCCTGTTATGTCAATGTTTGCTTTATATATTTAAGTGCATATATGTTAACAAGTGTTTTATCCTCTTCTTCTTTGATCCCTTTATCATTATTTAATGCCCTTGTCTTTTGCTATAGACTTTGTTTTAAAGTCTATTTTGTCTTATATGAGTATTGTTACTCCTGCTTTGGTCTTTCCATTTGCATGAAATATTCTTCCTTTCCCTCACTTTCAGTCTGTGTGTATCTTTAGTTCTGAAGTGAGTCTCTTGTAAGCAGCATTTAGATGGGCATTTTTTTCTTTATCCAATCAGCCACCCTGTGTCTTCTTTTCTTTTTTTTTTAAAATGTATCTATCAATTTATTTATTTATATTGAAGTATAGTTGATTTACAATGTGTTAATTTCTGCTGTACAGAAAAGTGATTCAGATATATACATATATATATATATATATATATATTCTTTTCCATTATGGTTTATCATAGGATACTGAATATACAGTAGGACCTTATTGTTTGTCCATTCCATATATAATAGCTTATCTCTGCTAACCCAAACCTCCCATTCCATCCCTCCCCCAACCCCCTCCCCCTTGGCAAGCACAAGTCTGTTCTCTATGTCTGTGAGTCTGTTTATGTTTTGTAGATAGGTTCATTTGTGTCATATTTTAGATTCCACATATAAGTGATATCATATGATATTTGTCTTTCTCTTTGACTTACTTCACTTAGTATGATAATCTCAAGTTGTATCCATGTTGCTGCAAATGACATTATTTCGTTCTTTTTTTATGGCTGAGTAGTATTCCATTGTACATATGTACAAAACAAAAATAAAATGGGACCTAATCAAACTTACAAGCTTTTGCACAGCAAAGGAAACTATAAAAAAAAAAAAGAGTCTTGTTAATCTTGTATCCTGCTACATTGCTGAATTCATTTATCAGTTCTAGTAGTTTTTTTGTGGAGTCTTTAGGGTTTTCTCTATACAGAATCATGACATCTGCATATAATGACAATTTTACCTTTTCCCTTCCAATTTGGATACCTTTTATTTCTTTTTCTCATCTGATTGCTGTGGCTGGCTTTGCCTTTGCTGGTTTTGGTATCAGGATGATGGTGGCTTCATAGAATGTCTTTGGGAGTGTTCCTTCCTCTTCAATTTTTTGGAAGAGTTTGAGAAGGATCGGTAAAAGTTCTTTGTATGTTTGGTAGAATTCGCCTGTGAAGCCATCTGGTCATCTACTTCATCTCTAGTGATCAGTCTGTTCAAATTATCTGTTTCTTCTTGATTCAATTTTTGTGGGCTGTATGTTTCTAGAAACTTGTCCATTTCTTCTAGGTTGTCGAATTTGTTGGCATATAATTGTTCATAGTATTCCCTTATGGTTTTCTGTATTTCTGTGGTATGGGTTGTTATGTCTCCTTTTTCATTTCTTATTTTGTTTATTTTGGTTCTCTCTTTTCTTCTTGGTGAGCCTGGCTAGAGGTTTGTCAATCTTGTTTACCCTTTCAAAGAACCAGCTCTTGGTTTTATTGCTTTTTTTCCTATTGTTTTTTAAAATTTAATTTTTATTGGAGTATAGTTGATTTGCAGTGTTGTGTTAGTTTCTGCTGTACAGCAAAGTGAATCAGTTATACATACACATATATCCACTCTTTCTAAAATTCTTTTCCCATGTAGGTCATTACAGAGTATTGAGAAGAATTCCCCATGCTATACAGTAGGTCTTTTAGTTATCTACTTTATATATAGTAGTGTGTATATGTCAATTCCAATCTCCCAGTTTATCCCTCCCCTCCTTTCCCCCCCCCGCCCCGGTAACCATAAATTTGTTTTCTACATCTGTGACTCTATTTCTGTGTTGTAAATAGGTTCATTTGTAACATTTTTTTAGATTCCACATATAAGCGATATATGATATTTGTTTTTCTCTGTCTGACTTACTTCACTCAGTATGAGAATCTCTAGGTCCATCCATGTTGCTGCAAATGACATTCTTTCATTCTTTTTTATGGCTGAGTAATATTCCATTGTATGTATATGTGTGTGTATATATGTGTATATACACACACACACACACACACACACACACACACACACACACACACACACACCCCACATCTTCTTTATCCATTCCTCTGTCGATGGACATTTAGGTTGCTTCCACGTCCTGGCTATTGTAAATTGTGCTGCAATGAACATAGGGGTGCATGTATCTTTTTGAATTATGGTTTTATCTGGGTATATGTCCAGGAGTGGGATTGCAGGATCATATGGTAGTTCTATTTTTAGTTTTTTAAGGAGCCTCCATACTGTTCTCCATAATAGTTGTACCAATTACATTCCCATCAACAGTGTAGGAGGGTTCCCTTTTCTCCACATCCTCTCTAGCATTTACTATTTGTAGATTTTTTTTAAACATTGCTTCCATTCCTAAATGTATCCACTTTTTTTTTTTTTAAACCCCACATTTATTTATTTATTTTTGGCTGTGTTGGGTCTTCGTTTCTGTGCAAGGGCTTTCTCTGGTTGTGGCAAGCGGGGGCCACTCTTCATCACGGTGTGCGGGCCTCTCACTGTTGCGGCCTCTCTTGTTGCGGAGCACAGGCTCCAGACACGCAGGCTCAGTAGTTGTGGCTCACAGGCCTAGTTGCTCCGTGGCATGTGGGATCTTCCCAGACCAGGGATTGAACTCGTGTGGCCTGCATTGGCAGGCAGACTCTCAACCACTGTGCCACCAGGGAAGCCCCTGTAGATTTTTTTGATAATGGTCATTCTGACCACTGTGAGGTGATACCTCATTGTAGTTTTGATGGGCATTTCTCTAATAATTAGTGATGTTGAGCATCTTTTCATGTGCTTTTTAGCCATCTGTATGTCTTCTTTGGAGAAACGTCTATTTAGATCTGCCCACTTTTTGATTGGGTTTTTTGGGTTTTTTGGATATTGAGCTGCTTGAGCTGTTTGTATATTTTGGAGATTAATCCCTTGTCAGTTGCTTCCTTTGCAAATATTTTCTCCCATTCTGTGGGTTGTCTTTTCGTGTTTATGGTTTACTTTGCTGTGCAAAACCTTTTAAGTTTAATTAGGTCCCATTTGTTTATCTTTGTTTTAATTATCATTACTCTACGAGGTGGATCAAAAAAAAATCCTGCTGCGATTTATGTCAGAGAATGTCTATTGTTTTTTTAATCTCTATTTTATTTATTTGCTCTCTGATCTTTATTATTTCCTTCCTTCTGCTGACTTTAGGTTTTGTTTGTTCTTCTTTTTCTAATTCTTTTAAATGTAGGTTAGGTTTTTACTTGATTTTTCTTGTTTTCTGAGAAAGGCGTGTGTCGCTATGAACTTTCCTCTGAGAACTGCTCTTGCTGCATCCCAAAGATTTTGTATGGTGTGTTTTCACTGTCATTTGTCTCAAGGTATTTTTAAATTTCCTTTTTGATTTCATCGTTGATCCAGTGGTTTTTTAGTAGTACGTTGTTTAATCTCCATGTAATCATTTTTTTCTCATTTCTTTTTCTGTGGTTGATTTCTAGTTTCATGCTGGTGTGGTCAGAAAAGATGTTTGAGATAATTTCTATACTCTTAAATTTGTTGAGGCTTGTTTTGTACCCTAGTATGTGGTCAATCCTAGAGAATGTTCTATGTGCACTTGAAAAGAATGTGTATTCTGATTTTTTGGATGTAATGTTCTGAAAATATCAATTATGTATAACTGTTCTACTGTATCATTTAAGATCTGTTACCTTATTAATTTTCTGTCTAGAAGATCTGTCCATTGATGTGAGTGGGGTGTTAAAGTCTCCTACTATTATTATATTACTGTCATTTTCTCTCTTTATGTCTGTTAGTATTTGTTTTATGTATTTGGGTGCTCCTATATTAGGTGCATGTATGTTGACAAGTATACAATCCTCTTCCTGTATTGATCCTTTTATCATTATACAGTGTCCTTTATCTTTCTTTATGGCCTATGTTTTAAAGTCATTTTGTCTGATATGAGAATTGTAACCTCTGTTTTTTCATTCCCGTTTGCTTGAAATATCTTTCCATCCCCTCACTTTCAATCTATATATATCCTTTGCCCTGAAGTGGGTCTCTTGTAGGCAGCATATTGTAGGCTCTTTTTTTAAAAAAATCCACTCTGCTACTCTGTGTGTTTTGATTGGAGCATTGTGTCCATTGACATTTAAGGTAATTATTGATAGATATCTATTTATTGCCATTTTAACATTTTTTTCCCATTGATTTTTTTTTTTATTAATTTATTTATGGCTGTTTTGGGTCTTCATTTCTGTTCGAGGGCTTTCTCTAGTTGCGGCAAGCAGGGGCCACCCTTCGTTGCGGTGCGTGGGCCCCTCACTATCGTGGCCTCTCCTGTTGCGGAGCACAGGCTCCAGATGCGCAGGCTCAGTACCTGTGGCTCACGGGCCCAGTTGCTCCGCGGCATGTGGGATCCTCCCAGACCAGGGCTCGAACCTGTGTCCCCTGCATTGGCAGGCAGACTCTCAACCACTGCGCCACCAGGGAAGCCCCCCCATTGATTTTATATTTCTTCTTTGTCCCTTTCTTTTTGTGGTTTGATGATTTTCTTTTGTATTATACTTATGTTCTCTTTTTTTGTTTTTGTTTTTTGTGAATCTATTGTATGTTTTTGATTTGTGGTTAGACTGTTTTTCAAGTATGTTAACCCCATCCTGTATCTACTCGCCTTAGACTGGTAGTCATATAGGCTCAAACACATTCTAGGAAATGAAAAAAAAAGCTACATGTTCTTCCTCCGCCACATTTCATGACTTTGATGTCCTCTTTTACATCTTCATGTTCATCCTTTTGCTGTTCATTGTGGTTATCATCACTTTCACAGACATTTTTTGATTTTTAAAAAAATCTGTGTACTCGCTTATTTAGGTGCTTTGTTTTCCAATTGTGATTTTCTCTTTCCTATATATTCTTACTTCTTTTCTATTTATAGGAGACCTTTCAATATTTCCTTTAGGATAGGTTTAGTATTGCTGTATTCTTTTAGTTTTTGCTTTTCTGAGAAATTCTTTATCTCTCCTTCTATTCTAAATGATAATTTTGCTGGGTAGAGTATCCTAGGTTGCAGATTTTTCCCTTTCTGGACTTTGAATATATTTTTTCCACTCCCTTCTAGCCTGCAACGTTTCTGTAGAGAAGTCAGCTGATAGCCTTATGTTCACTTGTAATGAACTCCGTGTTTTTCTTGCTGCCTTTAGAACCCTCTCTATAACTTTTGCCATTTTCATTATAATATGTTTCAGTGTAGGTCTGTTTGGGTTTACCTTGTTTGGGACCCTCTGTGCTTCCTGTACCTGGATATGTTTCCTTCTTTAGGTTTGGGAAGTTTTCAGCCATAATATCCTCAAATACATTTTCAACCCCCTTTTCTCTTTCTTCCCCTTCTACAATCCTTATCATACATAGATTGGCATACTTTATATTATCCCATAGGTCTCTTATATTGCTTTCATTTTTTAAAAAATTGGTCTTTCTGCCTGCTGTCCTGTGTGATTTTCATTATTCTATCTTCCAGGTCACTTATTTGTTCTTCTGCATTATTTATTCTGCTATTCATTGCCTTTAGTCCAGTTTTTGTCTTGGCAAATGAGTTTTCTAATTTTTCTTAGTTCCTCTTTACAGTTTCTAGTTCCTTTCTACAGTACTTTGCATTTCTGTTGATAGCTTTTCCTAATTCCTTCAGTATTTTCTTTATCTCCTTTTCAAAATTGGTGTCTATTAGGCTGAAGGGATCTGTTTCATTGTTTGTTCTTTCAGGGGAATTCTCTTGGTCTTTTAACTGGGAGTGGTTCCTCTGCTTCTTCATTTTACTTATACTTCTCTTATTCTGTGAGTTTAGGAGAAATAATTATCTACTGAGGTCTTGGAGGGCTATTTATATGTGGAAGTGCCCCTGTGTAGCTTGTGTGGGTTTAGTATTTTTGGTGCAAGGGCTGTTTTTAGTATGGATGCCTGTCACCTCTTTCCTCAGTGTGTGCTGGCCGTTATCCCCTAAATAGGGAGTGTGTAGATGCAGCAGCTGGTGCCCAGTCATGGGGTTCTCAGCAGTGGTGGTGGCTCATGCATGTCCCCAGAGCATGTGATGGGAATGGAAGCAGTTCACAACCGCTCCTGAAATGGGGCAGCGGCAGTGGCAGCTTGTGACTGCTCCTGGAGCTCCTGTAGGCAGTGTCCTGCCACCTGAGAGCACATGTAGGGAAAAAGAGTGTAATGGTGGGTCCCACCTCTTCCCTTGCATGCCACCCGCACAATGGCTCCTTGCCTCTAAGGTGGCCCAGGCTTCCTCTGCATACACAGTCAGGTGTGGTTGCACCAGACTCCAGCCCCTTCAGTCTGTTTCCATGCAGCCCATCCCAATCCTCTCCCCAGGTCTGATCTCCAAAGCCCGAGCTTCTGCACCCAGCCCACGCTTGCCCTGGCAGATGCACTGGGGAGAGGAGAGCAGTGGCACTGACCATCTGTGCATGTCTCTCTGCATTCTTTCTGCTGCAAACTGGTTCTTGCGTTCTCTTCCAAGGCTCTGAAGCTCTGTCCTGGCTGATGTCCCTACTGGTGAGGGGACTTCCCAGGGTGCAGGAAGCTTTCCTCTTTCAGAGCTCCCTCCCAGGGGTGCAGGTCCCATTCGGATTCCTTTCTCACTTTCTTTTTTCTCTTGCTTTTTTCTTTTGTCCTGCCCGGTTACATGGAGATTTTCTTGCCGTTTCAGAGGTCAGAGGTCTTCTGCCAGCCTTTGGTAGATATTCTGTGAGAATCATTCCACATGTAGATGTACTTTTGATGTATTTGTGGCAAGAGGTGAGCTTCACATCCGACTACTCCACCATCTTGATTGCTCCTTTCTGCTCTATGTCTTTCTTTCTTTTTTCTTTCTTTCCTTTCTTTCTTTCTTTCTCTCTCTCTTTCCTTCCTTCCTTCCTTTCCCTCCCTCCCTCCTTCTTTCCTTCCTTTATGGCTGCGTTGGGTCTTCGTTGCTGCGTGTGGGCTTTCTCTAGCTGTGGCGAGCGGGGTCTACTCTTCGTTGGGGTGCGCAGGCTTCTCACTGCAGTGGCTTCTCTTGTTGCGGAGTACGGGCTCTAGGCGTGCGGGCTTCAGTAGTTGTGGCACACGGGCTCAGTAGTTGTGGCTTGCGGGCTCTAGAGCGCAGACTCAGTAGTTGTGGTGCATGGGCTTTGTTGCTCCACGGCATGTGGGATCTTCCCAGACCAGGGCTCGAACCCGTGTCCCTTGCATTGGCAGGCGGATTCTTAACCACTGCACCACCAGGGAAGCCCTGCCCTATGTCTTGATTGGAGCATTTAGTCTATTGACATTTAAAGTGATTATTGATAGGTATGTACTTACTGCCATTTTGTTACTTGTTTTCTGGCTGTTTCTGTAGTTCTTCTCTGTTCTTTTCTTCTTTTAGTTTCTTCCCTTTTGGTTTGATGATTTTCTTTAGTGGTATGCTTGTGTTCCTTTCTATCTAGCTTTTGTGTATCTATTGTAGGTTTTTGATTTGTGGTTACTATGGGGTTCATATATGTTGACTTATAACTATGTGTAACTGACAGTCAAAGTTCAAACACATTCTAAAAGATCTACATTTTTTTACTCCCCTCCCCAACATTTTGTGTTTTTGATGTCCTATTTTACATCTTCATGTGTATTCCTTCACTGTTTGTTGCAGTTAAAATTGATTTTACAATTTTTTTGGTCTTAATCTTCATGTTAGCTTATTTAATTGGTTGATCCTCATCCTTTACTATATACTTGCTTTACTAGTGGGATTTTTCCTTTCCTATACTTACTTCTTGTATTAGCCTTCCATTTTCCACTTAGAGAAGACTCTTTAACATTTCTTTTAGGATCATATTAGTATTGATGAACTCTTTAGTTTTGCTTGCCTGAGAAGTTCTGTATCTCTCCTTCAATTCTAAATGATAATTTTGCTGGGTAGAGTATCCTGGGTTGCAGGTTTTTCCCTTTCAGCACTTTAAATATAGCATACCACTCCCTTTTGGCCTGCAAAGTTTCTGCAGAAAAATCAGCCGATAGCCTTATGGGTGTTCCCTGATATATATGACTCTGTTTTCTTTCTTGCTGCCTTTAGAATTCTCTCTTTAACTTTTGCCATTTTAATTATGATATGTCTTGGTGTGGGTCTGTTTGGGTTCATCTTGTTTGGGACCCTCTGTGCTTCCTGTACCTGGATATCTGTTTTCTTCTTCAGGTTCAGGAATTTTTCAGCCATAATTTCATCAAATACATTTTGGACACTTTTCTCCCTCTTCTCCATCTGGGACCCCCCATAATCTGATTCTTTTTTTTTTCATGCTTGATGTCCCAGAGGTCCCTTAAAGTGTTCTTATTTTTTTTAAATTTCTTTTTATTCTTGCTGTTATGACAGGGTGATTTCCATTATTCTATCTTGCAGATCACTTATACGTTCTTCTGTATTACCTAGTCTACTGTTAATTCTTTCTAGCATGTTTTTCATTTCATTTATTGTATTCTTCAGTTCTGACTGGTTCTTTTTTATATTTTCTAGTTCTTTATTAAAATTCTCACTGTATTAATCTATTTTTTTTCAGTAATCCAGTTAGCATTCTTATTACTAATGCTTTGAACTCTTTATCTGATAAATTATTTATTTTCATTTCATTGGTTGTTTTTCAGGGGTTTTCTCTTGTTCTTTCAATTGAAACAAATTCCTCTATCTTCTCCTTTTGCTTAACTTCCTCTGTCTCTATGAGATTAGGTGAAACAGTTACCTACTCTGGTCTTGAATGGGTGTCCTTGTATGGGAGTGACCCTATACAGTCTGCATGTGCCCAGTGGCTTTGGTGGGAGAGCTGGATCTGACATGAGCATGAGTCACATCTTCCCCCATGGTGTTCTGGCAGGTATCACATTGGTAGGAGGTGGGACTGGAGATGAAGGGGCTAGATCCAGAGCTAGGTGTGAGCTGGGCCTTATGCTCTGCTCAGTGGCTGATATCACCCTATTTATTTGAAGCAAGATTGGGTCCCAAGTTGCTGAAGCAGAAGCCCTGAGGGTAGGGTCTGAACTGGCTCTGTTCCCCCTAAGTGTGTGCTCTCCCCCTCCCATCACTGGCACCCTCATCTCAGAGCAGAGCAGTGTTGGATTGGGCACTCAGTGTGGGTCTGTGTGTGGGCCATGGCAGTCCCAGCCCTAGCTAGGGTCTCAGACTGCTTCTAATGCGCTCCTCCATAAGCACCAGTAATGGGTTCTCCCACCCCTTTCAGATGCTGTTCTATGTCTGAGCCAGCTCCATGCCTCACAACTGAGCACTCCCCTTGGCCACAGCAGCCCTTGCCTTAGTGTGGAGCAGCATCATGGAGCAAGTGGGGCTGGAGCGGGTACTCCGCTCAGGCTGGGGCAGTTGTGGGAAACCGGTCAGAGTCCGAAGCAGTTTCAATCTGCTTCCTCTGCTTGTTTTGGGAGCTAGCAAGTGTGTGTGCTCTTCATGAGAAGAGTCTAGGTTTCTTACAGCCCTCCTATTAGTCCCACTGATTGTCAAACCTAAGGGAACTCGTCTACCTGGTGTTAGACCTCAGGGCTGGCGTGCCCAATATGTGGCTCAAACTGCTCCCTCCCCAGGGAGATCTCTGTCCATGTAATCCCCCTCCTCTTCTGAGTCCCCTCCCAGGGGCACAGGTCCCTGATTGCTTCTCTTCCCTTCCTACCCGATTCTGTGTGGATCTTTCTTAGTGTTGGTTGTACAAGAGTCTTTCTGCCAATCTCCAGTTAATTTTCAGTGAAAATTACTCCACATGTAGATGTATTTTTGGCGTTCATGGGGGGAGGTGAGCTCTGAATCCTTCTACTCTGCCATCTTGATATGTCTCCTCTGTTTTAATTTTAACGCCCACTAAAGTTTGAAGTCCATCTTCACTACAATGGGTTAAAGGCGTAAAGTCATTTAATGTCTCCGAATCAGTTGCTCACTGGTAAAATTGGGTTTTATAAAAAACACCTGGAACATATGAAGGGCTCCCTAAATGGTAGTTTCCTTCCCACTTTCCCTAGTAGCAGAGCTGTTATGTCTATGCACTGCACAACTCCAGGGGGGTACCATTCACAAAGATTAAGCCCTGCTCCTTGGCAAATCTGAGTTGCTTCTTCCTACAGGTGATCACCATGAGGTGGGCCTGGTGAAGTGGGGTGGGGGGACTACAGTCAGAGACACTGCTTATTGTCTGTTCTTTTCAAGAAAACCAACAACCACACAGGTAGTTCCACGTAGGCCAGTAGGTAGGGCATCTCAGCTAGGAGAAGAGCTTTGGATTCCTGGGAATGATCTGTGACTCCCTGCAATATAGAGCCTCTTTAAAACCCTGGGCTAATAAATTACATGATTAGCAAGTTAGCACTGCTCTGATCATTTCTCTATGCTGGCCCAGAGTCCCTATCTGGGAGCAGGCAATCAGGATGGTAGGGCACCTGGATAGACAGTCAGAGCAGAAGCTGTCTGGCTGGCTGGGGCCAAGGAAGAGACAAATCAGACCCAAGACCACTCTGAGGAGAAAAATGGCCTCTGGTCAAGGGGAAAGGGCTCTAGGTTTGCTCCTCTCACTCAGTGGCATTAGTGACAATTCCCATCCATCAGAGGACCATCCGAAATGCGTTTGTGGTTCTTTAAAAGATGCAGAAGTCTAGGAGGGAGAAGAACTCTGCTAATGCAGAAACCCAGGCTTTACACAAGGGGACATGGCCCTGTGTGGCCATGCCCTCCATGGACCCATTTGGGCTACCC
The DNA here is from genome assembly GCF_009873245.2 of Balaenoptera musculus. Taxonomy (NCBI): domain Eukaryota; kingdom Metazoa; phylum Chordata; class Mammalia; order Artiodactyla; family Balaenopteridae; genus Balaenoptera; species Balaenoptera musculus. The sequence continues at coordinate 65,852,085 of NC_045792.1, read as the reverse complement.
CAGACTGTCTCATCCCAGTCTGAGGCCCCTCCCTTCTCTGAAGTCTCTCCAACCCCATCTTTGAGTTCCCTGACCAAGGTGGGAAGAAACCTGGTGGCTCAGGGCCACCAGCTTGTGGGGGCTGGAATAAGTTGGGTGGCCACAGGCTGCCTACTCAGGGTAAGCCCAGCCCCCAAGATGTCCATCATGTTCCAGCCTCCATCCCACCTCCAATGGATGTAGCTCATCCTCAGTCTCTGCCTCGCTCTCCTGTTTACTCCCTATTCCCCACTGAGACAGAATCCATCCTTTGCTATTGGTCATTTTCATGGTGGCCTGCTACCGTATCTGGTGATTTTGCCATATTCTTTACATATTAAAATTTTTTCCTATGACAAGCATCCAGAAAAGTACATTCAACATATATATGTTCAGTTTTAAATACTTGTAAGGGAACCCTCACATAACCACCACCCATGTCTCAGGTACGAACATTGTCAGTACCCTAGAAACACCCCCTTCCTCTCTGCATTCAGGTCACAACCCTGTCTCACCCTTCAAAGATAACCACAATCCTCACTTTTATCGTGATCACTTCCTTGCTCTTCTTCATAGTTCCACCAGCAACATATGCACCTTTAAACAGCAGACTGTAGTTTTGTCTATTTTTACACTTTATATAAATACTCATACTATGCATATTATTTTGTGATTTTTTTTTTTACTCAAAATTATGTTTATAGGATTCATCCTTTAAACAATTTCATTGAGGTATAATTTATTGTTTTATTGGTGTATAATTATTCTAGTATATTCTATCATTTTTCAAGAATGCTTCTCAATCTGTTATCTACTTCTGGTAAATATTCAGTGCCTTGAAATGCCTGTTTCTGATCATTTTGTCCAGTTTTACACTTGCTTTTTTTGCAGAGGATAATCACTGACCTCTTCATGCTACAGTAACTAGAAGTCTCTCACGCGATTTCTCAGTTCATTCTTTCTTATTGTTGCCATTGTGTAATAATCCATGGTATGAATATACTCCAATTTATTTAGCTTGTTCCCTGGGGATGCACTCTCCAGTTTAGTTTATCATGGATATTTTTGGACTAGGGTCCTACTATATGGACATGCATACTTATGAGTGAAATTGCTGGTCATAGGGTATATTAGTTTTCTATTGTTGCTTTAACATATTACCACAAATTTGGTGGCTTAAAACAATCCAAATGTATTATCTTACAGTTCTAAATGTCATCAAAGTCCAAAATGGGTCTCACTGGGATAAAATCAAGGTATCAGCAGGGTTGTGTTCGCTTCTGGAGACACTAGGGGAGAATCTGTTTTCTTGCTTTTCCTAGCTTCTAGGGGCTACCAGCATTCTTTGGTTCATGGCCCCCTTTCATCTTCAAAGTCATCAATGGCTGGTTGAATCTTTCTCATGCTACATCATTCTGATGAGTCTTCTGCTTCCCTCTTCTCTTGTGATTACACTGGAACCACCCAGATGATCCAAGGTAATCTCTCTAGCTCAAGATCCTCAACTTAATCACATCTGTAAAGTCCCTTTTACCATGTAAGGTATTAACAGGTCCCAGGGATTAGGATGTGGACATTTTGGGGGAGGCCATCATTCTGCATTTAATACCACAGTGGTATTACAAATATTAAACGTATTGATAAGGACAAACAGAAACAGCAGTTTTTGTACATCCTTGTTTGTTAATACTTGATATTATCAGAGTTTAAAATTTTTGCCACTGGTCTGTACACTATCCCTAAGGGAATGGGGAAGGGAAGTTGAACCATTTCCCATATTTCCAGCCACTGACCAAATCATTCCACAAATAGTATTGATCATCTACAACTAAGCTGCCTTCACCTGCCTGGATTTTCAGCATTGTTTTAAGTAGCTTGGTCCCAGCCATTTGACTCCTTGTATTTTAGATATTCCATCAGCCTGCTGGCTGTCTTACAGGCAGACTTCATTCCTGCCTTGTAGTAAGTTTCTTCTAGTCCCCACCTGTCTGTTGTGCTGGGGTCTTATCCATACTCAATGATGAGTCTACTTGAATGATGATAACAGGGTAGGCATGTGCATTTGAAGACAAATGGTATGACACCCTAAATAGAAAGCCACCAGCTTCATGCCAATATGTCAACTGCTCCACTGGCCATGAACTTGCTGCTAACACTTGGCTTACACTAATTGGGGTACTAAAAGGTTATGAAGCCTGGGCAGCAAAAGTCATCTGAGATGGAAACCCAAAGTTTCCAGGGGATTTCAAGGTATAACAGCTTTGAGTGTCAAACAAACAGCATGGCAGAGGATGCATTTTCCTGACCTTAAAAACATTTGCCATGAAAAATGCCTCTACCACATCCAGTTTGATGTTGAAACACCCTCAAAGAATTACCCAGATTAGCCCCTTTTGAAAGTCTGCAGCATTTACTACTGAATTTCACCTCCCAGTTAGAAGCAGAGAAACAAGAATGCTGGGGTATACCTCTCACCAAGTATGGTCTCACAAAATACCATCTCAATTCTCCTTTACGCACTGGAAATTTTCAGCATGGGCATGGTGCCCAGTATAATAGCAAATAAAACAGATGTGTTTTTCCATTCATATTGGTCAGGAAATTTCATATTAAGCAGTTTAATATTTATACAAGAAATGTCATCTATATACTGAAATATCCCTATAAATTAATTGATATTGGGAAAACTGTCTTAAGGGAAATAAATGCTTGAAAACTGAAGTATCAGAAGAAGTACTTCCAATCGGTAACCAGGAAGTTTCATATTAAGCAGTTCAAGAAAACAGACACAGAAATGCTGGCCGGACTATCCTGCTATGTCTCTCCTACCCAGAAGCAGGGTGCTTATCAGCTGGCTACAGGATACTCAGGGTCTACTTCTAAAGGCATTAGGATGGCTACAGTGGCCTTGCACGGAGACAACCCCGTGAGGGACAGCAGCCTTGCTAGAGGTCTGCCTCTGGCAGTGACCAGGTGCTTAGAACAAGGTGATGATAAATGACACTAAGGGATTGGCTTTTGTTGACCAGACCTGATAGTTACTTAGGTCTGGAAAGAGTCATGAGACAGGGACCAACCAATGTCTTCGCAATTGACCTCTCTCCTCCAGTCTTCCTGCTTTCTTCTCCAGCTTCATAAGTAAAGGCATTCCCACAAGATATTGTCCCTAACCCTTCCCTTTTCTCTACATGCTTTCCTGTTATACACCAAGAGAGAATGGAACAAGTGGAAGACTTGCAGTGATATAACCACAGCCCTGATCTTCTACATGAACTCCAGTTCCGCTTGTGTCAAGCCTAGGTGTCAACCTCAAGGTTTCCAAAGCTGACACTCTTATGTCCCCTCCCAAGCTTGTTTTTCCTCCTAGGTTCCCCAGTACTGCTGATGGTGCCCCGCATCTAAATATCTGTTCTTCACACTGCCTTCCAAGTCATCTCTCTGGAGTAGAGCTCTGATCACATCACTCACCTGCTCAAGAAACTTCCATGACTCCTACTGCCTACAGAATCAAGTCCAAACTTGCTGCCTTGGCATAAAGTCCCTCCAGGACTTGCTTCACTGTAATCAACTATTATTCAATCATACTCTTAATATTCCAGCCAAATAGGTAACTGCTATATACTCATTATTAGGTGTCAGGTGCTGTGCATCAGACATCATCACACTTAATCATATAATGTGCATGTCCCTAGGATTTCCACTTTTATAGACATGAAAAATACGACCAGTAAGTTGCCCAAGGCTGGTGGGGTAGGGACTGGACCAAGGTCTGTCATGGCTTAGCCACATGCTTGGCTGTCTCATAAGCTAAGCCCTTCCCCATTCCCCAGGCAGGACATTTGCTCACATGGCCATCCTGTCTAGGATGCTTACTCCTCTATCCTAATGTCTAAATACAAAAGCCCTGGGGGAGAGGAGACAAGATGGAGGAGTAGAAGAACATGAGCTCACCTCCTCTTATGAAAACACCAAAATCACAACTAACTGCTGAATAACCACCAACAAAAAAATGTTGGAACGTACCAAAAAAGATACCCTACATCCAAAGACAAAGAAGAAGCCACAATGAGATGGTAAGAGGGGCGTAATCATGATAAAAACAAATCCCATACATGCTGGGTGGGTGACCCACAAACTGGAAAATAATTATATAACAGAGGTTCTCCTACAGGAGTGAAAGTTCTGAGCCTCACATCAGGCTCCCCAGCCTGGGGGTCTGGCAATAGGAGGAGGAGCCCCCAAGGACTCTAGCTTTGAAGGCCAGCAGGGTTTGATCACAGGAATTCCACAGGACTGGGAGAAACAGAAATTCCACTCTTGGAGGGTGCACACAGGGTCTCGAGTGCACCAGGACCCAGGGTAAAAAGCAGTGACTACATTAAGAGACTGGGCCAGACTTACCTGCTAGTATTGGAGGGTCTCCTGCGGAGGTGGGGGATGGCTGTGGCTCACTGCGGGGACAAGGACACTAGTGGCGGCAGTTCTGGGGAGTACTCATTGGCGTGAGCCCTCTTGGAGGACACCATTTTCTCACCAAGACCTGGCCCCACCCAACAGCCTCTAGGCTCCAGTGCTGGGACGACTCAGGCCAAACAACCAACAGGGTGGGAACACAGCCCCACCCATCAGCAGACAGGCTGCTTAAAGTCTTCCTGAGTAGACGGCTGCTTAATAAACACACCCCTGACACAGCCCTCCCCACCAGAGGGACAAGACCCAGCTCCACCCACCAGTGGGCAGGTACCAGTCCCTCCCACCAGGAAGCCTGCAGAAGCCTCTTAGACAGCCTCATTCATCAGGGGGCAGGCAGCAGAAGCAAGAAATACAACCCTGCATCCTGCAGAACAGAAATCGCAATCACAGAAAGTTAGACAAAATGAGAGGGCAGGGGAATATGTCCCAGATGAAGGAAAAAGATAAAACCCCAGAAGAATAACTAGTGAAGTAGAGATACACAATCTACCTGAAAAAGAATTCAGAGTAATGATAGTAAAGATGATCCAAGATCTCGGAAAAAGAATGGTGGCACAGATCAAGACCATATAAGAAGTGTTTAACAAAGACCTAGAAGTACTAAAGAACAAACAAACAGTTGAACAATACAGTAAGTGAAATAAAGAATACACTAGAAGGAATCAATAGCAGAATAACTGAGGCAGAAGAACAGATAAGTGACATGGAAGACAGAATGGTGGAAATCACTGCCATGGAACAGAATAAAGAAAAAAGAGTGAAAAGGAATGAGGACAGCCTAAGAGACCTCTGCGACAACATTAAATGCAGCAACATTCACATTATAGGGGTCTCAGAAGGAGAAGAGACAGAGAGAAAGGGCCTGAGAAAATATTTGAAGAGATAATAGCTGAAAACTTCCCTAACATGGGAGAGGAAACAGTAACCCAAGTCCAGGAAGCACACAGAGTCCCAGGCAGGATAAACCCAAGGAGGAACACACTGAGACACATAGTAATCAAACTGACAAAAATTAAAGACAAAGAAAAAATATTAAAAGCAATAAGGGAAAAGCAGCAAATAATGTACAAGGGAACTCCCATAAGGTTATTAGCTGATTTCTCGGCAGAAACTCTGCAGGCCAGAATGGAGTGGCATGATGTATTTATCAGGCTCCCTAACTTCAGACTATACTACAAAGCTACAGTCATCAAAACAGTGGGGTACTGGCACAAAAACAGACATATAGATCAATGGAACAGGATAGAAAGCCCAGAAATAAACCCATGCACCTATGGTTAATTAATCTATGACAAAGGAGGCAAGACTATACAATGGAGAAAAGACAATCTCTTCAATAAATGATGCTGGGAAAACTGGACAGCTACATGTAAAAAAATGAAATTAGAATATTCCTTAACACCATACACAAAAATAAACTCAAAATGGACTAAAGATCTAAATTTAAGACCGGATATTATAAAACTCTTAGAGGAAAATATAGGCAGAATGCTCTTTGACATAAATCGCAGCAATATCTTTTTTGATCTGCCTCCTAAAGTAATGGAAATAGAAAACAAAAATAAACAAATGGGACCTAATTAAACTCAAAAGCTTTTGCATAGAAACAGGAACCATAAACAAAACGAAAAGACAAAGAAAAGACAAAGAATGGGAGAAAACATTTGCAAATGATGTGACCGACAAGGGATTAATCTCTAAAATTTACAATAGTCTCATGTGGTTCAATATCAAAAAACAAACAAACAACACAATCAAAACATGGGCAGAAGACCTAAATAGACATTTCTACAAAGAAGACGTACAGATGGCCAAGAGGCACATGAAAAGATGCTCAACATTGCTAATTATTAGAGAAATGCAAATCAAAACTACAACGAGATATCACCTCACACCAGTCAGAATGGCCATCATCAAAAAGTCTACAAACAATAAATGCTGGAGAGGGTGTGGAGAAAAGGGTACCCTTCTACACCGTTGGTGGGAATATAACTTGGTATAGCCACTGTGGAGAACAGTGTTCCTTAAGAAACAGAGGTTCCTTAAGAAACTAAAAATAGAGCTACCACATGATCCAGCAATCCCACTCCTGGGCATATATCTGGAGAAAAACATGGTTCGAAAAGATACATGTACCCCAATGTTCACTGCAGCACTGTTTACAATAGCCAAGACCTGGAAGCAACCTAAATGTCCATCGACAGATGAATGGATAAAGAAGATGTGGTACATATATACAATGGAATATTACTCAGCCACTAAAAAGAATGAAATAATGCCATTTGCAGCAACATGGATGGACCTGGAGACTATACTAAGTGAAGTAAGTCAGACAGAAAAAAACAAATATCATATGATATCGCTTATATGTGGAATCTAAAAAAAATTATACAAATGAACTTATTTACAAAACAGAAACAGACCCACAGACTTAGAGAATGAACTTATGGTTACCAGGGGGAAGGGTGGAGGGAAGGGATAGATTGGGAGTTTGGGATTGACATGTATACACCGCTATATTTAAAATAGATACCAAACAAGGACCTACTGTATAGGGAACTCTGCTCAATATTCTGTAATAACCTAAATGGGAAAAGAATTTGAAAAAGAATAGATACATGTATATGTATAACAGAATCACTTTGCTGTACACCTGAAACTAACACAACATTGTTAATCAACTATACTCCAATATAAAAGAAAAAAGAAAAAGAAATACAAAAGCCCTACCTGGTCCTTCCAGTTTAGCCCAAGTCTTACCATCTCCCCCTACAAATGCACACATTGCTTCAAGCGCAAGCATGGGAGGGCTGCTGGAGCATTTTGCTCCTTTTGTATTTTTTCAGCCTTAACATTTGCAACCTAAACCTGACAAATCAAACCTTGTCCTTGGGCAGGGTTGGAGCGAGCAAAGGGCAGGAAAGGGAATTATTCTCAGAGTAGAGCTGCCTGTGATGACCCCTGCATCTTCCCCCTGCCTACCTGGGAGATAGTTCTTGGGCAGGTCAGCACCCTGTCCAGGCACAGAAGAACCTGGAAACCAGGCCAGGACAGTTCTTGCAGCAGCACCTCTGCTCTGTGACACGTCTGCATGGGCCCTTATCCCTATGACCCCATGTGTGGGATTTCAGGTTCTTTTTTTTTTCCCTGAGGCTGTGTGATCTGCAGCTCGCAAAGGATGCCCAGGACTGAGCAGCTGCACCCTGTCTTACCTTCCCCTGCAAGTGGCAAAGAAGGCTTCAGAAAAGATAGTCTTCCCTCTGGTATCAAACATGAGCCTTGCTCTGTGCCCTGAAAACTTGTGTGCAGGGGAGGGTCTTGCCATATTGTCACCAACCCAGGGAAGAGCAAAGTACCTTCTGGCCGTGGTTTTGGCTTTTCCAATCCTCCGTCTTGCATGAGCTCGAAGGCAAAGGAGACGTTCAAGACCTGGAGAGAGAAAGGCAGTGCGTGAGGTGCTGCGCACTCATTCCTGGACCCTTGGGGCTCCCTGTGACCTGTCCCTGGAAAGTGAAGGAACCGGCACTGTAAAGGAGCTAAAATGAGGCCATTTTTTGAAGGACAAATGAGGCTGCCAAACTGGGCCGGCCACGCGGAGTGTGAGCCAGGCCCGGCCTGCTGTTGGTGAAGCACTCCCAGAGGAGTTAAACATCCTCTCCCTGTCTTACTGTGTTCTTGTGTCACTGCCAGGACTGTAAACTCAGGGACATAAGTGCCCACAGTTGAAAGGATCAGACAGCAAGACATGTTCAAGAGGCAGAGAAGGGTTTCTGCTTGGGACCAAATGCCCCTTGTCGAGCGGGTGGGCTGGGGCAGCCTGTGAGAGGCATCAGAAATTGGCTGAGTGCCGGCCTCAGGTCTGACCAGCCTTGCAGCCACCTTCCCTGTCTCCTCTGGGGAGAGATGAGGCTGGGCTGTGGCCCCAGGCAGGAGCATACGGCTAGGGGACCAAGGTGCAGGAGAGGGAAAGCTGTTCAGGGTGCTCAGTGGCCTGTAGGTAGCTGCGTCCCAGCTCAGCTGTGCATCACAATGAGCCCCCCATCCAACCACTGAAGACTCTGGGCAGATGGGAAGCCGCCACCTTTTCCCCAGATGGCCCCAGCAGAGGTGTGGGAGGATGGGTCGGGCATGTGGGCTGGGGCCTCCCGTGATGTCACCTCCCCTAACCTTCTGTTCAAAGCTGTCCGGGGTCAGGAAGAAGCTGTGCAGGGGCACGAAGTAGCCCTCCAGGAGCCCCATGAGCAGCACCAGGTACACCCCATCTGCAAACTGGAGGGAGAGAGACAGGTGAAGGCACTGGGCCCCTGAGCACCCCAGCCCAGGCCCTTCCAGGGGCACATCAGCTTCCGTGTTGACCCCCGCAAAGGGTATATCCCCAGGCAGGCTGCTGGCAGCGGGTGAGGGGCAGTAGCCCAAGGCAGGAAGTTCTGCTCTGCAGCAGGCCTGCCCCATGTCTGGCTGGTCCAGCACAGAAGCCACAAGCCCATGGTCCTGATCTCAATTGGTCCAGTATTTATTGAGCACCGACTATGTACCAAGCCCTGATCTGGCACAGGGACCACAGAGGTGGGTCAGGTGTGGCCCCTGCCCTGGAGGAACTCATGGTACAGTGGCGAGACTGTTGTGGAGGAAATGCAGCCGCTGCTCTGATGGAGGGAAGCATGCTGGCTTGCATGAGACTGACAAAGGGCACTCATCCCGCTGAAGGCAACAGGGAAGGCTTCTGGAGGAGGCGTTGCCTGGATGGAGACATGAGGGATGAGCAGGAGTTTGCTAGGGAGGGCAGAGGGAGGAGGGAAAGGGGATGTCCAAGGCCAACGGCATGAGGCTACTAGGGCGACTTCTGCTTTATGAACAGAGAAAGATCTAGTGTCATACCGGCCTGGGCATTCTCCCCTCTCACCCTCGCCTTATTACTGCTTGAGAGGCAGCATAGTATAGCTGTTAGGAACATGTGCTCTGGAGCTGGCCTCTAGCTCTACCACTTATTAACTGAGTGACTTGAGCAAGTTACAGAGCTTCTCTGTGCCTCATTTTTCTCACCTGTAAAATGGGGACAATGATAGTATAGTATCTAATTCATAGGGTTATCATGCGGCCTAAACCAGTAAATATGTGTAAGGTGCCTAGAACACTGCTTGGTGTGTAGGCAACACTTAACACATACTAACTACTGCTATTTCTATCTGGGAAAACAACAAAGCAGTCAGGATACAATGTGCTGGCTCTTGCTGACAAGGCACAACTGTGTGCTCAGGACCATGGCAAGAGGCTTAGAGCTGGTTCCTTCCATCAAGGACAATAGAGGCCAGATCAGCTGAGAACCTGGACTGAGGAACAACAGCTGCCTAGGCCAAGCAGAGGGGTGCAGGCCTTCTGCTCAAGAGAGGGGAAGGTACGTGTGCGCTGGGCAATCGAGGCGGGCTTTGCAGAGACAGTGGGCACCTGTGGGATGAGGGAAATTTGAAAGGAGTAGGTGTTCTGGGTATGGAGAATGGCCTGAGCAAAGTTACAGAGGTCAGATGCATATCTGATATTCTAGAACCTTGCAGAGGAGGCAGGGCCATCAGATATTTGTATAAACAACAGTTACTAGAGTTCACAAGAGGCCAAAGTTCTTGGAATCATCTTAGGAAACTTTAAAAATACTAGACGGAATTAGTATTCCGTCTGGGCTGGGCCCAGTGTCTGAGCTCTGCTGGGTGACTGATTGGTGGGCCTGTGACTCAACCTTGGTTATGGGCAAACAACCTGGAGCACGAACTTGACCTAGAAGCAGCTTCCTCCCTGTTTCCATCCATCTGGCTGGTAGGGCCTGAGCAAGACTCATCCCAGGCCACCACAGGGTGGACAATGGGAAATAGACCCCAGCAACGGTGTCAAAATCAAGGCCCGCCCATGGAACTAGTTAACTGGGCCTAATTCTGGCTGTGGCTGGAATGGATTGAGAATGAAAGAAACTAATCTGTCAACTCAGGGGACCACCCTGGGTTAGGGTCAGGGTTACTCACAGCTGTGAGTACCACTGACCTAGACTGCTCCCACCCCTGACTGCTGGTTCCAATGACTTGGTGGTAAAACTCGCAGATAGACACCAGATATGCTCGGCAGAGACCCCTTCCCTGCCCATGGGGAAGGGAGAGCTCATTCCAGCCCTCTCCGGGAATCATTGCTTCTGCAGCGCGTTCCCTGTCTCCGGAAGAGCATACGAAGCTGCCTCCAGAGTCCAGACACACCCAGATCTCAGTCACAGACCCGGGCATTGCCTTTAAAAATAAAAGGAGGAGCCCCTGTGTTCAAAAGAAAACCACACTTTAGAAGTTCATCACCAATGAAAAGAGGTTGGGAAACAGGATACATTACACGGTCTTAAAAGTATCTCCTAATAAAGATTAGTTATTAATTATAAAGCGGGGGGTAGGGGGGAGGAGCTTTACAGTAGGGAAATCTGGGGGATGCCCACTTAGCCAAGTGATCAAAGTTACCACCACCAGGAACAGAAATGATGGAGAGAAGTGCCTGAGAAGGGACTTCCCTGGTGGCACAGTGGTTAAGAATCCACCTGCCAGTGCAGGGGACGTGGGTTCGATCCCTGGTCCGGGAAGATGTTACATGCCGCGGAGCAACTAAGCCCGAGCGCCACAACTACTGAGTCTGCGCTCTAGAGCCCGCGAGCCACAACTACTGAAGCCCACGCACCTAGAGCCTGTGCTCCGTAACAAGAGAAGCCACCGCAGTGAGAAGCCCATGCACCGCAACGAAGACCCAACACAGCCAAAAATATATATATATTAAAAAAAAAAATTTGCCTGAGAAGAACACAGCATTGCCTCCATGGTACTGTTCCTGAACATGCATAACCTGGTTCTAATCATGAGGGAGAAAAACAGAGGCATTCTATGAACTAAATGGCCCACACTCTTCAAAAATGTTGATGTTATGCAAAGAGAGGCTGAGAATTTGTTCTCTATTAAAAAGAAACTAAAGAGACATGACAACTAAATGCATCAGGTGAGAATATGAGGACAACTGTATTTCTTTGAACCATGTGACACATTTAAGAGTAGTCAAATATCAGTGATTTCATATGGTTTAACCTAAATAGATTAACATATTGTATTGATGTTAAAACTGCCTGAATTTGATTACTATATTGTGATTCTCTAAGAGAATATACTTGTCCTTAAGAGATGTATGCTGAGGTATTTAGGGGTGGCGAGAGAGAAAAAACCCCAAATATGGCCAAATGTTAACAATTGGTATATGTGCGTGAAGAGTACATGGGGATTTATGATAATATTCTTGCAAATTTTCAAAATAAAATACTGGAAAGAATTCAGAGAAATTCCATGCAGTTCACCCCTCTGAGTGGAAGAGAATCCCCTCTCCCTTCCCCGGAAAAGCTCCAGAATCAGGGTGGAAAGCCCTCCTGGCAATGTGGCTGGGGCACTGGGAACAGTGGCTGTCCAGCGGGGCCTTGTCCCCCACCCTGCACATGGGGCCGTCACCCACCTGGGTTTCCAGTTCCGTGACCTCCAGGTTCAATTTATTCAGGTGCTTGTTCACGAAAGTAATGAGCGTCTAGAAGAAAAGCACAAGCCAGACATTGAGATGAAGACTGTCACCATGGAGGCCGCCCCTGTGACTCAACCATGACGACACAGGACGAGACCCAGCCAAGAGCGCTGGGCCCGGGATCACTGTGCCGAGCGGAGTGAGGCTGAGCAGCCTGTAAGGCTCTTGCGAAACTCCTTGAGTCCACAGGGAAGGCTGGCCCCCAGGACCGGCAGTCCCACGCACTGTGCGATTCCAATGGCCCGGTCCAGAACTGTGCAAGGAGCAGGCCGTGCTAAGAGGGCAGAGTGACAGGCAGAGTGTCCTAGCCAGGCTCAGGGGGCCAGAGGAGAAATGACCGCCTTGGGTCCCTCCTTCCAGTCCCCCTAGGTGCAGGTACCGGTGCCAGGGAGACACAGGGAGGTCTGTGCGAGGAGCAGGGATGGCGGGGTTCAGTGTGGGTGTGGAGACACAGGACTGCAGCCTCAGAAACCCCCAAGAGATGCTGTCATCCCAATGGGAGAAGAAAGGGACTGGATAAGGCATCCAGTGAAAACAAGACAGGTAAAATGGACATCAAGCAGGAAAGCTCTGTGTTTGTGGTGATCTGGTGATGACACCAGTTTCGGGAAGCTTGCAAACTGCAGGGGGTGGGTTTTCCTAATGTTTTTCTACATCTCGCTCCCCTCCCTCCCTCCCTCCCTCTCAGGCACCTCTTTCCCACCTTTTTCACCACGTTCAGCTTGTCTGGTGCGTGGTCAAACAAGGTGTCAAAGGCATCACGTTCTGAAAAAAGAGGAAGATGTAAAGTAGAGCCCAGAGCTGATGCCACCCCAGGTCCCAGCCACGAGGCTCTACAGGCCACATGGTCAGCTTCAGGTGGGAATTCTTTGGGGTATGACACTGTGCTGGGAAACTGGGTTTGGGCAGAGATTTGGGGTTGATTCTTAGGGGCCTTTTTCTCTCTCTGTGTGTATATGTAAGTGTGTATCCACCCTCTACATCAGCCCTCTTTGAGCTGGGGTTGAGGAGCTCTGGCAGGCAGTCTGACTTGGAACTGGTCATTTCTCTTTACCACTTGTATTCTTTGATATCATGATTTAGTCATGATTCTAAAGTGTTTCTGAAGCTTTTTGGAAGCAGAATGTCATCCAAATATCAAATCACTCCCTAATTTTCAAAACCAACATGCCCAAGACATGCTTCCTGGCAGAGGGCAGATAAGCGGATTGGGAGCTACAGAGCCCCAGGACAGAAGGGGAGCTCCCCCTCTTGAGGGATCCAGTCACTTCAGTCCTTTTAGCCTCACTTTCCTCTTCCATAAAATGCTCACTGGGTAGTTCCCTGGCGGGCCAGTGGTTAAGACCCCGCGCTTCCATTGTGGAGGGCACAGGTTCGATTCCTGGTCAGGGAACTAGCATCCCGCATGCCAAGACGCGGCCAAAAATAATAATAAAAAAAAGGCCCACTGAACGTGAACCTCCCCCAGGTAGGTTATGAGGATGAAAGACAAGAAAGTACGTGCTCTGTAAACTCTGAAGTATCTGCTGATCTGAGTTATTATTAGAATGATCGGAATATTTCAATATATTATCCACAGTAAATACAGAATCATAGAAAATAGCGAAGCCATGCCCCCTGCAGGGATTTCCCTTGCTATAGCCCCCCTGGTCCTCTGATCTGAGAGGTGAAATAGTGGAGGGATCTGTGACTGGGAATGAGAAATCTCCAAGAGGAACCGGGGCTGGGAGGGTTCGTGGTCCTGGGCTGCCTCTCCTACTCTTGATGAGTAAATCTGAGATGGCCAGAATGGTGATTGTGATCTTGGACATTCACAGACCTTATAAACAAACCCAAAGTTCTGGGAAACCAGAGAGGTAGGAGGTGTGATGAGGAAAAAGGCACCTTCTAGAAGGGCTGGACAGAGTGGGGAGAGGGGACAGTCCCGAGCGCATATGTACATCTCTTGCTTTACTTCCACAATATGCTTAGAGCAAGACTGCCCTGCAAGTGCCCAGGACCCATCCAGAAGCCCAGCAGGGTCAATGGTCTGGTCACTTGCAAGAGGACTGCAGCTGTGGTTACTTTTCCTCTTCCCACCAGTGCGCTGACCCTCCCTACCAACCGGCCCTGTCACCAGGTTGGCACAGACACATATGCAGGAAGCAAGCTGAGTGCCTGTTCTTCCCAGCTGCTGCAGAATTAACTAGACCCCATTGGCAGTCAGCAGCAACAGAGGACACTCTTATGCAACTCACCATGCCTTCCAGAAAGAGCCCTGCGGGAAAAGGAGAAAGAAAACAGTATGACTCTTCTCTCCTCACCCTTGGTGGCAGATCCCCAAAAGCTTCCTTCCTTGGCATTTTATTCTGCACTAAGTCTCCAACTATGGGTGGTCTTTACCACATTATCACCTATTTTTCCCCTCTGCTTTATAGATTTACTGGTGTTTGCATAAAGCCTGGTATAAGTGATGCATAAAAGACTATTTCTTGCCTTAAATAAACTCACATTATTGCTCACAGTTGAGAAAGAATATTGGACTCAGAGATTCAGGATTCCCAACCATGTTTTAGGAGCAGAGCTCAGGTACCATCCCAATGTGGCATTTCACTGCCCAAGTTGCTGAGGGCATCAGCTTGGGGAGGTCAGGTTGGGCTCTCTCCTGTCCATCCTGTGATACCCACCCAAGCTGCATCTGCCATTGACCTAGAATAGGTTTTCTCAAAGAGGGCAGGAACTGGAACCATACTCATAGCAGTGAAGCAGCAAAGTATTAAGAGCACAAGCATTAGGGTCAGACTACTTAGTTTTAAATCTTACAAAGCCATCTGCTTGCTGTGTGACTTTGGGCAAGCTACTGAACCTCTCTGGGCTCCAGGTCACTTATCCTTAAAATGAGGATACTATGGTAAACAACTCAATCAGATGTTGTGAGCATTAAATGATTTAATATATAGAAAGATTTTAGCATAATTTCTAGTATATACTAAATGCTCAATACATTTTTTTCTCAATACGTTTTTGGTTCTTATTATATTGGTTTATTCCAACTATACATCTGTCACCTATTAAGCAATGACTTGCGGGTAGTGTACTGGGAAGAATGATGAACTTGGAGTTCAAGTCAGGTAGACCAAGGACAGTTTCCTCCTCCACCTTTGGGGTGTGGGGTTTTAGGAGGTGTAATCATTGCTTCACGTGCCCCTGCTCTTTCCACTTGCTCTTCTTGTTCAAAGGAATATAGAGGAGAGTTGGGGAAGCAGGAGATGATACAAACAAATTTTGCCCGGTTTTGTGTGTGGCCAGGGCTCAAGCCTGCCCAGGGATCTCAGACCCACGCACAATGACCGTCCTGCTCTTTCTGCTTGAGAACAAAACTTCTCTTTCCCATGACAAAACTCTTACATGTTCTGATATTCCAATTTCTTAATGTAAATGAAAACAAAAAACAAAAAAAACCCCCAAACAATCCACCACCCTAAGGTAGAGAGGGGCTTTCTGGGTCATGGCATGTGACCATATAAATCAGATTCAGAAAAGGAAGAAAAATGTCCTTTTGAAGGTTAACAATTTAAATTCAACCCCATGTTTATGGCATGATGATTTCATGCTGGTTGGCTTTTTCGGGCATACTCTTTCCTGGAGTGCCACAAAATTAGAATTTTTCAATCACGGTTAATTCCCTCTCCCCACTTCCCCACCCAAGTTTGTACCTTAAGCATTGAGAGGCATGTTTTGAATGCACGGAAAAGGCTAAACTATAATCATTGGCTGAAGTCTAATCCCTCTTGCAATCCCAATAAATGAAAACTAAATATCAGCAAATGGATGAATTTCGGAGAAACATCTGTGTTCCATTACAGAATCGCTGGCAACAATGCTGTTGACATACTCTGTGTTACCAGTTATTTCCTCTTGGATTTGACGAGACTGGAGGATTCCTTCTCGTTTCTGAAAAAGGGGGTGGGGAGAGGGTTGGGAGGAAGAGAGAAAAATATGCATTAGAAAAATACAAAAAACTGATTAGCATTCCTGATACTGAGAAAGTTACTGGCGTTTAAGAAATGAATCCAGAGACGAGATACTGCTGGAAGTGAAAAGAGGCTCCTGATTTCCTGGGACTGGACTGTACCATTCATACTTAAGTGCAATTAGTGTTTATTCCAAACAAGTCGGCTGTTTCTTGGATGGTGAATCTTTTCTTTCTTTATTGGAAGACATTCTGCTGGAAGCACACTGTTTGCCTCCTGGAGAAATCCACAATAAACCAAATGGAAATGAGGGCCAGGGTGTGTCTGCCCTCCAGCTGGGGCCACGGAGGGAAGCGGAGAAACACATTTAACTGGGGCGGCTGGGGTGGAAGAACTGAGGTCAACTTGGAGAATTCAGAGGGAGAGTTTTCAAAAAACGTTTAACTAGAGGAGCTTTTAAGTAAGTAGTACAGTCCTTGGGTGACTAGCTTACTCTCTGAGAAAAGGGTAAGCACTTTGGAGGTCCATCCTCCCGCCCATCCGCCCACCCAAACTGCCATCCATCCACCCACCCACCCATCCATCCATCCGTCCATCCATCCACCCACCCACCCATCTGCCCATCCATCCACCCACCCATGCATCCATCCATCATCTGTCTACCCCTTCCCATCAATTCATTCTCTTTCTTCTCTGTTTCATTAATCAGTGCCTTCTATGTACCAGCCCCTGTGTTGGACTTAGCAAACACTGTGGAACATATGACATAGTTTTGGACCTTGAGGAACTTAGAGTAAAATGGGGTAGATGAACAGGTATGCAAGAACAGTTTTCCCCAGACAGTCCTCCTGGTTTATGCCTCAGGTTCCAGCTCAATTATTAGAGTAGGATCCCCTTTCCCTCTCAAATGTGTCATGGATAATTAATTACACGGTGGCCCCTTGCAGAGAGGAAGTGCTGAGTGCAGGACAGGAACAAGGACTTTCAGCTGAGAGGGTCAGGGAAACCTTCCAGGGGGAGGGGTTCTTGAACTGGAACTTAAAGGACAGCTAGGATTTGGCTGGACACAGAGGAGAGACCTCTTCAGTGGGAGGAATGGCCGGAGCAAAAAGGCAGAGTAGGAGAGCACAGGCGTGTTCAGGAGGCCGTTTGGAGCGGCAGTGGCTGCCCTTGGTCAATTGAGTGCTGGTCTGGAGTTTAAACCTCACTGTGTGGGCGTGGGAACCGATGAAGGAGTGCTGGCGTTCAGGAAGACCTTCTGATGGGGGTGAGGAGGGAGATGCATTTATCAGGTCCCTACACAATCAGTTACCAGACACTTGGAAGGCAGTCTGGGCAGGGCAAGAGGCTGTCAGAGCAAATCCGTCTTCCACAAAGACTGAGATGTGTCAAGAGGGATCCTCCAAGCATTAGTGTTTCAGCTGAAACCTGCCTTCTCGACCCTCCTGCCCGAACTTCCACAACCTTTTCTTCACATTCCCAATAGCCACGGAAACTAGCGTCCTTGCAAAATACTTTTACAGAAGGAAAGGTAGAGCTGGATAAAGGCCATGAGTGTATCTGGATTAGATTAAGAAGAATGAACTATCAAAGCAAAAAAGGAAGAAAAACATTAAAATACCATTTAAAAAAGATCTAGTGTGGATAAACCAGGACTATTTCCAAATTCAGCTTCAACATATGTAAAATTTTCACACCGGGCTACTGGAATCTGTGTCCTTGTCTTGCGAGGCTGTTTACAGACATCAAACCTCATCTTCAACTACATGCAGAATTAAATGCTGGTACACAGAATGGAAAAGAAATCTGGGTTCAGTGACACCTCACACAGCATCCTGATTCACTTCGATCCACTGTTCCCTAAAGAACTCTCTCTGTAGTTCAGTCAGTGTCTTACAGCCAATTCTGAGGCCTGCTTCTGTGCCTGTTTAACTTGATAAAGCAAAACACCCCATAAACCCTGACATGCCTTGATGCCATTTTATGTAATGCCTCCTCCTTTCTCCCTCACACGAACAAAACTGCCTGCAGTAGAAATTAAACCAGCAACAGCCTTCTGATGGCCTATAATTGAGCTCAAAATAAGGCATGAGACATGGGCTTGCAGTGCCCACTCTTTCCCCCCCAACCCTCGCAAACCCTGAATCATAGTTTTAAAAAATATAATGAAATGGATTCACACTTTATTGATTGGTAAAAAGTGACACAATAGAGCTGGCCTGGCTTCACTAGGAAGATGCATGTACCAGGATGCTCTGGGCTGGCCACATATTCACAAAATGCTTAGCACCATGCTTGACACGGCTGACAGCCCAATAAATGCAGCCAATTAGTCTCTTTCAGTCAGCTGCACTTAGTGTCGGAACCACACGTGTTCGCATTGACAAGGGGCTTCTGATAGCCCTCTCTGCTGCTTATGTATAGTCCTGTCTCCGGGCAGGCAGGGCCAAGGTGTCATCTTTCTATTATACCCCCTTGATGTTTAGCAAGTTAAGTACCCAGAAGGTGCTGGAAGAAATACTTTTTCATTAGGGCACGGCTGAGCAGCACCCCCATGTCCTCCTCCCCTCCCCCATTCACATCTGATCCCTGAAAGCTCAGCCCAAAGACCTTCTGTCCTGGAAGCTGGCCTGGCCTGGCCTCTCAGGCAAAGCCTACCTGCCCTCCAGGCTCTTCCTCACCAAGGGGTGGCAGAGTTGCCAGACAGAACCCTGGATAACCTTGGATAGCCAGGGAGCTGCTCATAAGGGACGCTCTCCCTTGCAGCATGTTTATGTGGAAAAGAACAGAAGCTAACAAAATGATGACCTTTTGCTCACGGGCATAAAGTTGGAAAATAAAATTGAATTTGAGTATCTAATGGGGTTAGGAGCAGAATGAGATAGTCACAGGGAGAGAGCATCCCCTCATTGTGGAAATCACACAGCCATGTATGAATGGAAATTCCATCCAACAATCTGGAAAAAATGACTTGAGATCCCAGCTGTGCTTCTCTGGGCAGGTGAAAATCGGCAGTGCCCTCAACACAGGCACGGCCTATCAGGGTCTCTCTCAAATACACACACGTACACATGCACAGATACTTGCCTCTTCTCAATAACTGTGCATTATTTGTTTAACCAAAAAATGATTCTCGGGCTTCCCTGGTGGCACAGTGGTTAAGAATCCGCCTGCCAATGCACGGGACACAGGTTCAAGTCCTGGTCCGGGAAGATCCCACATGCCATGGAGCAACTAAGCCCGTGTGCCACAACTACTGAGCCTGCACTCTAGAGCCCGTGCTCCACAACAAGAGAAGCCATTGCAATGAGAAGCCCACGCACTGCAATGAAGAGTAGCCCCCGCTCGCCGCAACTAGAGAAAGCCCACGCACAGCAATGAAGACCCAGTGCAGCCATAAATAAGTAAGTAAGTAAGTAAGTAAGTAAGGCAGCCCAAACAATCGACAACTCTACCAACGTTTAAAATCCACAGGCCTATGACCCCATGATCCCACTTCTGGGGCTCCATACTGTAGACACTGGAGCATGAGGCTGCATTAGTTTTAAAAAAAAGATTCTCCCTGGCTGGCAGGACACACACACACACACACAGGAATACATCTTCCCGATCCTACTACACAGACCTCACAAATATATACACCACACGCCCTCAAATATACATTACACAGGCACCCTCCCAAGGAAAGCATGTAAACCCCAGGCACACGTCCCACACAAGCCTGTCCCAGACAGAAGCACACGCTCTTCCACCCTTTGCACACATATCAGGGATAAGCCCACATGCATCAGAAAGCTCACTCACATGCCTCCCAGCATACGGCACACCCAGACACACTCAGCATTCATTCAGCGTTCCTTCTAGCAAGCTACCCAGTGTGCCTTAGCTCTCACAGGAGCTTAGTCCCCACACCCCTTTAAGGGCGCAGATGTTTTTAGTGGTTTCTAACTTACCTGGACCACAACCACTTGGATGGAAACATGATCTGGGAGTCGGATTGGTGCCCGGAAATACTGGGACAGAGCAACCAGCAGATGCAAGATGGCTACCAGGCTCTTGGCATGAACAGCTGAAATAAAAGATGATTTATAAATTAGAGAATCTTCTTCTAGGTTCTTGGCAGATATAAGCAAATATCCAGAGTGTAGCAGTATCACACCCAGTGCCCCTTTCATCCCACCCCTGTGGGTCAGGGGACACTCTTGGTCATCACGGGCCTCACCCTGGGACCCCTCGGTTCTCAGCCAGGTCCCGTGGATCTGCTTCTTAGACCATGTCATTGCTGGACGGCAAAGCAGTGCTTCTCCACTCTAATCCAAGGTTCCCATCGGGACCCTGGCAACAGCTGAACTCTGAGTTCAGGTCAGCCCTCTGCCACCCCCATGTTCTTGTTCACTCTATGCTGATAACCATAAGCATGTCTGCTGAACCCCCTCTCCCTTCCCATCTGACTGTGAACTCTGTAGGTTATCACCACTACCCTTGTCCCAAGGCTCTACACAAAGCAGGCCCTCAATCAATGGACACTGAGTCAGGACACTGGATCCCCTCCTTTGTTCAGGGCTTTAAGACCCCTGGAGGAAGGCATGAGAGACATCTAAAGGACTCTGTTGCTCTCTTGAGTGCCATATATAGTCAGTGCAGGCAATGCCCTCTGGGCAATAGCTGGGAGGGGATGTTCATGACCCACGTGGCTTCTATAGCTGAGCTGTGTGCTGGATGTTAGGTCATTTATGCTGGAGAAGTCTGGGCAACTACTGAGTTGTAGTTTTCTCAGTAGATGAGAGGAGAAAAAGACTGTGATGTAACAGGCACACACGTGTTGGCCGACGGGAGCTTCAGTTCTGACTTGACAACTCTACCATTTATTTACTGAGTATATGACCTTAGGTAGGCCACTTAAGGTCCCTGAGCCTCAGCCTGCTCAACCTCACACATGGGGAGAACAGTACCCATGCAGAAATATGGGTAGTAAGAATTTCCAGACATAATGTTGGCAAAGCTCCTAGTACATAGCAATGCCTAGGCATGATTGATATTTTCTATTATCACTTATGAGAAAGTACCTGGCATCTAGGCAATTAAACCATGTCAACTTTCTCCCCTTTCTTTCATAAAAGGGAAGAGTCCCCAGATACTTTACCTGCCTTCACAGTCCTACCAGCGTTATGGCTTTCATTACAGGGGGCATTTAAGGAAAGAGCAAAAAATTGTCCATTTTGTGTAGTTAGCATGAACTGGGCCCATTATTAGGGTGTCATTCTGTCTGCCCTGGGATCAATGAATCTACTCTAACAGAAGCTTTGAGAAATCACCAAGAAAAGGAAATGATTCAGACAATCCTTGGGAACCCACTAGAGTTTCCTGTTATCACTGCTGCTTCAAAGAAGGTTTTCCACTGACCATGAACAGCAGCTCAATACCACCATCAAATAGCAGATGAACTGCTCCTAACTCGTAGCCTTCCAGAAGAAGTTTTTACTTCTGGGCTTTTGGGCTTTGTCAACTAAGTGTCACCCACAGTTATAGCCTCAAAAAAGGCACCTGGCGTGGACTGACCCACTGACATGATGGACAGAGGCAAAAACCGGGTTTGCTCTTCTGGTCAGAACTGCCACTGCATCAGTCCCATCACTGAGGGTTGTAAGGATTGTTGCTACCTCTCCCCTTTAATGACAAAACATAATGCTGGAAAAGCAGTGGTCAGAAAGGTTGTTCTCACACGCTGGTGACATTGTATGTTACCTTGACTGTCTTTGTAAGCAAAGTAGAGCTATGTGGTAGGCACCATACAGATGTCAGACTCTTTCAATGAGTGCTCTGTCCTCCTGGGTATTTTTTCAAGAGAAATAATTACACAGTTTCTTTCTCTCTCTCTCTCTCTCTCACAGACATACATGTTATGTATAAAAAGATGTTAATTAATAAATGCTGGAGAGGGTGTAGAGAAAAGGGAACCCTCCTACACCATTGGTGGGAATGTAAACTGGTGCCATCACTATGGAGAACAGTATGGAGGTTCCTCAAAAACCTAAATATGGAGTTGCCATATGATCCTGCAATCCCATTCCTGGACATTTATCCGGACAAAACTATAATTTGAAAAGATACATACACCCCTATATTCATAGCAGCACTATTTACAATAGTCAAGACATGGAAACAACCTAAATGCATATCAATAGATGAATGGATAAAAAAGATATAGTGTGTGTGTGTGTGTGTGTGTGTACATACACACACACACACACACACAATGGAATACTACTCATCCATAAAAAAGAATGAAATAATGCCATTTGCAGCAACATGGCTGGACCTAGAGATTGTCATACTAAGTGAAGTCAGAAAGAGAAAGACGAACACCATACGATATTACTTATATGTGGTATCTAAAATATGACACAAATGAACTTATCTAAGAAACAGAAACAGACTCACAGACTTAGAGAACAGACTTGTGGTTGCCAAGGGGGAGGGTGGGTA
The DNA here is from genome assembly GCF_009873245.2 of Balaenoptera musculus. NCBI lineage: Eukaryota > Metazoa > Chordata > Mammalia > Artiodactyla > Balaenopteridae > Balaenoptera > Balaenoptera musculus. Next base: position 65,829,580 of record NC_045792.1, on the reverse strand, counting down.
GGGGAGGGATGGATTGGGAGTTTGGGATTAGCATATGCAAATTATTATATATAGAATGGATAAACAACAAAGTCGTACTGTATAGCACAGGGAACTATATTTGATATCCTGTAATAAACCATAATGGAAAAGAAAAAAAAAGATGTTAATTATTGTGTAATATATTATCATTAAAAAAAACCTCTGGGGCTTCTCTGGTGGCGCAGTGGTTGAGAATCTGCCTGCCAATGCGGGGAACATGGGTTCGAGCCCTGGTCTGGGAAGATCCCACATGCTGTGGAGCAACTAGGCCCGTGAGCCACAACTACTGAGCCTGCGCGTCTGGAGCCTGTGCTCCGCAACAAGAGAGGGCGCGACAGTGAGAGGCCCGCGCACCGCGATGAAGTGGCCCCCGCTCGCCACAACTAGAGAAAGCCGTCGCACAGAAACGAAGACCCAACACAGCCAAAAATAAATAAATTAATTAATTAAAAAAAAAATCTGAAACACGTATATCCAAATGAAAGACGATGGTTGACCAGTGGTTTTCAAATTTTTAAAAATTAAGCAGAGAAATCCTTTGTTCTAAAAACCATTAGGCAAACCTGATAAAAAACAGTGCAACTGCTCTGGTCCCTTTGTCCTAACTACAGCCTGCCCACAGCTGCTTCTCTTCTCCTCAATGATGCCTGAGTTTTTCCTTGCAAATCCCTAGGTTGGGCCAAGCATGGTTTAATAGTCACTGCTTTAATAAATTATGGTACATTCACATGAAATAGTTTGCATGCACTGAAAATCATTAAGACAATGTAGCTATAAATATTAATAATATAATGTTAAAGAGAACTAGAATAATGTAAATATATACATTCATGGATTTATGCATATATAAATACACATATATTTGTATATATATACACATATATACATATATATATAAATATACATACACATGCACATACATACACAAATATGCACACACACACAAACATGTACTTGTGGCCAAGACTTGGAAAGTTAAAAAAAAAAAAAAGAAAATAGTTATGCTATAGTTGATTTCTTTTTTTTCCTGTTTCAAATGTTTCTTTCGAATAAAGACATGTTATCTTTTCAATTAAGAAAACTTCTAACTACCTTTGCGTATCTGGGCACTCTCATCATTGCCATCTCTCAGCACATCTCCTGGGAGTCTTCTCCCTGATGCCAGGCAGAATCCAGGGCCACTGTGCTCCTGCACTCCAGTCAGGATGAAAACATGCAGAATGACAGCAGGGGTGAGAAGTCAAGACTCCGCTGTATAAACTGGGCCCTGCAGCCACTGTGCCAAGAGGGTCACTCCAGTGCTGGGAGACCATTTCAAAGGAGCTGTTGAGTTAGAAGCAGTCCTCCAAACTTGAATTGTGGTGGAAACAGAAACTGGTACAATTTTGGGGTAGACAATTTGAAAATATGTGATAGGACCTTAAAATGTACATATTCTTTGGCCCTAAACTACCACTCCTAGGTATTCATCCTTAAGAAGTAATTATGTCTATGAGCAGAAAGAACTCATCAGGCTGTATTGATATTAGTGAAAAAATGGGAAAAAATCTTAAAATCTTTCGTTAGTTCAGTAAATTATGATATACCCAATCTATGTCATAGAATATTAAAAGTGACATATAGAAGGATGATCTGTAAAGCTATACATCTTCTAAATAATATATACAGGTTGATACCATCTTCATAAAAATAAGAAAATATATTTTATATATAAAGTATATACACACATTTTATTCATTTACTGATATAATTATTTCTTACACACACACACACACACACACACACACACACACGACCTGAAGGAACACACCATAAGGCTGACAATGCCTGTATCTGATGGGCAGCTCATGAGGGTAGTATGTGTGGGCTTGGTACACAGGCTCTGCAGCCAGACTCTCTGGGTCTCATTCCTGGCTCCATCACTCCCCCCTCCCCCCAACCCCATGTGACCTTGGACAATGACACTTCTTTAGCAAATAGTATTGTGCTTAATATTGCCAGTCACTATACCAGGTTTTAGGGATTTAGCAGTAAAGAGACAAAAATCGTTGCTCTCAGGAAGCTTACACTCACTGTTTCTTAACTTCCCTATGCCTTGACTTTCCCATCTGTAAAATGGGGACAGTAAAGTTCTTACCTCAGATGGTTGAATGAGGATTGCAAGGATCAAAATAGGTAAAATGTTTAGATTAGTACAAGGCATACAAGCACCATAAATACGTTAGATGTTATTTAAATCTCTTTTAATTCATCTGTATTTTCTAAGTTTTCAATAATGAAAATTATTGTTGCTAATAAAAAAGAAAAATAGAAAAGGAAGAACTCCCTAAAACCCTGGATCAAGGACCTTGGGAACTCAGCAGCTGTCTCTGCCACCCTTTTCCTGAGTGGAAAGATGACACGATGTCCCCAGAAACAGCCAGGGAAGATAATCGAGAGAGGAGGTGTCGGAGCCTGCCCTGGAGTTGCGCCTGCTGCACTCCTTATCACAGAAACCACTGCTGCCTGAAGCCCTGAGACATCGCGGGGAGCTGGCCACTGAGATAATTATTGCCTCTGACCTAGTAATTCCTCTCAGTTCTAAAAATCTATCTGACGAGAGTAATTCAAGAGAAGCAAAAAGAGTCACAACATAACATTTAACTCGGCCCTGTCTGATATTATCAATAAGCTGAAAAACGTCCTAAAAGAATCAATGTCAGCATAGGGTTTAAGTTAACTATGGAATATCTACCCCAGGAAATAGAGCAGCTATCAAAAATTATAACTACAAAGACCACATGTGAATATAGAAGATGTGTATGATGTAATCTTAAGACAAAGTGAGTTTGTATATGCCTTCATCAAGTAAAAATAAGAAAAAATATGCATTGATGTGGACGGTAATGCAAAAAAACAAAAACAGCCAGATGAGAGTGGTAATACGGGTGATTATTTCACTCCTACACATTTCCCCATAAGAAATGAAAGTGAATGCAAACCCAAAACAAATCATTCGAAGCCACTGAAGACAACTGTTCTGATGTGGCTTTAAAAAATTCCATTCTTAAGGCAGGCAAAATGGTTTGGGGGTGGGGAAGATGGGATGAAGAACGTTTCAGATCAAGGAAATATCTTCCAGAAACGGTTCTAGAAAGGTGGGAATATTGTGGCCCATTTAAATGAGGCCAGTGTATGGATGACGAAGAGAAGCTGAGAAAGCATGAAGTATATGTGTGGCTGGAGAGGTAGGTGGGAGACCGATCAGATGTTACGGGTTGATTTGCGACCCCCAGCCTCAAATTCATATGTTATGTCCTAACCTCCAGTCCCTCTGAATGTGACCTTATTTGTAAAATCATTGCAGACGTGATTAGTTAAGGTGAGGTCATATTGGAGTAGGGTGGGCCCCTAATCCAATATGACAAGTGTCCTTATAAAAAAGGGAAAATTTGGACACAGAGACATGCATAGAAGGAAGATGATGTGAAGAAATACAGCAAGACATTAGCCCTCTGAGAGCTAAGGAGAGAGGCCTGTAACAGATCCTTCCCGTGCAGCCCTCAGAAGGAACCAACCTACCAACACCTTCATTTCAGACTTGTGGCTTCCAGGACTGGGAGCAAATAAATTTCTGTTGTCTAAAAACAAACAAAACAAAACAATTCCTTCTTCCTATTTCCCAAATTGGGTTCCATGATAAATGAAAAGGTGTTTTGAAACAACAAGGTCTTACTGTATAGCACAGGGAACTATATTCAATATTCTATGATAAACCATAATGGAAAAGAATTTTTAAAAGAATGTGTATATATGTATAACTGAATCACTTTGCTGTACAGCAGAAATTAACAGAACATTAGATGGTAAATCAACTATACTTCAATTTAAAAAAAAAGAAAGATAAAAGGGGTTTTGTTTTGGAGTGGTATATAGAGATGGTCCATACTCAAGGGAGTGGGAAATAGGATCAAACAAAACTAAGCAGAGGTCACCATCAGAGGACTTTAATGCTTATTACTATTATGGACTTCCAGAATGCAGATACATTTCCCAAACTAGTGATCAGCCCCCTTTTCCCTCCCCCACTGAACACTATTAGCATTCCTGGGACACGGGGCAGCATCTAGGGCCCAGAGCCGTGGCCTCCCCTCCTCCCGCCCTCAGGTGTCTCCTCTGCTCCACAGAGGATGCCCTGTTCCCAGCGTGCTGCTAGAGGCAGCTTTTCACGCTGTGCAAGCAAAGGTGTCATTGTGCTGAAGGAGGTGCTTGGCGTCTTGCCTCCGATGGCGGGTATTAGGAACCTGCTGAAGAGATTGCCATTGGCAGCTGCTTGGGTCTCTTAACTTGGAAAGCTGAAGATTCCCTTTTCTTTCCCAAGTCTGAAAGGTGGTTTTTTTTTTTTTTTTTGGTGGGCGGGGAGATGTCCATTTTAAGCTGTATACATCAGATGCAATAAGATATAATACTCAACCCCTTAATACTTAAAGGCAGGAAACACAATCTCAGTCATTTTATAAATCTAAATTCATATTTTTATCTACTACAAGGAACAGAACAACTTTGGGCTCCCGATGGGAAACAGGTTGTTGCTACTGGATTCGCCCAAATCTGCTGATTTCATGTTGACTCTGATATGGACTCAATTAAGTCCATATTAGCCAGGCCCTTGAGGCAGCAAAAGAATGAACAGTTTATACTTTCTGAGATTCTTGAGCTATACTAGCACGAAAACCTGAATTTAAAAATCCTATCCCATTGCCTATGCTCTTAGCCATATCTTTGCTCCCTCTGGGCAGTAAGGGGGTGAGAGGAAGGGCGTGGGCACTGGAACAGACCCAAGTCCTTGCTCCCCGCTTCTCAGCTGCCTGAACTAGGCATCTCCACTTCCCAGAGCTTCAACAAGCTGGAGACAGGAGCTTTTTCAAAAGGTTGTGCTGAGACTCAGAAGCAGCTCAATGAATAGGAGCTTCCTTCCCCACCAATCTCACATGAGGTTCCTACAGAGAGCCTTTTACAGAAAAGGCACACTAGATTTTGACATTTTGCTATTTTTCTCAGCTTTCCTTAGATGTGGATGATGAGCTTCCTTTCTAAGGAAAGGCATATCTCGCTCAGAGATAAATGAGTTTGCACCCATCCGGGGCCTCCCAGCTTATGATGCAGCTTCCTGGGGAAACTCCACGGTAGGAACCACAGGTGTCATGTAACAGTCCCATCTTCCTTTGCAAAACTCACTGTCTACATTCCACTTGATGCTCCTGGGAGGAAGTTTCAGGGTTTCATTGATCTTCTCCAGGACAGTCTGCAGCTTTTGCTTCTGGGCAATCTCTGACTGGGTGACCTCAGCGACGTTCAGCTTCTCACTCTCAAGTTTCTCTAGGGTGACAAGGGAAAAGAGAACAGCTGTTACTTTTGCCACAGACAGACCTAACCCACGCACTCACACATTCACTCACTCACTCACCATATTGAGCACTTAGTATGTGAGGGACGCTGCTCTCCTCTCCTCGTCTGGTGGTGGCACTGGTGGTGCCAGTATGTATTGTGAAAACCTTGTGATTGTGTCTTGAATCCCCAAATTATAAGATCCCAGGATCATAGAAGGAGGGCATTTAACCCAGCTTGTCATATTTGAGCTCTTTTCCCTCATTCTGAGGTTTTCCCTCTTCTTTTCACCTCTGTCTTCTTCTCCAAAGACATTCCTGTGCCCTGACTGGAAAGCCTTCATTGCTTGTCTGGGCAGTGGTCAAGTCCTTATCCAAGGTGTTTTGAACACTCCTGTAGTACAATATGTGTCCTGTTGAATCATATTTATGTTTTAAGAACCTTCTTTCCTTTTAAACCCACCTGGAAGGTAACTAATTTGATGTGTCCTATTTCACTAATTCTAATGCACACAACTTTTCACATTTTAACATCCCTGAAATCAGGCTGTGTCTTAAAATTGATGGCATCCTACAACTACCGACAGCCAGGTGGAAGGTATAAGAGTTATCACTGCTTCCATGTGTGTGAACTTGGTCATAGCTCTTCATAGTGTGGTCACTTCCATGTCTCAAAAAGCCTACAAGATGCTGTACGGCAGAAATTAACACAACATTGTAAATCAACTATACTTCAATAAAATAAATTTTAAAAGAGCCTATAAGAGCAATTTCAAAAAGTAGAACATAAAAATTCTAAGCAATAAGAAAGCATTGGGTAATAGTTTAATTGAAGTACTTTTTTCTCTTTGAGTGGTACTTATACTGGTATGTTTTAAAATCAATGGTTCTGGATTGGTTCAAGATGGCGGAGAAGAAGGACATGCACTCACTCCTTCTTGAGAGAGCACTGGAATCACAACTAACTACTGAAAAATCATTGACAGGAAAACACTGGACCTCACCAAAAAAATAACCCACATCCAAAGACAAAGGAGAAGCCACAGTGAGATGGTAGGAGGGGTGCAATCACAATAAAATCAAATCCCATAACCGCTGGGTGGGTGACTCACAAACTGGAGAACAATTATACCACAGAAGTCCACCCACTGGAGTGAAGGTTCTGAGCCCCACGTCAAGCTTCCCAACCTGGGGGTCCAGCAACGGCAGGAGGCATTCCCAGAGAACCAGACTTTGAAGGCTAGTGGGATTTGATTGCAGGACTTCGACAAGACTGGGGGAAACAGAGACTCCACTCTTGGAGGGCACACACAAAGTAGTGTGTGCATCAGGACCCAGGGGAAGGAGCAGTGACCCCATAGGAGACTGAACCAGACCTACCTGCTAGTGTTGGAGGGTCTCCTGCAGAGGCAGGGGGTGGCTGTGGCTCACCATGGGGACAAGGACACTGGCAGCAGAAGTTCTGGGAAGTACTCCTTGGCATTAGCCTGCCCGGGGTCCGCCATTAGCCCCACCGAAGAGCCTATAGGCTCTAGTGCTGGGTTGCCTCAGGCCAAACAACCAACAGGGAGGGAACTCAGCCCCACCCATCAGCAAAAAAGCAGATTAAAGTTTTACTGAGCTCTGCCCACCAGAGCAACACCCAGCTCTACCCACCACCAGTCCCTTCCATCAGGAAGCTTGCACAAGCCTCTTAGATAGCCTCATGAGCAGAGGGCAGACAGCAGAAGCAAGAAGAACTACAATCCTGCAGCCTGTGGAACGAAAACCACATTTGCAGAAAGACAGACAAAATGAAAACGCAGAGGACTATGTACCAGATGAAGGAACAAGATAAAACCCCATAAAAACAACTAAATGAAGTGGCGATAGGCAACCTTTCAAAAAAAGAATCCAAAATAATAATAGTGAAGATGATCCAGGACCTTGGAAAAAGAATGGAGGCAAAGATCGAGAAGATGCAAAAAATGTTTAACAAAGACCTGGAAGAACTGAAGAACAAACACCTAGAATAATTAAAGAACAAACAAACAGAGATGAACAATACAATAACTGAAATGAAAAATACACTAGAAGGAATCAATAGCAGAATAACTAAGGCAGAAGAATGGATAAGTGACCTGAAAGAAAGAATGGTGGAATTCACTGCCATGGAACAGAATAAAGAAAAAAGAGTGAAAAGGAATGAGGACAGTCTAAGAGACCTCTGGGACAACATTCAATGCACCAACATTCACATTATAGGGGTGTCAGAAGGAGAAGAGAGAGAGAAAAGACCCGAGAAAATATTTGAAGAGATTATAGTCGAAAATTTCCCTAACATGGGAAAGGAAATAGCCACTCAAGTCCAGGAAGTGCAGAGAACCAGGCAGGATAAACCCAAGGAGAAACACGCCAAGACACATAGTAATCAAATTGGCAAAAATTAAAGACAAAGAAAAATTATTAAAAGCAACAAGGGAAAAATGACAAATAACATAGAAGGGAACTCCCATAAGGTTAACAGCTGATTTCTTAGCAGAAACTCTACAAGCCACAAGGGAGAGGCACAATATATTTAAAGTGATGAAAGGGAAGAACCCACAACCAAGATTACTCTACCCGGCAAGGATCTCATTCAGATTCGAAGGAGAAATCAAAAGCTTTACACACAAGCAAAAGCTAAAAGAATTCAGCATCACCAAACCAGCTCTACAACAAATGCTAAAGGAACTTCTCTAAGTGGGAAACACAAGAGAAGAAAAAGACCTACAAAAACTCAAAACAATTAAGAAAATGGTAATAGGAACATACATATCAATAATTACATTAAATGTGAATGGATTAAATACTCCAACCAAAAGACACAGGCTTGCTGAATGGATACAAAAACAAGACCCGCATATATGCTGTCTAAAAGAGACCCACTTCAGACCTAGGGACGCATACAGGCTGAAAGTCAGGGGATGGAAAAAGATATTCCATGCAAATGGAAATCAAAAGAAAGCTGGAGCAGCAATACTCATATCAGATAAAATAGACTTTAAAATAAGGAATGTTACAAGAGACAAGGAAGGACACTACATAATGATCAAGGGATCAATCCAAGAAGAAGATATAACAATTATAAGTATATATGCACCCAACACAGGAGCACCTCAATACATAAGGCAAATGCTAACAGCCATAAAAGAGAAAATTGACAGTAACACAATAATAGTGGGGGGCTTTAACACCAATGGACAGATCACCCAGACAGAAAATTAATAATGAAACACAAGCTTTAAATGACACAATAGACCAGATAGATTTAATTGATATTTATAGGACATTCCATCTGAAAACAGCAGATTACACTTTCTTCTCAAGTGCACATGAAACATTCTCCAGGATAGATCACATCTTGGGTCACAAATCAAGCCTCAGTAAATTTTAAAAAACTGTAATCATATCAAGCATCTTTTCCGACCACAACACTATGAGATTAGAAATAAATTACAGTGAAAAAAACGTAAAAAAACACAAACACATGGAGGCTAAACAATATGTTACTAAATAACCAAGAGATCACTGGAGAAATCAAAGAGGAAATCAAAAAATACCTAGAGACAAATGACAATGAAAACACGATGATCCAAAACCTATGGGATGTAGCAAAAGCAGTTCTAAGAGGGAAGTTTATAGCAATACAATCCTACCTCAAGAAACAAGAAAAACTTCAAATAAACAATCTAAACTTACACCTAAAGGAACTAGAGAATAAAGAACAAACAAAACCCAAAGTTAGTAGAAGGAAAGAAATCATAAAGATCAGAGCAGAAATAAATGAAATGGAAACAAAGAAAAAATAGCAAAGAGCAATAAAATTACAAGCTGGTTCTTAGAGAAGATAAACAAAATTGATAAACCTTTAGCCAGACTCATCAAGAAAAAGAGGGGGAGGACTCAAATCAATAAAATTAGAAATGAAAAAGGAGAAGTTACAACAGACACTGCAGAAATACAAAGCATCCTAAGAGACTACCACAAGCAACTCTATGCCAATAAAATGGACAACCTGGAAGAAATGGACCAATACTTAGAGAGGTATAACCTTCCAACACTGAACTAGGAAGAACTAGAAAATATGAACAGACCAATCACAAGTAATGAAATTGAAACTGTGATTAAAAATCTTCCAACAAACAAAAGTCCAGGACCAAATGGCTTCACAGGTGAATTTTATCAAACAGCTAGAGAAGAACTAACACCCATCCTTCTCAAACTCTTCCAAAAAATTGCAGAGGAAGGAACACTCCCAAGCTCATTCTTTGAGGCCACCAACACCCTGGTACCAAAACCAGACAAAGATACTACAAAAGAAGAAAATTACAGACCAATATCACTGATGAATATAGATGCAAGAATCCTCAACAAAATACCAGCAAACAGAATCCAACAGCACATTAAAAGGATCATACACCATGATCAAGTGGGATTTATCCCAGGGATGAAAGGATTCTTCAATATATGCAAATCAATCAATGTGATACACCATATGAACAAATTGAAGAATAAAAACCATATGATCATCTCAAAAGCAAAAGCTTTTTCTGCATCTCTATGTCCACTTTTCTCCAGAAAGTGGGCATAGAGGGAACCTACCTCAACATAATAAAGCCCATATATGACAAACCCACAGCAAACATCATTCTCAATTGTGAAAAACTGAAAGCATTTCAGGAACAAGACAGGAACAAGAGAAGGATGTCCACTCTAGCCACTATTATTCAACATAGTTTTGAAAGTCCTAGCCACAGCAGTCAGAGAAGAAAAAGAAATAAAAGGAATACAAATTGGAAAAGAAGAAGTAAAACTGTCCCTGTTTGCAGATGACATGACACTATACATAGAGAATCCTAAAGATGCCACCAGAAAACTACTAGAGCTAGTCAATGAATCTGGTAAAGTTGCAGGATATGAAATTAATGCACAGAAATCTCTTGCATTCCTATACACTAACAACAAAATATCAGAAAGAGAAATTAAGGAAACAATCCCATTCACCACGGCAACAAAAAGAACAAAATACCTAGGAATAAACCTACCTAAGGAGGTAAAAGACCTGTACTCAGAAAACTATAAGACACTGATGAAAGAAATCAAAGACGACACAAACAGATGGAGACATATACCATGTTCTTGCATTGGAAGAATCAATATTGTGAAAATAACTACACTACCCAAAGCAATCTACAGATTCAGTGCAATCCCTATCAAATTACCAATGGCATTTTTTACAGAACTAGACCAAAAAATCTTAAAATTTGTATGGAGACACAAAAGACCCTGAAGAGCCAAAGCGGTCTTGAGGGAAAAAAACGGAGCTGGAGGAATCGGTCTCCCTGACTTCAGACTATACTACAAAGCTACAGTAATCAAGACAACATGGTACTGGCACAAAAACAGAAATATAGATCAATGGAACAGGATAGAAAGCCCAGAGATAAACCCACGCACCTATGGTCGACTAATCTATGACAAAGGAGGCAAAGATATACAATGGAGAAAAGAAGTCTCTTCAATAAATGGTGCTGGGAAAACTGGATAGCTACATGTAAAAGAATGAAATTAGAACACTCCCTAACACCATACACAAAAATAAACTCGAAATGGATTAAAGACCTAAATGTAAGACAGGACACTACAAAACTCTTAGAGGGAAACATAGGAAGAACACTCTTTGACATAAATCACAGCAAGATCTTTTTTGACCCACCTCCTAGAGTCATGAAAATAAAAACAAAAATAAACAAATGGGACCTAATGAAACTTAAAAGCTTTTGCACAGCAAAGGAAACTACAAACAAAACGAAATTACAACCCTCAGAATGGGAGAAAATTTTTGCAAATGAATCAATGGACAAAGGATTAATCTCCAAAATATATAAACAGCTCATGCAGCTCAATATTAAAAAAACAAACAACCCAATCAAAAAATGGGCAGAAGATCTAAGTATACATTTCTCCAGGAAGACATACAGATGGCCAAGAGGCACATGAAAAGCTGTTCAACATCACTAATTATCAGAGAAATGCAAATCAAAACTACAATGAGGTATCATCTCACACCAGTTAGAATGGACATCATCAGAAAATCTACAAACAACAAATGCTGGAGAGGGTGTGGAGAAAAGGGAACCCTCTTGCACTGTTGGTGGGAATGTAAACTGATACAGCCACTATGGAGAACAGTATGGAGGTTCCTTAAAAAACTAAAAATAGAATTACCATATGATGCAGCAATCCCACTACTGGGCATATACCCAGAGAAAACCATAATTCAAAAAGACACATGCACCCCAATGTTCATTGCAGCACTATTTACAATAGCCAGGTCATGAAAGCAACCTAAATGCCCATCGACAGACAAATGGATAAAAAAGATGTGGTACATATATACAATGGAATATTACTCAGCCATAAAAAGGAATGAAATTGTGTCATTTGTAGAGACGTGGATTCACCTAGAGACTGTCATACAGAGTGAAGTAAGTCAGAAAGAGAAAAACAAATATCGTCTATTAACGCATATATGTGGAATCTAGAAAAATGGTACAGATGAACTGGTTTGCAAGGCAGAAATAGAGACACAGATGTAGAAAACAAAAGTATGGACACCAAGGGGGGAAAGCGGGGGTGGGGGTGATGGTGGTGCGATGAATTGGGAGATTGGGATTGACATATATACACTAACATGTATAAAATAGATAACTAATAAGAACCTGCTGTATAAAAAAATAAAATTAAAAAAAAATCAATGCTTCTTGTATGCAATGACATAAGCCCTTAATATTAAAAGGCAAAAAAAAAAAGTCTAATCAGTTTTTAGTCTAAATTTATATTTTAATCTTAAAGAACAAGTCTGGATTCCCTAATGAGAAATATGTTGTCTGCTATTGGATTCACCTAATCCACTCTCCACAACTCATTTGAGGATTGATAGAACTGACTCTCTGAAACATGTTTAGAATGTCTTTTCTCCTCATTTTTAAGGGCTGACATACAAACTAATTAAACTTCAACATACATCAATGGTTCCCTGATAGCTTACATTATCTTATTTTTCAGTAGTTTTAGCTTATCCAAGTCAAATGCCCCTTGAGTAATTCTTTGAAGATAAGGTCGCCCACTGGAAAATTTCTGTAGGTTCTGTGGATTTAAGAATTCTTTTCAGTAGTATTGATAGGATGATCTCAAGCTATTCTTACCTGTGATGGCCTGAAATGTTATCTTTCTCTTTTCTTTAGTTGCTTGATGCCATCATTCTTTATTTCTAAAGTTCAGGGATTTAACAAGCATATATCTAAATGTCTTTCTCTTGAATGTTAAACCTTTGAAAGAAACTGTGTGCCTTTTCCATTTTCAGGCCATGAATTATTATCTTGGATCCTCTCCTATTGAAGAAATGACAAGTTTTCATATTACACTGCAACTACCAGCGTTTAGTAGAGGTATGCTGGCCATTGGTAGAGGCTGCCAAAGGTACTCAGTTAAGGAAACTTCTGAAGCCTTATCTTGGCTCAGAGGGAAAGACTGCTGGGATATATTAGTGACAACTGTCTTGGGAGTGGGCTGGGTAAGTGGGGAGGGGAGGAGTGGCAGCAATGAGAACCACTTTTTTGCTAGACCTGCTGTATTATATCATTGCCTATGAATTTTCATATTTATAACCTCCTCTGACTTTGGACTACTTAGAGTGAATAGGGTACGTCTCTGAGTCTGCCTTCTAGGTCAGTAACTTTTTCTTGCACTACTGTCCATTTTGTTGTTTTTTAAAAATTGGATTTTACACATTACATGCAACACTCATTGTTTTTCTGTTTCCATCAATATTTTTAAGTAGTTTATTATAGTAAAATTATAATTCATTTTTCCTAAAATTAAAAAAAAATCTGTTTTTAGCATCTGGCATTTCTTATTCAGGAGAAGAGTTTCTATGGCTTTGCTTTATTTATCTGCATTACTAATATTTTAGAAAATGTAATTCTGCTTTACTTTTTCCACTTTAGTTATTATGCTTTGGATTTGTCTTCTTGCATTTAATTTTTGTTGCTGGGTACATTATTTTAGGCATTGATATTAGTATTATGTGGATTTGAGTAAAAAGACTATCTCAAAGTAACACTTATTAACAGTTTTAAGTGTATCTCTTCATGTTCATAATACACACAAGAATAGAGAGTTCTCTCTCTCTCATTCTCTCTGTTAATAAAAATGAGATTACAGTGTGTATATTTTTCTGCTACTGTTTTTTTTCCCCATTTAAACATATATCGTGAGTATCTTTCCATGTCAATATATATGGATATACCTCATTCTTTTCGTTGTTGTTGGTACTTTTGGACAACCTTCACCCATTTTATCCACCACTCCCCATCCTCTGGCAACCACCAATCTGTTCTCTGTATCTATGAACTCATTTTTGGTTTTGTTTTGTTTAGCTTCAACATATAAGTGAGATCATAAGGTATTTGTCTTTCTCTGTCTGACTTATTTCACTTAGCATAATGCCCTTGAGTTCTATCGTGTTGTTGCAAATGGTAAGATTTCCTTCTTTTTATGGTTAAATAATATTCCATTGTGTGTTTATATATATATCTCACATTTTCTTTGTCCATTCATTCATTTTGGACACTTATGTTGCTTCCGTATCTTGGCTACTGTAAAGCCAAGCCATTGGCTCATGATGCAATGAACATGCGAGTTTCAGTATCTTTTCAAGTTAGTGTTTTCATTTCCTTTGGATAAATACCTAGAAGTAGAATTGCTGGATCATATGGTAGTTCTATTTGTAATTTTTCGAGGAACCTCCACACTGTTTTCCACAGTGGCTGAACCAATTTACATTCCCACCAACAGTACACAACTGTTCCCCTTTTTCCACATCCTTGCCAACACTTATTTCTTATCTTTCTGATAATAGCCATTCTAACAGGTGTGAGGTGATACCTCGTTGTGGTTTTGATTTCCATTGTCCTTATAATTAATGATGTTGAGCACCTTTTTATGTACCCGTTGGTCATCTGTAGGTCTTCTTTGGAAAAATGTCTATTCAGCTCCTCTGCACATTTTAAAATTGGATTGTTTGCTTTTTTGTTATTGAGTTGTATGAGATCTTTATATATTTTGGATATTAACCCCTTATCAGGTATATGATTTGTAACTATTTTCTATCATTCCACAGGTTGCCTTTTCATTTTGTTGATGTTTTCCTTTGTTGTGCAGAGCTTTTTAGTTTGATGTAGTCCCACTTATTTATTTTTGCTTTTTTTGTCTTGCTTCTGGTGTCAACTCCAAAAAATCATCACCAAGACCTATGTCAAGGAATTAACTGCCTATGTTTTCTTCCAGGAGTTTTATGGTTTCAGGTCTTACATTCAAGTCTTAAATCTATTTTGAGTTAATTTTTGTGTATGGTGTAAGATAGTGGTCCAGTTTCATTCTTTTGCATGTGGCTGTCCAGTTTTCCCAGCACCATTTGTTGAAGAGATTGTATATTCTCTTCTCCTTGTTGTAAATTAATTGACCATTTATCCGTGAGTTTATTTCTGGGCTCTCTATTCTGTTCCATTGATCTATGTGTCTATTTTTAATGCCGAAACCATACTATTTTGATTACTATAGCTTTGTCATATAGTTTCAAATCAGAGAATGTGATTCCTACAGCTTTGTTCTTCTTTCTCAAGATTGCTTTGCCTATAAGGGTCTTTTGTGGTTCCATGAAAATTTTAGGACTGTTTGTTCTATACCTGTGAAAAATGCTATTGGGATTTTGATAGGAATTGCATTGAATGTGTAGACTGCTTTGGGTAGAATGGATATTTTAAATAATATTTATTCTTCTAATCCATTAGTATGGAATATCTTTCCATCTATTTGTGTCTTCTTCAATTTCTTTCATCAGTATCTTATAGTTTTCAGGATACAGGTCTTTTACCTCCTTGGTTAAATTTATTCCTAGGCATTTTATTCTTTTTTGATGTAATTTTACCTGGGATTGTTTTCTTAATTTATTTCTGATAGTTCGTTATTAGTGTATAGAAACAAAACAGATTTTTGTATATTGATTTTGTATCCTGCAACTTCACTGAATTAATTTATTAGTTCTAACAGTTTGTTGGTGGAGTCTTTAGGGTTTTCTATATATAATATCATGTCATTTGCAAACAGTGACAGTTTTACATTTTTCTTTCTGATTTGGATGCCTTTTATTTCTTTTTCTTGCCTAACTGCTCAAACTAGAACTTCTAATACTATGTTGAATAAAAGTCTCTAGAGTAAGCATCCTTGTCTTGTTCCTGATCTTAGAGGAAAAGCTTTCAGCTTTTCACTACTGAGTATGATGTTAGCTGTGGGTTTGTCATATATGGCCTTTATTATGTTGAGGTATGTTCCCTCTATACCCACTTTGAGAGTTTTTATAATAAATGGAGGCTGAATTTTGTCAAATGCTTTTTTTTTTACATCTATTAAGATATCTTATGATTTTTATCCTTCGTTTTGTTATCGTGGTGTATGACATTGATTTGTGGATGCTGAACCATTCTTGTATCCATAAATACATCACACTTGACCATGTGTACGATCCTTTTAATGTATTGTAGAATTCAGTTTGCTAATATTTTAGCAAATTAAGGGTTCTTGTATCTATGTTCATCAAGGATATTGGCCTGTAATCTTCTTTTCTTATGATGTCCTTTTCTGGTTTTGGTATCAGAATAATTCTGGTCTCATAAAATGAGTTTGGAAGTGTTCCCTCCTCTTTTTTCAAAGGATTGGCATTAATTCTTCTTTAAATGTTTGGTAGCATTCACCAGTGAAGCCATCTGGTCCTGGGCTTTTGTTTGTTGGGGGGTATTTTGATTACTGATTCAATCTTCCTACAAGTAATCAGTCTGTTCAGATTTTCTGTTTTATCATGATTCAATCTTGGTAGTTTGTAATTTTTAGTAATTTATCCATTTTTTTCTAGGTTTTCTAGGTTTTTGGTGTATAATTACTCAAAATAGTCTCTTATGATCCTTTGTATTTCTGTGGTATCAGTTGTAATGTCTCCTCTTTCATTTCTGATTTTATTTGAGTTCTCCCTTTTTCTTGATGAGTCTAGCTAAAGGTTTGTCAATTTTGTTTATCTTTTACAAGAACCAACTATTAGTTTCATTGATGTTTTCTATTCACTTTTTAGTCTCAATATATGTCTCACTCAAACATATCATGAGTATCTTTCTATGTCAATACATATTGATATAACTCAATCTTTTTTAAAAAAACTGCATTATATATTATAGAACTTATTCAACCATTCCCCTGTAGATATGCAGTCAGGTTATATTACACTTTTCCTCTATTTGTAATAAAGTTGCAGTAAACATCCTGTGTGTGTGTATTTATGTACGTATTACCAACTGATTATTACTGGTTAAAAAAAAATGCTGCTGCCTTACAAATTTTCTTCTTAAATAGTCATCTTACCAAATCCCCTTATTATTGTTTGAGTTTTTAACATTCTCTGGGTATGCAAGTAACATAAGACACAGTTGCCTCTATTTTGTAAGCTTATATCACTTATTTCGATTTTATGACATTTTAAGATGGAAGATTTATTTGAGACCCTCTTCTGCTATTTCTACCCTTCACATTATTTTTTAAATATTCAACTCTCAAAATTTAAGAGATCTACTCAAATATTTCCATAGTTAAATAATAATTTCATTCAGTGTTGCTAAGAATTTAAAGATAATTTAATTTTTAAAGTCTCCTCATTACTTTTTTCTTTTTTGAATTTTATTTATTTTTTATACAGCAGGTTCTTATTAGTTATCCATTTTATACATAATACTGTATATATGTCAATCCCAATCTCCCAATTCATCACACCACCACCCCACACCCCCACCACGTTCCCCCCTTGGTGTCCATACGTTTGTTCTCTTCATCTGTATTGCAATTTCTGCCCTGCAAACCAGTTCATCTGTACCATTTTTCTAGGTTCCACATATATGCGTTAATAGACGATATTTGTTTTTCTCTTTCTGACTTACTTCACTCTGTATGACAGTCTCTAGATCCATCCACGTCTCTACAAATGACCCAATTTCATTCCTTTTTATGGCTGAGTAATATTCTATTGTATATATGTACCACATCTTCTTTATCCATTCGGTCTGTCGATGGGCATTTAGGTTGCTTCCATGTCCTGGCTACTGTAAATAGTGCTGCAATGAACATTGGGGTGCATGTGTCTTTTTGAATTACGGTTTTCTCTGGGTGTATGCCCAGTAGTGGGATTGCTGGGTCATGTGGTAATTCTATTTTTAGTTTTTTAAGGAACCTCCATACTGTTCTCCATAGTGGCTGTATCAATTTACATTCCCACCAACAGTGCAAGAGGGTTCCCTTTTCTCCACACCCTCTCCAGCATTTGCTGTTTGTAGATTTTCTGATGATGCCCATTCTAACTGGTGTGAGGTGATACCTCATTGTAGTTTTGATTTGCATTTCTCTGATAATTAGTGATGTTGAGCATCTTTATATGTGCTTCTTGGCCATCTGTATGTCTTCCTTGGAGAAATGTCTATTTACGTCTTCTGCCCATTTTTGGTTTAGGTTGTTTGTTTTTTTAATATTGAGCTTCATGAGCTGTTTATATATTTTGGAGATTAATCCTTTGTCTGTTGATTCGTTTGCAAAGATTTTCTCTCATTCTGAGGGTTGTCTTTTCTTCTTGTTTGTAGTTTCCCTTGCTGTGCAAAAGCTTTTAAGTTTCATTAGGTCCCATTTGTTTATTTTTGGTTTTATTTCCATTAATCTAGGAGGTGGATCAAAAAAGATCTTGCTGTGATTTATGTCAAAGAGTGTTCTTCCTATGTTTTCCTCTAAGAGTTTTATAGTGTCCTGTCTTACATTTAGGTCTCTAATCCATTTTGAGTTTATTTTTGTGTATGGTGTTAGGGAGTGTTCTAATTTCATTCTTTTACATGTAGCTGTCCAGTTTTCCCAGCACCACTTATTGAAGAGACTGTCTTTTCTCCACTGTATATCTCTGCCTCCTTTGTCATAGATTAGTTGACCATAGGTGCGTGGGTTTATCTCTGGGCTTTCTATCCTGTTCCATTGATCTATATTTCTGTTTTTGTGCCAGTACCATATTGTCTTGATTACTGTAGCTTTGTAGTATAGTCTGAAGTCAGGGAGTCTGCTTCCTCTAGCTCCGTTTTTTTTCCCTCAAGACCGCTTTGGCTCTTTGGGGTCTTTTGTGTCTCCATACAAATTTTAAGATTTTTTGTTCTAGTTCTGTAAAAAATGTCATTGGTAATTTGATAGGGATTGCATTGAATCTGTAGATTGCTTTGGGTAGTATAGTCATTTTCACAATATCGATTCTTCCAATCCGAGAACATGGTATATTTCTCCATCTGTTTGTATCATCTTTAATTTCTTTCATCAGTGTCTTACAGTTTTCTGCATACAGGTCTTTTGTCTCCCTAGGTAGGTTTATTCGTAGGTATTTTATTCTTTTTGTTGCAATGGTAAATGGGAGGGTTTCCTTAATTTCTCGTTCAGATTTTTCATCATTAGTGTATAGGAATGCAAGAGATTTCTGTGCATTAATTTTGTATCCTGCAACTTTTCCAAATTCATTGATTAGCTCTAGTAGTTTTCTGGTGGCATCTTTAGGATTCTCTATGTATAGTATCATGTCATCTGCAAACAGGGACAGTTTTACTTCTTCTTTTCCAATTTCCATTCATTTTATTTATTTTTCTTCTCTGATTGCCATGGCTAGGACTTTCAAAACTATGTTGAATAATAGTGGTGAGAGTGGACACCCTTGTCTTGTTCCTGATCTTAGAGGAAATGCTTTCAGTTTTTCACCATTGAGAAAGATGTTTACTGTGTGTTTGTCATATATGGCCTCTATTATGTTGAGGTAGGTTCCCTCTTTGCCTACTTTCTGGAGAGTTTTTATCATAAATGGGTGTTGAATTTTGTCAAAAGCTTTTTCTGCATCTATTGAGATGATCATATGGTTTTTATTCTTCAATTTGTTCATATGGTGTATCACATTGATTGATTTCGGTATATTGAAGAATCCTTGCATCCCTGGGATAAATCCCACTTGATCATGGTGTATGATCCTTTTAATGTCCTGTTGGATTCTGTTTGCTGGTATTTTGTTGAGGATTTTTGCATCTATATTCATGAGTGATATTGGTCTGTAATTTTCTTTTATTGTAGTACCTTTGTCTGGTTTTGGTACCAGGGTGTTGGTGGCCTCAAAGAATGAGTTTGGGAATGTTCCTTCCTCTGCAATTTTTTGGAAGAGTTTGAGAAGGATGGGTGTTAGCTCTTCTCTAAATATTTGATAGAATTCACCTGTGAAGCCATCTGGTCCTGGACTTTTGTTTGTTGGAAGATTTTTAATCACAGTTTCAATTTCATTACTTGTGATTGGTCTGTTCATATTTTCTAGTTCTTCCTGGTTCAGTGTTGGAAGGTTATACCTTTCTAAGTATTGGTCCATTTCTTCCAGGTTGTCCATTTTATTGGCATAGAGTTGCTTGTAGTAGTCTCTTAGGATGCTTTGTATTTCTGCAGTGTCCGTTGTAACTTCTCCAATTTCATTTCTAATTTTATTGATTTGAGTCCTCTCCCTCTTTTTCTCGATGAGTCTAGCTAATGGTTTATCAATTTTGTTTATCTTCTCAAAGAACCAGCTTTTAGTTTTATTGATCTTTGCTATTGTTTTCTTTGTTTCTATTTCATTTTTTTCAGCTCTCATCTTTATCATTTCTTTCCTTCTGCTAACTTTGGGTTTTGTTTGTTCTTTTTTCTGTAGTTCCTTTAGGTGTAAAGTTAGATTGCTTATTTGACATGTTTGTTGTTTCTTGAGGTAGGATTGTATTGCTATAAAAATCCCTCTTAGAACTGCTTTTGCTGCATCCCTCAGGTTTTGGATCATCGTGTTTTCATTGTCATTTGTCTCTAGGTATTTTTTGATTTCCTGTTTGATTTCTTCAGTGATCTCTTGGTTATTTAGTAATGTATTGTTTAGCTGCCATGTGTTTGTGTTTTTTACCTTTTTTTCCCTGTAATTCATTTCTAATCTCATAGCATTGTGTTCAGAAAAGATGCTTGATATGATTTCAGTTTTCCTAAATTTACTGAGGCTTGACTTGGGACCCAAGATGTGATCTATCCTGGAGAATGTTGCATGCACACTCGAGAAGAAAGTGTAGTTTGCTGTTTTTGGATGGAATGTCCTATAAATATCAATTAAATCTATCTGGTCTATTGTGTCATTTAAAGCTTCTGTTTCCTTATTTATTTTCATTTTGGATGATCTGTCCATTGGTGTAAGTGAGGTGTTAAAGCCCCCCACTATTATTGTGTTACTGTCGATTTCCTCTTTTATGGCTGTTAGCAGTTGCCTTATGTATTGAGGTGCTCCTATGTTGGGTGCATATATATATATATATATATATATATATATATATATATATATTTTTTTTTTTATTTTGGCTGTGTTGGGTCTTCGTTTCTGTGCGAGGGCTTTCTCTAGTTGTGGCAAGCGGGGGCCACTCTTCATCACGGTGCGCGGGCCTCTCACTATCGCGGCCTCTCTTGTTGCGGAGCACAGGCTCCAGACGCGCAGGCTCAGTAGTTGTGGCTCATGGGCCTAGTTGCTCCGTGGCATGTGGGATCTTCCCAGACCAGGGCTCGAACCCGTGTCCTCTGCATTAGCAGGCAGATTCTCAACCACTGCGCCACCAGGGAAGCCCTGCATATATATTTATAAGTGTTATATCTTCTCCTTGGATTGATCCCTTGATCATTATGTAGTGTCCTTCTTGTCTCTTGTAATAGTCTTTATTTTAAAGTCTATTTTATCTGATATGAGTATTGCTACTCCAGCTTTCTTTTGATTTCCATTTGCGTGGAATATCTTTTTCCATCCCCTCACTTTCAGTCTGTATGTGTCCCTAGGTCTGAAGTGGGTCTCTTGTAGACAGCATATATACGGGTCTTGCTTTTGTATCCATTTGGCGAGCCTGTGTCTTTTGGTGGGAGCATTTAATCCATTCACGTTTAAGGTAAATATTGATACGTATGTTCCTATTACCATTTTCTTAATTGTTTTGGGTTTGTTTTTGCAGGTCTTTTTCTTCTCTTGTGTTTCCCACTTAGAGAAGTTCCTTTAGCATTTGTTGTAGAGCTGGTTTGGTGGTGCTGAATTCTCTTAGCTTTTGCTTGTCTGTAAAGCTTTTGATTTCTCCATTGCATAGGAATGCAATCCTTGCTGGGTAATCTTGGTTGTAGGTTCTTCCCTTTCATCACTTTAAATATGTCATGCCTCTCCCTTCTGGCTTGTAAAGTTTCTGCTGAGAAATCAGCTGTTAACCTTATGGGAGTTCCCTTGTATATTATTTGTCATTTTTCCCTTGCTGCTTTCAATAATTTTTCTTTGTCTTTAATTTTTGCCAATTTGATTACTATTTGTCTCGACGTGTTTCTCCTTGGGTTTATCCTGCCTGGGACTCTCTGCACTTCCTGGACTTGGGTGGCTATTTCCTTTTCCATGTTAGGGAAGTTTTCAACTATAATCTCTTCAAATATTTTCTCTGGTCCTTTCTCTCTCTCTTCTCCTTCTGGGACCCATATAATGAGAATGTTGTTGCTTTTAATGTTGTCCCAGAGGTCTCTTGGCTGTCTTCATTTCTTTTCATTCTTTTTTCTTTATTCTGTTCCACAGCAGTGATTTCCACCATTCTGTCTTCCAGGTCACTCATCCGTTCTTCTGCCTCAGTTATTCTGCTATTGATTCCTTCTAGTGTAGTTTTCATTTCAGTTATTGTATTGTTCATCTCTGTTTGTTTGTTCTTTAATTCTTCCAGGTCTTTGTTAAACATTTCTTGCATCTTCTTGATCTTTGCCTCCATTCTTTTTCCGAGGTCCTGCATCATCTTCACTATCATTATTCTGAATTCTTTTTTTGGAAGGTTGCCTATCTCCACTTCATTTAGTTGCTTTTCTGGGGTTTTATCTTGTTCCTTCATCTGATACATAGCCCTCTGCCTTTTCATCTTGTCTATCTTTCTGTGAATGTGGTTTTTGTTCCACAGGCTGCAGGATTGTAGTTCTTGCTTCTGAAAGAAGGTATTTTCAATTCAATGCATATGGAGCTTCTGCTAGTGATGGAGTGTCTCCTGCAGAGGTGGGGGAAAGCTGTGGCTCACCATGGGGACAAGGACACCGGCAGCAGAATTTCTGGGAAGTACTCCATGGTGTGATCCCTCCCAGAGTCTGCCATTAGCCCCATCAAAGGACCTGTAGTCTCCTCATTTTCTTTATTCAGCTAATTTCAGCTAGCTCTGTGATAATTTTCTATTGATAAAATTTTTTTTTTATTCTTCTCGGAAATTGCTTCTCTCATGTTTTTATAGTTCTGCAAATTGTTCATCATTAGTTTAAATTGTTATAAAGTACTAGGCATGATTTTGAAATAGGATGCTATTTGGAAAATTTTCTCAGGTAGGATTATTTTGTGAATCTTTCAGTTGTTTTTGAAGTTAGCATCCAAATATACTTTTGAAACAATGAAACAGTGTTCAAAAAGTTCTGAAGTATCAAGACAGGGCAGAATAAACTCAATTATTCTGAATGATAGAAGGACTGAGATGTTTTAACAGAGTTGTCATATATATCATACTATATTAATGTAACTACCCTTCAAAGAATTAGAATACATAAAATACTCCATCCAGTATAAGAAATTCTAAGTTATTATATTTTTGTTTCCAGAAACATGGAGATGGTCAGTTTAAAAAACATTTTTTTTATTGCATCATGGTCAAAGAATTTGGTCTGTATGATAACTTGTTGAGACTTACTTTATGGACATAAGCAAATTTTGTTAAGTGTTCCATACAGTTGAAAAGAATGAGAATATTCCAGTTTGGGGGTGTTGCTGGTTAATTACATTGTCCACATCTTCTCTAGCCTTATGAACTTTTTCCTTTATGTGTTATTAAGAGAAATATGTAATGGCAGATTTGTCAACTTCTTGTAATCCTGACTGACATTTTTAATTTTTATATATTTAATACACAAAAGTGTGTTAGGTTTAAAATGTCCATATTTTCCTAGTAATTTTAGTCTCATTAATATGTAGAGATTTGCTGAAGTGATGCTTTTTGCCTTAGTCTATTTCATTTGATATTAAAATAGTTACAACAGCTTTCTTTTAATTAGTATTAGTCTAGTGTATATGATTACTTCCATTCTTTTTCTTTCAACCCTTCTGTGTCTTCATGGTACTAAGACTATCTCTAGTAAAGAGCATACAGCAAGATTTTATTTTGTTATCTAATCTGACGATCTTTGTCTTTTAAATGGATAAAGCTAATTTACATTGATTGCCTTTACGAATATACTTGGATTCACTTCTACCAACTTATTTTAAACTTTTTACTACTCTACTTTTCTGATTCTTTATGTCCTGCTTCCATCCTTGTTGCTTCTTAGATTAAGGTTTCTATTCCCTCTCATTTCATTTTCTCCCCATTAAAAGTAGGGAGGTTATACACTGTTTTATTATCTTAGTGGCTTCCCTAGAAAATTTATCATGTGTATTTAACTTAACAGAGTCCTAAGTTAATTAGTCTCTTTATTCACATACTAAATAATACAAGAACCTCAGCACAGTCTAACTCAAATCACTCTTCCTGACTTAAGTGCCTTAGTTGTCTGGGATTCTGATTCTATCTTCATTTTTTGCTGCATTTCAGATCTTTTTTTGGGGGGGGTTCACTTTCCTTCTTTGTGGAGAACACCCTTTAGAAACTCCTTTTAGTGAGGGTCTTTTGGTAGTAAACCCTCTCACTTCATGTTTGCTTAAAATGCCTTTTTTCCCCATTTTTAAAATAAAGGTTTTTTGGGTTTTTTTTTTTTTTTCCTGGATATAAACCTGTAAGTTAACAATATTTTTTCTGCACTTTGAAAATATCATTCCAAAAGCTTTGGGATTTGATTGTTCCTGAGGAAAGACAGCTTTCAGTCTGTTGTCCCTTTATAGGTAATCTCTTTTTTTCTCTCTGCTTTTAATCTTTTCTTTGTCTTCAGTGTTCTTAGGTATCATTATGAAGTTTTCTTGTTAATTATCCTGTTTGGGATTCCCTGAGATTCCTGAATATGAGACTTCATATCTTTCACCAATTTTGAAAATTTTTAATTCATTATGTCTTTAAATATTGACTATACTCCATTCTCTTTCTTTTCTCCTGCTAGAATTCCAATTAGCCATATGTTGGATTTTCTTAATCTCTATGTCTTTTAATTCTCACTTTCCACTCCATTGTCTTTCTAATACTGCATTCTGGGTAATTTCTTCAATGCCATCTTCCAGCTCATCAATTTCTTCTTCAGCTGCATCTAATCCATTGAGGTTTCTAATTTCATTATTCCATTTTTTCCCATTTCTAGAAGTTCTATTTAGTTCTCTCATATCTGCCTGTCCAATTTTTATAGTTACTTGTTCTTTTATCATCCTTTCAATAGTCTTAAAACTTTTATTTTGACATATTAAATATATTTTCTATTCCATAACTGATCAATTGCTAATATCCATAGCATTTGTGGGATGAACCTGCAGTTTATTGTTTTGGTTGATGCTGCCCGTGGTGGCTTCCTTTCATGTGTTTGTTGATTTCTGATTTTGAGCTCATTTGCCTTGGAATTTTATCTCTGGGAATTTTTTGTGGCCTGGGTTTAAAGTTCATTCCTTTAAAGAGGCATATGTTCCCTTCTGCCTTGGGGAACACTAATAACTTGGAACAACTTTTAACTACATTTTCAGCTTGGGGCATTTAAAGCCACATAAGTACTGTGAATCCTAGTCCTAAAATCTGTGTGAGTACAGACATTTGATGATAAGGAATTATCAGTGCAGACTTCTTCTTTGTCCTGTTCCATTCATATCCAAGGCTGAGATAGACATTTATCCTTACTGCCCCTCTCTGTGGGACAAGATTGTTTTACTTTACCCACTGAAAGTGCTACCCTTCAGAGACACTGGCTCTATTCAGGGGTCTCTGATTCAATTCCCCTTCCTTTCAGACTTCAGGCTTTGTGTCTTGGCCCTGTAAGTGTGAACCATTAAACCTCAGGCTAATTAGGCCATTAGAAATTAACACTTATTTTACTGGATTTACACTTCCTTGTTGTTTTTGGCATCAGTAGGATTTCCTTCCCTTCCAGCTTAGCCATGCAATACAAAAATATATTTTTAAAGGCTTATCCAGATTTTTAAACTATGCAGACCAAGAGGATTTGCTTGAACATTTAGTTAGCCATAATGTTCAACCTGAAAATCTATTTCCTTATCTTACGACATTAGCTTGTATATCCAAAACACTTATAATTGTGATGATAGCCATCATCTCTGACTTGTTCCTAATACCATGTCTTTGATATTTCACTATGTAATGTGTTCACTGTTAGGTTTTGTATAAATGGTCTTTATCATATTTAGGTGGTTTCCTTTTCTTCCTATTTTACTTGGGATAGCTGTTGAGATGTATGAAGTATTATTTGACATCCACCGATAGATTCAGTTTTGCTACTGAAATTTACATATGTACTCTACCATTTTTTATAAAATTGAGAATATACAAACATGGAAAAACTTCAAGCTGTGAGAATTAAGTCCCCTCTTCCCATTGCAGTCCCAAGTTCCCTAGTTCCACACCATAGAGAGTTTATTGTGACTTACCAGAGATATTCTCTACATACTCAATCATTAGATGTGTCTCTTAATGCACACGCACAGTGACATATATATACACACAGTACTGCACCATACTTTTTTTACTTAGTAACACACTCTAGGGAGCTTCTCTACTACTTATAAACAAAAGAATAAGAATAAAAAGACTTTCATGCAGCTTTTGAGTTTTTCAGAGACCAGAAAATATCTCGTCCAGCTTAAGAATACCAGTATACATTATCTTCAATTATCTTAGAATCAGTGACTATCATAGCAATACCTAGGGCAGTGCTGTCCAAAAGAACTTTCTGCTATGATGGAAATGCTCATTTCTGCACTATTCAATATGGTGGCCACTAGACACATTTGGCTAGGGAGCATTTGAAATGTAGCTGGTGTGACTAAGTAAAGGAATTTTTAATTTTAATTACTTTTAATAGCTATATGTGGTTAGTGGGTACTGTATTGAACAGCTCAGCTGTACAGTTGCACAGGCCATCTTCCTGGTTTTACAGAAGAGTGACCTGAGCTGCAGAGAAATGTTTTAGTGGCAGAACCAGGATTGGAACTCAGATCTCCTTTCTTTCTCTTCATTCCTCTTTCAATTTTAGCATAGCTGCTACTTCAGCCTAAGTACTTTTTTGGGTGTAGGGAAGCGACTCTCAAAACCAATATGACCAAACCTTTCAAGATGCTGCTCTTCCAGGGACTCATGGAATCATCCCTATTTAACATCCATCACTTAGGGTCAGCCTGGTTTACTTCAGCTGCTCATTCCCTACATCACTAGATTCTCTTAAAGCTTTTCCCCATCTATACTGCCACTCCTCTAGTTCGACACCATTACTATCTTATAAAAGGATGCCTTGCTGGCATTTCCTCTACTGCCTCTGAGCAACCCTCCTGCTGCTCCTATTTCTGATCATGGTGTTTTGCTCACAAGCCATCAGCAGTTACCACTGGGCACTGAATATAGTCTAAAATTTTTACTGCAAGGTCCTCTATAATGCAAGCTCATCTTTCTTTAAACAAATTTCTCATTTTAGAATAGTTTTTAGATTTATAGAAAAGCTGAAATGGCAGTTCAGATAGTTCCTACATATCCTAAATCCAGGTTCACCTATTGTTAACCTCTTACATTACTACAGTACATCTGTCACAACTAATGAACTGACATTAGTACATGACTATTAACTAAACTCCATATTTATTTGGGTTTCACTAGTTTTTCCTTAACATCCTTTTTCCATTCACACCTATTCGTCATTACCTACCTCATGTCTTCTGTTCTAGGATCATTTTTTCAGAGATGCCTGGTTTTTCAAGACCTTGACAGTTTTGAAGAGTACTGGGTTTTTCCTATATTTTTCTCATGGTTAGACTGGGGATTTTGGAGAGGAAGACCACAGAGGTGAAGTGCCCTTTTCATCGCATCCTATCAAGGGCACATGCTATCAACGTGACTTATCAATGGTAACGCTAACTTTGATTTGGCCAAAGTAGTGTCTGTACGAGGTTCCTCCACTCCATACACTAATCATTGGAAGCCAGTCACTAAATCCAGTCCACTTCAGGGATGGGGAGTTAACTTCTACTTCCTTGAAGGAGTTATAAATTAATAACTTATTTGAAATTACTCTGTAAAGAAGATTTGTCTCTTCTCCCTCATTTATTTATTCAGCTATTTATTGATATCAATATGGACTTAAGGATATTTATTTTAGACTTTGGGTTATAATCCAATATTATTGTTACTCATCTTCTTGCTCAAATTTCCAGCTTTAGCCATTGGGAGCTCTCTCAGATGGGCCCTGAACACTTTCAACATGCTGCCCCATAGATATATTTTTTTCCCTTAGTGCCTCTTTTTGGCACTGCAAGATGCTCCAGGCTCATCTGTATGCCCTGCTCCAGTCCTAGAGTCTGCTGATACTCCAGAAGCCCTGGTTTCTATTATTGGAGACTGGTGTTAGAAACCAAGGTCTGGGTGCTGGTTCCCATCTTCTTTGTTAGCCCCACACCCCACTCAACCAATGCTGATGGTCACCTGCCCATGTGCTCCTGTCTCTATAACACTCTCTCTCCACTCACACCGAAATCCACAGGTGCTTACCAGCAACATTTTTTACTAGAATGTTCTCCTCCTTCATCTGGCTGAAATTCTGCTCCTTCCAGAAGGCCTGATTCAAAATGCTGCCTCTTTCATGATGCCTTTCCAAATCTTCAACTTGACAGCCCACAGCCCTTCACAGTACCAGGCTGTGAGCTACCTAAAGGCGGTGCTGTGATGTATTTACATCCATATCCCTAAACTCAGCAGTAGGACATAGCAAATTAAATGGCTATTGCTTGACGAATATTAATTGACTAGATTAAGGTCAGTGTAAGATGTACTCTTTAGGGTCTACCAGGGAAAACGAACTACACACACATACCCAACACAAAACAAAAAACCCTCCTGCAGAGCCTTTATGTCCAAGGGACCCTTCCTGGTCTCATGCCCGAAGAACATACCCTGTTTCAGTCATATGTTATTGCGAAAACCAGAAGGGAGAGCCTTATGACTTCCATCCCTCAGAAAAGGCCTTTTCTGTTCCCAGTTACACGCACATGTTCAAAGATTAGGATCAGGGGAATCTAACATGCCATAAGGCAAATTGCAGAGCTGTCCCAAGTCAGGAAACCTCAACAGGAAACAGGCAGCAGTCCATGGTCAAATGAAATGATGACCTGGGATAGGCATTTCCCTAGAATCCTTTGCCTCCCGCCTTTCTCACTCAGTCACATCTACCGCCTAGGGGATGTGATGTTGGGGATGCAAATATAGCAAGGTGACCATGGATGCACCTGCATGCTGAGACGCTGGGAAATGTGTCCCAACTTCAAACCATTCTGGGACTTTGTTATTGGTGCACTGGGGTAAAAGAATACCCGGGGGAACTGAGGATATTGCATCTATCAGTTGCCCTGAGAAGAGGCTAATCCTGGGATAAAAGATGAGGTGAATTTCCGTCAGGGGCTAGGGAGAAACTTCCTCTTCATTCTTGGGGGTGGGAAGTTTTTGTTCTGAGGTTTGGAAAGGGCTGGAGCCATTGTCATGAGAGGATGGGGGTGGGCACCATAAAGAGGCAGGCCAAAGTGGCCAGCATCTGACTTTTCCCAGGCAGCGACACCAATGGTACAGAGAAATGGCCAGTGTCGGGAGGAGCAGTCCTTAAAGTAGAAGTTGCACCCTCTGGTCTTCCTGGATGATGCTGATACCCCTTCCCTGAGTTCCCTGCATTCACCTGCCGCGGCAGGCAGCTCTCAGCAAGCTGACGTTTCCTATCTCCGGCCCCGAAGCGCTCGCCTTCTCTACCAGGAGTACAATCCAGGGGTTCTTAATTCCTACACAATCCTCAACCACACAGTGATGGGAGCCATAGGGTAAATGTCCCTGCTCCCTGTCCTGAGTAGGGTGATTGAGGGGTGGTGTCACCTTGTTTCTCAGAGGGACCCCCGCAGCCCTGAGCCCTGGTTGCAAACAGAGCTGTCATCCTTATCAATGCACCCTGAATGGTGTTTCTCTCTTCCTCTCTTACATTCCCCACTTGATCACTTGTACTTTCTAAGATCACCCCTCACATAAACTTCCTCCACTCAAGTCCTTGTTTCAGCATCTGCTTTCAGGAAAACCTCAACTCAGATATGCTGCCAGGGCAAGAGGGAAGACGCAGAGAACAGAGGCAGCAGTGGGCAGCTGGGCTAGGCAGCTCAGAAAGAAGGACCTGGGGGAGGCTGCACCAGAAGAATTTCCCAGACTTGCCTAGGGACTCAGAAGGGCAAGTAGGGACTTCCCTGGTGGTGCAGTGGTTAAGAATCCGCCTGCCAATGCAGGGGACACAGGTTCGTGCCCTGGTCTGGGAAGATCCCACATGCCGCGGAGCAACTAAGCCCACGTGCCACAACTACTGAGCCTGCGCTCTGGAGCCTGCAAGCCACAACTACTGAAGCCCACGCACCGCAACGAAGATTAGCCCCCGCTCACCACAACTAGAGAAAGCCCGCACGCAGCAGTGAAGACCCAACGCGGCCAAAAATAAATAATAAATAAAATAAATAAATTTTAAAAAATAAAATTAAAAAAAAAAAAAGAAGGGCAAGTAGACTGGGCACTGATGCTGAGCAAGTAGCATCTGGCCACACAGAGGAGCAGCAGGTATGATGCCGCCCTCTCAGAGCTCATGATCAGAGAGCACCCCGCCAGACAGTCTACCTGTCATCTCAGGGATGCTCAACTCTTCAGAACTTCACCCTAACAATAACACACACGCACCTCTGGCCCAGAGGTCCCTGCCTTGGCATCTTGCTCATTTCTGGGTTGAGTCCTTGCTCCATGATGTCATCAGCATGGCTTCCTGGATTCCAGGTCCATATCCTGCTCCCGAGATGTGACTCGGCATATCTGGACTCCTGAAGGTCGCTATGCCATTTTTATTTTTTTCTAAATGCCAGTATTTCATAGTTAGTTTACTAATCCCAAACTCAGCCCCCTCCTACTCTCCATGCCCAGCCCCAGTACAATTTGAAGCTGAATTTCTGGAGATGATCATGCCTGCTTCATCTTAGTACCACCGGGTAATAGTACCGTACCTATACATGGATGTTTATTTGTGTGACAGGTAGCCAGTTAAAAACACCAAGTAATGTGCCCAGATACTGATTTCTAAACACCATTCTCTAATAAAAGAAACTGGGGCTCCTTGGAGAAGTAGTTGATTCTAGGGCCAGAGTAAAAGTGAAATATAAGATGAGCCTGGAGCATCTTATAATATGAGAAAGTAAAGAAGTGCTAAGAAAAAAAAATGTGGGGCAGCATGTCCAGGAAGTGCCCAGGAGCCAACCTGAAAGAGCTCCTAGTGGTCAAAGTGGGAAGTATATGAGCAAAACATGAATAATGATAATATTGATGATAACCTAAAGTATAAAATAAGTATCTTTGTATCCATACTGATGTAAATAAATAAGTAAATGGGGGACAAGGGACAACTCTTCCTTACAGAAGACTTCCAATTAATAAATGTGGAAGGAATAGGAAAATAGAAAACCTCCACTAGGCCACCACAGTAATAACCGGCAGACGTGCTCCACCAATTACAATTAGTGGGAGGAGTGTAAGGAGAAGCAAGATATTTGCAAAGTCTTAAAGTATCTCCCCACAAATAAATTAATAACAAAGAGAAAAATAGCAACTTTACAGTGAAGGAATCTGGCAGACACCACCTTAACCGAGTGGTCAATGTTAACATCAGCAGTGATAAGACATGTTAACATTGTGTCTGCCCTGATATGATGCCCTGAGGACACATCAACTCCATGGTGTCCTTCCCCAAAACATATCACCTTACTCTAATCGTGAGAATACATCAGACGGATCCAAATTGGGGGAGATTCTGCAACATAACTAACCAGTCCGCTTCAAAAGCACCAAGGTCATGAAAGACAGGAAAGACTATCCCAAACAGGAGGGGACACAGGAGATGTGACAACTGAATGTAATGGGCCATCTTGGGTTACCTCCTAGAACTGAGAAAGGACATGAATGTAAAAACTGGTGAAATCCAAATAAATCCTGTGATTCAATTAAGCATTGTCCTGAGGTTAATTTCTTTTTTTAAAAAATTTATTCACTTTTATTTATTTGTTTTTGGCTGCATTGGGTCTTCGTTGCTGCGCGCGTGCTTTCTCTAGTTGCAGCGAGCAGGGTCTCCTCTTTGTTGCGGTGCGCGGGCTTCTCATTGCGGTGGCTTCTCTTGTTGTGGAACACGGGCTCTAGGCACGCAGGCTTCAGTAGTTGTGGCACGTGGGCTCAGTAGTTGTGGCGCACGGGCTTAGCTGCTCCGCAGCATGTGGGATCTTCCTGGACTAGGGCTCAAACCCGTGTCCCCTGCATTGGCAGGTGGATTCTTAACCACTGTCCCACCAGGGAAGCCCGAGGTTAATTTCTTAGTTTTGATGCTTGCCCTATGGTTGGTAAGATGCTAACATTAGAGGAAGCTGAGTAAGGGGAGACGGGAACTCTCTGGACTGTCTCTGCAGCTCTACTATAAGTCTAAAATTAGTTCAAGGGGCTTCCCTGGTGGCGCAGTGGTTAAGAATCTGCCTGCCAATACAGCGGACACGGGTTCGAGCCCTGGTCCGGGAAGATCCCACGTGCTGCAAAGCAGCTAAGCCCGTGTGCCACAACTACTGAGCCTGCCCTCTAGAGATCGCGAGCCACAACTATCGAGCCCGTGTGCCGCAACTACTGAAGCCCGCGCGCCTAGAGCCCGCGTTCCGCAACAAGAGAAGCCACCACAATGAGAAGCCCGCGCACTGCAACGAAGAGTAGCCCCTGCTCGCAGGTACTAGAGAAAGCCCACATACAGCAAAGAAGACCCAACGCAGCCAAAAATAAATAACATTAAAAAAATAAATAAAATTAGTTCAAAATAAAAAAGTTTTAAAGAAACACTGACAAATGGGCTATGGGTTTAAGTGTTAAGACAAATAGTGAAATATAAAGAAGATCTGGGAGAACTTTAGAGTGCTACCAAGGCAGGAAACAGCTTAATGTGAGAAAAGGATTTTGGGGCCAGAGAAGTTAAGACAAATGATGAGGTTCTGAGCTAAGGAGGAAGCAGTGGGGCTGGAAAATATTGTTGAAAGCCACCCCTGACCTAGAACACAGTGAGCCAGGCACTTTTCCAAGTGCTGCACGTGTACTAACTGATTAAGAAATGGGACGGTTTGGGGCTTCCCTGGTGGCGCAGTGGTTGAGAATCTGCCTGCCAATGCAGGGGACACGGGTTCGAGCCCCGGTCTGGGAAGATCCCACATGCCGCGGAGCAACTGGGTCCGTGAGCCACAAGTACTGAGCCTGCGCGTCTGGAGCCTGTGCTCCGCAACAAGAGAGGTAGCAATAGTTAGAGGCCCGCGCACCGTGATGAAGAGTGGCCCCCGCTCTCCGCGACTAGAGAAAGCCCTCGCACAGAAACGAAGACCCGACACAGCCAAAAATAAATAAATAAATTTATTTAAAAAAAAAAAAAAAAGAAATGGGATGGTTTGACACACACACACACACACACATATATGGGAACACAGTTGTCAGAACTGTGAGTAACAGAAGATGAGGGAAGAAGAAGGAGCTACCCACGATGACCCCCAGGTTTGTAATCTGTGGTCATAATAGTATTCCTCAAGGTGGAAAACAGATTGGGCTTGGGGAGGAGGAAGATAAGCTCAGTTTGGGGCAGGCTGGTTATAGGTGCCTGTGTGACAGCCAGGTGGGCAGGTGAAAGATAACCTTACTTACAGCTTCAAAGAGAAAGCCATTCCAGAGATAGAGACCTGAGAATGATGATCATAGAGCTGATGGTGGAAACTATAGGTGTGGATGAAATCACCCAGGAAGAGGGTATGAAAGAAAAAGAGAAGGGGGCCAAGGATGGAAGGTGGAGGAACCCCAACCATTACAGAAAGAAGAACAGACGAGGAGGACTGAGAAGTGGGTGTCAGAGGTGGAAGAGGACCCGAGGAGCATGAGGTCACAGAAACCATCAGGCTGGGGTAGGGGGGGTGAGATGTTCAGTAGTGTCAAATGCCACCGCGTAAGAAGAGCTCTCAATTGACACTGGTGACCTGGGAAGGAATAGTTGATGGGAAGGCGGTGGCACCCAGCCTGTACCTAAGGAGTGAATGCTCAGTGGTGGGAAAGCAGAACAGGGAGTGCCAAACATTATTTTGAGAAACGTGGTTGGGAAAGAGGAAAGAAAAATAGCCAGAGGGGAACTCAAGGTCACAGGGGTCACCCAAAACTCCGTCTCCAGACTGATTCCTCCCAGGAGTTCCTGACACATATTTTCAACTGCAAACTAGTTCTCTCCACTGGGTACTCTGCCTGTAGCTTTTGAATGTGTATGTCTAGCCTTAGACTTACAACGGTTCTACACTTAAGTTGACAAAAGAGGCATCACCTCCGCTGTGAATCACATTTTCAACATGAACATTGAGATCTGAGATGATCTAACCTGACTGTACTTGATGCCTGACTTGGGGCGGCACGGATGATGCTGGACAGTTTTGTAACCATTCCCGGAGGTGAGATTGCTCATGACCACGTTCCATCACTGCACAGCCATGTTCCACCCCTGCTTTCAAAGCCCAGCGTAGAACACTTCCAGACAGTTTCAGATCCCGACTAGAAATTTGCTGGCGGGGTTAAAAGCTATAGTCACTAGGAGAGATACTCAGTGAGGCTCACGGCTTTTTCACATCTGCATGTGCCAAAGATGTTTCATTCCTCTCCGTGTTCAGTTGCATTTACAAGCCTTTAGATATGAACACTCATTAATATTGACGTTTGAGTACCGAATCGGCTTAGCTTCCTAGAAATTACTAGATTTTATATTATTCATTCATTCATTCAATATACATTAAGTGCTGGGCAACATGTTAGTACTGGAGAAGACTGGATAAATAAATGTGAAGAGGTTCCTTTCCTTGAGAAGCCCACATACACTTACGTAAACAGCTACAAACAACATGGAATATCCTATAATAATAAAGCCACGTATATTATGTATACATGTCTGTGTGTGTCTATATAATAAAGCATTATGTTATGTATACGTCTGTGTATCTACATAACAAAGGCATGTATGTTATGTATATGTCTATGTGTATCTATATAATAAAGGCATGTATGTTATGTACATGCATGTGTATCCATGTAATAAAGACATGCATGTTATGTATACATGTGTGTGTATCTATTTCTGAGGGAACACAGACGACAGCATGACTCTCTCTTCCACATGTGACTGGGTTGTGAGGGGCATGAGAGGGAGGCACGTTCAGTTGACTGTAGAGATTGGAAGGATGAGCAATAATGGTTTGCCTCGGTGGATAAAGGAGGAAGAAGGGCCCTAGAGGCAGAAGGAATAGCAAGTGCAAAAGTAGAGAGGTGAGAATATGCCCGGCGTATGTCATAATGTGGTGATGGTGTTCATAAACATAACAAAACCACCAAGGAAATGACGAAAGACACTGACTGGGCACTCACTGTGCATCAGGTGCTGTTCTAAGCACTTTACATGCATGAGCCACGTGTGCGAGTGGTCAGAGGTGAGGCTGACAAGACAGCTGGGGATCGGATGATGAAATGTTTTGAATGTTGTACTAATAGGCCTGGACTTTGTCCCACAGGTAGGGGAGAGTGAGTACTGGCAAGATGAGACTTGCAATTGAAAAAGATTCCTCAGCTAGCTGTGTGGGGAACGGGTTGGGGGAGGTGAGATGGGAAGCAAAGAGGTGAGTTGGGAAATTGTTTCAACAGTTCAGACAAGTGAAAATTGCAGGGAGGAGGGATGCAGGAGAGAATTCTGAGCAAGAAACGGGCCATGGAGACCCCCCTGCCCCGCCCCACAGCCATGGGGGGACAAGGAAGAGGGAAGGGGTTCTAGTCACTCAGAGGGGCAGGAACATCTTCAGGAAAGTGGATGAGCTCAGCGTGAGGTGCACGCAGGTGGAGGTGCCGAGTGGAGTGGGCAGCTAAGAATGAAAGTCTAGAACTTGGGGCAGTGGTTAGGATGAGAGAAAGTGGGGTGCAGAGAGGGGAAGTCCAAATCCAGTCAAGTTGAATCTGTCATCACCAAGCTCACCCTGAAGTCTCCCGTCCCCACCTCCTCCACACTTTCACACAACAGCTATGAATGGATACAGGGACACATACCCTTCCAGATGCAAGTTACCTGGAGACGCACAGGGGCCAAGCATCACAAAGCGCATACTTGCACCAACCTAGAGAGAGATACGCAGAGGAACACACACACACACACACACACACACACACACAAACACACGGGGCCATAGATCACAGAGGTACACATACACACACAAACACACATACATACACACAGGTCCATAGGAGAGCGGTACACAAACACATACATGCATCTCCACACACACGTAAATAGACCTACAGAGGTCACAGGAGCACAATTTTCTGGAGAGGGTGAGGCATGTATTCCAGTGTACGGTGGAGTCTTTCCATGCTGATGACCCTCGGCTGTGAGGGGGAGTAGCCCCATCTGGTCACAAAGACTCCCTTTGCAATGCGTTCATGTAAAACATCCCAAGAGGACATCTAACTGATCTGTTATCCCACGCAGGACCCATTCCTATTCCATTCCAGGTGGACTGCTGTGGACGGAGAACAACTCTAAACCAGGAGATTAAAGACACCCACTGCAATATTCAACTCTCCTCTTACCAAAAAGCTTCTGCAGGACTTGGCCATCATATAAATCTTCAGCCAGGTCTTTCACAATGATTCTTTCTCCAACCAAAACATCATTAATCCAGTCAATTAATACCTACACAGAGAGAGAGAGAATAAGAGAAGAGTCATGGGGTATTTTCTTATAGAACAGCTTTCTCATCCTGGACAGTTAAAATTTAAATGAACTTCAGATTTTGAAAGGAACAGAACTATCCAAATGACCCAGTATGTGGACAAGCTGTGAGTGGGAGCCCCAGTGGCCCTGTTAACTCTCAGGTATGAGCTCTTCTAGTGCTGACGGCACCCGTGTCTCTGCTAATACCTCTGGCCGCTACCATTCCTTCCCCGAATGGCAAGCAACGTTCGCACAGTGCTTGGCTGTGTGGTTTTGTACCGGCAAGAGTATGGGCTTTGGAGTTATGCAAACTGAGGTTGAAAATCCCACTTTACCTACTAATTAATTTGCGCATCTCTGGGATCTATGGATATCTGTGTGTGTGTGTGTGTGTGTGTGTGTACCTCTGTCATCCATGGACCTCTGTGTGTGTACCTCTGTGACCTATGAATCTAAGGCAAGCTAGTTATCTGCTCTGAGCCTCTGATTCCCCACCTCTATAACTGAGGTTGAAGATACCTCCCACACTAGGTGGTAGAAAAGAATTACAGGAATTCCCTGGTGGTCTCCGCGCTTCCACTGGTTAGGACTCCGCGCTTCCACTGCAGGGGGCATGGGTTCGATCCCTGGTCGGGGAACTAAGATCCCGCATGCCGTGCAGAGTAGCCAAAAAAAAAAAAAAAAAATTACATGCGGCAAGAACCAAACGGTCAGTAAGGGCAGATTTTATTCATAAATAAAGCACTCTCCCGTTGTGACATCTGACCAGGTGGTTACTGTGTTCAGGAGGGGAAATCAAACACAGAAGTAAACGTATCTGCCCAAGGACAGAGCTAACTGTGAGCGGAGACAGGAATCGGGCTCTTGTCCACCTCGCTCCAAAGCACACGCTCTCCTCCCTGCACCAGGCTCCCTCTCAGCGGGGCTGTGCAGTCTCCTGCCTGGTCTGTATCTTGGCCCCCGTCATTCCCTGGGAGTCCTCCGTGCACCAGGCATCCAGCAGCGGCATTCCAGGTGATGTCTCACCCAATTAATCCACACAACACCCGAGAGGCAGGTAGCATCAGGTAAGGAAACTGAAGTTTGCACAAGGCCATTGCCTTTTTAATTTTAACCTCTTGTTTTGCTTATGAAGATATTATTTATATAAAATAAAATTAACTAATTTTAAGTACACAGTTTGATGAGTTTTGGTCACTGTACACGGTTGTGTAACCACCACCACAATCAAGACACAGAACAGTTCCCTAGCCCTAAGAAGGTTCCTTCGGTTTCTCTGTGCTCTGTCCCCTGCCCTGATCACAGGCCTCAGGCAACCACTACAGTTTTGCCTTTTTGACAATTTCACTTATGTGGAACATCATCTTTTGTGTTTGACTTCTTTGACTTGGCAGAAGTAATTGCCTTTACAACACAGGTGGGAGTTGGGCTAGGTTTCCATCCCTGGCTGGAGCCCTGTGCCTTCAAAGCACATTGTTCTACTGCCCTAAGGCAGGGGCTTCCTTGCTCCCTTCCTCCCTCCTTCCTTCCCCTCTCCTTCCCTCCCCTCTCTTCCCCTTCCCCTACCTTCCTTCCCACTCCCTCCCTCTCTCCCTCAACCATCCATCCATCCATCCATCCAACCATGCATGCATCCATACATCCAACATCTACCCACCCAGCATTTATTAATACCTGCTGTATGTCATACTCTGTGCTGGATCCTGGGCGTACAATGATGAAACAAAGAGACAATCTTTAACCCCAAGCAGCTCACCATTTAGCGAAGGAGACAGAGAAGTACATGAGTAGTTGTAACGCCATGTGGTGACTACAGTGACAGAACTAAATGCATGAACCACAGCAGCACACAGAGGGGCTGAGCGACAGCCCTGGGGTTTAGAGAAAGCTTCCTGGAGGACGTGACCCAACTTTGGCTTCAGGGGAAGAGCAGGTAGAGCCCCTGGGCACAGGGACTGCATGACCAAAGGCCTGGTGGTGGCAGGGCCGAAGCAAGCACGGTGCGCAGGCGTGTACGGGGAGCCAAGGCGAACAGATCTGGTGTCCTTGTGTTGCCAGGCAGGGATTATCTGAGGTTAAAGAGGCAGCCAGAGCATGGAGGCTTCAAACACCACCCCCAGGACTGTGGGCTTCAACCTGCAGTTCTTAGAGGAAACTACATACAGGTTTTGAACAGGAAAATGATATATTCAGATTTGCATTTTGAACGAATCACTCTGGCACCCAGTGCCTTTTTGTTCTAAGTGCAGCTTGAAGAAGCTGAAGAAGAAGGACACAGGACAAGGAATCAGAAGGGGGATGAAATGAACATTTTTTGAGGGTGACCATTTGTCAGCCACTGTGCCAAGTACATTATGCACAGTATTTCATTTCATCTCATTCGTTTCTGTTTGAACCCCATCTCCTCCACTCAGCTGTGACCATAAACAAACCATCTGGCTTTTCTGAGTCTCAGTTTCCTCATATGTAAAATGGGGATGATACTAGATCTTACTTCACAGGGTCCTTGAGAAAAGTGGTGAAAGGACTGTGTGAGCTCTAGGATCCTGGCAAATGGGAACTTATTTGCGCTAACTTCTCTGGTGCTTATGGTCAACGCCATTCGTTGGGCACTTGTCATGTCCCACTTCTGTTAACTTGTCGATGTCCACCTACTGGACCGCGAGCTGCCTGTGGGCAGGGACTGCCATGCCTTTCTATTCTCTCCGCAGTGGCTCGTGTGGTGCCTGCACAGGGTGCGTGGTCTAGAGACACCTGTTGAGTCTGGGAGGCACCTGAAGCCCCTTCTAACTTCCTCTTACCTTGATCAGTTCTTGAAGTTTGGGGTCGCTGCGTGAGTTGGGATCCACCATTGTTCGCACTTCGTTCTCCTCTTTAAAAAGAAAAGACAGTCAGTGGGGTGGTCCCACCTGAAGGCATTAGGCTAACCCAGAGAACAAGAGACCCCGTTACCCAGCATTGTGTCCTCAGGGTCCAGCTCAAAGGGGATGGGGCTGAGGGGCAGGTTGATGGCGTTCATGCCCTCCTCCTGAAGCTCTGACACTGCAAGAAGGAAGCACAGAGTCACACTGTAGCCCACAGACAACAAGGGGTGGGGCTCGTAACAGTCGTGTTCCGTATCAATGTGGATTGAGAAATAAAAGCACCAAGGTTAGCCTATAGCTGTGGCTCAGCCTGCACCTGATTCCTGCCTCTCCTTGCTAAAAAGGACCAAACTGTCCCCTTCATCTCACCTCTTCTGACCGTCACCTCACTCGTTTTCCTGGAGAAATAGGGCACAGAAATCTGCCTCCTTTCGGAAATGATCTCGGGATAAACAGAAGTGAGGTGGGCCCTGCAGTTTCTCTTAAGTCTCTGCCCTTGCCTCCTGCCTGTCCCTCCTTCCAGGGCTTGCCATCTGGTGCAGCGTGCGCCTGACAACTCTTTGTTGACTGGATGAACGAGGTCCCCACGTTGAGGCTACATGTATGTTGTAGATCATTTCCATCCTCAGTTCAACCCTCCTCTGACTTCTCTCCTGATTCGGCTTCCCTGAGTATTTTTCTGATTATCCCGCCTCCCTCCTTTACCTGGCCCCAGCTGCTGCTTGAGAGTACCTCATTCTGGCCTCTCCCTGGGCTCTGGACCTGTCCCTTCAGCTGTAAGGAGTCATGGGCCCTGTGGCCAGGCACCTCACCTCTCCAGGCCCGTTCCCTCAGCTGAACATGAAGAGCTGGGCAGGATGACCAGTAAGTTCTTTCTTACTCCCCAAATCTTAGAAATCTATGATTCCACTGTTCTCAAGAAAAATAACAAGAGGTCCATGACCACTAAAGACTTCCAGCCTGCTCCCTCCATGCACTGAACCCTCACATGAAGCCTTAGTGAAAAATAAAAATCCCTACCACAAAACCAGTTGTGTGATGGACCCTTGCTGAGCACTTACCTTGGATTTTGACCTCTCCTAAAAGCAGTGGCTCAAATCTCCTCACCTCTACTCAATTCCAGTTTGAGTAATTACTTTGCACCAGTTAAGCACAGAATGACCATTTTCTCTGAAAGCACTGATCACCAAAGGGTTCTTAAAGGGCTGATATGGCAGCTGCAATCAACCTTTAGTAAAAGCAATGTCCCATCTTTCCATTTTATTTATTTTTATGGACTATGGCCTCACCGATTGCCAGCATATACTTGCAAGAACTCTTAAGCACAAGGCAGTTGCTTACAAAGAGTTCTTTCATATTAGCAAACTCACTGATTGTTGCAGCTGGACAGGGAACGAGATTGCCTAAGAAAGGGAGTGAAACCCACTCTGCCCTAAAGGACACAACTCGCATTATGAAGCTGGTATTTAGTCCTGTTGCTGTGGGATCTTGACATTCATATGGGATATCAACCAGTCACCATCTTGAATCTCCAAATCCACAGACACCCACCACTCTATACAATTCCCCCCACCCCCATAAAACATAACTGAAAAACGTAAGTGACACCTTCAAGGTTTAAATGATTCTACAGGTATAGGACTGCATTTGCTTTCCAGCGAAGAACAGCTGCTTCCTGTGAGACTCTATAATGTCTTCTAGCACTCCTCCTAGGACTAGCAGTTTGCTTTCTTTTCCAGGCTGTTTCTTACAAAGAAGCAAGATTTCCACTACTTAACAAGCACTGCTACGCAAGCAACGGGCAGTGGGAATAAAGTCACGTTTCAGTGTGGGTGTGAGACTGGGTTTACTGGCCACTGAAGAGACTAGCTCTCGCTGCCATCTATTTCTCCTTCCCGTGTCCGCTCCCCGCCACCACCCCCGGCCACGTCTGTGCTGTCCAGTACAGTAGCCATTAACCACACGTGGCTACTGACATTTAAATGAATTAAAAATTCAGTTTCTTAGTTGCGCCTGTCACATTTCAAGTGCTCAGTGGCCCACAAGGGGCAAGTGGTACCACATTGGACAGTGAGAATGTAGACTTCCTCACAGGAGATTCAGTTGGATGGCGCCGTCCTAGGTAATCCCATAGATCCAAATGATGCCCATGTTTAAATCTCCAGCCTGATGTATGCTTTATTATATATTTTTAAAATTAATAAGATTTAATTATCTAAAAGTGAACTCAAGGCAACAGAATCAGGGATAGGATAAAAATGAAGCCTCTTCCTAGATATTTTTCATGTACAAAAGCCACCAAGTTTGACCTAATTTATTCTCTATTGGTTTTATTTTACCCAGCATCACTGGGTTGTGAAAACAGAAGTCAAGCCATTATTAAAACAAGACCCAGAAACAAACAAACAAAAACAAACAAAATCTCCAGCCTAGGCCTGACCCTGAGCTCTAGACTCAATGTCTCCTCTTATGTCTATTAGTGGAGATCTCAAATGTACACATCCAAAACAGAACTCGTGATTTTCAGCACCCTCACCCTCACCATAGCAACACTATATCAAGACCTGTTCATCCCCTACTCTTATCCCCCTCAGTAAATGGCACTACCATTTGCATAAGGGTTCAAGCCAAAATCTGAGGAATCACCCTTCACTTCTTTTCCTCACCATTTGCAGCCAATACATCGTCAAGTTTTGTGGGCTCCACCTCCAAAACAGGACCCTAGACCCTATTCCAACCACTTCTCACCAGCTCCACCACCATCATCCTGGTTCAGGTCCCCATTACCTTTCACCTAAATAACCAGAACCACCTTCTTCTTTTTTTTTTTTTTTTTAAATTATTTATTTATTTAATTTATTTATGGCTGTGTTGGGTCTTCGTTTCTGTGCGAGGGCTTTCTCTAGTTGCGGCAAGTGGGGGCCACTCTTCATCACAGTGCGTGGGCCTCTCACTATGGCAGCCTCTCTTGTTGCGGAGCACAGGCTTCAGACGTGCAGGCTCAGCAATTGTGGCTCACGGGCCCAGTTGCTACGCGGTATGTGGGATCTTCCCGGACCGGGGCTCGAACCCGTGTGCCTTGCATTGGCAGGCAGATTCTCAACCACTGCGCCACAAGGGAAGCCCCCCAGAACCACCTTCTAACCAGCCCACTGCTTTCTGATGCATTTTCCCCGCCCCCGTCTACTTCCTATAGCACAGTCAGAATGATCTATAAAGATATAAACAGGATCATACATTCTCCTGCTTTAAGCCTTCCTGTGGCTTCCCATCATACTCAGAATAAAACCCCAACTCCTTCCTAAGACCTACAGGACCCTCTGATTAGCCCCCTGCCTCCCTCTTGTATTATATTTTCTCCATAGCACTCATCACGATCTGAAATAACTATTATTTCTACGTTTGTTAGCTATCCCCACTTAACAGAATGTAAGCCGTGGGAAGACTGGCACTTTTTCTCTTTTGTTTGCTCTTAGTCTCCGAAGAGGAGCCAGACTGCCTAGAGTCAAATCCAGGCTCTGTCACTTACTAGCTATGTGACCTTGGGCAAGTTCATCAACCTCTTATACCTCAGTTTCCTTATTTGCAAATGGGGACGATAATAATATTGCCTACCTCCTAGGGTTGTTGAGAAGATTAAATGAGTTAATATATGTAAAGCACTTAGAAGAGTGTCTGGTACTAGTAAGAGCTATGTAATTATTTGCTATTATTACTTAAAATGGTAAGCACTCAAGAACCATTTGTTGAATAAATGAAAAAAACTGTTAAGACCACCCTTCCACTGCACAGGTTGTAAGCTGAAGCACAATTTAGCAAAGCAGTGTATAGGATGTAAAGAAGGATTTCAGCCTGTCCTTAGGGGAAAAAACTGTATTTTGGCCTGACCCTGCATGTGCGTGTGTGGGCACATTTCTAGGGCAGCATTTCCAGCATACATTTTGTAAAGAGAAAAAAAGCTGCCTCTGTCCAAAGACTGTTGTACAGCCAGAGCCAATTTGTGAATATAGAGATATTTACACCTCTAACGCGTGACTAGAAATGCAATATTTGCAGCCAAATATAAAGGTGGGTCTGAACGGGATCTCTTTTTCTGTGTAGATCGTTGTTAAAAATGTTTTCAGATGAAAAATCCCCAGTAAGAAACACTCCCCTCTGCCCTGCCTCTTTAATTCACTCACAGAGACAAAACAAACCCGAGAAGAAAGGCTGAGATATGTTTGCAATTGGAAATGTTTTTTTTTTTTCAGGAAATGATTTGGTACAGGAACATCATTCCCATCCCATTAACTGCTGACTCGGAGCCAACTGTTTGTAAAAGTGAATATGCAAACTGCCCGGTTCAGGCCTGGCCCCCGCCCCACGGGGCTGCATTAGTGGCCACATTCCCAAAACAGCCCGCATGCTTTGGAGGTTTCATTTCTATTAAACCAAAGCAGGACCCAGCAGAAGCCCCTCGCCATCCTTGTGCTCTGAAAGAGAAAGAGCTGCAATTGAATTTTCTCGGCATAGAATATGAATATGATGTTTATCCCTCGAACCGCCTCTAACAATCTAAAACTAGGTCTGAATGTGCAGCCCTCGGTGTCTCGTGGCGCCATTAGTCATAACTTAATGAACAGATTAAATGCCCAGCTGAAGGTCGGGCTTGGGAGAGCAGGGCGATTGCCTCAACTCCTGAAGTGCTCACCATGAGAGAGGGGGCTTGGCTTTTCTGGGAAACACAGTCTGACTCTGCACCCAGCTGCGCAGCAGAAAAAGTACACGGATGGGCTTTGGAGTCTGAAAGAGCTAGATTTGAATCCTACTTCTATTTTTATCAGCCATGGGACCTTATGTTAGTGACTTAACCTCTCTGAAGTTCGGTATAAAACAATTCTGTATAAAACAAGAGTATAGGGACTTCCCTGGCGGTCCAGTGGTTAAGACTTCACCTTCCAGTGCAGGGGGTGTGGGTTTGATCCCTGGTCGGGGAGCTAAGATCCCACAGGCCTTGTGGGCAAAAAAACCAAAACATAAAAAAAAAAAAAAAAAAAAAAAAAACCCAGAAACAATATTGT
Organism: Balaenoptera musculus; assembly: GCF_009873245.2. NCBI lineage: Eukaryota > Metazoa > Chordata > Mammalia > Artiodactyla > Balaenopteridae > Balaenoptera > Balaenoptera musculus. The sequence goes on along the minus strand of NC_045792.1, from coordinate 65,785,066 downwards.
AACAAATTCAATAAAGACTTTAAAAATGGTCCACATCAAAAAAAAAAAAAAAACTAAAACAAAACAAACAAACAAACAAAAAAACCCAAGGGTATAGCTGACACTATTGATTTCCTCTCCAATATTGATTTTGTTTTTTTCTCTGCTGAAAGAACCCTCATTTTGTTCCAGTATACACTCTGCCTCCTGTGCCTCTAGGTACCTAACTAGTACATGGAACACCAGGATTATAAAGTTGATGGATGCGATGAATAGTAATTTCCCTTTCCTTTTTTTCCATGAGAAACTGAATAGCTGCAGGCATCTCTTACACTCCAGAATATATATACAGGTGCTCAGTGAACACCAGGTAGAAAACAACTATGGTGAGAAGAATGGAGAGAGGTTTCTAAGAGTACAAAAGGGTCTATTTATGCAAGGCCAGTAATTTCATTCCTTCAACCAATAAACATTACCAGGCACCTCCTCTGAAGCAGACCTTGGGTCAGCACTGGGGATGAGGGTTTGGGGATCTGACATGAGTTTGCCTCAATCTGTTCACAGGTGGTTGGAGGGGCAGGCACAGAAAAACACAATGGGCAGTATGTTGCACTCAGGGGTGAGAGACATGTAACTAGAGGCTGTGGGAGCTTGTGGGGGAACAAGGATAACTTTGGATGTGGAAGACTGGGAAGGATTCCCAGAAAGGGGGACAGGTGAACTGGACTTTGAAAAACTTAAATTTTCATCTGACACAGGTGCCCCACAAAAAGCACATCTTGTGTATAAACAGCAAAGTGTGGACCAACAGGGCAGGTGTTGAGAGAGTCGTGATTATGTCTGAGCACCGGGAATGCAGGGCGCACACAGGGGAAATGCGGGGAAGAACAAGGGGCAAATAAGTAGGTGGGGTCCAGAGTGCCAAGGGCTGCGAATTCATCTGTACCCCAGCACGCCCTGGACCATGCTCCCTGTGTCTACAGATGAAAAACCCAAACAACATACTGAGGGAGGGCAAGAAGATAAGCAAGATGTTTTCTCTTTCAGTGCAAGTGGGCCCCAGTGAGATACATAGGCTGCTCCAGATCCTTATCAGGACTCCAATGATTAATTTCTGGCCCTCGTAAAAGATACTCAAGCTCCCTTAATTTCTAAATGGCTCAAGGGCCCCCCGCCAGAAGTTCTTGCAGCTAGAGACAACTACACTGTCTGGTCGGCAAATCCCAACAATTTTTCTCTATATGAAAAATCAACCTGAAAGAACATCTACCAAAAAACTACAGCTAACATACTTCATGGTGAGAAACTGGAATACTTATACCCTAAGATTGGGAACAAGGCAAAGATGTCTCCTCTCACCACACCTATTCAAAATCATACTAAAAATTCTAGCTACTACAATAATACAGGAGACGGAAATAAAAGGTATACAAATTGGGAAGGAAGAAATAAAACCATCTTTGTTTGTAGATAACATGATTAACTATGTAGAAAATCCCAAAGAATTGACCAAAACAAAATGAAACAGAAAAAATCCATACTCTTAGAACCAATTAGTAATTATGACAAGGTGGCAGGATAGAAGGTTAATATACACAAGTCAATTATTTTCCTATACACTGGCAATAAATGATTAAAATTAGAAGTTAAAAACACAATATCATTTATAGTAGCACCCAAAAATGCAACACTAAGATATAAATCTAACAGAATGTACACAGGGTTGATATACAGAAAATTACAAAACTCTGATGAAAGAAATCAAAGAAGATCTAGATAAATGGAGAGATAGTCAGTGTTCATGGATTATAAGACATAGTATTAAGATGTCAATTCTTTCCAAGTTCACCTATAGATTCAAGGTAATCCTAGTCAAAGTCACAGCAAGCTATTTTGTGGATATCGACAAACCGATTCTAAAGTTTACACAGAAAGGCAAAGACCCAGAGTGGACAACACAGTATTAAAGAAGAACAAAGTTGGAGGACCGACACTACCAGACTTCAAGACTTACCATGAAGCTACAGTCATCAAGACAGCATGATACTGGCAAAAGAGTAGACACACAGATCAATGGAACAGAATAAAGAACCCAGAAACAAACCCACACAAATACAGTCAACTGATCTTTGACAAAGGAGCAAAGGCAATTCAATGCAGAAAGCATAGTTGTACCAACAAATGGTGCTAGAACTGGACGTCCATCTGCAAAAGTTAATCTAGATACAGACCATACACTTTTCATTTTCTTAACAATATCTGTCACAGAGTAGAAATTTTAATGAAGTCCAACATCAACTTTTCTTTCATGGATTGTCCTTTTGGTGTTATATGTAAAAACTCACTGCCAAACCCCTAAATCACACAGATTTGCTATGTTTTCTTCTGTAAATTTTATACATTATGTTCTATACTTAGGTCTGTGATCATTTTGAGTTAAATTTTGTGAAAAGGTCATTAAAAACAAGGAAATTCTGGGAAAATGTAACAGCCAAGAGAAGCCTAAGAAGATGTGATGGCTAAGGGTGATACGGTATCCTGCATGGGATCCTGGAACAGAAAAAGGACATTAGGTAAAAACTGAAGAAATCTGAATAAACTATGGACTTTAGTTAATAATAATATATCAATATAGGTTCATGAATTATAATAAATGTACCCTACTAATGTAAGATGTTAATAAGAGGGGAAACTGGGCATAGGCATATGGGAACTCTCTGTACTACCTTTGCATTTTTCCTGTAAATCCAAAAGTATTATAAAAACAGTCTATTAAAAAAATCAACCCAAATTTGCTATTTTTCTAACCAAATAGAGTGTTCACTGGGGGGAAATCCATGATTTTAAGAGACATATGTTTCTTCCCATCACCAAGGAGAGAGTGGTAATTTGTCCAACATTAGCTGAGCCCTATAGAAACATTTGCACAGGAGGCAAAGCACAAAGACCATTTCAAAGCCCTACAAGTGCAAGCTGTACTCATTCCCAAGTGGAACTTGTTTCCAGGAAGAAACTGCCTGGTGTTTTGGTTTGTTTCCAGGGCTGAGATGAGAAGACAGAGCTTCCTCATAACTTAAGTATGCTGGGCAAGGTCATTTCTGCTTTCCCAAGAAGAGGTCTGTCCCACTAGCATAACCGTCACTGAAGGTGTCTTTAATGCTTTCTCCGGAACTGCTCTGGAAACTCTATCTATCCATTGTCCCTGATGGGGCCTTTACATCATGGGCTTTGGTATTAGTTTTCTATTGCTGTAGTAACAAAGCACCACACACTTGGTGGCTGAAAACAACACAGATTTATTATCCTTATGGTTTGGTAGGTTAGAAGTCCAACATGGGTCTCACTGGGCTAAAATCAAGGCATTGGCAGGGCATGTTCTTTTCTGGAGGCTCTGGGGGAGAATCCATTTTCTTGCCTTTTCTGGCTTCTGGAGGCCACCTGCATTCCTTGGCTTGTGGCCCCCTTCCTCCATCTTCAAAGCCAGCAATGGGGGGTGAAAATCCTTTTCACATTGCATTACTCTGACCTCCTCTTCTGCCTTCCTCTTCCACTTTTAAGTACCGTATGACTACACTGGGCCACTTGGATGATCCAGGACAACCTCCCTATTTTAGAGTCAGCTGAAGAGTAGCCATAATTCTATCTGCAACCTTAATTTCCCTTTGCCATGTAAGCTAACATATTCACAGATTCCAGGGATTGGGATATGGATTTCTTTGGGAGGCCATTATCCTGCCTATAACACGTTTCTGGGTTAAGGGGACCCTTGGTTAAGGGGTTCTGTTCTCAATACTCACCCCTGCCTACCACATGTGGGTTCACTTTTCTTCTGGGTGAGACTGTCAAAAGGAAATGCAAAATCCCAACCCCCACCATCCCAGCCCTTAAACCAGAGGAGTTTTACTACGTTTAACTAAAAGGATACTTATTTCAGCAGCCTTAACATAAAGCATCAGGTAAACATGGGAGCCAGCTCGTAGTGGCCTCAGCAGACTGTCAGGGTCTCCTCACGCTCCCCTCTACTTGACACAGCTCTTTAGTCACCAGAGTCTGACATTCGGCCTTGGAGTACAGCCAGAAAAGGGAACTTAGAGGCTGGTGTTGTGATGGGAGCTGACAGGGGGATCTATAGTCCTGAGTCTTAAAGTTCCCACCAGTGTCTTGGTTTTGGTCAGTTTTATAATCTCTGCAGAGCTGGAAGGCTGCCAGGCAAATGGCCCCTGGACATTAATTCATTGTTCAGCCACCAATGATTCAGTTGCCCTCCAACTGCAAGTAAGCACGGAGGGAGATGGATGAACTATTGGCTAGCTTTGGGGAGTTGAAACTGTCTGAACTGAAACATTGGTGAGGTCTCAAGTAAGTCATGGGAATTGAAAACAGTGCACAGGCACAGAGGGCCCAGCATCAAATACATCACCATTCTTTCTCTTTTGCCAAGCCATGTCCATTATCTCTTTAGATCTAGAACCAGAACCATTTTCTTGATTTTAAAGGTCTGTTCTTACTTAAGCAGAAAGTGGTGTGGGTATGCCATCCTGGGAGTTTATAATGGAAAACACCAAGCTGTTGTGCATGCGTGTGCATCTGTGTGCATCCATGTACCCCAAGCGCTGGTAACAGCCTTGGGGAGACTACAGAAATTGACCTGGTATGTTGGCTAATTACATGTGAGGTGTGGGTACAATGAGCGACCCAGGACAGCCAGGGTGGAACCGGCACTGCTTATCTCTTTCACTCATAAGCATGTGTGGGCATCTCTGGTGCCAGGGGCTGGGCCAGGAGTTGTGAATACAATGACAAACAAGTACTTCCCTTCTGGGGTCAGTAGATCCCTGAAGAGCAGCTACCTGTGGTGGCCACGAGAGACCAGTACAGTGCCAGGCACCTGCTACACACTCAATAAGTGCTCAGAGGATGCTTTAGTTGGGGGAGGAGGGGGAAGATGTACACACAAACTGCAATGCAATATGATAAGGTCCTCCACGCAGTCCTGAACCAAGTCCTGAGAGCAGAGCATCCTTCTAAGGTGGAGGGAGCAACAGAGGAACACATGGGATATGCAGAGGCCATGGGAAGGCCAGTAGGGCTCCAGGCACCCAGGGCAGCCTCTGCACCTCACTTGCTCTTATCTCTGTGTATCGCTGGAGTCAAGTTTCTTCATTTCTTTCTCTGTGGCTCTTTGACCTTCATATCTATATCCTTCTTATTTATTAATCCTGAACAAGCCAGTCCTTTATTTTTGCAGTGGCCCAAGGCTGCTTAATAAGTGCACATCGAGTACCAGTCCAGTGGAATTCCCAAGTGGTGGCCTCCGCTGAAACAAGGGCTCTGGGTAGGGGTGTGGCCAGTGAGTGACCATGGCATTGTTGTGTTTTGTTTGGATCAGTTCAGTGGTGGGCTAATTCTGGATTTGTCTGAAGGTCAGTCAGTGGTTTATCCTGAAGGAGCACTGTTGGTGGAAACTCTCTCTTGAATGGACGATGACGATGATGCCCGTGAGAGAACACATACTTGCGCTGCACTTCCTTTGTACCACGCATGTAGATGTGGCACCTTTTTTAAAAAACATATATCAACTCATTTAATCTTCCCAACAATCCAGTGAGTAGGAACTATGATTATCCCCATTTTACAGATGAGGAAAATGAGGCCCAGAGAGGTTATGTAACCTGAGCAAGGCCACACAGCTAGAAAGTGGAACCCAGATTTGATACTAGGCCAGCTGGCTCCAGAGTTCATATCCTTAACACTACACTGTATGTTGTCCCAGTTTTATGTAACAATGGTTTTTTTTTAATACGAAAACATCTAAAACATGGTCACTTCTACATTCCCATGTAAAGCCAGGAGAAAGTTCCATGGGGAGTAATCTTGTGTATGCTGAACCCTACAGGTTGTCTGGTCACTCTATGGAGGCTCAGTTTCTATGAGGACAGATGAAAAGGGAAGTGACATTTGAGGAGTATTTTTGTTTTAAATAACAGGCTGACTTATTTCTGGCTAGAAAAGAAAAACCTGCTCATTTAAGAGAACTTTGAAAATGTTAAAAAACTGAGAAAATAATCCTACTGCTTAGAGATAATGTTATATTTTCTTAAGCTTTTCTATGTTTTACATACACACATACACACACATATTGGGTACATAGTTCTATGGCCTGCTTTTATAGTATCAGATAATCTCATTATATTTCCTCGTGCCATCAAAAATATCCCTTTAACTGGCTCTCTCAACCTCTGCTGAAGGTACGCACATACGTTTACTTAACCATTCCATAACTGTTGGACATTTAGGTGGTTTCCAGTCCTGGGGGGAGGCAGCTGAGTCCGGAGGGTTGAGTCATTCGCCAGCTTTGCGGGGGGAGGGGGAGGGGCGCTCAGGCACCGGGACCGGCAAGTGCAGAATGTGGGGTCTCTGGGGAACCAGATGACAGCCCAACGCGAGGGTCAGGCCACAGGCTATTTGCTCTCTTTCATGGATGAGGAAGCTAAAGTTCAGAAAGTTTAGGAGACTTCCCTGAGCAGTTCCCTAGAAGAAGATTCTACCGGTTAGCCATCTCCTTTCCCCAGTGTCTTAGTTTGAAGTCATTTGCAAGTGGGAAGAAATCCCAGGGAAAGGAGTGAGGGGTAAGGAGAGAGATGCAGAGATGTAGAGGAGCCAGTGAGGGGGGCACACGTTACTGAGCCTGTGACCTGTGGGCAACTGAGCCTCAACCCCCATGGGGCTGAGGAACTGTACACAGTGTCCCCAGGAGACGACCCCATTACTGAAGTGACCCCCGGGTGCTACTCTCCGCACTTCCAGGCCACGCTGGGTGTGGACTGAGGGGGATTCTGAAGCTAGAGCCCTGGGACAGAAAAGTGGAGGTGTCAGATTAAGGGGGGAGCCCTCTGTGTGCACCAAACCATCTACCAAGCCGGGATGAAACAGGAGGTGACTGGGGGTTCTGTGTTCAGCGCAAAAGCATCTGCCATGCTCACCCAGGGATTTGGGGACCAGGATCTGCCACCCCTTCCCCTAGGAGACAATTCTCAGGAGACTGGGAAGGAGTTAAGAGGGTACATTTTTGGCAACATATCTGGGAGGGGAACATACTCTTGTTCTCCAAGGAAGAAGCAAACCGGAATGGATGTGCTGCAGAATTCCGTTCTTCTTATTATGACACTAGACCAGTGCCATTCAAAATAAACACTCCCTGAGTCCCGACTGTGACATGCCCACGCTGGAGATTCAGAGCTGAGCAGGAAGCGAGCTCTGCCCCTGACCCGGCTCAGGTCTGCCCTGAGAGGAGGCCGGTACCGCGGCTGGGCAGGTTGCTTCCATCAGGGTATGAGGCCATCCCGAGGAAACTTCTAGGGGGCAGGGGAAAGGATGTACCCTGTGCTGAAATGCTGCACAGGCCAGGCCATGTGCTGAAGGTTTCCATTCATTATTCATCCTCTCCACCCTCTCCGGAGGAGAGATGCCCTCTTTTCGGGACAGAGCTGAAGTTTTGGAACTAGTTCATCGTCACACCATTATGATCATGGTGCTGAGGGAAGTCTATGACTCTTTCATCTGATGCAATGGGGCCCTGTAAAATGTGCTCATGCCCTTCCTCCCAGTCTTAAGTACTGATTGAGCACCTGCTGTATGCCACACGCTATTCTAGAGAAGAACGAACCCTTGCCCTAGGAGCGTGCAGTCACGAACACCGGAGTCTTCGTGGGCTGAGGGCCAACACAGGCATGGCTCTGGGCGATGAGGGAGACCAGGCTAGTCTTGCACTGCCAGAAGGGACCAGGGAGGGCTTCATGGAGAAGGCGGCACCAGACCCTTCCATGGACAGATCTCTGCTCTTCTCTCCATCTCACTTAGCACGGTTTATAATTATCCATCTGTGCGCGTATCTGAAGAACCCCGGTGTCCTCCACTATTTTGAATATGCCAAGAGGACTAAGCCTTGCCCACCACTGCACGGCCAGCACCTGCCACACCATGGGTGCTTCACGCATATTTCTGGAGTGAATGCACAGTGCGGCCATGCTGGGCCCCGAGCAGTGCCCCCTTCCAGCAGAGTCCCACAGCCAAATGACAGCTCCACTTTCTACGTCACAGCCAGACAGGAATCTTGGGTGGGTCTGGGCTTTAAGAAGAGAAGGATAAGGAACTGGAGGCAGCAAAGGAGGGAGCAAAGAAGGCCAGCGGGTCCGAGACCTTCAGGTAGAAGCATTTTTGCTTATCATCTAGGCCTCCTCAGCATTATGACTAAGTCCTATCCCAGAGCAGAAATCGGTGACCATTGCCCTGGAAGCAGTGGCAAAATGCTGTGGGTAGCTGTGCATCACAAGAGTTATTGCAGCTCCCTGGTTTTTTTTTTTTTTCTAAACCAACAATCCATGTTGACAGCAATTCTGTATAGAGAACCTATTAAAAGAAATTATAGTAAATCAGAGATGCTTAAACTCTCTGTCTGGTGTTGTGATTGCCTGCCCAACACTTCCACTGTAACTTCCTTTTGTACAACCTTCCATTTGATTCAATTCCACGGATAATTATTGAGTCTTGACTACGTGCAAGGCGATGCATTGGGAGCCTCATGCCCGTTGCAACTTCCAGGCCCAGAGCATAATTTAACTTATGGACAAAAATAAACATGTTCAACGGAAGCAGAGAGTGACAGAGGCCACAAGAAACTGTACAGACCATTTCAGAGAAGATAACATTTTATCCACGTGAGCAAGCACAGGATAGCTGGTACCACACACTCATTCATTTGTTTAAGTATACATTGAACAGTATTGCTGAGCAACTTTCCTGGGTCAGGCACTGTGCTGGGTCTGGGGTCAAAGGGATGAATAAGACCCAGACCCAGAGTCCGGCACAGTCCCTTAGGGGAGCCAAAGCAGCATCACTGAACTCATCTGGAGGTGGAAGTCAGGGAGGGCTTCTCAAAGGAGATGCTTCAATTGTTTCTTAAACGAGAAGTAGGAGTTCACCAGGTGCAAAGGGAGCAAGACATGTAAAACAGCTGGAGACATGAGGACAGGCACATTTTCAGGAAGACTGCTGGAGAGGAATGAGTCTGCGAGGTGTTAGAGATTTAATCCAAGAGCCAGAACATACAAAGTGTGAATTTGTTCCTGAAAGCAATGGGGAACCACTGTAGGATAAGCAAAGCAGAGTTTTGCAAGTTTGCAGAAGGGCTCGGGAAAGATTCCTTAGTGGATCCGTCCAAGTAGAAGTTCTCCTGGGATATACCACCATGACAAGGCAATCTGAGCTGGCCTGGGCTCTGGAGAAAGGTAGACCTTGAGTAAATCCCAGCTCTGCCTCTTATTTAACTTTTCTTCCCCTCTGAAATGGGAATCATAATTCTTAGCTCACGGGTTTGGAATGAAGCTTAGATGACATAACATATGAAATGCCCAGCATAGTAGGACATGCCTCAGTGAGCATTCAGTAACCATTAGCCCACCCTTCCCCACCTTTCCCAGTGTGTGCCTAGTGACATGTATAAGCCCTGGGAGAGAGAGGGACTGCTCAGAGATGATCTCGTGAAACAAGCATGACTTTGGCAAGCCAGCAGAGCTCAAGAACAAAGTTGGAGGAGACTTTTAAGAAATTATGATCTATCCCCTTGTCTTGGGCTGATAAAGAGAGACAGGATTGTGAAACAGGCAGTAGAAAAAGGCCCACAAAATGCTTCACAATGCAGAGGGATGTTTGGGGTCAAGTGGCATGGTGAGAGCACCCAGGCAGGTTAGAGAAGGAATATTTTGTGGGTGTTATAGAGCCTGGGAGGTGGCCTGGAGGCAAGGTGAAGGCCGGATGGAGATGGCAGAGGGGGTGACAGCCGTTGTGGTTTTAACGAGTGGTGGTGTTGCTGGTAGTGGTGACTGTGGTTTGGATGGATTTTCAGAGGTGGAAAAAAAATGGTGTTCAACACCTAAAGCACCTGGATTGTGGCCTCTAAATAATAATGCCATTACCTATAAAATGAATCAGGGTGCCTTGGAGAAATGGCCGATTCTAGCTCTGAGGCAGAAAACATATAAGATGAGCCTGGAACATCTTATTGCTAGAAATCAGTTAGGTATGAATTTCTACTAGATTAGGATCACATCAAAGAGGCTTCCACTGGCCAAAGGCGGAAAAATTTGAGCATCAATAAAGATAAAAATTGCAATGGGTTCAAATGCATCAAGTATAGTGAAATCCATGAGTTAATAATGATACAGAAAAACAAAACAAAACACCTCTCTAGCCACCTCTGGAGGATGCTAGGAAACCCATTCATTTTGAAAACTGGTAAATACAGTGAAAATATCTGACATTTATCCTATGTTTCTAAAGCAAACTGTACCTGTGTCAATCAAATACTTAATAAGGCAATGTTTATAAAGCATTTCAGCTAATAGATGATGATGGAATAAATGAATTAGAACATAACTATTTGGAAACCCCTAATGAATGAAGGTTTCTAGGTATGATCACCAATGGCTCCTGACAAATGAGTGACAACCAGATGTAATGCCTCTCCTTGCCCCCACCCGCAAAGCGACACACCACCATCAGTTCTAGATCTACCTCCCAATTTTCAGGAGATGCAGGGGACAGAGGAACATGTTAGCTGACACCATCAAGATACAATTAGCAAAATCTAGACTGTGGGAACTCAATCAGTTTCTTCAACAAATTTTTTTCAAGGAATAAAAGAGATCTGGGATCATATCCATCAACTGCAATGCATGGGGCTTATTTTCATCTTGATTCCAACAAACTGTAAAAATTATAAATGAAATGATCGAAATTATGAGACTGAATAGCTGAAGATATTAAGGAATTATTGCATTTTAATCTACATGTAATATAATTATCGTTGTTTCTTTAAAATCCTTCTCTTTAAGGGCGATAACTGAAATATATATACTGAAATGATATATCTGGGATTATCTTCCGGCAGGGGCTGAGGGTCAGATGGGAGGTATACATGAAACAAGATCGGCTGTGGATTAACCCTTGTTGAAGTGGGTGATGGGTTCATGGGGGTGTACCACACTATTCTTTCTACTTATATATATGTTAGAAGTTTTCTATAGTGAGAAGTTCTTGTTTTCCTTTTTTTTTTTTTTTTTTTCCTTATGGTACTTAAGAAGTAGAAGGAAACCACAGGCTTGTTTCATAAAATAAGGAGGCAGATCAGGGCAAGCAACTAAGAATAAGGTCAATCTGGAAACAAAAAATGGAACTAATATGGCAAGCATAAATTAACATTCTTAATGTGTAACGACTTCATTATAAAAATCCATAAAAACAGTCTATCAAAGCCCCTACGGAAATTTAATAAAATACATTTCATGGCAATTTATATAAAGAAAAAAATATATAATTATCTAGTAAATATAGGGGAAAATATTCCTCTTCATTGGTCTACGCAAGTAAGTGAAACAACAATGAAATGCCTCTCAGCGTCGTCCTGGACCTTCTCTCTCCATCTCGTCCTTCCCCCCTTGTCTGCTCCACCCACTGCCCCAGTCCATCAAAGGGAAACACCAGCTCTGCCCTGGAGCATCCCCGGGTCAGCTGAAACTTCAGGATCCCTCAGTCTCCTTCTTTCCCCTCAAGAGTTGCTGGCTGGGACCTTTAACACAAGTGCTTTCCCAGAGGGTGCAAATGAGTGACTTTGGGGTTCACTGACTCATCAATCAGCTGTGAACCTGTGATACAAGCACCGTGGGCCCCGGGAAGAAGCCAGGTCCTCCCTACACATCTTCAGGGGAGCCAAGGAAACTGACTCACCACAGCCATCCCTCAGCCTCCCACGTGACTAAAAGTTGCTCACAGCCACCCTTTTTACTCCTTTATTAGTTGCGGTCTTTTCAGAAGCTGGATCAAAGAGCCCAAATTGATGTAACCTTTAACCTGTCAAAAGCTATGGGGTGGCATTTCAGCCCAGACATAAACCCAAACGTGAATTTTCAAGCCATGTTTAATCTGGGTGGAAACCGAGTGGAAAGTCTTGCCGAGAACTCGCATGCACATCAATCAAACCCATTTCAGTTCTTGCCTTTATCTACCTATTCCAAACTATTGGGGGGAATTGCAAAGGCCCATTAGGCATTACTGATTATGAGCTCTTAAAGTAAGAAATTTGTCCAGTTCCTATTACTGTCACTAATGAGAATTACAACACCCTCTCTGCTCCAGCTATGGAGCAGAGCTGCCTGTTAGGTCTCAGGAAAAGCATTCAGCAGGCTAATAGCTCACGGAAGCCAAAAGCTTCTCTCTACACTTTCAGAACGCATGCTTAGGTTTACCTTTACCTAGGAGCAGAGAACAGCAAGCAGTAAAAAGAGGTCGATCCTTTCTTTCAAAAGTCCTTTACTCCTGTATTTCTGTGTTCATCCTCATCTCCTCCCCCCCAACCCCTAAACATCTTACACACACACACACACACACACGTGCACACGCACACACACACACCCATCCCTCCAGAGCTATCTCTAACAACAGAGCTAGGCTAATGCAGGCCAGGCTGACACTAAAAACCTTCAGAGGCAAGAGGAGGGGCACCTACCATCTCAGAAGCCCAAACACGGGAGATGCACCAGGAACTGGCCAGGGAACCCCCAACAGAGAACCTCCCCTACCACAGCACGTCCAACTTCATCCAGGCTCTGACCCACCTTTAGGGCAAAATGCCCCGCAGCCCATGGTCTAGGGTTTCAGCCACGATCATGGTATCTTCTGCCCAGAGCTGAGCCCTCCCTGCGGTGGCCCACAACCCTCTGATTTCAGGCCAATTTCCAGAGGTCCGGAGGTCTACGGAGCTATAGGATCTTTTCAACCGTTTCCCGAGGAGAAGGCTGCCTGCTCAACACAACTCTCAGCTCAGCACATCGGTTGAGAACAAGTGGCTGCCTATATAATTTAATATGATGCCACATGGGACTCGCAGACCTGCTGCAAAGCAAACAGGATTCTAGCACTTGCCTCTTGGCAACTGGAAATCTGGAGTGGCTGCTTGTTTCTGTTCAGGCTGGGTATACACCTCAGACAGAGATGGGCAGGGTGTTTTCAAGGGGTTGATGCTGGGGCTGCTGAGAAGTGAGTCTCATCTGGCGGATCTGAAATTTCTTCCTCTGCCACAGACTCAAAGTCATAAGCGTCTCCTTAAGCAGAGGCAAGGTGTGAGTACAGCTGGGTGACCCCAAGCAGCCCTGGACACAGCCTGAGGGCCATGCTGTGCCTTCAAGCCTTGTCTCAGCTGTGGTGAGGGAACCCGTCCTTTCAGGAAAGATAACCTAAACCCACAGTTAGGTAATAAAATGGGAAGTTATCTACATATACATTTCCAGGCATGAACTTATCAGCTTAGGCATCTGTTAAGGCCAAGAAGAAAACGTTCTTGTATTTGAATATTTGTCACCACGGCCCATTGGGTTTGTTGGCTGGTTGGTTTAAGGCAAAGCCCTGGTGGGGAGCGGCGGGGAAGCCCTGGTACTGTGCACCTGTTGCACTCATGAATGAAGCAGGGAGGTGACCCAGCACTGGCACCTCCTCAGATGCTGGGACCAGTTCATCTGTGCCCTGGTGGAGTACTGAGAGACTCAGGACTGGTTCCCAAAATGCCAGAGCGTGGGGCATCAGCAGGGATGCCCGGCACTGTAATCAGTCATCCAGAACTCTGCCCAAATCGTCCTGCCCCAGGGGTGGGGACAGACTTAGCAAGGGGACAAAGATGGCTTCACTGAGAGTCAGTCCTGTGGAAAATCTCTGGGCTGGAAGGAGGGACCATGGCCAATTAAGCAGGGGATTCTTCCTGTTCTATCTGACCCCCAAAGACAAAGGAGTGGATTGTGCTGGGAGACAGGGCTGCAGAGGTGTCCAAGGATGCTCAAAAGCCCAAGAGCATCAGACACCTGGAAATGGCTACAGGTGCATTTTCCAGGGCAACATGCTTTGTGCACCCAAATGAAGCGGGGGTGGGGTGGGGTAGGCCCCAGAAACTGATCCAGACCCTCCTTTTCAGTCCTCTCTAGCAGGCCGGCAGCTCCAGGTGACGAATGAGTTCGCTGCTGTTGTTGTTGTTTGGGGGGTGAGGTGGCAGGAGGCTATCTGGGGTACTTTTTCCTTTTGGAAAAGGGTAATACTCTAAGGTTCAAGTGACCACCTAAAAACCCCGGAAGGAGAAATCCTGGGACGTAATTACTATGCTACCCACGATCATCTGAAAACAGAGCCTTTTCATAAACATCAGCTTTATGCTTATCATCCAAGAAGGACCATATTCTTCAAATAGCTAACATCTAAAAGGCACAAAGTATGCAAATTTGACTAACATTTTTTGATTAATAATTATTATGTGGCTGGCATTAAGTCAACCGTGCACGCATTATCTCATTTAATCTATGGGATGCAGAATTCATAAAAGTGAATTTATGTCATACCTGATGCCTAACGCATCAGAATATGTAAAAGAGAAGTCCAGAAATAGCACTGCAGGACTGGACTAAAAGGTTTTGTTTCACAGCAAAGGAAATTTAATTAAACCATGTAATGTCCATTACTGTCATTCATAATCATATTATACCTCCGAGAAATAATACAGATATAAAAGTCTAGAGTTACCTGCATGTTTGATGTAAATAGGATAAAATTATCTAAGTTCTGAAAATATCCAGATATCAGAAGGAAAAAGAAGTATCTCTACTTAGCGTCATGTGTCATCAAATTTCATTAGGTAGGGACATGAATATCTAGCCACAAGAAAGCCCATCCCTCCTCTGAGAGCAGGTTGTAAAAACTTCCAAAGGTGCCTGAAAATCTTGGGTTTAACACAGTCACGATTTTTTTTTTTTTTTTTAGCTCCTATAAACAATCAGACGCTCCTGTTTGTTTTGACAAGGCTCAGGAGAGGCCAGACAGCGGATACTCTCAGCCCATCCCCAACACTTTTTGGACTCTATATGGTGATAAGGACCAGATCCTTTCACAGGGCAGCTTTGAGGTCCAGTGGAGGGAAAGAATCATGGGAAAGCTCCAGGGAAGAGAAAACATGGCACAGTTGCCAAGCCACAGCTAGGTCTCAACAGGTCCATCTATGGGCATTGAACACTCTGCCACTTCATTCCCTTGTCCCTTAATCTCTTTCGGAGTGCGCACTATTGCCAGACCTAAAGCTGAACAGTGGAACCACTCGGGGAGCAAGAGAGAAGTAAGATGCTTGCATTCTTAGGATTATAGTATAGTGGGGGAGATGAACACTAATTTTAAAAACATACACATTCATAAAAACAAGGCAAGTTCCACTGAGACAGTTTCTGCAAATCTGAAATGCGTCTTATAAGACTTCTATTCCATGAGGTCCTGGCAAAGATGAAATAAAATATACAAAGCCCTTGGCTTAATAAAAATTAATAAAAATTCTACTGCTACTAGGATTACTATTCTTACTACTAGTGAGTGGCTTCACCAGCTACTAGCTGTGTGACCTTGGGTAAGTTACTTAATTTTCTCATGCTTCAGGTCTCCCATTTGTAAAACGGGATAACAATAATTCCTGGGCTTCCCTGGTGGCACAGTGGTTGAGAATCTGCCTGCCAATGCAGGGGACACGGGTTCGAGCCCTGGTCTGGGAAGATCCCACATGCCACGGAGCAACTAGGCCCGTGAGCCACAATTACTGAGCCTGCGCATCTGGAGCCTGTGCTCCGCAACAGGAGAGGCCGCGATAGTGAGAGGCCCGCGCACCGCGATGAAGAGTGGCCCCAGCTTGCCGCAGCTAGAGAAAGCCCTCGCACAGAAACGAAGACCCAACTCAGCCAAAAATAAATAAATAAATAATAAAAATAAAGGAATTCCTTAAAAAAACAAACAAACAAACAAACAAAAAAAACAATAATTCCTAACAAAAAAGATTAAATGAGCTAATATGTAGAAAGTGTTTGGAACAATGCCTGGTACACAGTAAGAAACTGATAAATGTTAGCTGCTAGTGGTGATTATTATTTTGCCAGAATCGAAGACACCACGTCAGCTCATAACATGCTTACAATCTAGCCCAGGGTTTCTCACCAGAGGCACTATTGATGTTTCGGACTGGGTAAGTCTTTGTTGTGGGGCTGGCCTGTGCATTGTAGGGTGCTCCGTAGAATCTTGGCCGTAATCTACCCAGGATACCAAGAGCATCTGCCCCCCCCCCCGCCCCCCGCCCCCAGTCCTGACAACCAAAAATGTCTCCAGACATTGCCTAATGTCCTCTGGGAGGAAAAATCGCCCCATAAAAAAAACCACTGGTCTAGCTGGAAAGTATAATGCACCGAGAGGAAGGGAGACAATGCAGAGCTAGCATCTGTGGTCATGAGGAAAAGAGCAAGGGTAAGTCCACGAGGGAGCCCTTCAACAGAAAGTCAGGGAGGGCTGCTTCCAAGAGGGGGCTGTAAACGGCGCTTCATGGCCATCTTGAATCTGTGTCCCTTTTGCTAAACATAAAATTTGCTTTAGCGAGATTTCAGATTTCAAAACGAATTAAACATCATGACTAAACCCAAATTAAAGCAACTATAATACACTGAAGATAATTTTCCATTACCTACAGTTCCCTCCTCTCGCCAAAATCCTGATACAGCTTCTTGGCTAAATGTTACCCACACGGATTTAGATAAGCTGGGGAGAGAAAAAAAGGGAAAGAAACAGGGAAAGGGAACCTTCTAGGTCACCCCTGGAGAACTCGGGAGCAATGTCCACTGACATCTGTGGAGATGAGCCCAAAGTTTAACCAAGAGGCAGCAAGTGAGTCCGCTTTCAAGAAGAATAGTGTTTGGCCCACACTGGCTCCCAGCTGCTGCATCCCATCCCAACCCCATGACTCAGAGCAGCTGACCCTCATCTGTAACTCAGTCTTGCCCCAGTTCCTAGGATTCCAACTTGACCTGAGACTGTCCTGGGCTCAACAGCATTATCATCTGACCCCAAAACAGTGCTTCATTCCAGTACCAGATGGAGTTTGTTATCTAGACCATTATCAAAGTTCTTATTATTGACCTTCTGCCTTGGTCCCTGTTGATGAATCCCTGTCCAAGAATCTGCCTGGCACCCCATCCCAGAGCCCAGCCCAAGTACCCCTACCCAGTGTCTGGGGCTAAAAGTGTCCCAAGGCTACCATCTGCTTTTCTACACATCTGAGCATCGTTCCCCCAAGTTCCTGTTGCTGTGCTCCGTCTACCCATTGGGACATCCTACTACTTCGTTTTGGACACTTCTTTGTTGCTGTTGATTTTGGGGGACGGTGACCAGAGATTACTGTATCCCATGCTGGACAGACTGCATCTTCACTGTTAGCATGTGGACCAGTAATCTGAGTGCAATCCTTTCCCCGAGGAAGAGTCAGATCCAAGTCCCAGCCCTTTCTGCCTTCCTCCTTCTTTTGTTGGTACCTGGCCATGCCCCAATATGACCAAGGGAGATCACATTCTCTGTGTTTGGTTATCTCTGTTGTGTGGTAAGTGAATCAGGTTGTCACTCTGTACATGTGACTCAATTACAATGTATATACATGAAAAACCAAGTACCTCCTGTATGCAAGATACCCTATCGGGTGAGAGAAGGGGAAGAGAACTAATGCTTATTGAAGGTGTATTCTGTACCATACATTCATTTACATGCTTTACAAGGTTATTTAATTTTAACTCACAGCCACTCCAAGAGGTAGATACCATCATTAACAGTTTCTGTATCAGGAAGAGAGGCAATGAGGCATCAGTTAGGATCAGAACAGTGGTCCAGCTGACTTCAAAACTTATGCTCATTCCTTGACAACCAGGAGTGGTCTTTTTGATGGGTAACTGGAACCCTATGGGGTTTCTATCCTTTCTTTTTTTTTTGCCTTTTATGAATTTTCATAATATATATGGCATCTACTTTTGGGATTAGTGACTGAACTCATAGCACTCACACAAACTGTCCTTGGCCTCCTCTCTCAGGTTTTTTCTGCTATGAGAATTCAGGTTTCAAGTGCTTTCCTCGAGGTTACACAGAAAATGAAATGTGGAATTTCCATGAACACTCTCAAGGGGTCTGCGTACAAGAACTTATTACACCTTTATGGGAGCCACTATCCCAGTGAGCAAGGTACCAGTGGGACCTGGGTTTCCCAGAGGAAGTCAATTCACCCAAGCAGACTGGGACACCACCTGCAGGGCTCGGGGTTCAGCAGTGTGCCTTGGTCCCTCTCTCCCTGTTGCCAGAGATCAAGGAGTCGGCTACACATTAGCTGCAGGTTTACAGGAGGAACATGGGGATTGGCATTTGTAAGTTTCACATTTGCACAATGAACTCCCTACCCTGCTCCCTTTTTTTTTTTTTTGAATTTTATTTTATTTCTTTTTTTATACAGCAGGTTCTTATTAGTTATCCATTTTATACATATTAGTGTATATATGTCAACCCCAATCTCCCAATTCATCCCACCCACAACCCCCCTGCCACTTTCCCCTCTTGGTGTCCATACGTTTATTCTCTACATCTGTGTCTCTACCCGCTCCCTTATTTTTAACAGATTAGCATTTAAGGCTTTAAAAATACCACAAAAATATACACTAGAGATTGACTTGCTTTTTTTCCTGCAGTGGGGGGTAGTAACTAGATTGATCTTTATATGGATAAACCTGAAGCGACTTCATGGTTGAGTTTAAATGGTTATGTTTGAGGATTTGAGTACCACATAGAAGGAATCTCGTCACCTGTCAGAACCAGGTGTGTGGGTATTCATGGGTCATATTCAGGAGGGAGAGAAAAGAGACAGAGAACAGAGGGTTCCACAGCCGAGGAATACAACGCTAAATAGGAAGCAGCTACCCCTCCTGTACGGAGATTCATTTAAAGAAGCAACCAGGGCTTCCCTGGTGGCGCAGTGGTTGAGAGCCTGCCTGCTAATGCAGGGGACATGGGTTCGAGCCGTGGTCTGGGAAGATCCCACATGCCGCGGAGTGGCTGGGCCCGTGAGCCACAATTACTGAGCCTGCGCGTCTGGAGCCTGTGCTCCGCAACAAGAGAGGCCGCGATAGTGAGAGGCCCGCGCACCGCGATGAGGAGTGGCCCCCGCTTGTCACAACTAGAGAAAGCCCTCGCACAGAAACGAAGACCCAACACAGACATAAATAAATAAATAAATTTAAAAAAAAAAAAAAAAAAGAAGCAACCAGCATCACCCCTGACACTTAATCTACAAACCTATAGGAGTAAGACCGTGTTCTTACTTTTCTCATTATTTTTATGGTAAACCGGGCTACATTTAGAATGTCTAAAACCAGCAATAATGAACAATGAGCCAGAAACCACAGAATACACTTTTACCTTAGAAAACTGATGAACTGCACATTTTAGACTCCTATCTGATCCTTACAATTGGACAAAACTAGCTTTCACATGACTACATCATTACTGCCAGAGTTTCGTTGTACTTCTTTGAAGCTTATCATTTTTAAATACATCTTCCCTCATGTTTACAAAGTGAACATATTTGATATTTTAATAGTATAATACTTATTTATCCTAGACTATTATATTTAAATCATCACAAAATTGTTGGTAAATTGGGTTGTCTCAGTGTAGGTAAAACTATATACGTGTATGTGTGTGTGTGTGTGTGTGTGTGTGTGTGTGTGTGTGTAGATATACAGTTGACCCTTGAACAACATGGCAATTAGAGGTATCCACCCTCCACTTAGTCAAAAATTGAATATAACTTTACAGTCAGCCCTTGGTATTTGTAGTTTTGCATCTGTGGATTCGACTTACTGCATGTAGTTCTGCAGTACATATTTATTGAAAAAAATCTGCATATGAGTGAACCCATGCAGTTCAAACCCATGTTGTTCAAGGGTATATATATAGTATACTTTTTTTTTCTAATGTTATTTCCTTGGGATATATTTCCAAAGGTGGAATTGTTAAGTCAGAGTCAAGGATTGCTTTTGTGATCTATTTTACATATCATCATACTGTTCTCTAGGAAGAGAAAAAAAAAAGATAATTTTTAATGCCTTCTGCAAAGTATATGTTCCCACAAAGCCCTGTTCATGTTACATTTTATAGCTGTTATTTATTTTTGATAATGTAAATAGGTGTGATATGGTAACTCGTAGTTGTTTTAACTTGAATATGTTAAATGACCTCCCTGGGATTTGTTTACAGTGAATGTTTCTCTTGTGTGAATTATCTACTCATATCCTTTGACCATCTGTCCAATGAAGTCTTGATTGTGCCCTTTAAGATTTATATAAAACTCCCCAAAGTGTCTGGATGGTAAGTTTTAGCTGTTATGTTTATTGTGACTACTTCCCCAATCTGTTGCTTCTCTTTTTACCTTTTAGTTTTGTTGATTTTCTTTGTACAAAAAAAGAAAAAAAAGGTGATTTTTTTAAAATGTAATTGAAGCCATCAAACTTGTCACTGATAATTTCTTCAATTGCTTCAACAGTCAGAAAATTGTCTTTTCTCAACAATTGGGATAAGTATACCATTAAAAAAATTAGCTCTTTAAACCATCTGGCATTTGTTGTGGTATAGGGATACAGTGACCATATTTTCTGAATCAAAAATTGGAACATGCGATCTGACAAGTGCCAGTATTCTTTTGGGCAAAATGGGACAGAATATTTGAAATTGAGACTGTCTTGGAAAATTGAGGACATATGGCCCCCGTATGTATGGAGCAAGCTGTTATTTTAAAGGTATAGTGCCAGACCCTCTTTTCTCAGCTCCTGTCAACTCTCAACAACAGAGGTTTTTATAGCCTGAGGCTTACCTCGCCCGAATCCTGAGCCTCGCTTTACTAGGGCAGATAGGATATTGGTAGTGCCAGTTCCCTCAGAAGGAAGGATCCAGAACTGGTTATGCTGCAAAAGCCTACTGTTGGCCCCTCCAGATCCATCGTTCCCCACCCTCTCCCTGCCCAGGAATGGCTGCATTAGTGGGCACACTTGCCTTCTGCCTTCAGCTTAAGTTAGACCAATGGGAAGTGGCCCAGGAATGCCAGGAGAGAGAGGGGAGCTTGGGTTGTTTATTTCCTGATTCCCTTGCTGTGGAGTCACCATTGCCTGTCTGTTGGGTGGCCCTCCTCGCACCATTCTTTCTATCTCTGAAATTCGGTAATCACTCAGGTCCAGGAGTGGTAACAGCTCCCTATTGTTGCTAGCCCCAGGATGGAGTATACTTAGCTCACTTCTTTTAGATAAACGTTTTATTAAACTGTACTTGAGTTACACAATTTGAGTGTGCAGGGACCTTAACTGAGACACCGAGTATCCAGGGTGCCTCGGTGAATAAGTACATGCAACTGCAATAAGTTTTCCCCAGACCCCATCACTAAGTTAAACCACCACAATGTTTAGTTCCCTTCTTGAAGCACGGCCCTCCCTTAGCCCACAGGCTACTTGACCACTCTGCCAGCCCCTTCCTTGGAGGACAGGACCTCTCACCTCCACTCACACGGCAGGACTGCTCCATCCTAGACAGGCCACCAGGCACTACTATCCGGTCACTCACGTGATCTTGAAATCCTGAACTTCCCGTCCTGCTTCTACCTCATCCCAGCTGCTTTCTCTTCCCCCAGGCCAGGGCTAGTGGCTCAGAATGACTCAAGGTTCACCTAGGTGGCAACAGCCAGTGGCTTCTTTCTTCAACCAGAAAGCCAGAGACTGTAAAATACCTTTAAGACACAATGGACCAGTGCCATTATACATAAAAATCAGTTGAGTCATTGCAAGCACAGGGTGATAATCATCTGAGCTGCCCGTTCCTGGTCCCCCGCACCTTTGTTAGTGGGGGCCCATCTCTTCTTGGCCCTGGAACTTTGGCTCATGGTGCTGTCTGGAGGACCCCGCTATGACTCCACGTCTCACCCACAGCTGTTCCCATTGACAATGTGGATTCCACTTCTGCCAAGTTCATACCACTTGGGGGCAACACCGAAATGCCCCACTCTGTGGGGAAACCATGAGCGGAGAGAAGTCGGGGGCAGGAAATTCAAAACACACAGTGCCGGAAGTGACGACCTCTAAGCTTGGCGTGGGGGGTGGTGGGGTGTTCAACAAGCCCCTGCCAAGCCAGGCTCAGGACTATCAAACCACGCTGAAAGGAGGAGGCAAGCAGGAATAAGATCACGTGACAGGAAACTTGGGGCACAGAAACAAGCAACTGGTGATCCACATGCTGGAGAAGATCTGGCAGTGCTTTGGAGGAGAAGCAGGGCTCAAGCTAGAGCTTGAAGGTAGAGGAGGGGAAGAAAGTCCGGAAGCAGGGTCTTAGGGACAGAAGTCAGCAGCAATGGTCCCTACATGAAATCACTGTTGGCTGAGGGCACGGGGAGGGGAATCAAAAATTATGCCACACCTGCTTCCATCCAAGTACCTATGTGCTCCTATCTGATACCCACTAGGCTGCATCTCTGATTCCCAGGTCTGGAACAGGGTTGAACAAGAGCAGGCATCATAAATGCTTGTTGAATAAAGAAATTAATGAATATACTTGACCCTGTTATTGCCAAAAGCCAAGAGTTCAGCTTTCTATCTTTGAATCCTACATCAGCAGGGGAAAAGCATCACCCAAGAGAAAAAACAGTTTGTGACGGATGCTTTTAAGAAGATAAGTCAACAAGAATCACGAAACACCTGGATAATTTCCCAATGGCTATGGAAACTGCCTTTATTTCATTCAGGGGCTGTGGCAGCCCTGTGCCTTCTACCTCATGAAGCTTTGGGGCAGGCTCTTGTCCCCTCAGGTTCTCAGACTCAAGCTTGCCATCTGGTTTCTCAAGGAGCCTGGTGGGTAGCTTGTCAGGGCTCTGCTCTTAGGATGTACTCCCGAGAGCTCAACCTGGGTTTCTGTCTAGGGCCTGAGGCTTCTGTCCTGCACAGTGGTTGTCCCTTCCTCCCTTTTTAAAGCAGCTTCAAGCTCCTAGTGTTAGATTTATTGGCCTTGAAAACACAATGTCTCTCCCTGCATTTCCTATACCTGTCTTGGGCTCCATGTTCCTCTTCTTTAGGTAATCCACCATCCGAGGTGGGAACCTCAATGTCTGCCTATTAATAGTGCTCCTATCATACAATCACTTATATTTGCTTAATGCTTTACAAAGCTGACACGTGCATCTTATTTGATTCCGTAACAATCCTGCTAACTAGGCATCATGATCTCTAATTGACACTGAGGCTCAAAAGTGCCAGGTCCCCCAGCAGCAGCACCAGGCACTATCCAAGATCTAGGATTCCTTATCTTCATTCATAGTTGCTGCCTCCTTTTCTCTTCTCCCTCCTTGCTATGACTCCTCTTTCTACAGACCCATGTCAGTAGGATCCAGCAGAGCTGATGACCTCCTGTCTCCACGCTGCTGAGTTGGTCCATGCATCAAAGAAGGCTTGGACTAGGCTATGAGGGGTGAGGATTCTTCTGACTCTGAGCCTCTCTGATTCTATAATCTCACGATCGTTCAACCTGCCAGCAATTTGCCACAAAGTATGCTTTCTCTCTCAAATCCCCCCAATTTACTATGTCTTGACACTCAACTCTGACGATACATTTTTTTTGAAGCGAGGCAGTGAACTGGATAGCAATTCCATATCTCCGACTTCCTGGAAAATTGTGTTACATTGGGCAAATGAAGAGCTAACAGCAGCAGGGAGAAAAGAAATCATAAAAATGTAGCCGTTTTTGTTTTAGCCTGCCTCCCTCAGCAGATTTGGTCGGTGACCTCTCTCTGAGTCACGAAAGGCTTTAAAACTTGCTCTGATTTACATTTGCAGGAAACAGAGTTTACGTCTTGCGTTTTTCTTTAAAAAATTCTTTTTCATTACCAAACCATAGTTTATTCCCTTCTCTGTGGAATTTCTTGATAATACCTCAAGACGAAAATATACATACAGGACTTCCCCGGTGGCACAGTGTTTAAGAATCCGCCTGCCAATGCAGGGGACACAGGTTCGATCCCTGGTCCGGGAAGATTCCACATGCCGCGGAGCAACTAAGCCCATGCACCACAACTACTGAGTCTCCGCTCTAGGGTCCGCGAGCCACAACTACTGAGCCTATGTGCCACAACTACTGAAGCCCGCAGGCCTAGAGCCCGTGCTCTGCAACAAAGAGTTGCGGCCACTGCAATGAGAAGCCCACACACTGCAACGAAGACCCAACACAGCCAAAAATAAATAAATAGATTTATTAAAAAAAGAAAATATACGTACATAATACTTTTCGGCTTCATGGTGTGCTTTAACCAAAACCACTCATTTCAACAAGAGCCTGTAGGCTTTAAGCCAATTACCCCCAATGTATTCTGTAAGCTATAGCTGGACGGTCCTCTCCTCATCAATTAAGTCATGGGAAAAAGCTCAGGATCACCAATGATCTCACTTAGAGAGCGATCCTCAAGGAAAAGCGTTAAAAAAAAAAAAAAAAAAAAAAAAGTTTCTACCCAAGAATTTAGAGGCAAGGGGCTATTTTCATTATTTTTGGCATCTGAAGTATGGCAGATGGTCTAATCTTTCACATCTCTACACTGAACTCTATTCCAGAGGAAAAATAAAGAACCACAATTTAGCAGAGGTTAAGAAGACAAAGTTTATAACTGCAGACCACCCCCCTGCCCACAAAAGGCTAGGCCATTTGGATTATGGCCATTGTTCTTTAGTTGCAAGAAACAGACCCCTTTTCCACCATTCCCTCAAGCTAACGAATTAAAGGAAATTAATAAAATAAATACTGTGGTAGTCGGGATCCTAAAATGGGCCCTCAAGATGTTCTATCCTAAAGCTAGGACTGTGAATAGGATGAGACATCATGCCCTGATAATTTCAGATTACAAGGCAAAGGGATTTTGCAGATGTAATTAAGGGTACTGGTTAGTTGATTCTGAGTTAATCAATAGATGATCTGGGTGAGCCTCACCTAATCACACGAGTGCTTTAAAAGCAGAATTTTCTCCTGCTGGTAGCAGAAGAGGAATTCAGAGAGCATGTGGGAGGCTCTCTGTTGCTGACGTGGAGAGGCCACATGGCAAGGAACTGAGAGTGGCTTCTGGCAGCTAAGAGCAGTCCCTACCAAAAACCAGCAAGGAAATACAACTCAGTAACTCAGTCCTACAACTGCAAGGAATTGAAGATTGCCAACAAGCTGAATGAGCTTGGAAGTGAAATCTTCCCCCGGCCTCCAGATAAGGGGCCAGTCCTGCCAATTCCTTGATTTCAGTCTGAGACCCTGAGCAAAGAAGCCAGCCCACCCAGACTTCTGACCTATAGAACTGTGAGATAATAAACGGGTGCTGCTTTAAGCTGCTAACTTTTTGATAATTCATTATGCAGTCAGAGAAGACTAATACAGATACCCAGATAAGTCCATTGGACGAAACAAACACAAACCCCAACACAAATACTATCAGGCCACAATGGGAAAGAGAATCCCCCAGGCAGTGAAACCTTCTCTGACACCTGGACTCTCTCTCTCTCTTTAGCTTCTCTTTTGATCTTGACCAACTTCCCAGGCTTACATGTGACGAACATGGCTGTCAGCCCAAGCCTGACCGACCCACGGGGCCAGAACCTCTCTCCAACCAAGAAAGTCACTGTGTCCTTAGTTCAGATCCTGAGAGAGAAGCTGGTCACTTTCATTCATCCGGCAAATATTAATTGAGCACATTCAATGTGTTAAGAATTGTTCTAGGTTTCTACGTGCTGTGAGGACAAAGCAATGAACAAGACAAACTTCTGCTCAAGGGGGTTTAAGTTCTATGAAGGGGAGAGACAAGGAAAAGGCAAGCATATATGTTAGGGCAGCAAAGATAGGTTGTAAGGGAGCACAGAGCAGGGCAATGGGATAAAGGGAAACAGGAAGTGCTATTTTTAAATCGGTGGTCATGGCCCTGGGGGGTAGGGGAGCATTTTAACAGAGATTTGAGTGACGTGAAGGAGCCGGATATACAAACACATGGCGGGAGGAACATTCAGGAAGAGGAAACAGAAAGTTAAAAGGCTTTGGGATGGAAACTTACTTATCCTATAAAGGGAACAAGGAAGCCTGTGGAGCTGGAGCAGAGAAAGCAAGGGGAGGATGCCAGGAAATGAGGTGGGAGCTGTAGCCTGGGCCAACACAAGTACAGAGGAGGACAGGCCACGGTATGGACTTCAGAAAACCATTAGAGTTGACTGCAAGGCACTGACATGGATTGGCTGGTCTTAGGTCAGAGATCCAAACAAGGTCTAAAATACGGCCTCACAGGCCTGCCCCTTCAGCTGGGCCTCCGGTGCTGTCATTTCCAAAGAAGGGGGATGGGTGAGTTAGACTAGACACCTACTTCGTGTCCCCATTATAGCAAGAACCAAAGTTGATTAATTCAATCACGTTTCTACCACCTCTTAGAGGAGAAGCCTGAGGACTAAATCAGAAGAGTAAAGTCCGTAAGCAGGAATGGGTCATTGGTAAACGCAGTGAGGGTCTGTACCAAAGGCTCCTCCCTACAGAGACAGCTGGGCCTCCTTCCACTCATGCCATGTGGTTTTGGAGAAGAATCAGCAGAATCACTGGCCAAGAAATGGTCGCATTCCCCGTTCATCCTCATGTCTTGAGAGAGAAGAGGGCATGAGGACACATTCAGGTCAGAAATCAGGAGAGGGGCTCCAGAAGAGTTACTGTTCATTAAGTGCCCCAGGGTCAGCACTAGCAGAGTCTCCTCTGCCACATCCCCAAACCTGTCCACTCTCCATCCTAAACACAGTCTTACTTACATAGCCTCTCTTTTCCTGGGTTGTCAGTCATTCTAGGCTCCATGGTGCCTACCCTAACCCCATTCTTTCTCAGTCTTCCCCTAAACTGGATGAGCCAATCCCTAACCCTGAACTGCCTCTTCTTTCCTCTTTCTTCCCATTTTGGTCCAAAGTTTTCTGGAATTGATCCAACAAACACTTATTGAGCACCAGCCTCATGACCTTATGCAAGGCGGAGGGATTAAAGCCCTGGGTTTAAAATCTGATCTGTCACTGATTAGCTGCCTTGATTTGGGCAAGTAACTCAACCTCCTGAGCTTCTCCTGTGACATGGAGACAATAAAATCTACCTTGAAAGGGTGTTTAGGGGTTAGGGTTATTAAGCAAAGTTTGTAGCACAAAGCTGGACACAAAGTAGGCCCTTGGTGGGTGTTTGTTGAATAAATGAATAAATGAGTGACAAGGGTTAAAGTATATCTGATGATTGGATATTGATGAAACTGTGATGAATCTTCAGCAGAAGTACAAGGTCAAAGTGTGAATGGGAAGAAGAGACTGTGCTGCCGTCTTTTCCTCTTCCTCTCTCTGCCTCCCCAGCACATTCCCCACACAGGCTGCCCAACTCCATTTCTGTGCTTCAGCTTCGGTGTCTTCCCCATACGTCTTCTTCAGATGAATGGCCTCCTCCTTCTCAAAGGAGACTTGGTACCAAGGTCGGCATTGATGCTCTTTCTTTTTCACCCCACATGTCATCATCTCTATATCCACCCTCCAGGTCTGCTCTCTAAATTCAATTTAATTTAATTCTGGTGAACAAACCTTCACTGAGCACCTACTGTGTGCAGGGCGATGTGGACATAGAGATGAAAAGGCCACGGTCTCTGTGCAGAGCTCATATTCTAGCAGGACGACCACCAAGATGGCCAGTCCACGGGACAGCAGCAACGTGCGGGCTGATTACCCTCTGGTGAGGTCTGGGAGTTTGTGGGGACATTGGGAAGAGAAGGTTTCTCAGAGGAAGGGACCCAGGAGTTGAGCTTCGAGAATGAATAGGACCTTGCCCGGCAGAGGAGGGGAGAGCTTCCTATTGCTCACCTCCTCCTTCCCAGGGACTCTATACCTTTTTTTTTTTTAATTAATTTTTATGGAGTATAGTTGATTTACAATGTTGTGTTAGTTTCTGCTGTACAGCAAAGTGAATCAGTTATACATATACATATATCCATTCTTTTTTAGATTCTAGTCCCATATAGGTCATTACAGAGTGTTGAGTAGAGTTTCCTATGCTCTACAGTAGGTTCTCATTAGTTATCTATTCTATATATCGTAGTGTGTATATGTCAATCCCAATCTCCCAGTTCATCCCCCCCTCACCCCACCCCCCACACATTTATCATTCCTTTAGGAGAGTGTTTCTCAAGCAATCTGAAGAAAAGCACCAGTTTCTTTTTTTTAATTTTCAAATCATTGCAGACTGATACTTTGCAATATATGATAAAATAAATTACTAGAAAATGTTGAAATAACAGAACATACAAAATGCAAGCACAGTGATCACATGCTCAGATGGTGCATGGATATCAAATTGCTGTAAAAGTTTCTCCTCTTGTGGTGATGGTAGCACAACAGTGTGAATGTTCTTAATGCCACTGAACTGTGCACTTTAAAAATGGTTAAAATGGTTAAAATTTCTGTTATGTATATTTTACCATATACAAAAGTTTCTCCTTCATTTTCATAATACCCCCTGTAGGAGTTTTGGAAAAGTTGAAGTTACTGTTTTAAGTCATTTTGTACTTCCATCTCTGTGACACTATGATTTACAATAAGAAATATATATTTGGTCTTCATCCCCATTTCTGGTACAGAGCTCTTAAAACCCTGATGAGGATGAGTATAATTTTTGTGACTTTCTGTCTGAATTAAAAAAAAAAAAAAAAATCCCACAAGGACTCAGAGGCAAAGAATATACAAATCAATTTTCACTGCAAAGTAAAGGAGCTGTTACAGTGGAGGATTACTGGACTGAATGTCAATATTATGACATAGTATGAGTGTGTTTCATGTTTGGTAATTGCAATCATTGTTGCTTTTGTTGTGGTCATCCATGTACAATGCTTGGTGTCAGTCTATTTATCTCTTGTAAAAATAAAATGCAGTGTGTGTGTGTGAAAAAAAAAAAAAAAACCCTTGGAATTTCCTAACTGATAAAAGCAATACAGGTTTTAATATTCATAACAAGCCTCTTTCTATCACAACTGAATTTATGCTAATGGGGTGAATTTATGTTAATGAGGATAGGGGCTGGTTGTCAGGGGAACTGACCACTAGATTAGAGGGTTGGAATTTATCCCTAACCCCTGACCTCCTGGGAGGGGAGAGGGGCTGGAGATTGAGTTCAGTCACCAATGGCCAGTGACTTAATCAATCAAGCTTATGTAATGAAGCCTCCATAAAAACCTGAAAAAGGATGGGGTTCAGAGAGCTTCCAATCTGTAAACATGTGCAGGTACTGGGAGAGTGGAATACCCAGTGAGGGCGCGGACGCTCTGCACCCCTTCTCACACGCCTTGCCCTAAGCATGTCTTCCATCTGGCTGTCCCTGTGCTGTACTCTTAGTAAATGGGTAATCCAGTAAGTAAACGTTTTCCTGAGTGCTGTGAGTCACTCTAGCAAATTACTTGAACCTGAGGAGGGGTTCGTGGGAGCCTTCAGTCTATAGTGGGTCAGAGACACAGGTAACAATCTGGACTTGAAATTGGCATCCAAATTGAGGGTGGGGGAGGGGGGACAGTCTTGTAAAACTGAGCCCTTTACCTGTGAGGCTACCTCCAGGTAGACAGTATTAGAATAGAGTTAAATTGTAGGACATCCATGTGGTCAGTGGCCACTGAGAATTGGATTATTGCTTGACAGTGTTGGAAAACACACATTGGAATCACCAATATGAAAACTGTCACTAATGCTTTTCATAGTGTTGTTTTTTTTTTTTTTTGAAATAGTTTGCACTCCCATCCTTTCCTTCCCAACCTAAGCCTGTACTTCCTTAGATCAGGGTCTGGCTCTGCAACCATCTGTCTAATGTCCTCCCTGGCCCCATCCTCCCCATCAAAAATGTCTTATACATGAGGAAGCTAAACTAATCTTCCTAAAGCATAGTTTTCATGTTCTCACTCAAAAATATTTAGTGACTCCCTGGGGCCTTTGGCATCAATTTTAATTCCCTCACCTAACTTTAACAGAAGCCTATGACTATCACTCATTACTTGCTTTATACTAACAGGACATTCTATTCCAGGCAGCCGAAGGCTCTCCCAGGCCACTTGTCCCATCTACTCCATCTCACACTGATCTCTCTACCTCCAGAACTCCTACTACCCAACCTCAATGAAACCTGGATCAGAGATTATTACTGAAATGGCTCTAACGGCGTTGCGCGTGGTTTCAACCAGTCTGAGAACAGGGACCAGTTCTGCTCACTCTCTCCTCGACTCTTCATGCTAGTGCCATAAAGGAGGATATTATGTAATTTGAGGTGAGTTGTCAGCTTAATAGTGACCTAAGAGAACACCACTATATCAGTTCAATCATCCTACTGAATTAAGGCTAGCAAATCATAACATCTTCCTAAGATGTGCTTTATCCCTAACCCTGGGTAGAAGATAATGTTACCTATTTTGCAAATGAAAACACTGAGATACAGCCAGGAGAGAAGTCAGTTGCCCAAGGTCACACAACTGGTAAGAGGAAAAAAGGATTTGAAATATAATGTCTAACTCTAAACCTAGTACGATTTCCACTGTACACACCAGCTTTTAAATGGCAGCTCTTCTCCAGGTTCTAGGAACTGCCCATTCATCGTCCCTGATGGCCTATGAGAATTTCATACCCAACATGGTAGTGCAAACCCTACGCGGTTGCCATGGGCTTGCCCATCCAGAGCCCACAGGCACCGGCACTTGCTATCGCCACCAAAACGAATACTTTCCAGCCCTGAGACCCATGCCGTCATCTTAGAAGCAGACCATTAAGCACCACTGGTCACCTAGCGTGTTTCCCTTCCCATCCGTGTTGAATGGGAAGGATGTTTTCAGAAGTGGCCTTTGATAAGATCAACCCTGTTTGTTTTTTCCCATGTTGTGGGATCAGGGTCATGGCTAGAAGTGAGGAGAGAGGGGGCAGAGGATGGGAACTCAGGGAATAATAATTTTTAAGAAACAAGGAAAAGGGAGAGTCCGTGGGGAAAATGGATGAAGTGTTCGGAGAAGGGGGAACCCTGAGAGATGCCTGTCACAGATGAGGAAGAGAAGCACTCCAAGAGCCTGACAGCTGAAGAGAGATTATGTGAAACGAAGAGAGAAAATTTGGAAGTTGGGAGGTCACGGGTACCCTTTGCTGGAACGATTTCAATGGGAGCAGAAGCCAGACTGCAGTTTGATACATGATTAGAAACTGCGAAAACACAGTGCTGTAGATGGATTTTCAAGACATTTGCTGAATAAGGGGGAAAAAGGAGCTGATTGAGGAGAAAGGATTGGGGTGGCACTGAAGGCTGGGGTAATGTTAGAGTCAGGGGTTTGTCCCAAGTCATTTACGCAGATTATGTGATTATCTCCAGCAGCTCTTAGCAGGCCTGTGGCAGGCTCAGCAAAAAAGGCCTTGGGAGCGGATTCAGGCTGCGGATTGCACAGCTGGAACAGTGAAAGAACAAAAGGAGTTGGGGTGGAGGTGGGGAAAACTGAGGATGCTGGAGAATGTGGCTGAAATAATCTGCAGTTGACCAGGCTGGGGTGTGGGGGGCTGAGGGTCTGGGAGAATAGAGAGTCAGGAGCTAGAGGCCGGCGAGCACGTCTTCCTGGGAATTAAGAGATGGTGACGTGGAAGGTTGTGGGCAGGGAGGGGACGCTCAGAGGGCAAGTGTTCGGGAGTCCAGACGTGGGAGCGAAATCATGCGGTGGGGTGGATGGAGCAGCTGTGGACGCAGAGAGGACAGAGGAGGTACACGGCTGGTGGACAGGTCAGTAAGGAGGCTGCTGTGTTCATGGGGAGGAAGGGCGTGTGTGACAACCCCGAGAGCTAAAGTCCTCGGTGAGCAAGAAGCTTCCAGGGGCTCGTAACAGATGGGAGTGGGCTAATCAGCCTAAAAGGAGGGGAGGTTTCAAAGGAGTCATGGAGGACAGTGAGCTACAATTGTGCACGGAAAACCAGGGAAGCGTGGGAAGAAAGCCCTGTCCCAGAGACAGGCCCGGGTTTCCGGGAAAGTGCACGAGGAACGGGTTCAGGATGTCTGATGTTGGGGAGTTTCTTGACAGCAGAGCCAGGACTCCAGACAGAGAGCCTGGTGGAAGGAGTGGCTGGGGCAGCCTGGTAGGAGAAAGGGGAGCTGACCTGGATGGGAATGAGAAGACACAGAATACAAGTGAGCAGAGAAGTGGGGCCCCACCTCGTGTTGGCCCCTCATAAAGGGAGGGCAACCCAGTCTTCTACTCTGAGGAGCAGCGATCATCTTACAGAGGCCCGGAGCAGGTGGCGGTCCCCCGAGTGGGGGGACCCTCTTGGCCCTCCCTACCTCGAGCTGACCTGCAAGCAGAAGTCCCATCACCCGACGGTGGTCATAGCCACAGGCAGAGGCAGCGAGTGGCACAGAGAAGGATGAGAGGTGAAAGCCAGTGTGGCCTTGGCAATGGAGTGCCGGACGGAGGAAGATGGAGAAAACAAAGGGACTTCATAAAACCTAGTTGATGACTTTGGTGGGAGAATATTCCTCTGAGGGTTTAAAAAGGCATTAATGCCTTTCTAATCCTAAAAAGCATGCCGTAAAGGAAAGCACAGGCCTGTCTCAACAAGCTCCTTCCTAGCTGGGCCCGTTCTGGGTAGTCAACTCTTCTGTCAGGCTCAGAAATACATTCTCAGGAATAATGAGGGCCTAGTTCTAATTAATTGGGCCCAGCTTGCAGCCGAGATAGCAATCAAAGCAATGGGAATGCAGAATTGACCCGCGTAGAAGGCTGCAAAATGCCACTCATTGCTCTCCTTCGGGGAACAGAGGGCTCCAAAACCGCTCCCCGTCAGTATGTTAGACTTGCCCCCCCGCCTTTCCAAACAGGATGGAAAAACTGCTTACGTGGTATGATATTTTAACTGGAGGGCACTTGGAGACTCAGAATGTGAGGGTAGCCTGCACAGGAGTCTTGAGGCCAACCGTGGATTTATGGAAATGTCCAGCAAAGGGCCAACGGCGGCTCAGACCCGAGCCACGAGGTAAGGCAAGTTATGGCTCTGCCTGCCTCCCATTTCTCTCTTTATTTTTATCTTCGGGATCAGGCGTGTTGGAGAGAAAAGAGGAGGCCTGGTAACAACAGCTTCCCCGTCATTCTTGGTTACTTACATCTGTGGTCAATTTTCCACACTTTATTCCATAAAAGGTAAACGAGGCACGGTACTTGCAAGAGGATAATCTAAACAATATGAACCATGTTACTGTTAAAGACCATCTGGTTGATCACGCTCAGCCCCAGACTTTTAACTCCTTGAGGTAAGAAAGATGCCAAACCCAGAGAGGCTGGGCCCTCCTTTGGTCTTTTACTCCAGAATCTTTCCCTCCCTCCTCAAGTTCATTAAAACAAGGACCTCTAAGGTCTCTGCCAGCCCTAATATTCTAGGCTGGCTGCTGGTGAAACTCGGCGAGTTTTGTGAATGAGCAACTCGCAAAATGCTTCTACCAAATGACTCTTCTCTTCTTTCTCTTTAAAAGGAAACATTAAAAGCTTAAAAAAAAAGAAAAGCAAAGCAAAAAAAAAAAAAAAAAAGAGCCCTACGCACAACCCAAACTAAAATACTCAAGTGCTGGAGTTGTTTCCTTCATAGCTGATTCTCCTGCTTCAAGCCAAGGGATCATTTACATAATTTTAATTTGAAAAAGCAACTGACACTCGTGAAGACACAATGAAGACCGTGCTTTGCTTTTATTTGGGCTTACACATTTTCTGGCCATCTGTTAGTCAAGAAAGTTGCAAACTCCAATAAGAGATGGGAAAATGGTGTTTTTCAGATGGCGTTTTTCATCCTTTGGGTGGGGAGCTGATGATAAGGGATTCCGGGAAAGTTTCAAATGGGTAAGGCCACTGTAAAAATGAGAGTTGGCCTTCCCTGTAAGGTGCAGTATTTCCACCTGCAGGAGGAATTCAGCATTTGACCTAGAGGTCCAAGTGCATTTTATTCTTCCAGTCAGTCATTAAGAACTCTAGCTTTTCCCCAGCAACCTCTAAGGGTATTTGAACCATCAAAACAATTCAATTTAATACACCTTTTAATATTTTAAGCCATGTGGTATTGCAGTATTCCATCAGGGAAGCATCTTCCAGTATCAAGGCCGCAACAGAACCCTCATTTCTAGCCAAGATCTCCTTTGTGTGTAACCACAGATTAGACCTAAGCAGTCAGTTTTCTGGAAAAAGGTTTTCCGAGGTCAAGGCAGAAAACGAGCTCAAATACTATGGCTCTGCCAGGCTTCAACAATAATGTCTAAAACCAACAGTGCTAGAGCTACTACTAATTCCCCCTTTTAAAAGCATTCTGGAAAATCTCGATGACATAAACAGAAGACATCAAAACCCAAGGGAAGGCCACTTGGCATCATACACACATGACAGAATGTGGCTCTCAGTTCGTCAAAGCACTTTAAATTCCACAGGCCCAGATGAAGCAGTGGCTTTGTTGTTGTTGTTGTTTAGCTCTGTTGACCTGACAAACGAACTGCTGCATCCTTCCTTCTCCCCACATCCATCTTGCGAGTTGCCTCTGCTGGTTGCGCAAAGATGGAGTACTGAGTTGAAGGAGTACTGAGTTGAAGGAGTTAATGGTCACCAGGAGAGCCCCTGGGAGATGAAGCTTCATATCCCATGATCATAAATCTCTTTCAAGGCAAGTTTGAACCAGGACTCAATTCTGCTACAGCTCCCAAAGCTCAGCATTCATCTTCAATTAGATAAAGTGACTTTCACATCTATTTATACTCTCTTCATTTCCCAACACATTTATCTCATGAAATGACAACTGGAAAACACTCCTGTCCTAAACACGCATGTTATTTTTAAAAAGAGTTACTGAACCAGGCTAAATAATGTAATTAATAGGCTTTTACCGGAATTCACTTTTAATATATGTTCTTAAACATCTGTGAACAATGTTTTTCAAGCAACAGGAAAGAAAGAAAACCTCATGACTTAATCATTCCTCAATCGTAGTAGTAATTTCACAATTCAAAGCATAATAGGAAAAAGTTCATGTTAATTGAAAAAATGAGTTTACTATGATTCTATGACTGGACATCAATCGCATTACAGCTCCTTTTGAAAAGCCCTTTCCCTCTGGAGAAGTAGGTTCCATCTCTTTTTTGGTTTTGGTCAAATGGACAGGTGACCCCAATGTAACCTAGAGCGCTTATCTCTATGAAGACCAGAGCTGTAGTCAAAACAGGGAAAGCTGGGAATTTCCCACAGCTGCTGGGTTCGGATTAGCGGTCAGGTTTGGACCCACAGCAGAAGATGAGGAAAAAGTCCCCAAGGGCAAGTGAGGCACTGTGACTAAGTGTTGACGGCACAAGGAGAGTAACAAGAGGCAGGGAAGTTGGTGGAGAGTGAGGTGAGGCTCCAGGTGGCATCAGCCTCAGGGTCCTCTGGACACAAGCTGATAAAGCCCAGCCCGATGGGCAGAGGGTCTGCATTTGGAAGGTCTAATAGTAGATGGTAAGGCTCTAGCGTGGAATGGGGGTGGGGCTGTCAGGCAGGTGAGAGCTCAGAGGGTTTTAAAGGAGCTAAGATGTTGGGGATAAATGAGTGAAGCCACTTGGGAACCAGCCAAGGATGGGACAGGCAGGGCAGACACATCAGAGAAGGGGCCTGGACTCTGAAGACCCTTTCCTGATTCTCAGCTGCTGAGCTCTCTATTAAAACCAAGATGGGATGGCACAGCCACGAGACGGGCCTGAGCCTTTTGGCTTGGATCTGGAGGTGAGGGCTGAGCACACAGGGTATTTTGTGCCTCAAAACCTGGGATTGAGAGGATGCAGGACGGGTGATGGTCAAAATACTGAACAATGGGCAACATCCGGGCACTGTCCCGTCACTGTGGGAAGATGTAGGGGTGCCTGCTGGTGTCGGACTGTGGGAGGGGCCGGCCGGGCCGAGAGAGGGGCAAGCTTGCCCTCGGAGGGTGGGGGTACTGGTGGAAATGGGGGAGCAGCTATTTACCGACCAATGCAAAAATAAACTGCCATGAGTCAGCCTGGGGAGAGGGGCAGGCAGGTTATTCCCACACCCCACTTGGCAGTTTTTTCACATCTGTGTGAAAGGGATATTGCTTAAGAAAGGAAAATATGGCCAAGGGTGGAGCCAGGGGAGCTTGTTTTGGTCAAATTTCTCACTAAAAATTTGCTTTGCTGATAAAAATTTGTGCCTTTAATGTTAGGAATCGTGTCTTTTTGTTCTTGTGGCAGAAAAAACGGTAGAAAACTTCCCTAACCCATCAGGCAGGTTTGGGTCTCTTTCGGGAAGCAAGGCAGGAGGGGGTTGTGAAGGACACCGCAGGGCAACTAACTGGACGGCTTGCCCCACTGCTCTGTTTATCACCATCCTCTGAGATCCTTCTTCCTCGCGTTTATCGATAAAGAAAGAGATCATGGAAACAAGTGTGAACTGTGAAGCTGTTAGGGACTGCATCAAACGTCAAGATCAGGGTGAGTAATGGGCTTGGGCAAGACCCACGTCAAACCCTCCACAGCACGCCTGGTATCAAATTCTGGAAAGAAATGAGCCTCTGTGTGAGTTTTCCTGCTAGAGGCAGCATGAGCAACTACGACCTGTATGTCTGGGAGGGGGAAGGTGAAGAGAAGTACAGAGTTCCTCCCCAGAGAGGAGACCTCCCCGCTCATCAGGAATGGGGTCAGTTGGGGTGTTGGAGCAGCTCCGACCCGCTCTCGGGTATTATGTTTTCAGGAACTCATGGAGCCGGTTGTTAAAAACAGCCATTATTAAAATTTAAATCATACACTTCTAATTAAATAAATTATGCTGAAAAACAAGGGTAATAAATACTCAAAACTCATCACTTATTTTGTTATCTATGCTCTTGGGATTATGTACATTTATAGGATCTATGTGGTAGAAATACTACATAATGATGTGTTATATCGTGTATCTCTTCCCAAGTCCACGTTCAAGGATATCACAAAATTGGCCACGACAGGGGTGGTATTTATACACACAAGTATATAAATAGCAAACACTGCAAGTCAGAGCTTGGTTTCTTGCTCTGTTGATTATCTAGAGTTAAGGAAGTGATGGAAGAAATGTCAATAATGCAGATTAAACTTAAAAGTGAGTCATGTCCACCTAGAGGGGTGGGATAGGGAGGGTGGGAGGGAGACGCAAGAGGGAGGAGATATGGGGATATATGTGTATGTATGGTTGACTCACTTTGTTACAAAGCAGAAACTAACACACCATTGTGAAGTAATTATACTCCAATAAAGATGTTTAAAAAAAAAAACAACAAGAAAACGCTCCACCCAAAATTGGGCCTGTGAAGAGGAAAGCAGAATCATGGAGCTCAGACAGCCCAGAATTGGGTAACTAGACTGTGAATAACTGCAGGTTAGTGTTCGCTGAGGCTTGAAGAATACAAAATAAATCTTTTCAATCCAAGAAAAAAAAAAAGTGAGTCATGTCTGTAGTCATTACATTGTGAATAGTATTAAAAAAAAAAAAAAAAGAGGAAAATACTCTCCCAGTATTTCAAAACGATTATCTGATTCGGCAAAGAAGGTGTTGAGGTTGGTGGTGAGTGAGTAAGCTCTGAGAAATGTAATGCTGAAGCTGAAAGAGGTTTCAGTTGAATGAATATAACACAGATCATCCTTGACTTCTGATGAAGTTACATCCCGATAAACCCACTGTTAAGTCTAAAATAGCAGATGTTGAAAATGCATTTAATACACTTAAGCTGCCAAACATCATAGCTTAGCCTAGCCTACCTTACGCGTGCTCAGAACACTTACATTAACCTACAGTTGGGCAAACTCATCTCACACAAAGCCTATTTTATATAAGGAAATGTGGGATGTCTCATGTAATTGATTGAATGCTGTATTGAAAGTGAAAAACAGACTGGTTGTATGAGCACAGAACGGTTGTAAGCGTATTGGTTGTTTATCTTCATAGTGGTGTGGCTGACTGGGAGCTGTGTCTGCTGCCACTGCCCAGAATCACGAGGAAGTATCATACCGCCCATCGCCAGCCCGGGTAAAGATCAAAATTCAAAAATCGAAGTACAGCTTCTATTGAATGTATATAGCTTTCTCACCATTGTAAAGTTGAAAAATCGTAAGCCGAACCACTGCACAAGAGTGAGAAATAGTTTAGCAGATCACATATCAGATTTAATGACAGTAAATGCATTGGGAGTTAGTGGACTGGGATGAAATTCCACTAGTCAAATCATGGTTGAACTGCGACCATAGGTCAGCTATGGATAACACGACACAAAAATCAACAAAAACATTCAGTGAGGATCAGCTGGCTCGTGGAATTTACAAGAAAGAGGATTAGACATTTTATTATTACTTATGAATTGTGTGCTACAGATCCTTCATATCAATAAGACTTATATGTACTTATGCATTCATACACATACTTTTATTTTCTGGAGAACTGGTTGTTAAATATTTACCAGCACACAACAGAATGAGAGAATCTGTAATCTCATGCCTTGGGGGAGAGTTTTTTCTTCCCCATTCCCACTGCCGAAGAGTTAAAGGGTCAGCACTTCTTTTAAGACTCTGAACCTGGGACTTCCCTGGTGGCACAGTGGTTAAGACTCCGAGCTCCCAATGCAGGGGGCCCGGGTTTCTAGATCCCTGGTCAGGGAAGTAGATCCCACATGCATGCCACAACTAAGAATCTGCATGCCACAACTAAGGAGCTGGTGAGCCATAACTAAGGAGCCCACCTGCCACAACTAAGACCCAGTGCAACCAAATTAAAAAAAAAAACAAAAAACAAGACTCTGAACTTGATTAAATTCTGGATTAAGACATGTCACACTCTCCCTACCAATCCACAGAATTTAGTCCTCCCCCAAATTCCTGAAGCTCCTTCTGTTTCTGTTCACTTGGCACTTGCAAATGCTACCCGTCTATTGACTTTTCAATTTACAACATTTTAAATTTATGCCCCATCTCGTTTTAGGACAAAGATCAGTCTCAGAAGCTTTCTCCATGCCTTTTAAAGGTGCCAGCGTGGAGTAGGTGCTCCAAAATGTCTTCATTCAGTTGGTCAATAGGTCAATGTAATGTTCACGGAGTCTGATCTCTGCACTAGACACTTTGCCAACCCAGAAGTTCCAAGACTTAAGAACA
Organism: Balaenoptera musculus; assembly: GCF_009873245.2. Classification (NCBI taxonomy): domain Eukaryota; kingdom Metazoa; phylum Chordata; class Mammalia; order Artiodactyla; family Balaenopteridae; genus Balaenoptera; species Balaenoptera musculus. The sequence continues at coordinate 65,745,931 of NC_045792.1, read as the reverse complement.
ACCTGTCTTGTCCTCTAGGATCTCAAGCTTTGTAACAATGATAGCGATGGCGATGTGATGACAGTCAGGGTTTGCCAAGTACCAAATATGTGCCAGATGCTATGCCAGGGACTTTGCATATAACATCTAGACATACCAGTATCTGTGAACATGTGGCTGACCATCCAAAGGAGATACCTCAAGATGGTACCTTGGTCATCTCAGGAGCCCACTCTGCCCTGGCTTAGTAATGTCGAATGCATGCAAGAGTGCATGAATGAATAACTGAACGGCCTAGTGTTAGCATCTAGTTATCCATCCTCTCTGCTGCTTCCCTTCTTCCCTCTGCTTACCTTACTTTCCTTCCTTCCTTTCGCATGAGGGACTCTATATGGAAAAGGAAACTCGAGTGGCCTGAACTTGATATATGAAAGCGAAACTGCTTTCGATTACGATGCAGACATCGTAATCTGGCAATGCTTAATGCACACGGCTTGAGACTCCACTTATGCCCAACTTCTCTATTCATCTTCCGCCATTGTTCTGCAAGTTTCCCAACCCCCCCTCATAGAGAGCAATTGGTCCATGGAGAAGAGCTGCTGGCTCTCTAAGGGAGGTCCCACAGGCTGGTAGTGAGCCCCGTCCCAGGTGTGAAGTTTCCCACAGCTGGGGAGACTTCCCCCAGGAGGAGGAAGCTTTGGAGTAGACGGACATGAGGTGGGACCCGGCAGCCACTCCCAGGGGTTCTTCCCCCCTCTCCTGCCCTGTCAGTAGAGGAGCTTCTGGGCACACACCTAGATAGACACAGTCCTGCTCGCAGGAAACTGGAAACAGGTTTCCACACATCTCAGTTGGAGAACCTGATGGTAATTTACTTCTTACCATTGTCATTCACCTTTTCTCAAGAGAATAAAAGTGAGTAGCACAGCAGCTATAACTTGACGTTTTTACCTAAATGTTTATAACCTAAATTCGCCCTTAGATGCTTCCTTCTAATTCTATTCAGCCCACTTGGTAATCCATATGATAAACGTCTCTAGATAATTTTTATGGTACAAAACTTGCTTTTTTAAAAAATATATCTGTTGTGGTAGAAAGCATTTCTAAAGCAGGTGAAACCCATCTTTGCTCTCTTCAACAGAAAAGGCTGAACATAACGTAACCTTTGCTTGTACTATGGCAAGGCTGTCTCTACTGATGGTAATTGTTGATTTGGGCCAAAATAATCATGTACACACGTTGATGGTTTCATTTTTCTATTTTAGGAAGGGATTTGAACAGGATCATGAAGACTGGTCAGACTTCAACAGACAGGGAAAGAAGAGGGGGAAAAAGAAAAAGAATGGGCCCCACGGAGGGCACAGATCTCATATCAGATCTCATGACAATAAACTGTTGACCAATTTCATTATCTCACTCGACTTACGTTATCTTTTCAGCTTGGTTAGCTAATTTAGCAAGGAGTTATAAATGATATTCCATACAAATGGCCCACTTCTTTTATAATAATTATATTTCCTTTTTCACTTATTTTCTTCTTTTCCACTGTACCAATTTAAAAAAAAAAACAAAAAAACTTGCTTTATTAGTCTGATTTGTACTGCATTTCTGATCCTAATTTTCATGCTATGCTTTTGCTGGTTAGTTTGTTTCTTTTCTAAATTCTAAATTCTTTAAAACGAGATTTCAAAGCCTTTTTAAAAAGTCTAAGTAAAGCATATATATTTATTCCCTTATATCATATTTCCCTTTCTCTCCTCTTGCCCTGACTCCAAAATACTGATTTCTCCCCCAATTACACAGCATCCCCTGGTCCAAGCTCTGACCTCTCACCTGGACTGCTGAAAGAGCCCCCTAATTTATCTGCCTGCTCCTACACTGCCCAACTCCATCAGCTACACAGTGGTCAAGTGACCTTGTGGCAAGGCCACCCAGCGGTCAGAACTTGGGCTCTGTAGGCTCAAGACAACCTGGTTATATATTGACCCCTTCACCAACATTCTGTGTGACCCCTAGGCTAGTTGCTTAACATCTCTGAGCTTTGTTTTCCTCAATTGGAAAATGGGCATAATAAAAGTACCTACATAATATGGATGTTCTCAGTACTAAATAAGATAATATATGTATATTGCTTGGAGCAGTAGTGGGCACATATATTGGCTTAGAAAAATCTCTGACATGTACATCAGATGGCCTAAAACCCAAGTACTTTTGGATCTGGATCTGCCTCAACCATGTCAATTTCCCCTTTGTTCACCATGCTCCAGTCACACACTGGCCTTTGACTGTGTCTCAAACCCACTAAGCTCTTTCATGCTTCAGAGCCTTTGAACATGCTGTTCCCTCTGTCTAGCTTCTTTACTTGACTTCACTTGGCTAATGACCAGTCCTTCAGCTCTCAGCTTAAATGTCACTTCCTAATCTGACTGAGGCCCTGATAGACCACCCAGGTTAACATTAATTGTCCATATCCTTCTCTTTCCTTTATAGCACTTAGTACAATTTGGAATTATGTATTTGTTGGTTTCCTGGTTTAATACCAATCTCCCCTGCTAGACTGTGAATACCATGAAGCCAGGGACCATGTTGATTTTGTTCAACCCTGTATCTCCCACATCTAGCACATAGGAGGTACTCAAGAGTTACCTGTTGAGTGAAGGGGAAACAGTGGCTGAATTAACAAACTTGGAAGATGAGTACAGTCCTTTATGGAATCTCCTTTGCCTTTTTCTCCTAATAGATTATATTAGTTTACTAAAGCTAATAAAACCTGCCCTTGGCCACAGATTTTACTGGCTTTGCCTGGTAACGAAGTGAGATTCCTTAATTTATCAAAATACTTATTCAGCAAATATCTCTTAATACCTGCCACATACTCAGCTCTATATCCTGGACTCTGTTTGCTAAACAAAAGAAATAGAAGACCTGAAATCTCCCTCCACGCCCACCCCTACAGGGATATTAGACATATGACATGTACATAATGACACAGAAGATAATTAGATAATATGACAAGGCTGTGAATAGTTATTTGCCATAAAGAATGACACACTCAAGGAATACATTAAGATGAGAGCAGAGAGAAATCACTCAGGGAAAATCGCAAAGACAGGAACTTTGGGTGGGTCCTCAGGGTGAATGAGAGGTGAAGAGGAAAAGGGCATTCTCTGCACGAGAAACTCGGAGTTGGGAAGAGGTAATGAGGTCAAGGGACGGGGGTGGGGAGATGAGGAAACTGACCTGGTGACTCATGTTGGGGAGTCCAGTGGGGCGGGGGGGTTGAAGGGTAGGGGGAAGCCTTGAAGAATCCAGTGAAAAGGGAACGTGAAAATCCTCCTTCTTTTTGATGGCCAATGTCACATTCATGTTGTCATCCAGCACTTTGCCTAGTGTTTTACCAGAAGTTTAGATTCAACGGTGCTTGCTGAACTAATTATGTTGAATAAAAAATTACAAACATGAAGAGACTCATATCAGAGGAACTGTTAGGGAAAATTTTGTTCCCGCCATACATTTCTAAAAGAAGCCCCTAATGGATTCTCAGGAGAACATCACTAAATTTTCACATACCAGTTACATAAACTATTTCAAAATATAGACAAGATATGTTATACAACTCATATTAGGAAGTAAATAAGATCTTGATTGAACACTAATGAGGATGACACTGTGGGCGGCGGGGGTGTTTTGCAATTATAGGACTGTCTTACTCAAGAATGTAGTTTAATAAATCACAAATAATATCCTACAGACAGAAAGGGGAAACGTTTCAAAAACAAACAATATGAGCTATCCTACGAATATAGAATTAGCACTACATGGGGAAATTATTAGGATAGTTCAACACTTTGATAGAAAAAAATTAGTTTTAAATCTAAGAATTATTTTGGTGGATGCTGAGCAGAGCATCATTAACATTCAACATTAACTCTTTATAAGAACCCTTTGAAATAGGAAGAGGGGGTGTATTCCTTGAGATAAAAAAGACTGGAGATTTAAATCAGAGTTTCAATATTATTTTTAGTGTGGAGATCCTAGATGACAGCTGTCCATTCACGTTTGTTGCAATGATGGAAACCTTTATTCCTACACTGTCCGGTATAGCAGTAACTAGTCACATGTGCCATATCGCACACTTAAATGTGGCTAATGTGACTGAAAAACTGATGTTTAAATTTTACTTAATTTTTAGTTTATTTGAATTTAAATATCCACCAGTGGCTAGTAGGTGCTAACTGTAGTGGATAGCGCAGTCCTGGGGGCTTTACTTTGCAAACACAGGCAGAGGTCTAAGACGCTCCTCTCAGCACCTCTATTGGAGGTCATAGTAAAAAAGATTGCAGGACAAGATGAACAAGAAATAGAGAATAAATATAGGAAAGGCAGAAATAGAAATACCACTTTTTTGCAGATGATACAATAGTGTAAATAGAAAATGCAAGAACAATCCAATGCACACCAATGATGTAGAGCTAGAAAAGGCAATGAAAAATGGTACTATCCCCAATACTGAAAAAAAAAAAAAAACTTGAGAATCTACAAATCTACATGAATAAGATATTGTAGTGAAGTAAAAATGATAAAACCATAATGGGAAGAAAAATAAAGAAATACCTAAATAAACAAAGTTACAGCCATGCTCCTGATTTAGAAAATTTAGAGTAATATCACTAACATTAGTCTATAAAACAAAAAACAGATTAACATAAGAACAATTAAATTCCTGCGAGCCTGCTCTAGTATGTGATAAATCACTAGCAAAATTAATAAGGAAAACTAAATACACAATAATACCAAAGAAGATTGGAGGATGTAATAATCAAATTTAAGGATATATTATAAAGTGATCTTCATCAAAACTGAATTTTGTTGGATCAAAGCCAGGACAAGGACTCCAATAAAATAGTGATTCCAGAGATGAATTTAAGCACATATAAGTTCTTAGGATACAGCAAACAAACAAACAAACAAAAAACTAAGAATCACAATAAATGGATGACAGAATCACCATTTAATAAATGCTGGTGGAACAATCTGGTATCAATAAGAAGGAAAGTAGATTATATCCATAACTTACCAAACATGATAATACTTTCCAAATTGGTCATTTTAAAAAAAGGGTATTTATCCCAGCTATAGCTGAGAGATGACTTCATGACTATTGACAGACTAAATAGTATTATAAGGCAGGAGGGAGATAGATTCAAATATTTTGAAGTCTATTTAAAGTCTCCTAAAAATTCTCAACAAAATATTAGCAGACTGAATCCAACAACACATAAAAAAGATCATACACCACAACCAAGTGGGATTCATCCCAAGTTCACATGGATGGTTCAACGTATACAAATCAGTCAATGTGATACACCACATAAACAAAAGAAGAGACAAAAACCACATGGATCATCTCAATAGATGCAGAAAAAGCATGTGACAAAATTCAACATCCATTTTATTCATGATAAAAACTCTTACCAAAGTGGGTATAAAGGGAACATATCTCAAGATAATAAAAGCTATTTATGACAAACCCACAGCTAATATAGTACTCAATGGGGAAAAGCTGAAAGCTTTCCCACTAAAATCTGGAACAAGACAAGGACGCCCACTCTCACCTCTTCTATTCAACACAGTATTGGAAGTCCTAGCCATGGCAATTAGACAAGAAAAAGAAATAAAATATATCCAAATTGGAAGGGAAGAGGTAAAATTGTCATTATATGCAGATGATATGATACTATATATAGAAAACACTAAAAACTCCACACAAAAACTACTAGAACTGATAAATGGATTCAGCAAAGTAGCAGGATACAAGATTAACATACAGAAATTGGTTGCATTTCTTTATACCAACAATGAAGTATCAGAAAGGGAAAGTTAAAAAAAACAATACCTTTTAAAATCACACCCCCAAAAATAAAATACATAGGAATAAACCTGACAAAGGAGGTGAAAGACTTGTATTCTGAGAACTATAAAACATTAATAAAGGAAATGGAAAGATATCCCATGCTCTTGGATTGGAAGAATCAACGTTGTTAAAATGGTCATACTACCCAAAGCAATCTACAGATTTAATGCAATCCCTATCAAATTACCCATGACATTTTTCACAGAACTAGAACAAATAATCCTAAAATTTATACAGTACCATAAAAGACCCAGAATTGCTAAAGCAATCCCAAGGAAAAAGAACAAAGCAGGAGGCATAACTCTCCCAGACTTCAGACAATACTACAAAGCTACAGTAATCAAAACAGTGTGGTATTGGAACAAAAACAGACATATGGATCAATGGAACAGAATAGAAAGCCCAGAAGTAAACCCACACACCTATGGTCAATTAATCTTCAACAAAGGAGGCGAGAATATACAATGGGAAAAAGACAGTCTCTTCAGCAAGTGGTGTTGGGAAAGTTGGGCAGCTGCATGTAAATCAATGAAGTTAGAACACACCCTCTCACCATATACAAAAATAAACTCAAAATGGCTTAAAGACTTGAACATAAGACATAACACCATAAAACTCCTAGAAGAGAACATAGGCAAAACGTTCTCTAACATAAATCAAACAAATGTTTTCTTAGGTCAGTCTCCCAAGGCAATAGAAATAAAAACAAAAATAAACAAATGGGACTTAATCAGACTTACAAGCTTTTGCAGAGCAAAGGAAACCATAAACAAAATGGTGGCAGGGTGGCAGAAAATATTTGCAAATGATGCGACCGACAAGGGCTTAATTTCCAAAATATACAAACAGCTCATACAACTCAACAACAAAAAAACAAACAACCCTATCCAAAAATGGGCAGAAGACCTAGACATTTCTCCAAAGAAGACATACAGATGGCCAATAGGCACACAAAAGGATGCCCAACATCTCTAATAATTAGAGAAATGCAAATCAAAACTACAATGAGGTACCACTTCACACCAGTCAGAATGGCCATCATCAAAAAATCTACAAACAATAAATGCTGGAGAGGGTGTGGAGAAAAGGGAACCCTCCTACACTGTTGGTGGGAATGTAAGTTGGTGCAGCCACTGTGGAAAACAGTATGGAGGTTCCTCAGGGAACTGAAAACAGAATTACCATATGATCCAGGAATCCCAATCCTGGGCATATATCTGGATAAAACTATAATTAAAGAAGATACATGCACCCCTATGTTCATAGCAGCACTATTCACAATAGCCAAGACATGGAAACAACCTAAATGTCCATTGACAGATGAATGGATAAAGAAGATGTGGTACATATATACACTGGAATACTACTCAGCCATAAAAGAGAACAAAATAATGCCATTTGCAGCAACATGGATTCAATTAGAGATTATCACACTAAGTGAGGTAAGAAAGAGAAAGACAAATGCCACATGACCACTTATATGTGGAACCTAAAATGTGACACAAATGAACCTATCTATGAAACAGAAACAGAATCACAGACATAGAGAACAGACTGGTGGTTGCCAAGGGGGAGGGGGTTGGGAGAAGGATGGAGTGGGAGGCTGGGGTTAGCAGATGGAAGCTTTTATGTATAGAATGGATAAACAACAAGGTCCTACTGTACAGCACAGAGAACTATATTCAATATCCTATGAAAACCATAATGGAAAAGAATATAAAAAAAGAATGTGTATATATATATATATATATATATATATATATATATATATATATATATATGTATGTATAAGCGAATCACTTTGCTGTACAGTGGTAATTAACACAACATTGTAAATCAACTATACTTCTATAAAAAAATAATAAAAAAATAAAGTCTCCTTAATAAAAACTAACAAAACAAATATAAAGGGAGCAAAAGAAAGTTTTAAATTATGATAGATATAATGGATAAATATTTACGATCCAAAATAGGAATGAAATCTTATATTGTGATATAAACATACTGTCATCAGTAATGACACCCTATTTGACCAATGACTAATGAGGGAAAGGGAAAAGAGGGAGAGAGAAAGAACATTATTAAGCGGTAACCTGTGTCAGCCACTTTATATATGCATTCTGTTCCCTGGAAATGTACCTGATAAATGAAGCCATGGGAAAATGTTCCACCTCACTAATAATTTAAGAAATATGAATCAAAATAACCGTATACGTACTTAAAAACAGCATAGGAGACAATGATAGAACAATACTGGCAGAGCTGTTGGGAACAAGTGTGCTCAACCATCGCTGGGGGCACTGTGAATGACTCCAGTGTTTCTGCAGACTGTCTGACACTATGGAACAAGAGCTATAAAACCTCTGATCCTTAATTCTTCTTTGGGACTATATTCCCAAGGAAATACTCAGAAGGAAAAGAGAGAGAGAAAGGAAGAAAATAAACAACATGAACAAAGTTTCGAACAGCATATTAATAAAAACCAAAATCGAATCGGTTTAAATGTCCAATCCAGGGGAACATTAAGTAAATTCAGTATAGCAATCCAACAGGATTCCATGAAGTTATTAAAAACTATAAGTGATCATGTAAACAGATCTATGGATATAAGTGTAAATATGGAACAATTTTTAAGTTAAAAAAAAGTGTAAGAATCCTAAATGGGAGCACAGTGTCAAACATTTCAAATTATACACAGAAGATGATGATTGTGAGTGGAAGCCCTTACCTGGCTGGGGCACTCTCCAAATGCAGGGAAAGGTCAAGTTAAAGCAGAGCATCTGGCCTGCACAGCCCCCTGGTAAGACTTTGAATTCTATCAGTGGATCTTGAACTACTCAATGCAGAATGCTCCAGGCCTGACCTGTTCCCATATTTCTAGAGCTTAGATAGTTAAACTCTAAAAGAACAAAATCAGAAAAAGATCTGATCAGCCCCAATACTTTTGGAATGCATCCTTCTGGCTTGTCCTTTTATTTTGTGGATTAAGGAATGGAGTGTACAAACTATATTTGTACAATTCCAGTTAAAGAACTTGAGCCATTTTTTTCCACCGAAATACGTAACTGACTAAAAGCCCTACACCTAGATCACTGCCAACAAGCGCTTGATTTCTAACTGCCCTTGCAATCGTCACCAGCCTGTCTATAAAGCATGGCCTGGGCAGTTAGGTATTAAGAGGTGGGCAGTGAGATATGCCCTGGTGGATATCCTAAGACCATGTGAAGTCCATTTCAGCAAAACTATTCTGCAATCATTACAAAAATAGAAAAAAAAGGCAAATTAAAAAAAAAATCTATTGTTGGGATTCATCTGGTATTTAGACTTGCAGAGCAAGAATCTGATAAATGTAGTCCAAGTCACCACGTTGTACACTCTCCTTAGGAAAGTTCATTCATTCTTGTGGCTTAATGGACACCACCACCACCCTCATCCTCAATTCTAGTCCCACATCTTTGCCTAGATCTCCTAATAGAGCTGAGACGTTCCTAATCCTTCTGTTACCATGCTTGAATGCCTTTGTCTGTGCCATTCTGTGTAGTGAATCAGATCCTCAGTCACCTCTCTTGCCAGCCCACCTCCCTGACCATCCCATGTCAAGCAATTCATAACGGGAAACACCTGAGTCCATCAAGATGTAACACACAGTAAATTCAGGATAGGACCACCCCTCAGAGCTGGTACAGATTGAAAAATACCCCCCAAAAAAGTCCTAAACAGGTGGATAAGAATAGACAGTTGACTGCTGTTTGGGTGACCATTGAGGGAAACAGGAATTGAAGACCTCTAGCAGCTCACTCCTTCCATCCTTGCTGGGAGCGGTGGGGTGGTATGCAGAGCACAGGCTCTGGAGTTTACTGCCTGGATCCGAACGCTGGTTATGACACTTACTAGCTGTGTGACCATGGGAAACTGCTTCACTGGGCCTCAGCTTTTTCCAACTGGGGATAATGATGGTTCTTGCCCCATAAGATTGGTAAGAAGATGAAGTGATTTAAGACCTATAATGTGCTTAGAACAGTGCCTGGCACAGAGTAGGCACTCAATAAATGTTGCTATTATCATCTTCATCATCTTCTTCATCCACTAAGAACAAGTCTTGGGCTCAGGATCAGAGCCCACAGAACAATCCTTACTTCAAGCAGAAGCAAAGAAGGAGAGAAAAGATCCAGAGAGGAGAGTCAGGAAGCCATCCGGTAGCAAGAGAACAGAACAGAGTCATGTTAGTGGCAGGACACCAGACTGACAGTCCAGAAACTTCTACCAGTGAGGCCTCTCCTGCTGCCTTAGTTTCTGAGCACCCTTCATGTTCCTCCTCCTTAAGGTCCAGCTCTCCTGTGGTGTCTGCTCAGCCTCTGGTCTGCCTTGTCTATTTTTTCAGACTTCTTGTCCACGTACATCCTTAAACTAAACCCCCCATCACTTGAGATCATTCACTTGAGATCATCTGAATAAGACTCTTTGCCTCTCTGAAACTACGATCAGCTAGCCGTGGCCATTGTTTTCTAGATGAAGATGTGAGGAATCAACGAAGCAGAGTGAATTCTCGGCCAAGCCAGGCTGCACCAGGCCTCTCAACTCCCAGCACAGTGCTCTTTCCAGCTGAACCCTCTCCTGGCTTGTGGAGTTGTCTTCCGGCCAGGCTGCTGCTGTTTGAAGTTTGCTTGCCTCAGACACTGAAGGCTTCCCCCACCTTTCAGGGGTCTGCAGCAGCAATCGTGGCCAGGGTTTTTCCTGCCGCGGTACAGTTCTTGCCATTTTTAAAATAAATAACAGAAACCAAAGGGTGTGCATGGGCTTCAGATATTTCTCTGCACACTCTTCAGTGCTCCCATGCCTCCTGTTCCCTCGCCTACTCTGGCTGTGCCCAACTCATTGTTACTGGAACCCCTTACAGGGAAGGCTGAAAGGGACTAAGAATTTAGCTCTGCAGTCATTTCCTTGGGTCTCTGAAAAGCCCTCCCTCTCTCTTAATTAGCAGCCTCACTTCCTCTCTGTCCTGCTTTTTCTCCTCTACTGTTGTAAAATCCATTTCCCCCCAAGTCAGTAGAATCTCCCTTTTCCCCAGCCGGAAGAATTTTTCAACTTCCCTGCTCAAATTTCAACCCAATAATTCCTTCCCTAATGCACACCACCTTTTTCCCCCTTTAGATTGTCAAAGGCCCATAAGTTCCCCATCTTCTCCTAATTTTTCATTCTTATTTGGACTTTCTGGCTCTCAGCCCTTGAGGACCCTTTCTTTTTTCTGTCTCAAATAGTGTCTGCTTATACAGTATTCTTAGGCTCTTTTTCTCTCCATTTTGGGCTGGGAACCAATCCCAAACTGCCTTCCCTTAGTTATAGTTTCCTACTTTTTTTTTGTTATTAAGTCTCTCCGCACCACTCAACACCACGCAGGGTGCTGGCTTCTGTCTTCACGCCTTACTTTTCCAAACAAAATGGGTAGAATTTGCTTCTTCCCTCATCGTGCCTCAACTATAGGTCACCCAAAAGAATTACTTGTTTTGCTAAGGCACCAAAAGCGAAGGCAACAAAAGTTAAAAAAAAAAAAAAAAGATAAATTGAACTACATCGAATTTAATACTTCTGTGCATCAAAGGACAGAATCAACAGAGTGAAGTGGCAGCCTACAGAATGGAAGAAAATATTTGTAAATCATGTATCTGATAAGGGGTTAATGTCCAGAATATATTAAAAACTCCTATAACTTAACAACGACAAAAAAAAGTGATTAAAAAATGGGCAAAGAACTTGATAGACATATCTCCAAAGATACACAAATGGCCAATAAGCACATGAAAGGAAGCTCACGTCTCTTAACATGAGGGAAGTGCACATCAAAACCACAAGCAACTACATAGATAAACCTCACACCCACTAGGATGCCTACTATGAAAAAAACAAGAAACAGCATGTGTTGGGGAGGATGTGGAAATATTGGAATCCTTGTGCACTACTGGTGGGAACATAAAATTGTACAACCACTATGGAAAACAGTATGGTGGTTCCTCAAGAAATCAGAAATAGACTTACCGTATTACCCAGCAATTCCACTTCTGGGTGTATGTCCAAAAGAATTGAAAGCGGGAACTCAAACACATAAATCTATGTTCACAACAGCATTATTCACAATAGCCAAATGTCCAGGGACAGATGAATGGATAAGCAAAATGTGGTATATATACGCAATGGAATATTTTTTTCTAGGCATATTTTAATTAATTTATTTATTTACATCTTTATTGGAGTATAATTGCTTTACAATGGTGTGCTGGTTTCTGCGTTATAACAAAGTGAATCAGCTATACATATACATATATCCCCATATCCCCTCCCTCTTGCATCTCCCTCCCACCCTCCCTATCCCACCCCTCTAGGTGGTCACAAAGCACCGAGCTGATCTCCCTGTGCTATGTGGCTGCTTCCCACTAGCTACCTATTTGACATTTGGTAGTGTATATATGTCCATGCTACTCTCTCACTTCATCCCAGCTTACCCTTCCCCCTTCCCGTGTCCTCAAGTCCATTTTCTATGTCTGCATCTTTATTCCTGCCCTGCCCCTGGGTTCTTCAGAACCATTTTCTTTTTTTTTTTTTAGATTCCATATATATGTGTTAGCATACGGTATTTGTTTTTCTCTTTCTGACTTACTTCACTCTGTATGACAGTCTCTAGGTGCATCCACATCTCTACAAATGACCCAATTTCGTTTCTTTTTATGGCTGAGTAATATTCCATTGTATATATGTGCCACATCTTCTTTATCCATTCATCTGTCAATGGACACTTAGGTTGCTTCCATGTGCTGGCTATTGTAAACAGAGCTGCAATGAACATTGTGGTACATGACTCTTTAAATTATGGTTTTCTCAGGGGTATATGCCCAGTAGGGGGATTGCTGGGTCGTATGATAGTTCTATTTTTAGTTTTTTAAGGAACCTCCATACTGTTCTCCATAGTGGCTGTATCAATTTACATTCCCACCAACAGTGTAAAAGGGTTCCCTTTTCTCCACACCCTCTCCAGCATTTATTGTTTGTAGATTTTTTGATGATGGCCATTCTGACTGGTGTGAGGTGATACCTCGTTGTAGTTTTGATTTGCATTTCTCTAATGATTAGTGATGTTGAGCATCCTTTCATATGTTTGTTGGCAATCTGTATATCTTCTTTGGAGAAATGTCTACTTAGGTCTTCTGCCCATTTTTGGATTGGGTTGTTTGTTTTTTTGATATTGAGCTACATGAGCTACTTGTAAATTTTGGAGATTAATCCTTTGTCAGTTATGCAATGGAATATTATTCAGCCTCAAAAAGGAAGGAAATTCTGACACGTGCAACTACATAAATAAACCTTAAGAACGCTATGCGAAGTGAAATAAGCCAGTCACAAAAAGACAAATACTGAATGATTCTACTTATATGAGGTATATAGTCAAATTCATAGGGACAGAAAGTAGAATGGTGGTTTCCAGGGTCTGGGGGGAGGGGGAAATGGGGAGTTGCTGTTTAATGGGTATAGAGTTTCAGTTTTGCAAGATGAAAAGAGTTCTGTAGATCAGCTGCACAGCAGTGTGAATGTACTGGACACCACTGAACTGTGAACTTGAACATTGGTAAGACGGTACATTTTATGTTATGTGTATTTTACAATTAAAAAAAAAAAAAAAGAAGAACTTCTTGGTCACAGCCTGGTTATTTCACTAATTCACTTAACGGCAAGTTATTCAATTTCTCCATGGTTCAATTTTCTCATCTGTAAATGGGATTAGTTAGTACCTACTTCAGAGGCCATTGTGAGGATTAAGTAAATTTCTACATGCAAAGTGTTTATAAAAGTACCTGACACAAAGTATTGTTCAATAAATATCAGTTATCACAGTAGTAATAATAATTATTATTATAGTGTGCAAGGTATTATTCGAAGTACTTCCCTATGTTAGGGCACTCAGTCTTCTCCACCCCTACCCACAACCTCCACCCCCAATAAAGCTGAAATTTTACAGATGAGGAAACAGAGGCTCAGAGATGTTAAGTGATCTGCCTGGATCACAGAGCCAGTGGGTGGTGGATAAAGATTAAGTTTGGCTCCAGTGAGGTCCAGATGCCTTACAGAGAAGTAAGCAGTCATCGTGCTGGCTCCAGATCAAGTCAGAACTGAATCTTACATCTCAACCATGAACTAGGGGCAGGGGAGGCTGTGGTAGGGACGGCTGAGAATCTGGGCTCTGCTCCAGGCCAGCAACCCACCAGCTAAAGAATCCCAACTGTCTTCATCCTCCTCCCACACCCATCCTGCCCCAGGGATGAGACCAGCTGGATCCAACAAAGAGAAACCAAGACAAGAGTGGGAAGTGGTCCCAGAGTTCACCACGGCCCTCAAGCAGATGGAAGAGCAAGATCCAGGGGGACACCTCAGAGGCCTGTGGTCAGGGCCTGCCAGGGCACCCTCACCAATCCCACAAGGAGGGAATAAAACCCATGTCACCCAGAGACTGGGAGCATCTATCATGGAGAACAAAAGCCAGGGAGGGGGCCCGCACACCCATCTCAGACTCTCAATGGGCCCACGCTGATTTCCTTGGAGAATTTCTGAGAATGAGGCAGGAATTCTGTTCCTGGTTTTCCTCAGGAGCCAGACGGGTATGCCAGCAAGAACCTTCCAATGACTGGCAGTTTTGGGGTTCTTTTTTCTTCCTAAGAAGTGATTTTTTTCCTCCTCACCTGAGTCTTTTAAAATACCCAAGCTGGCCTTGGGTGGCCTCTGGTCACCTCCCATTAGAATCTGGTCGTGGTGGGTCTCCAACCCAGAGGAAAGGGTACCACCAGCCAGAGGTGCCTTGCTGACTTTCCCTCCAGTGCTGCCCGGCTGGAAGGGCATCCAGCCGCCTGAGAGGACTCAGCTCAGGCTACGAGCAAGAGGGAAGGCTTGGCACCAGAGGGCCATTGAAGCAAAAAGGATCCAGAAATAGGACTTTGACATTTGGGGAAGTTGTTTTTCCCCTTCCAACATTGGGAGGGACTCTGTAAACACAAACTTAACTTGGGCCCTTCTCTGTGGGAAAAGAGCTTGAATAAATCCTCTCTCAGATTGAAAAATCCCCCTCTCCTACCAATTGTTTTTTATATTAGGCAAGTAATACATATTCATTGTAGAAAATAAATGAGAAAATGCAGACAAGAAAATTAAAATCACTCCAAACCCTACCTTCCCAGTTTCAACCATTGTTAACACTTTAGGTATGTACCTCCAGACTTTGTTCAATGCAAATATAAATGTATATACATATATAAATATATAAATACTTTCCAAAAAGATTTTAATTAATATACTGTGAAAATCATTCCATGTCAATAATATAGAACTGCACCGTAGTTTTAATGATATTATGGTATATTATACATGTAATATACATATGCCATGATTTATTTAATGTCTCTTATTAGACATATAGTTTATTTCAAGGTTTTCACAAGTATGGACAATGCTGTTATCCACACAGGGTTCACACCCTTGTCTAATTATTTCTTAAGAATAAACTCCTGAAGGTGGAATCGCTGGATCAAAACGTTTTTGTAATATGCATAAATCTCCCGAATCCATCTATTTCATTGATATACAAGTTTTCTTAAGTGAGGGACCTCTGCACTGTGTTTATAATCTGAACCATCCCTCAATTTTCTCAAACACAGTTCTCCATTATAAGTAGTTCCAAAAGAAAACTCCTTAAACCCCTTGTCTATGGGCTCATAAATGACTCAGTGGCATTTAAAAGATACACAATTTTATTTTGACTTTAGTAATCCGCTAAACAGAGACCCACGTGACAGATGTACCAGGATACTTGCCATGCAAAACATATTTGTGCAAAGTTAGACTAACTTCCCACCTTCAGACCACCCCCATCCTCTGCCCCTCCATCTCTCTGTTCTTCCTCTCTTCTCCTTCATCCCTCCCTCTCTTCCTCCCTCCATCTATCCATCCACCCACCCATCCATCCTTCTTCCTCTCCCTTTCTTTTCAAATCGCTCCCCTTCTTTCTTTTCCATCCCCGCCCTTCTCTTTCTCCCTTTCTTTCCTTCCTTCTTCCTTATCTCCTCTTCCTCCCTGAAGCAGTAGGGACCCTTCATCAGAGCAGACAGTGCTGGAGTTGCACAAAGTTTCCAGCTGCACAGAGAGCTGTAGAAGCTGTCTATGAAATCCTCAGTTCTTGGTATTCATTATTTAAGTTCTGTGGCAATGGGTTTGCTTTGAAGTCTACTGACTCATCCTCCTCCTTAACTTCTTATTTCCTGTAAATGATCCATTAGTTTTTGGCAAGGTCCATGTCACACAGCATTCCCATCAGAAGGGGCTGTTCCACAACCCTGGGCAGTGTGAACACTGCCTTTTGCAGTGGAACTGGAAGCAAGATGGGCACGTATAGACTCTGCTTTCTTGAAAGTTGCTTCAACCAGCCCCAATGCCGCCTCGAGTTAATAATGTGAAACGCATGCTCCATCTGACTGCTAAAGGGTGACAAAGCCATTTATGTTCATAATAGCCAAAATTATTCTACAGATGAAAAGTTTTCTAAAGCTGCTCACATAGGCTAGTCAATCAGTTCCACCAAGGGGGAAAATTCCCCCTCAATCATTCCACTTGAGACCTCTTTGCCAAAACAGGCAGTTCACCAAAGCATTAAGATGTTAAAAGGGGGAAACAAATGGAGATTATAAACAGTTCTCATAAGTTTTTAAACTTTCTGCCCCTAATAAGGCATGCATAGATTAGTGCCAGCAGCTTAGTGGGAAAGGTCATGTGCCTTTTCACAAAGATCCAGGGAGCTATGCGGGACTCTTGTGGACTTCAGAAATTAAACAAATCAGTTACAAAGATAAAAATCAGTTCTTCTTTAAGAAAAAAAATCAAATTGGGCTGAAAAATACAATTATCAGCAAAACACTAAATCTTCTCCCCTCCCCCCCTGCCCCCAGACTCCCCACCTCCCCGGCTGGTGGGAGCAGAAAGATATTCCTTTGATATAAGAGCAAATAAAAGTTTGAATTATTGACTGCTCATGTTAATGCTGACTTTTACTACCACCATATTTCAAAACGAAATTATTCTAACATCTACGCCTCAAATTAAGATCTGTGATAATATATATTGCAGTCCAGAAAATGTCTTAGGTTCAGATGATGTAAAAGCTGATTCCCCTGGAGAGTAAACACTGGCCATTGTTTCTCAAGGGCTAAAACTCTCCTCATCCCTCCAAATAAATTTAAGTATTGATGACATCAGGGAGTGCTGCCTGGTTATCAAAGCACATCTGGGGGTGGGAGCGGGGAGGGCAAGATAACGCCACTTAACAGTCAAAGTGGTGGATATGTCTTAAACGCAGGGTTGTCAAAATAGGGCTTTCTCCTATAATTTACAGAAATGAAAGCCCTATGAGAAAGTTTAGCATATAGCACACAAAACTTAACTCTTTCCTCTCTGTCATACTGGAATCCTAGTTTCAAGTTTCTCACTCCATCTTTGCTCCCATGGGCCCTACAATGTCTTTTGGGGGTGTTCACAGCTGTCCAGTGCCCAAATGCCCATCTGTGTAAGTACAGCCAAAGGCTCACTTGCCAGAGAGAAACTCTCTCCCCAAGTCCTGAAGTCCTCGGTGCTGCCCCACTGGCCTCCGCACATCACTCGTCAAGGCAGTGGGAGTGGAGGACGT
Organism: Balaenoptera musculus; assembly: GCF_009873245.2. NCBI lineage: Eukaryota > Metazoa > Chordata > Mammalia > Artiodactyla > Balaenopteridae > Balaenoptera > Balaenoptera musculus. Next base: position 65,728,328 of record NC_045792.1, on the reverse strand, counting down.
GGGTGAAAAGCAAAGAGCTAAGCCAGCCCGCCCGTGCCCAGGTGGGTTCCTGCAGCCAGGCTTACATTCTGAAAAGAGCACGGCCCCTCAATCTGTGGCATTCGTTCCTCTGACACAATGGGAAGATGTCTTCTCCTCCCAAAACCTCCATAGAGGAAAACTTGACCAACTTCCACTAAGCCCACTAAAGAGAGGTTCGTGGACAGGCATCGAGGGCCAGCCACACCCCACAGAACTCCTCTCCCACCCCGCAGACGGGGTCACTGGCCAAACGACGTTAAGAATCTAATTCCACTTTTTAAATCACTTTTCGCAGTTCCTCTCACTTCTTATGAAAACAACATCAAATGTTTGTAAGGACTCGCTTGAATATATTTTCACTTTCCAAGCACAAACCAGGGGACAAAAAAAAAAAGAAAGAAAGAAAGAAAGAAAAAAAAAAATTCTCGGCAGCCACAAGACAAGAACGCCTTTTTCCTTTCCTGCCAAATCCAAGCATTATGCACATAGAGAGAACATGATGCAATAAAAACATCTCCAAATGCTTTCTGATACATTCTCTCATTTAATCTTCCAACTCAATGCTCACACTTTAATCGCAGTTTTAGAGCCTTAAATTCCTCCAGAGGTGCTAAAATACAAAAGAATTTGAAGCATTGTTTCATACTAACTGGAAGCAAGAGAGAAGGAGTTTCAGGCTTCTTAAAATAAAAATTTATCTTCAAACGCCTCAGAGCCTGCATGAAACACAGCAAACTCAGTCTGTTGACTCGAGGGAAGTAGGCTGCCGTAAAATGTATGTAACTCCTCACTGGCATTGTGAGTTTTTTGTGTGTTTTAATTTTAAAACCGGAGTGTAATTATCTCTTATTTACTAGAGCCACAAATACCGCCAAAGGGAATACAAACCACTTCTTTGGGGATGAAGATGCTGACAAAGGTTTGACAACAAAAAATAATGAAAAGTTTCATGATGACCCGGGGTGAGTCCCAGAGCGCGGCGAAGTGAACTTGCCGAGGATGTGCCAGGCACGGCCGCATGATGCCTGGCCAAGGGCACAGTACACACCTGGTCCTGAGAAACTTGGCGGTTTCTAAAGGGACTTAGGCTATCGTGTGGGACGAAAGTCCAAGAGGCTTTTGCACATCCTACTTTAGTTATGGTTCTGTGTAGAAACTGCTTTGCTCTCCAGTTACAAATGCTCTCCTATTTAAGAAAGCTGTGGATGGACAATTAATGCCTTTCAGCTGGGACTGGAGTGTTCTCCAAGTTTGGTTCTGGGCTCTACCGTTTAGAATCTCATTCTCAGAAATCCTGGTGAGAGAGCCTTCGGGACAGGGAGCCACCAGTGCCAGTTTCCTGGAGCCTGTCCGATGGGCACCTCACCTGACCGCAATCGCATTTGGGAAGCCAAACAGAAGATGGGTGTGGGAGGATCCTGAGCAGCGGGGTCAAAACCCTTAGGAGGAGGAGTCCTCCTCTTAACACGTGCGAGTTCAGAGGTTCCATCTTAACTTTGCTCTTGAAGTAAACGATAAAAGTCTTCTGAGTACAAATAGCATTAAATTCTAGCAGATATCCCTCTGTATTTGTCCATCATGACTGCCAAGAAGCTCATGGCCCCAGAACTGTAAGATATTATCATCCTTTTTATCGTTATTATTAATGATGGGTTTACTTGTAATATCTATACATTTCTGTCTCCTGTAATAATCCCTTCTCATCCCCTGGAGCACAGACATGTTTCATGATTGGCATCTTAAAAGGAGCCTTTTGGGGTGTGTTTGGGTGATTGACAAGCCTTCAGGTCTTGAAGTCAGAGAGAATCTGATTTCTAGCCTTGACAAACCACTTAATGTGGTTGACCCTCAGTTTCCTCATCTATGAGGTGGAGCTCATATCTTTGTAGCAGAACGGGCAGGGATTACGCTGCTCTAATTCCCTCTGGATGGCCAAGGGCAAGTGCCTGGCATGGGCAGAATCTCCATCCCAAAGTCTAGCATGGAGTAGGCACCCAATACACAAGGGCTATTTTATTCTTATTACTGTTAGTAATATCAGCCGCAAGAACAAAATAATAGATGTTACTGACCCCAGAGACCAATTTCTAATTCAAGCTTCATCCTCTCAAATTAACTCAGCTGTTTTTTTCCCCTCCTCATAGAATTCAAAAAGAGCCCTGAGATTCTGGCTCCAACTTCTCAGTGATAATCTTGGCTTTAGGAATATCCATGAAGAGTTTCCGATCCAGGGGGAACTATTAACGCTGGAGTGGAAGCAGAAATTGGGAAATCTGAATGAAGTGAAGGTCTGCTGGCAGCTATAATGAGATCATTTGCTCCTGCAAATATTATTTCTTGGCTATTGGTATCTTTTGTGCCGATTTCTGCAGGCAGAGACCTCTGGGGAAAAAAGACTGTCCGGGGCCCACACATGTTTTCAGAACAGACTGGTACATCCTGTCCTTGCTACAGAGCCTGGCACATCAGTAGCAAAACAGACCTCTCTTTTGACACACTTTCTTTGTAGATTCTGCAGGACTCGAGGCTTGCTGCTGAAGCCACCACTGAACCTTCTTCTCTGGCTGGGCCAGTGAACTGCTCCCTGGAGCCCCCTGGTGGCCCTTTCCATGTTCACACCATGTACTCACACCCCTCTGGGGCAGGGAGAAAGCAGCTTTAAAAGAACCACCCAAGGGTTGGTTATTGGCATCCCGCATCCATTGGGGCACGCCACATTCCTAGGATCAAGTCAACGTGCTGTGTTAAGGCTGGTACGGACACAGCACCTTTCTCTAATGTCAGAGTCATTCACTAAGCATCTCTTGAGCACCTACTGTGTGCCAGGCCTCACACTGGGCATGAGGAATACAGAGAGGATTATGACTCAGTCCCTGCTCTCAAGAAGCTTCCAGCCTAGAGGGAGAGGTGGACCTGTGAACCAAGAAGAACAATACAGAGAGATGTGACAAGTTTTGAGGGAACCCCGGGGACAGTGACAGCCTCCTTAGGGAAAGAGGGAAGGACATCAGGGAGGGGGAAAAGTTAAACTGGATCTTAGAGGCCAGGAATAGCCAGGCAGAGAAAGGAAGGTAGGCATTCCAGGTAGAAGAATCAATATGCCTCAAAGCCCAGACCTACTGGGGGACTTCGGTGAAGCTGGGATGGTCCCAGCAGGGAGAGGAGGCTGGTGAAGTGGGCAGGGCAGACTGAGAAGGGTCTTGTAGGCCACACCAAGGAACCTGGACTCCACTTCTCCATCTGTGATTCTCCAAACTGTGCTTGAGGCTTCCTGCAGACATTTGATTCTAATTTCATGCATGTTGAAGCTAAGAGAACACTGTAGTGCTGAAGCTAAGGGAACACAGAAATTTGCAGTCAGTGGATTGTGGATCGTGGATCCACTGACTGCAGATTTCTGTGTTCAACTGCAGGCTAACCAGGAAAGAAACATCAGACAAATTCCAATAGCAGGGCATCCTACAAAATACCAGTACTCCTGAAAATTGCCATCAAAAACAAGGGAAGTCTGAGAACTTGTCACAGGCAAGAGGAGCCTACGGAAGCGTGACAATTAAATGTAATATGCTATCCTGGATGGAATCCCGGAACAGAAAAGTGACGTTCTTAGGTAAAAACTAAGGCAATAAAGTGCAGACCCTAGTTAATGATTCTATATCGATATTGGTTCATTAATTGTAACAAACGTGCCACACTAATGTAAGATGCTAACAATAGGGGAAACTAGATGCGAGGTAAGTGGGAATTCTCTGTACTCTCCTCACAATTTTCGGTAAATCTGAAACTGTTCAAAAAAATATAATTTATTTTTAAAAAGTTCTCTGTTCATCCAAACAGCTAAACTATTGTCCCCAGTGGGCTGTATAATTAAATGTTAATTATACAATTATATAATTAAATGATAATTAAATGTTATACATGAGACTTAGAAAATTAATTCATATTCTAGTAACAATAGCCAACATTTATTGAGTACCTATGCCGGGCCAGGCACTCTACTAAGTACTTTACATACCTCATCACGTTTGATCTCCAAAACAGCCCCGTGAACTAAGAACTACCAACATCCCCGTTTTACAGATGAGGAAATGGAGGATGGAGCAGTTAGACAACTTGCCTGAGGTTATATAAGTGGCAGAGTCTGGATTTGAACCCAGGTCTGTCTGATGCTAGAGTCCAGATACTTAATGATGTTTCTATGCTGCCTCCTGACTTTCAGTTTTACATACTGCTATTTCATTGAAAAAGAACTGTACTGAGTTTATTTTTCTTCTTAACATTTGAAACCACAGCTATACATGGGTTGAGTAGAGGGAGGGAGTTTTCCAGGGGAGGAGGATGGCTGGTGTTGGAGTGAACGTTGTTCTGGCAGCTGCAGTGTGAAGGATGGACTGGTACAGGCTGGGCCCCCGTTGCAGAGATTTTTTAGCAACGTCTCCAAAAGGAGCAGGAGAGGCAACCAGAGAGAATGAACTTCCCTAAAAGGATGCAGCAAAAGCCCTTGCACAGGAACCCTTCATATCCAGCCCCAACCAATCAAACCACGGGCGTTGCTGAGCCTCTAACTTGCGCCCGGCTGGGCCTGCCTCTGGGAGCCCCTGGCTGTCGCCTCCACAGATAGGACCCAATGGTTAGTAAAGGGAAAATAAGTGCAGCCCAAGCGATGCAGCAGGTTGGCCTGGAGCCCCGCCAGGGGAGGGGCCGGGTCTGGGAGGGAGTACTTCCTGTGGGCTGGGTTAGGCTGGGGTGCTTCAGGGAGGAGGCCTGTAGGCTGAGAAGGGCAGATGGAGAGACTTCAGGCAGGGCCCAGGGCCAGCACAGGGCAATCCCACCCCTCCCTGCAGTCCGTGTGCCTGGGTCACCCAGCCCAAGGGTACTGGAGCTGAGAGCCCAACCTCTTACCATGAGCTCTGTAGCTTCTAATGCCCTCCCAGATCGATGAAAAGCAGGCCTCAATTCACCCATGTACCTGAGAGGCTATTATGTGCCACCCAGAGGTACATATGGAGTTTGGTATCCGTAGAGGTTAAGGAAAACACCAGCAAGTCTCCTAGATGGTCAACCCCCCAAAAGCACAGATGCTATCTTACCTCGCCTGGCACGTCACAGGCACCAATCAATAGACGGTGAACTAAACAGATTTAAAAATTCACGGGTCATAGGTCATACTGGAGTGCACTAAATTGGAGCTTGGAATATTTAGCACAAAACCCTTACCAGATACTTAGTGGCTTAAAACAACACAAATTCATTATCTCACAATTCTGGCGGTCAGAAGTCCAAATGGGTTTTCACTGGGCTCAAATCAAGATGTTGGCAGGGCTGCCTTCCCTTCTGGAGGCTCTAAGGGAGAACCCATTTCCTTGCCTTTTCCAGCTCTGTGGCCACCTGCATTCCTTGGTTTGTGGCCACTACCCCATCTTCAAAGCCAGTAACGCTGCATCTCTCTGACCTTCCTCCATGGTCATGTCTCCTCTGACTCCCTTCTGCCTCCCTCTTCCTCTTTTAAGGATGCTTGTGATTACACTGGACCCACCTGGATAATGCAGGACACTCTCCCTATTTTAAGGTCAGCTAATTAACAACGTTAATTCCATTTGCACCTTAATTCTCCTTTGCCATGTAAGGTGACATAGTTACAAGTTCCAAGGATTAGGACATGGGACATTTGGGGGATGCCATTATTCAGCCTACCACAAACTTCATCTTTTAAGGTCAAACTATAGGAGACAACCAGTTTTTGTCCAAAACATGAAAATATTAATGACCACTTATCAAGCACCTACTGTGTACCAGGCATATCACTAGGTACCTTGCATATATTATCTTATTTAATTGCAGTTAATGTTCAAAGAAGCAGGCACTGTAATAAACCAGATCGTGTTATTCACTTGCTAAAATCCTCTAATGGTGTCCCATATGTTTTGGGGAAAAACTCACAGTCTTGTGATGGCCCTATGGGGCCCATGGAATCTAGCCTCGGCTTGATTCCCAGCCCTGTCTCCCACCAGCCTTCCCTTGACCACCATGCTTCAATCACGGGAGCCTCCTTTCAGGTCCTTGAACTTCTGTGGCTGCACTTGCTGACCCCTCTTTCTGGAACATTCATCCTCATGATCTTCACATAGCCAGCCCTCCGTCATTATTCAGATCTCTAGCCTATTCACTGCCACATCCCCAACTCCTAAAATAGGGCTTAGCACATAGTAGGCACACAATACATATTTAAAAATGAACTAATCTGAATTATATCAGTGAGGAAATGAGATGATATGGCCAAGTTCATAGAGCTAGTCTGCCAGGATTCCGACTCAGAGCGAAGTCTACACCCCCGCCTCTCAAGGAGCCGGCCCCGAGCTCCCCATCAGAGACCCCTGGTCCAGCTGGGAGTTGTGGGGATGAAAACACTAGGTCGAGCTCTTGAGCAGTCCCCTGCTCGCTGGAGGGCTGTGAAAGAGTGACACATTCTGCTGACCAGGTACCACATCCCAACCAATCAGCCAGCATGACTGAGTATGGTGTGCACGCTTGGCTGGGAGGGCTACGAGACCAGGAGAGGACATGGTCATGGCAAACCGAGAATTCCGAATCAAGTGGGGGAAACCAGTCCAAAACCTGAAACCATCAGATGCACCGGGAGGCGTGTGATCCAGGGTTCACTGCTCTGACAGGAAGGGCTGCAGGACCAGACGTGAGAGCACAACGGGCGCAACAGTACTCGGGCTTACCTAGCAGGGCTGGGGCGGGTGGGGTGGGGTGAGGTGAGGTGGTGGATAGGGGAATGCACAAGCAAAGGCGTAGCTCCTAGTATTGGCATGTGTGGAAGACAATCAGTAGAAGGCAATCAGCATATTAGGAAGCAGGGGAAAATAAAGTCAAGTTAGAACCTCACTCTGGGGGCCTTAAAAGCTGAACTGAGGAATCTATGCTTTATCCTTTCAAAGGATGGAGAGTCCTGGCAGATTCCTGAGCAGGAGAAAAGCCCGTGTTTTAGGAAGACTTATTTTAGCAATGGAAGCAGCATGGATTGGACGGCAGGAAGACCTGTTCTCTACTAGGCAGAGTAGATGCCAAAAAGACCTCCAATCACAAAACACCTCCATAGTAATATTACTCAGCCATAGAAAAGAATGAAATAATGCTATTTGCAGCAACATGGATGGACCTAGACATTACTATACTAAGTGAAGTAAGTCAAAGACAAATATCATATGATCTCACTCATGTATGGAATCTAATTTAAAACATGATCAAATGAACGTATTCACAAAACAGAAACAGACTTGCAGGTATCGAAAACAAACTTATGGTTACCAAAGGGGAAACATAGAGGGGGAGGGATAAATCAGGAGCTTGGGATGAACATACACACACTACTATATATAAGATGGATAGCCAACAAGGACCTACTGTATAGCACAGGGAACTCTACTCAATATTCTGTGATGACCTATATGAGAAAAGAATCTAAAAAAGAATGAATATATGTATATGTATAACTGAATCACTTTGCTGTACACCTGAAACTAACACAGCACTGTAAATCAACTATACTCCAATAAAAGTAAAAAACAAAAACAAAAGCAAAAAGCCCTCCATAGCGCAAAGCCAACTGTTGGGGCTCAATTCCCTTGGGTTAAGCACTGCCCTCATGCTAATGCCCTTCAAGAAAGTGATGATGCAGGGAGAATCCAACATCTCCAGGTCATGAGTGTGTCAAAGTGCTTTCCTCTGTGGTGGGGATCATTTGGGCAGCTGGGAATGGATGGAAGGGTGTAAGAAGAAAGAGGAGAAAAAAAAAAAAATTATGACCTGTAACTGAAGCCTAAGCAATCCCCTCTTCTCCTAACCCCTAGAGTGAATATTTCCAGTTTTGGTTTTTTTTTCCAATTTCAGAAAACAAACTGAATAGTTGGCTGGAAAGAACTCTTGATTCACTGAGCATGTTTTCAATGAAATATTTTAAAATATCCTTTCATGTTTTATCTTCTCGATGCTTCAACTCTAAAGAATAAATCTATATTTCTGTGGCCCTTCCCTAGCACCAGTTCATCTACAATGCCTGCAGTAAAAAACTATACTTATACACTACTTTTTTCTAAAGACATCCAAGGTAGAATGGAGGCTTCAGAAATAAACCTTAAAAAAGAAAAAGAGGGCTTCCCTGGTGGTGCAGTGGTTGAGAATCTGCCTGCCAATGCAAGGGACATGGGTTCGAGCCCTGGTCTGGGAAGATCCCACATGCCGCAGAGCAACTAAGCCCGTGAGCCACAACTACTGAGCCTGCACGTCTGGAGCCTGTGCTCCGCAACAAGAGAGGCTGCGATAGTGAGAGGCCCGCGCACCACGATGAAGAGTGGCCCCCGCTTGCCGCAACTAGAGAAAGCCCTCGCACAGAAACGAAGACCCAACACAGCCAATACATAAATAAATAAATAAAGTAAAATTCTTTGGAAAAAAAAGAAAAAGATGGTTCCAACCTCCAAAGGAACTGATTTTTCCATATTCTACTAATCAGATATATGCTTTTTAAACATTAGAATTTTCATTCCACATTGCTGTCGTTTTGGGGGAACTTAAACATTTTGGGGGAATGTCATTTTGGGGGAATGTCATCATGTTTTTGGGGGAATGTCATCATGTTTTTCTATGGGTGACAGGAACAGCAGCCCTGGCATGCCGCTATTTTAATGTGTGATGGGAAGGCCACTGCATCACAGATTCCAGAGACTGAAGTCCCAACCAAGCTAAGCACACTGAAGAACTCTTTTAAAATTCCTTGCAGGGCCTCTGAAGAACCAAACACGTCAGCAATGAGGCAGCAAGACAGCAACCATCAGGAGAGCATGACAGCGATGGCACCAATATTGGCAGACTTTTGTCCCTGCTCATCATGTTCCTTCCTGGCCCAGCTGTAGACAAGGGAAAGAGGAAGAGGGAGTGGAAAGAGAGTGAGAGACCATGACCGGCCCACCACCCACTGCCCGTGCCCGACTCCTGGGGCACGTTGGGCCGGGAGGAGGGGTAGAGCACGGAACTGGATGGGAAGCTGAAGTTCTGCTTTCAGACTGGACTAGACCTTCATACCTACCGATGGGTCGTAATTCCCTAAATGTCCTCAGAGCTGGACGTGCAATCCACCTCAGATGTCACAGAGCGTGTTTTAAGGCAGTGCTTGGCAGGGTTGTGGGGGAAGCTCTTTCCTGATTGAACTCCCGCAGAAGTCAGCCGACGCGATAAATTTGTTATAGAATAAAAATCAAAAGAACAACAGAATATCATTTTTCGCCCAGCAGGTTAAAAAGGTAAAAGACAAAATAATGCCCAGTTTTGACGAGAGTGAAGTAAAACAAGCATCTCTATATACTTCTGGTACGTCTTAGTCCATTCGGGCTGCTATAATAAAATACCACAGTCTGGGTGGCTTATAAACAACAAAAATGTATTTCTCATAGTCTGGAGGCCGAAGTCCAAAGTCAAGGCACCAGCATGGTCAAGTTCTCCAGTGAGGACCCTCTTCCTGGTTCATAACCGGCCCCTTCTCGCTGTGTCCTTTTATAGTGGAAGAGGCTAGAGATCTTTCTGGAGCCTCTTTTATAAGGCATTAATCCCACTCATGAGGGCTCCACCCTCATGACTTAAGCACCTCCCAAAGGCCCCACCTACTAACACCATAACACCAGGCATTAGGACTTCAACAGATGCATTTCGGGGGAACACAAACATTCAGACCATAGCATGGTCTATAAATCAGAACAAATTTTCCTGGGCAGTGCCTCTCACACTGCAATGTACCTACAAGTCACATGGGGATCTAGCTACGATGCAGATTCTGATTCAGTAGGTCTGGGCGAGACCCAAGAATCTGCCTTTCTCGCAAGCCACCCAGTTATACCGATGGTATTGGTGCAAGGATCACACCTTGAGAGGCCTAGAGAAAATTTGGCAATGTGTATCAGAAGCCTTAAAATCTTTATAACTTTTGACTCAGTAATTCTCTGCCAATGATATATCCTAGGGACTAACAAGGAATACATAAAAAGAAGATGTACCCATTGATGTTTATCACAATGTTACATCTACAGTAGAAACTGGATGCAACCTAACTATCTGACAACAGGGAAATTTATAAACAAATGACGGTAAAGCCATTTGGTGAAAAAAACAATACAGTCATATCAAGTTCTTATAAAATGTTTGATGCTGCTGTGAAAAAATGTTCATGACATGGGAAGCAAAAAGATCAAAATACAAAGTTGGGGTATATCATATGTGATGGTCAGTTTTACGTGTCAACTTGGCTAGGCCATAGTACCCGGTTACTTAATCAAACACTAGATTTTGCTGTGAAGGTATTTTGCAGATGGGGTTAACATCTACCATCAGTTGACTTTTAAGTGAAGAAGAAGACCCCCTCTGTAATGTGGGCAGATCTCGTCTGTTCAAGGCCTTACAAACAAAAACTGAGATTTCCCAAAGAAGAAGAGATTCTGCCTCGAGACTGCAGCATTAACTCCTGCCTGAGTATTCAGCTTGCTGACCTGCCCTACAGATTTCAGACTTGCCAATCCCACAGTCATGTAAACCAAGCCCTTGAAATAAATCTCTTCATATATATATGTGCGTGTGTGTGTATCTGTTAATATGTATGTGTATGTGTGTCTGTATGTTATGTGTATGTGTGTGTGTATATATATATATATTTATGCACACACACATCTCCCATTGGTTTTGTTTCTCTGGAGAACCCTGACTGATACATAGCATGATTCTAATTTTATAAAAACAAAGCTAAAAACATTTATGTGTACAAATTACATTGAAAAAGCTTGAGTTCCATAACTGAATATATAGTATGATTCTTATTTTATTGTTAAAATATTAGATATATGAACGAGAGAGAGGAAAACATCCAAATATTAACAGTTAAAAGACTGTGGTTTATTTTAAGGTTTGTCTTGATACTTAATATTTTTTCTAAATGCTTTCTTATACTCATATATTACTTTTGTAATCAGGGAAATCATAGTTACAATATGATTTGAATTGAACAATGCAATTTCAGTTTCCGCTGAGAGGTATACCACGCAATTTTAGGCAACCTGAAGAGCAGAATACCCTTCTTTACCATTTCACCTGCTTCTCGAGTCAAAAACTGCATTCTTGGCATTTCCTCCAGACCTGTCCCAGCCCCTTTTTTGGTGCCCCATTCAGCCTCCCGCCCTGTCGTTCACTCTCTCAAATAAAAAACCCATTAGATGGGCAAGGCAGTGACTTTTATTATCCCCGTTTTATAAATGAGGAAACTGAGGCTCAAAGGGTTTAAGTGGTTTGTACATAGATACCCAGCTGGTAATTAACACAGCCCAAATTCCTTCCTTTGTAAACTGGAAAACCAGGCACATGTGAGTGATTTTCATTACTGTTCCCATATGGACCGTGTGAGAACCATGTCAATTACATTACGAGGTCTTCTCCCCGGCATTCCACAGCCTTCCTCAGTGACTTCAGACAATGGCTCATTAAGCTCCAGAAAAGATGTGGATGGCCAGGGTCAGGTGCCAGGACCAAAAAGGCTCTGGGTTTGGCCACATGTCCAAGCACCCTGGCCAGGGCCTCTGATGACTCAAGCTCCACAGCTGGAAGCAAGCAGGGCCACCCGTACTGCCCCAAATGGGGCCAAATTCAGTGCTTTCTTTCCAGTCCCCACCTAATGATTGGCACAAGGCCCTGGCCAGCTGCCATCCTGTGCCCATGAGGGATGGCTCCACTGCAGAAGACTTAGGATACAAAAGCAATTCCAACTGCCGGCAGCATCAAGTTCTTGGATTGGGCTCTAATATGAAGGGCTTTCCCTCTTCCCTCATCTTGGGCCTGCTGAGACTGAGTGTACTCTTGAATCCCTTTAGGACTGGACCCTTTCCTGGGACCCTGACACCCTCCTTGGCATTCCCAGGGAACAGGGTGTGGATGTACCAGCATCCCTGCAACAAACGGGCTGATCTTCCCAAATCATGAGCCCTTTACCTCCAAGCACTAGAGCCCCAGAGTATCCTGCTGTCACCCACAACCCTAAGACCCAAAGGTCATCCAGGCTGGGATAGTACTCAGTGTTTGCTAAACAAATGAATAAACATACTACGCACAGGCCGTAACTGAGGTTCTGGCCAGCCTTCTATCTAAGCATTTCCCAATGATTTAAAAAAAAAAAAAGGGCCATATTAAACGGTGAGCCAGCTAGATGGCTGCTTGGGGTACAAGTTTATAAGAAATGTTAAAACATCCCTGGAATAAATTGGAAATATGGTACCAGTTAACTCGGGTTTCCACCCCTTCCATACTGATAAAGTATAATTCGTCCCCCTTCTGTCAAAGAAGATAATGCACTTGGTGGGAGGGAGGGGAAAAGGCATAGTCCTCTTGGAAAGCTATCTTGGATGAAGATGTTTGCACTGCCAAATGTGCAAGTTGCAAGGTATAACTAGAGGCCACATCTCCAACCCCCAAACCAGCCAGCTGACAGGAGCCTGAAGTCAGCAGGTCCAGGTCTGCTGAAATTTAGAAACCAAACTAACCCTAGCCATTAGACCTATTTAGTGGGAATAAGTGACGTATTTGAGTAACTCAACTGAAACTCCGTTTTAATATTTTCCAAGATGTTGCTTAGTTCAGAAAACCACGCAAAACAAACACGTGTAATCCCTTATTTTGAAGACAAAGAAACAGGCTTGCTAGCTTTATTTATATAAATACCAGCTTCTCCCCATCCCCACTATATAAATGTTGAATACATACTTCAAGTATTTGGCCTGATATTGTCTGGATCTCACATCAGAACCCCTCAGGCCATAGGTGAAACGCTCAGAGCACTGGCCGGGCACTGGGAAGGCGAGGGCGCTCCGATCAACCTCCGACAATCAGCTCCCCCTGAGGGCTGTGCAGTGTCCCATCGCCCACTAGGGGACAAATCAGGGCACCTGCTCCTCATCCAGGTGACCTCAAAACCAAAGACTTGGACTGCTCATGGCAAAACTGGAAAAGCAAGAGATTCCTCTCTCCCTACGCTCTTACAATTAATAGAAAAGGTAGGGGAGGGAGAGGGAGGAGAATAAAGGAGAAGGCAGCGTGGAGTAGGGGTTTCATAAAGAAGTCTTGGAAAGACAGAGAGAAGAGGAAACTGAGAAAAGTGGATAGGATGTTAGAGCTGCCCCCCACCCCACTGGCCTCTGTGAAGAGGGAGGGAGGCAGTCAAGACATGTGCCAGTGGGGTTGATGGTGTGGGCTTTACACAAAGATTTAATGGGCAGAGCTAACCATGGCTTATAGAGTGGGATTGAGAAATACCTTCTTCACTGTGCCAGGTACATTACAGAAAAGTTACCATCAGCATTAGAAAATGTATTCCGGTTTCTGGGACCAAGTTGAGGTCCAGCATGGAGACTCAACAACTGAATCACAAACTCAGGAAGGTATTAAACTTTCATATGGAGGGCCAGACCCAGGAGGAAAACAAGCTCTTTCTTATGTACATTTGTGCATGTTACCTGCAACGAAGCAGAATATACACATTGACATCCCTTTGAAACTGTAAGGAAGGGCAACAGCTCATGGCTTCATGTTTATTGACAGCTTACTATGTGCCAGGCACTGCTCTATGTGTCTGACATGTATTAGCTCATTATATTTCTCATATGAAGAGGACAAACAGGTCTCAACAAATCCCTTTAAGGGAAATACAGGTCAACATTTATTGCCAGACTCCAGACTGCTCCCCAGGCCTCACGTTGCCTACACTGCTAGTACAGCACACAGCAATACAGTTAAATATTTGTGTTCAGGCATCTAGACTTCCCTAAAATCATCCAGATTTCAAAAATTCTTCCTACTTTCCCCATCATTAACAAAAATATGTCAGAAATTCCAGTGGATCAGTAGTTTCAAAATTGATTCATTCAAGCTCGCTTGCGATACTTACAAAAGAGGCACAAATCACATACACACACACACAGACAAAGGAAAAGAAAAAGAAAAAATGAGAGAAAAAAATATTTCTAAGGAAATAATTGGAAATACTTGAGAAACGTCCCTGTCTTAGTCTGTTGGGCTGCTGTAACAAAATACCATCAATGTGGTGTCTTATAAACAACAGAAATCTATTTCTCACAGTTCTTAAAGGTTAGAAGTCTAAGATCAAGGCACCAGCATGGTTGTGTCCGGTGAGGGCCTACCTCCTGTTTCATAGCTGGCACCTTCTCATGTGTCCTTGCATGGTGGAAGGGAGCAAGGGCTCTCTCTGGAGCCTCTGTTATAAAGGCACTAACCTCCCTCAAATCACATCCCAAAGGCCCCACCTCCTAACACCACCACTTGGGGGTTAGGATTTCAACATATGAATTTGGCGGGACAAAATCATTCAGATCATAACAGTCCCATATAGGGAATTCCCTGGCAGCCCACTGGTTAGGACTCCTCACTTTCACTGCAGGGGGCCCAGGTTCAATCCCTGGTTGGGGAACCAAGATCCCACGAGCTGCGTGGCACAGCCAAAAAAAAAACCAAACAAAACCAAACAAAACAAACAGTCCCATAAACTTGCTTCGTATATTATGCATCAATGTATTGATGCATAATATTTGGTATGAATTCAGATGGGTTATTCTAAAGATGGGGACCATCAAGACCATATAAAGGCATCCCCCAATTCTGGCAGCAGAGAAAAGAGGAAGGACCTGAAAAATGGAGATACCATACATCAATAAGTACAGACGTTATGTACGGATTTACTTGGCTTCCAATCTAAAGTAGTTTGAAATCTGTTCAAAGCAATAACATTTTATTCTAGTGCCCAACTGAGTATAAAGCAAAAGAGGAAATATAAATGGCTACATGCACGGAAAATGTTCAACCTCACTAGTAATCAAAAAAATTAAAAATGATTAAGGTTGTTCCCATTAATTAAATTATAATAAGGAATGCAGAAAAGGATGTCGTTAAGCAGACACTCTCATAGACTACTGCTGGGAGCATATATTGGCATATCTCTTTTAGAAAGTAACTTGGTAATAACTATCAAGAAATGTAAAAGGCTTCATATTGTTTGATCCAGTAATTCCATTCTAGGAAAACTACCCTATGGAAATACTAAATATGGAAAAGTAAATATACTAAAACAGTTCAACATCATATTTTTATCATGGCAAATAACTGGGAACATACTAAACTCCATGATAGAGGGACTAGATTGGTAATCTATGGTACATCTTTCAGATGGAATATTATTATTATTAGATCATAGCATTAAAGATTATACTCAAGAATTGTTTACAGTAACATTGTAACAGGAAATGTACTGAGAAAAAGAAATGTGTAGGGACTAAAAATAAACCAAAAAAAATAGAAAAATACTGAAAATAAACATGCTAAAATGGAAACATTGTCTGTCAATGTCAATGCAACTAAGAGTATGATTCACAGACCAGCACCAGTCTGAGAACTGTGTTAACTGTTTATAAAGAAAATAATTTTATAGTGTGCATTTGGAAACTTTTAGCAATTTGATATTGCTGCGACATCCAAAAGCATGTCCTATGGATTTGAGAGCTGAACAGGGTGCAGACCAGCTTGAGTGCTGTCAACCTGGGATGGAGAATTCCGGGTTACACGAGCTGCAGAGCAGTCACACACAGTGCGACATCACGGTCCACAAAGGATTGGAAATAAAAAAGAACTGGCCCTTCATGTGGACCACTGGTCTAGGTGCTAACACTGTAGATACTTTCATCTCCCTCTTCTATATTTTTCAAATTTTTTTATAACGCTCTATTGCTATTATAAGAAAAAACATGTTTGTTTGTTTTTTTAAATGCAAGCAAAAAGAGGAAAATAAATGTCACTGAACTGTTATATCTTTGGAAAACTTTCCTATAGAAATAGACAAACATATACTGAGAGGCAGGAAGACATAGTGGTTAGGAAGATAGATTCTAGAGCTGATAATCTGGGTTTCAACCCTGGCTCCACTGTTCCACCATTTACCAGCTATGGGCTAGTTGCTCAACCTCCCTGGGCCTCAGTTTATTCATGCATAAAACGGGGATAATAATAATAGAACCTGTCTCATAGTGACTCATTGGGTTTGGCAGAATTAAATGAGTCAACATACATAAGGCCCTGGAACACAATAAGCTCTACATAAATGTTCACTCTTACTATTACATATCATAGGCAGGGATGAGAGCTACAGCCAACCACATTTCCCAATTTTTTATTTGCAAAATGGGTCAACAGGAACGGTAGAAATAGTAGTAATAACAGCAGTTAATATTAAGCGCTTGTATGCCAGGTTCCAAGCCAAGCACTTGACGTGAATTAGTTTATTCATTATTAAAAACACTAGAGATAGATAATAAGTTCTTTTCATCCTTTCTGCAGAGGGGAAAAACTGAGGTTCAGAGAAATCAAGTGACTTGCCCAGGGTCACCAAGCTCTTAGGTGTGTCTTCCTCCAGGGCACTTAGCTATACACAGGAGGACAGGGGCCCCTAGAGGCTAGACTGTGAGACCCTTGAGAGCAGAAATGCACTGTCTTGTTCCCAGGGGGAGCCAGGGTCAGCAGCCTATTCAAAGACAAGGCCACAAGAAAAATCCAGGACTTGTTTCCAGCCAGGGCCCTCCCTGGGTCCTCCTCAGCCAGGTCAGCAAACAGCAGCTGGCCCTCCTCCGTAGCCTGGTTGGGGCGTGCTCTTAGGGAGTGATCTCAGCCCTGAGGAAGGCAGCTCTTGGAATGCAACGGGAGGATGCAGGGGCTCGTGAGTCATTCTGCTCCCCTCCTTGCTGTGGTCCTGGATGCAATTTATTACCTTCGTCACTGGGATGGCTGGGGATTGGTGGGGCAGTCATCCCTAAAAGGAAATCAGTCTGTTAACAAGTCCCATCTCTCCCTGCCAAAGGGGCTGGAGACAGAAGGAAGGACGCTGGCAGCTGTTTCCGGGCCTGGAGGGATTCAAGGAGGCAGAGAGGCTTGTGGGACACTTAGCAAGACCCTGGCTTCAGCCATCCGCTTGGAGATGCTCTTGTGTGATTTTCTCCACCAGGGAGAAATCTGGGCCCTCTGCAGCAAAGGGCATCCATTCCAGAAGAGTGTGAAATCTCTAAATATTCATCCCGAAAGTTGAAGGGAGAAAACAAAAATCCTTCCCTCAGAGAACGGGGACAGCGGGCCTGGGAGTGGTGAGACAGTTAGGAACACATAGAATTTTGCCTTGAAATCCAGAACACTCTATCTCTACCAGAAGTCTGAGAATTTGATGCCTAAAAATGTGTGGCCAAGGAAAAGCATTTCCAATAAAATTACAGTTCAGGATAACTTTTCGTTTCTACCCTCTCTTTTCAAGTGTGAATTCTTAAGGAGAAACAAGAGTTTTAAAGTTTGGGTAGGCGTTTTTCTTCCCTAGCATTTCCTTTTTAGTGAGCAATCTGGTAACATCCAACAAAATTCAAACGTAACAAATTTTTGACTCAGCAATTTCACCTCTAGGAATTTATTGTACAGATAAACAGGTATAGAATGTTTTTGTTTGCAAGCCTATACAATGCAGCACTGTTTGGAGTAGCAAAATACTACAAAAAAACTTCAATGTCCATTGATGGGGAACTGGTTAAATTTAACAATGGCACATCCAGGCAGTGCATAAAAGTGTTTATTAAAAAATGAGGTAAATCCATATGTGAAAGATACTCAAGATAAATGGGCATGTGAAAAGCATAAACTGCTGAACACTCTTTACAATGTTATTCCAGATCTATAAGAACAGCAAGAGTATATATGCTTACAAAAGAGAGAATATCTGACACTACACTATTATGATCGTCATCATCAGATACACTATCATCTTGAAAGCCTGAGAGTCGGAAAGTAAAGGGGCCCTTATTTTCCAGTTTATATTTCTGGCCTCTTTGAAATTTTTTTTTTTTTTTTTACCATAAACATATTTAGCTAGTTTAATAAAAATAAAAGCAATAATATCATCTGGCTAAACATAAGAGGTAAATTCCATGAGAGTCAAGACACAGCTTTCTCTAGGGCCTTGACAGTGTCTGCCAGGGACTCATATATATGGAACTCCCCCTGAGGGTCAGGCTCTAGTTTAAACACTTTGCAAGTACCAATTCCTTTAGTCCTCATGACAACCCTGTGAGGTGGGTACTAGTAATATCCCATTTTGCAGATGAGGAAGCTGGGACTCAGAGAGAAATCCCAGGTCACTCAGCCGGTGTGTGGTGGGACCAGGCAGGCTGGGGGGGCTCCGGAGCTAGAAACCTCCCTACCAGGCTGCCTCTCAATAAATGTTTGTTGATGAAATGGACAAACTAGAAAAGCAGCCAACACCTTTAAAGCCAGAGAAACTGTAAATAAATAAACAGTTACTATTGTTACTGTTTTATTCATCACTGTTAGTTATTATTATTGGCGAATGAAAAATAAACACTATTCAGAAAAGCCAGGTGGCCAAAGCATTAGATTTGAGTATGAAGAAACAAATTCCCATCCCTGCTCTACCACTTAGTGGCGGAGAGACCTTGGGCAAGTCACTTCACCTCTCTGAGCCTCAGTTTCCTCACCTGTAAAATGGACATGACAGGACCTCCCACGGTTACTGTTAAGAATTAAATGTGACATCATATATGAAAGCACCTCTGTGCTTGACATTCACTGGATACGTGTAAAAATAGGAAAAGCTACTGAGAATGGAATGAACTATGTTCACAGCATTACCAAGCAGACCCCCATCATTTTCAACCTGCTGAGTTTTAAAAATGAACTGAACAACTTATATGCATATATACTCCAACGATCTGAGGAGGAAATCAGAGTTTTTAATTGTTCTGATCCTGCCTCTAGAATATTGATTTAGGACATTTAATACCATCTCCAAATGCCAGGCTTAATTTGCATTGGGTTGGAAGCCGGGCTGCTGAGCGGTGGCTGTTGATTTTAGGCAGGGGCTTGGGAGGGCCTGCAGCCCACCTTCCTCCTGGCCCACAGCCAGTCAAGAGCTGGCTTCACCTGGGACTCCGGCGAACTGGCTGTCTGAGGAGGTCACGTCTTTGATGGATTTTCACTGTTTGATTAAAGTGCAGCTGGGGCCTGGGGCTGAGCCGTACCTTTCAGCAAGATGTTCGTCACGGGTTGCACAAGGAGCCTCTGCTGAGGCCGTTAGGCCAGGGCAGAGCCCGACTTTGGCCCAATCTCTCCTCGCCCAGGAAGCCTGTGCTTCTGCCTTTTGGAGGCCCCGGGGCTCATTTTCAGGAGCTCAAGTCTCTGGGCACTGAATCTCAATTCAAAACCATGGCTTCCGGAGTCCCAGAAGACCTGCTTTACAAAACACCCCAGGCTGCTCAGCTGTTCTCCAGCAAGTGCATTCAGTGCTCTGAGCCCACCCCCAGCACTTCATCTACCATCCAGGGGGCTAGAGGAAGTCCATTCGCTATAGTCTGATTCATCAAAGTCTCCTTTATTGTAATTATTATGGAAAATTTCAAATAGACCCCAAAGTGAAAGACTAGTACCACAACCCTCCATGTACCCATCGTCATTCTACAATAACTGACAACTCGCGGCCACTCTTCTCCACCGACACTGCATGATTTCAAGCAAATCCTAGACATTTGATCCCGTCATCCATAAACATTTCAGTATGTATCTCGAAAAGATAAGGACTTTTTTCCCTTTTAACGTAACCATCCTCCCACCTGACAAATTAACAATGACTTCTTCATGTCATCAAATCTCCCGCGAATGTTTACGTTTTCCTAATTGTCTCGTAAATGACTTAGAGAAGTTGCTTTGTTTGGAGCAGGATCCAAACAAGGTTCCGGCTGCGTTTTGAATGGTACCAACGGTGTATTTGGCTTTCTCACCTTCTCTTCCCTTCAACCCCTACCTTGCACAGTGGTCCTGTGTGAGGGCTTTTGAAGCCCAGAGACACCACACACTTATATGGCCTTGGACACATAACCAAGCTCTCTCTTCAGCTTCCTCGCCTGGAAAATGGGAATAATTATAACTCCCTATCTCCTGGGGGTAATTGTGAAGATTAAAAGAAGCAGAACATGTAAAGTGCGCAAACACTCAATTAATATTAGTTCTCATTGTTATTATTTTCTGAAAGACAGCAACTTTGACAGAATTCCCAAGCACAGCATCCAAGCAACCAAATACAGTTACAGGTGGGAAGAAAACTGAGCAAAAACTGATGTGACCTTCTACATTTTTCTCAGACTTTGAGCCACTGTTCACAGTGAGGAGGCAGAATGTGCTAGTTTAGAATTAGTCTCTGGAGCCAAACTGCCAGTGTTCAAATCCCATGTCTTCCACTTGCTAGCAATAGCAAAATGACGCATGCACTTGCCAAAGCTCCTTTCCTTTCCCTCTGGGCAGACAACTCAACTATGATTCTTGGTCTCTCGTACATGTAGGTATGGCCCCATAACTGAGCTCTGACCAGTGGTAAGTGGGCAGAAGTGATATGGACGTCTATACCTGACCCATAAAAACTTCCCACTGCAGTCTTGTTCTCTTTCTCACTAGCTGGCTGATTGGTGAGGACTCAAAGAACCTGAAGGAAGGCAGAGCCATAAGGGGTAAGGGGCCTGGATCCCCGAATGACCACATGGAAGGCAATCCAATCAACAACGATGCCATCAGGTTCTGCTATAAGCAAGAAATATACTTTTATGTTGTTAAGTTTCTGAGAATTGGGGGCTTATCCGTACAGCAGCTAGTGTTACCTTAAGCAGGACACCAGCCCTGACCTTGGGCAAGTTACCTGGACTCTCTCTCCCTCACTTTCCACATCTGTAAAGGGGCAGAGATGCTAATAATATTTATTTCATGGGGTTATTAGGAAGATCAAATAAGTTAATATATGTAAAGCATCTACTGCATTGCCTGGCCCATAACTGCACAATGCACTTATGTAATTATTGTCACTGTTGTGTTAATATTATTATTTGAAAAGCAATGGTATATCACCAAGAATTTCCACATTTCACTTAAATGTACACGTTTTAAATCTTTGCTAGTTTCCTGGTATAATTTTTCTTTAACAATTTGGGGTTAAAACTGTATTCCAGCCAAACAATTTCTAATAACGCAAGTCAGTGGTATAACAGGATGATGACAATTTGCTTCACAGGAAATATTTCAGGAATACAGTCATTCTGCAAGATGAAGATGCACCTAGTACAAGATGCAGCATGTCTCCAGTGCTCCCAGTCAACATTTAAAAAATGGGAGGATGAGACTTCCCCGGGGTGCACCTTTCTGGGTGGCAGGCAGGGCGCTCACCATGCTCAGGATGGAGGAGACGTGCACTGAACTCTATGGAATTTAAAAAGCCTAAGTGCCCAAGAAGACCTAAAAATGGTCAAAAAGCACACGGAAAGAGGCTCAACATCATTAGCCATTGGGGAGATGCAAATGAAAACCACAATGAGGTACTCTTCACACCCACTGGAAGGGTTATAATCAAAAAGTCAGATAATAACCAATGTTGGTGAGGATGTAGAGACACTGGATCCCACGGACACTGCTGGTGGGAAGGTAAAATAGCGCAGCCTGGCAGTTAGTTCTTCAACGTGTTAAGCATAGAGTTGGCCTATGAGCCAGCAATGTCACACTCCTAGGTATATACCCTAGAGAAATGAAAACACAAGTCCACACAAAAACTTGTACGTGAAAATTGATAGCCACATTATTCATAATAGCCAAAAAGTACAAACCATTCAAATGTCCATCAGCTGAGGAAAGGATAAACAAAATGTGGTATATCTATGTAATAGATATTGAACATCGGTCAGCCATAAAAAGGAATTAAGTACTGATACAAGCTACAACATGAATGGACTTTGAAAATACTACGCTAAGTGAAAAAATTCAGTCACAAAAGACCACATATCACAGGATTCCATTTATATGAAATGTCCAGAATAGGCAAATCTAGAGAGACAGATTTTATGGTTACTTGGAGGTAAGGGAATGGGGAGGGGAGGGTACAGGCTTTCTCTTTGGGGTGGTGAGAACATTCTAAAGTTGGTCGTGTCAAGGGTTGTACAACTTTGAATATATTAAAAAACACTGAATTTTACTGCTCAGACGGCTGAATTGTACCTCAATGAAGCTGCAATATTTTTTTAAAAAGTACCCACTCCTCTATACGGATCAGACCACCTCTCCTCTGGACTCCAGCTGCCATCAGAAATCAGAGCACGTTCCCATCTCATCAGAAGCCTTTGAGAATTATGTGCCCTGTGTTACAATCCAGGTCTGTCCCTGTGCACAAGTGACAATGCCATGACCCACATATGCTAATGAGTCTGAAGCGCAGGTGAGAGGTCATGGCTGGAAGTGTAGCTTGGGGAGTTACCAGCACGTCCAGGTAGGAGATGAAATTGTCATCCACACTCCCATGAAAACTGATAACCCAACATAACTGTCCAACCCCAGCGATACAAGCAAGGTGTTTTTTGGTTTTCGTTTTCTTTTTTTTTGTCCACATAAGAGCATAAGCTAGACCATGAACCACATGTCCCAGAACCAGAAATAATGAAAGGGCTAGGTAGCTGGGAGCCCAAATTACTTAAATTGATGTCATATCATTTGAAAAGTGACATTCAAGCCTTACAAACTGAATGACAATTGCTATCTATCTAATTCATGGTCCTGGACTCCTGTTTCCCACCTGCTCCAACACCAATTTAAGCAATTCTGAACTTTGATCTCCGAGGCAGAATGTCTCAGATTTACTGAAGTGTCAGGTCCCCGTTGTGCTAACATCCACCCCTGGCAGGGCCATTACAAGGTGTGACATCTGGGTGCCCCTCACCCCGGCCAAGTTCGGCACAGCGACAGTCAGAAGGAACAAATCAACCTGCCTCTGCCTAGTCATCATGGGAGCCTTGTAATTTACCGTAATGACAGGCATGGAGGAAAAGCAGGTGAAAAGCAGGTGAAGGAAAAGCAGGTTCTGTTCTCCAGGCACTTGGACATGTGCTGGAGGGGCTACTGAGCCCTGTAACCCTCAGCCAAGAGGCAGTTGCTGCTCCTCGCAAGGGGCTATTTCGGGGCTTGCCTGTATCCTGAGTTGCTTTAAAATGGAATTGTGTTACCCTTCTTCTGTGTTTTGCAGACAGCATCAAAACTGTTGGTTCCTACTGCCCCTGTTTCTCCCAACTGTCATCATTAACCGCCTGTCATCTGCAGGTCTGTCCCCCAGGGCTGGGAGCCCTGGATAGCTCCGCCTTTCGATAAACCAGAAGAACCCCTCTCCACTGACAGGAAAGTTTATTTCCAAGCCTGAAGTGTAGGGGAGGCTGAGCGAGGCAAGACCCAGGCTTCCCATGAGCCTTGGCAGCCTCGCCTCCTACCTCCACTCTGGGGGGCCAGGGAATCCTGAGTCCACACTGAGCCTAAGCCTGCCCCTCCTCCTTACCTCCTCAGCTAGGGTCCTGACTTGCCTGCTAAGTTCTGCCAGCTTCTGTCCCCAGGACCCTGAATCTCAGACCCCACCTGCACTTGGATGAGCCTCCCTGATTCAGGACTCAGACACCCAAAAGGTGCCAGGAATCCCTGCACCCTGCCATCTCGGTGCCCACGGCCACAGACCAGGAGTGCCCTTGCCCCCGACACTGGGTGACTGGTGTCGCAGACCCTCTTCCTGAACTCCTCTCTCACTTCCCTGCCCCACAGGATGCATTTTCCCTCCCAGCAGGCCCCATAGCCAAAGCCATGCTGGCCAAGACAAAAACTGCTTTAGGAAGAATTGTTTTGAATTGAAAAGTCAATGTAATACGGCAATTGGCAGATCATTCTACCGATGAACATTTCCTGGAAAGAAACAAGTGCAGAGCCCGGCTCCACTGAGCCCTGTGGTGTAGTCGGGAGCCCTGCGACCTTGGGTTTACATCACTGAGGGAGCAGACACAGGCCGGCAGCCTTGCCCATCGGCCGTCCAACATCGTCAGCCCCAGGAGATCTGCTGCATCATCCCCAGCTCCTCAGTGTCAGGCTGTGTTTTTCACAGCACAGAAGAGGGGAGTTGCCTCTGGATTTTAAAAGAGATAAGGGAGTGAGTGAAGAGAAATGGGATATGACTCAGCGAAGAAATAAATGCCCGCAACACATCACTCCTAGGGAGGGGATCTGCCTCCACAAGTGATTCCCCAGAAATACTCCCTGGGGTGCTGGGTGTGATAATTACATGCTCCAACTGGCTCTGATCCATTCTCAGGAGATGAAATGGGACACCTGACTACCGCCTCCTAAGCAGGTTGAGGAAACCGAGCCCCAGAAGCATCAGCCCTGCCCACTCTGTCAAAATCCAACCTGAAACTCAGAAGGCTCCCAAATCCCGTCCCTTCTCTTGTCAGCCTGTGGGTTTCCTCCTCTGGCTTCAAGACCCAGCTTGAAAGCACCACATCGCCTAAGGGGTCCTTCACCCCTGAGATCCAAATTTGTCTGCTGTGGCACTCAGCCCCCTGTCTTGCGATTACCTCCCATTTGTCTGTGGTTACCAACTTGTGGGGCAAGTCCAAGAATTCAGAGATTAGGAGACGGGAGGAAGTGATCAAGGGAAGGAGGGACTTCTTGAACAAACCTCCACTGGGTCTTACATGCGCCTGGTGAGAACTCAGAGTGACAGAGGGTGGCAGCTGTGACTTCAAGGATGATTATTCCCAAGGCGGGCACACCTTGGGTCCTCTTATAGACCAGGCCGTTGAAGGGTGAAGAATGGCCATGAGAGGATGTTCTGAAATAAAGACCTGCCTGTACTAGAGCTTACTTTGCACATATCAGTGGCCAGCATGGAAATCTGTGCTCTCCTGACCCATTCATTTCCCATCCTACCCCACCCCACAGGTGACCTGGTCCTGCCAGGAACAGAAACTTTCAGCCTAACAATGTTGGTTTTACTTTCAAACAATCTACCAGGAAGACCACCCGGACCCAAAAGCAGTCATGTCTCCTGGTTATCAATTATAAAATATTGATAGTAAGCAATCCAGCTGTTACCTTTTGACCCTGTAATTGTACATCTGGAGCTCCAGTCAAAAAAAAATTACTCTGAATATTAAAAAAAAAAAAAAACACTTTAGGCATTATTTCTAGAAAAATTTTAAAAAGCACCAAAAGAAATGGTTAAGTAAACAATTGGACATTCACTCAGTGGAATATTATGCACCAATAAAAAGTATGTTTAATTAAAAACTATAATAACATGAAAACTATTTACATTATAATAAATGAAAATTAAGATACAGAATTTTTATCTATATAATATACATGGTATAATTACAATTATAAAAAAAGAAAAGTTATAAAGAAGGAAAAAAGAGAAAAAAAAACCCCCCAAATCCTAAGAGTGATTGCCTTTGGGAATTGGAACATTGCATGATTGTTTTCTCTTTCTATTTTCCCATAAATCCCATAAGTATGGGTTAATTTTATAATGGGGAAGAAAAAACAACTTTTATTTAAAAAGTCAGGAGCTAAGTGATTTGGTTCATTCTTCCTTCCCCCAAGAGAGTGTGTGGTAGTTAAGAATATTTCTGTTCAAACTGATGAAGTTCACTGCTCCTTCCATCCATGGCCTAACATTTCCCTAAGGCTGGTTTGAAGGGAAGCCAATGACACTAGTCACAAAGTTGGTTTTCCTAAGGCTGCGGCAGGTGGGTATGTTCAGAGCAAACAGAATGATCACTTAGTAAATGCCAGGAGAACCAGATTTTAAGTGAGTGCTAGAGCGCTCCCACCCCGCGCAGACGTTCTTCCCGGCCTTGACAAGGGGGCAGCGACCATGAACGGCAGCGAGGCAGAGCTCAGGGGGGCCTGGCATCAGCCACCCTCTGCTTTGGGAGGTTCTTTTTCCTGGTGGGCTGGAGTGGGGAGAGTTGTAGTGATGGAGCTCCCTTGCTGGGAAGTAACGATCGTGGCCGGGCTCTGGCCGATTTTCAGGTTTCCTTAGTCCCGCACTTTGTGAGTAAATGAAGCTGAGAGAGGCAAGAAGGGATAAACACGGCGGGGGAACAGGGCCAACCTGGAGGAACGAAAGGGATTCTGAATCTCTCTTGTAGAGTTTCCGTCTGCACGTTTCTCTTGTCTCCCCCAAATCTTGCAATTAGGCTACTCCACCTCGGTCCCTCTTCACTGAAGCACTTTAATGTGAACGTGTGCAATGCCATTTCCACAAATGAAAGCAAAGAATGCTGGCCTTGCCCCACCCTTGGCCAGTGGGCTTCCTCTCAGGCGCACTGCTGCCGCTGCCCAATCCGCGCCCACGGATTCTAGGACCCACACCTCTGGTCTCGGGGGCCTTTGTGTGTTTGTCAAATCACAGAGCTAAGTAAGTGATAATGTCTTCCCACAAAGGGTAAAGAGATTCCTCTATGCCACACACACACACACACACACACACACACACACACACACACGGCCAGAAGTGAGGCCTGGATGGAATCAGGGCCCCAGAAGAGTCATCGAAGCTTAGAACAGAGTTTGAAGTAACCTGGGCATCTTATCCCCACTGACGTTTCCGGCAGTTAAATACTGCTTTGCAGAGCACCTGTTAAGTACCGATGCTGTGCTAGGCACCTGGGATACAATGTGAGCAGAACAAACACAACTTCTGTCCTCTGGAGTCTACAGGGAAGATGGAAAAGAAAGGATGAGGCCATCTTGTCCCGGGGACCCTGGTCCTCAGGCAAAGCCCTCATTTGGATTTCCTACTGACTGCAGGCTACAGAACATACTGAATATGGAACAGAATGTTTACATCTTTTTTTAAAGTATTTTATTTTTATTTTTAAAAGTATTTTTAAAGCCTTTTATTATTAAAATTGTTGTAGCGCTTTCCCCAACTGTTCTTTTTCCCATGGCAGTAAGTGGAGATTTTAGATGCTTACACATGTTTACATAAGGATTTCGTCTCTCCTCCTGTACTAATGGCTAAAACATAATTATGAACTGCGCTTGTTAACCAAATGGAGATATTCCATGAGACAAGGAGACCGATTCCTAATATGGAGGTGTCCTTGGGCCACGGCCCACTTATCCTGGTTTCCATCTCCTCCTCCCGACACAGAGGTGCCTTCATTAGTGGAGGAAAGAAAGAGGTCTTTGTGATGATGTCACTCCCAGACCACCCTACACAGACAATAAAACTGAATTTGAGAGAAGCCTGGCGAAATGAGAGCTCAGAAGTCATAGAATACCAGAGCTGCAAGGGCCCTGAAAGGTTACTTAGCCTAATCCCCTGATGTTAGAAATGGGCAAAGGGGAAGAGACTTGTCTAAGATTACACAACCAGTTAGTGGTGGGCTGTTTTCACCAAGGTAAATACGGGGAAATTCATTCCATAGAAATTGCAATATCATTATGTGTTAAATACTATGCCAGGCAGGAGGGGCACAGGAGGAGAACTCTCATCATAATGTGACATGCACAGCCACAAAGGGCAGCACAAAGGGAAGCGTCTTCCCACAAAGGGAAGCGTCTCACTCTTCCTAGGGGAGCTATAGAAGGCATCAAGCAGGACGGGATATCTGAGTTGGGTCTCAATGATTGAACAGGAGTTTGTTGCATAGAGAAGGGAAGAAGGTCATTCCAGAAACATGGAACCACACGTGTAAAGGTGAAAACACGTGAAAGAACACGATGTGTTTGGGGAATGAAGAGCAGTTTCGTATAGCTAAAATGGAGGCTTCTTGAAGGGATATAACGGAGACTAGACCAAAAGGGCAGACCACGGACTTAACACCACGCTAAGAAGTTTGTTGGGGAGATGTTATCTTGGTGCTTAAAAAAACCACATATCGGCAAAAGGATGAAGGGTAGGTTGAACAAAAAAGGACCAGAGCTAGGGAGACTAGTGGGGTGGATACGGCAATACTTCAGGTGGAAAATAAAGATGCTAAAGTTTAATAAAATAAGCAATTCCGAAGAAGAGAAAGAGCACTCATGAGGCCAGAATTAAGGCAGCAATATTTAGATGGCAGAATTAGCAGGACTTCATGAGAGATGATTGGCTGTGGGGGTGAAACAGAGCAGGGGTGGGCGAACTACTGCCCACGGCCATATCCAGCCTCCACCCATTTTTGCACAGCCCCAGTACTACTAGGAACGGTTTTCATATTTTACAAGTGACTGAAAAAGAACAAAAGGAAAAGAATATTTTGTGACATATTAAAATTATGTGAAATTCAAACTTCAGTGTCCATAAGTACAGTTTTATTGGAACACAGCCACACTGGTTCATCTACCTATCATCTGTGGCCTCAAGGGCGGAGCTGTGTAGAGGCCAGAGGGCCAGCAAAGTCTAAAATATTTACTATCTGCCTCTTCGAAAAAAGTTGCTGACCTCTGAAACAGAGGACGACTGCAACATTTCCACCTTAGGCAGCTGGTGGGATGGTGGAAGAGGAGAAGCAGATTTGGGCAAGTGGGACAAATAATAATTCCATTACAGGCATGCTGAATCTGAGGATCCCGTGACACATCCAGGAGACAGTGGAAAGATGTGTCTGGATACAAGATCTGGATTTGAGATGTGGATTGGGGAACCACAAATGGGCAGGTGGCCCTTGAAGCCATGGGAGTAAGTGAGATAATCCATGGAGAGGAAAACAGAATGAGAGGGCAAAGCAGGTGAAGTCAGGACCCCAGGAAATGCTGCTGAGAGGTAAACAAATAATAGAAGCTCGAGAAGGAGTCCGAAAAAAATAAAGACACAGGGAACAATTCAGTGTGGATAAGATCAAGGGAGAAGAGAATTTTAAGGAAAAGAAAAAGTTGAGGGACTTCCCTGGTGGCACAGTGGTTAAGAATCCGCCTGCCAATGCAGGGAACATGGGTTCGATCCCTGGTCTGGGAAGATCCCACATGCCGTGGAGCAACTAAGCCCATGCATCACAACTACTGAGCCTGCGCTCTAGAGCCCTTGAGCCACAACTACTGAGCCCGCACGCCTACAGCCTGTGCTCCGCAGCAAAGAGAAGCCACCGCAATGAGAAGCCCGTGCACCACAACGAAGAGTAGCCCCTGCTCGCCACAACTAGAGAAAGCCCACGCGCAGCAATGAAGACGCAACACAGTCAAAAATAAATAAATAAATAGATAAATAAATTTATCTATTTATTTATTTATAAAAAGAAAAAGTTGAATAATACGAACACCACCAAGAGCCCAAGTGGAGTGAGGATTGAAGAGGAGACTGGATTCTGGAGACTTCGGCCAGTGAAGGGTAAATCTTGGGAACAGAATAAATTCTTCAATCGACTTCCAGGAGTCCTCTCCCAGTTCCCCTCCTATCACACTGGTCACTCCTTTCCAGCCTCTCTCGCTGGTTCCTCCTCATCTCTCAACTTCTAAATGTTGGAAAGTCCATGGACCTCTTCTACGTCCTATACTCCTTCCTTGATGATCTCATTCAGTCTCATGGCTTTAAATACACCTACATACAGAGGTGTCTCCAGCCCAGAACCCTCCCCTGAGCTAGACTCCTAGAACCAACTGCGAGCTCAATATGGCCCCTGGGAAGCCCAGGAGGCACCTCTAACTAAACAGGTCCAAAAGAGAGCCCTGCTCTTTCTCACCAAATCAGCTCTTCCTGTAGAATTCTCCAACTCAGTTAACGTCAATTCCATCTTTGGGTTTGTTCAAACACAAACCCTGGAGTCATCTTGATTCTACTCTCTCACCTTCCATCCGATCTTTCAATAGATCCTATCCACTATATCTTCAAACTATATCCAGAACTGAACGCTCACCCCTCCACTGCTACTGCTCAGTACCAGACCACCTCTGTCTCTCACCTGGATCATTACAGTGGCCTCCTAACTCACCTCCCTGCTTCCACCCCTGCCCCCCTCAGCCACTTACCACCATCAGAGCAAGCGTGATCATATTATTCCTTGGCACAAAACTTCCCGCGTCACTCTGAGTAAAGGCCCCAGGCTTACGATGGCCTCCAGAACACTACACAGCTGTCCCCTCACTCTAATTACCCCTGAGATCTCACCACCTTCCACAGTTGTCCTCAAGACACCAGGCCCACTCCCGCCTCAGGGTCTTTGAATCTGCCATTCCCTCTGCCTGCAGTGTTCTTCTCCAAGATACACATACTGTGCTCCCTCACTTCCTCAGGACCTTACCCAAGTAAACCCTTCTCGGTGAGGCCTTCTCTAGACACCCTATTTAAAACTGCCAACCATCCCTCCTCCCTCACTCCACAACACTCCATTTCCCCTTTCCCTGCTTTATTTCGCTCTAGAGCACTTATCACTGCTCTAATACAATATGTACATTTTACCAATTTATCTTGTTTGTGATCTGTCTTTTCTACTAGAAGGCAAGCTCATGAAGGCAGGGATTTTTGTCTGTTTTTTCCCTGCCATATCCCAGTACCTAACACAGTGCCTGGCACATGGCAGGCAACTCAATAAATAATTGGTGAAAGAACGGAATAGCGGATCAGCAAGTGACAAGGAGCTCAGAAAGGGGAAGCCAGTGCAGACAACTTTCCCAAGGCCTCTGGTGAGCAACTTAAGAGGACACCAGCATCGGGAGTGTCTACAAACGGCAAAGAGTCAAGCATATTTGCAGATGTTAAGGGGCTAGAGCAGCATGAAAAAGACCGGGGATATGAGAAAAAGGATATGGCTATGCCAAGTCTGGGAAGAAGTGGAAGTGAAGGGCCTCATGAGCAAGGGAAGAAAGGACCTCCTCGGAGGGGACTAAGAGAGGGAGGGAACAGGAAAGGACAGGTGTAGATACAGATGGGACTGGCGGGTGGTGGGGGGTGAAGAAAATTTGAACAAGTTCACACCTGGCACTTAATTTTCTATCTCAAGGTCTGGGGAAGAGCTTGAGTGACAAGGGTTTCAACATGGCACTTTGGAAAATGAAGATGCAAGCTGATTAGGAGAGAAGGATTGCTCAGCAATGCTGAGGCTTCTGCTTACTCTAGAAACCATAAATCTATCGCAGAATTTGGGGATTTCCCCCAGTTACACTGGACAGCCAACGAGAACCAAAATGGTACACTTTGGGCACCAGACAAAGTGTAAAAACTCTGAGGGATAATAAATAAGTGGTTAAAATATAGGAATAACCATTGCTGCAGGCCTAATTTAGGGTACCTTCAGCTGGGAGATACAATTCAAGATGGCATTCCTGGAAAGAGCAAGTCGTGAGGACAGATTTGGAGGAAGGCAGGTGAAAAGTGGCCCTTTGGCAAGTAGGCTCTGAAAGGCTAGTCTAAGAACTACACAGCATAAATGGAGACTGGAAACCCAAAACGAGAAGATCCACAGAGGAAAAACAAAAGCTACCTAGCTACAACTCATGAGAATGGGACCAGATATTTTTTAATGCTGAAATGTGACATCTTGGGAAACAGGATGATCTGACTTGCAAAGAAAGATCCCTAACTTCTAAAGGGACCAAAATAGTGCTACACAGGCTTCATACCGTCGTGTGAAGCTTTTTGCAGAACCTGTGGAAACTTCTTGCAGTCCATAATGAAAAGACTATTTCAAATTTTAAAGACTACTTAAAACTGAGCTGTCAATTTTAATAGCTTCCATTATTTGTGCCACGCTTTGTCTCATTTAAGCCTCACAACCTCTATGTAAGGAAGGAATTTTTATTCCCATTTTATGGATGAAAAAACAGAGGTTTCGAAGCATTGAGGAACTTGTCCTAAGTCATAGCAATAAATAAAGAGCCAGACCAGAAATCAAACCCAAATATGTCTGGTCCCAGAGACCATGCTTTTAGCCTCTATTCTCTCTTGCCTCCCTCGTGCTATTTTTTCTTATGAAACACAGGAGTGACCATTAGTTTTACTATATTCTTATGAGACTTCCAGTCATTCTATGATATATGTTAGTAGGTATTCTTAGGAAAACATACTTTTAATATGAAATTATTGACCTAAATATTCTAACATGTATCCGACTGTGAGACACAACAGGTTTCAAGTGAATGAATGGGAGCCCTTGGGCCCAGGAGAATTCTACACCAAAGCACTGGGGTAATTTGTGGATAGACCAACGTCCATGATCTTGAGGAATCATGAAGAATGGGAGGTTCCAGAAGACTAGGGGGAACATGGAAGAAGGCCGTCTCTGCAAAGCACAGAGCTGTGAGTTTATGCAGGATCCAGAGCAAGACCTAGCCTTACTTTACTGAAGAGATGGTTAGTGGGCCCTTGACAGGGAAAGCAACGATCACTGAGATCCAGCACGTGCTCGCCAAGAGCAGGTCATTTCAGACCAACCCCACTGCCTTCTTTGACTTTGCAGGACCACCCCGTGTAGCAGGAAGCGGCTATAGCTGGGTGACGGCATCCCTTTAGAAGAAGCACGTGCTCTTCCATTCACCCCCTTACATCCCCTGGATTAGCTAATAGACTGAATAACAGAATCAGGACTTAACAGTTAAGTACTATAACAAGGATAAAAATAAGATCTTGCACTTGGTTTCAAAAACCCAACTGAGCCAATCCAAGATAGGGAAGGGAATGATTTAGGAGCAAAAAACATTAAAATGTCTTTGAGTAACCTGGTAACAAGCTCAGAGATAGCTGTGATGTTGCCGGCAGAATAAAGAAAAGCAGCCTCAGCTGCATTAATAGAATGTTGTATCTATGCTAGAACAAAGGAGGTGACAGCCCTGTCCTAATGGACCGGACTGCCACCATACTATGTTGACTTCTGGGCAGCTCACTTTGAGAGTCTGCTAGTTATTCTCCGTTTCTCAACACTTCCACTATGATCTACTCTCTGCACTGCTCTGTGCCCTAAGGGAGCTGACCCCGACTTATTGCATCACCCAGATTCCCTTGCCCTGGTGACTTCCCACTGGGTCTGGCCAATGGGAAGCACCAGCAAGAGGTTCAAGGGCCAGAAGAGAGAGAACATGCAAGTATCTCTTGCGCCACTGTCTCCCTGCTCCATCTCCACATTTCCGACAGTGGTTGTGTCCCTCTACAGCTACAGTTCCTATCAGGCAGCCCCCCTTCCATAGCTCCAGCTCTCAATGGGTTGCGGTTTGCTCCCCTTGCCCTTCAGGCCTAGGGGTGGTAATGGCTTCCCCTTGGTGGTAGCTCCTGGGTGTCTCAGCATCCTTCTGGGTTCTCTTCACCCTGCCCACACCTCTGTAAATAGTCCCTTCATCACATTATTTTCAAAATCCCAACTAATGTGTCCTTCTGTTTCTTGCAGGGACCCTGACTGAAACTGAAAAGATAGGATACCAGGGGGCCATGAAGCTCATCTGTGAGGACCAGCTACAGGAACAGAGGATGTTTGGACTGATCAAGGGACTCCACAAAACAGGTTGGTCCACTTGGAGAAAGTGAAGAGCCACCGTCCCACTCGTTCTCCTGGCTGCATGAACAGAATAGTAGTACATACAGAGAGACCACCTTTGAGCTCAATATAAAGTAAACTTTTCTAAAGAGTTGGCAAAGTGGGGTGAGCACTTCTGGTAGGTCATGAGCTTCAGTAATTCTGAGTTGCCCAGTCTCAAGCTGGAGAGCCCATATCAGGAACACTGTAGGAAAAAGTTACAGGGATACCTAGGAAAAGACTCTCCAATCCAGGGTTTCACAATTTGTTACCAACTACACACTACTCACACAACGGTTTTCTGAAATAAGCACACTGGGGGGAGGGCGGGGACATTTTGGGGGATATGTTTTGCTACTTCTCAATTCAATATAGAGAATAGAAGTCTAGTTCTTTGTATCAAGTTTGATAATTCTCAACACTGAGTTCTTTTTCATGCTTTAAGATAACTCAGGAACATGAAACTTATTTTACATATCATCATCACAAACTTAAAAATGTTTATTCCCAAACCACTGAAGTCTATGAAATAAAAAATTTTTTTAACTAAGCATCTTCTACCTACACACCAGTCACTAGCCCTTTTTCCGAACTGTCACCTCATTATTCAAAATAAAAATCAGGATGCTACAAATAAATGGTGGAGAGGATGTGAAGAAAAGGGAACCCTTGTCTACTGTTGGTAGGAATGTAAATTGGTGCAGCCACTTTGGAAAACAGTATGGAGGTTCCTTAAAAAACTAAAAATAGAGCTACATATGACCCAGCAATTCCACTCCTGAGTATATATCTGGAAAAGATGAAAACTCTAATTCAAAAAGATACATGTACCCCAATGTTCATAGCAGCACTATTTACAATAGCCAAGAAGATATGGAAGCAACCCAAGTGCCTATCAATAGATGACAGGATTAATAAGATGTGGTGTAAGAGAAAAACAAATACCGTATGCTAACACATATATATGGAATCTAAAAAAAAAAAAAAATGGTTCTGATGAACCTAGGGGCAGGACAGGAATAAAGATGCAGACGTAGAGAATGGACTTGAGGACACGGGGAGGGGGAAGGGTAAGCTGGGACAAAGTGAGAGAGTAGCACTGACATATATACACTACCAAATGTAAAACAGATAGCTAGTGGGAAGTAGCTATATAGCACAGGGAGATCAGCTCCGTGCTTTGTGACCACCTAGAGGGGTGAGATAGGGAGGGTGGGAGAGAGATGCAAGAGGGAGGAGATATGGGGATATATGTATACATACAACCGATTCACTTTGTTATAGAGCAGAAACTAACACAACACTGTATAGCAACTATACTCCAATAAACATGTTTTAAAAAAACCAGAAGAAGATGTGGTGTATATATACATATACAGCGGAATGTTACTCAGCCATAAAAAAGAATGAAACACTGTCATTTGCAGCAACATGGACGGACCTAGAGAATATTAGGCTTAGTGAATTAAGCCAGACAAAGGCAAATACTATATGATATCACTTATATGTGGAATCTAAAAAATAATACAAATGAATGTATATGCAAAACAGAAACAGACTCACAGATATAGAAAACAAACTTGTGGTTATCAAAGAAAAGAGAGAAGCAGGGAGGAACAAGTTAGGGGTGTGAGATTACAGATACAAACTATTATATATAAAGTAGATAAGCAACAAGGATATACTGTATAGCACAGGGAATTATACCCATTATCTTGTAATAATCTGCAAAAAATACTGAATCGCTATGCAGTACACCTGAAACAAACACAATATTGTAAATCAACTATACTTCAATTAAAAAAAAAAAAAGGAGGGTTGGGTGGGGAGAAAAAAAAAAAAAAAAAAAAAAAAAAAAAAAGGATGCAAAATCTGCCCATGGGACAAAATATTTTACATGTAAACTGTCCTGGAAAAAAATAAGATCACCTCAATTCACCCTGGTGAGGAAAAGGAAATGGTTTTTGCGAGAGCCCTTAACTCTTGAGTTCACAGAAGGGTCAGAGCCCAGGACGCTACAAATGTGTGTGTCTAATCGAGGTTTCCTCCTTGGGTGCGAGTTTATCATTTATCACAAGGCGGGACCGCTAGGACAGCCACCTCTCCACTCATTCGTTCGACAAACATTTGGTGTCGATCTACACATTAATAGAGCCCTGCTGGGCCCTGGGAACGGACGAGAGATCCAGAGGCCAAGGTTGCTATCGTACACTTCAGCAGGTCTAGGAAATGATCTGATTTCAAAGACCAATGAAGGCAAAGAGCGAGAGTGACGGCGCCCAGAAAAGTTTCAGAAGAAACTTGGAAACTGCCAGCCTTCGGCGCGGAGAAGGCGGGGACTCGGGACCCAGGGGAGGACGCCGCCTCCGGGCTGGCGGGCCCGGCCGCCTCCTCGGCCCCCGGCCCAGCGCGGGCGTCGCCTGATTCCAGGCCCGAGTCGCCACACCCGATCGCCGCGGGGCCCAGGAGGGCAGCGCCCGGGCGACCCAGAGCTGGGCTGCGACGAGGCCCGGCCCCGTGAGACATTCCCGGTCAGCGCGCGCCCGCACCGCCGCGCGCCCCCCTCCCCGGCGCCGGGCACCCGCGGCGCGCTCCCGCCCTGCCCGAGGAGCCCCGGCCCCTCGGCCCCCCGCCCGGCCGCTCGCCGGCCCAGGCCGCACTCACCCTCCTTGGCTTTCTTCCGCCGGGCCAGAGTTCCTCCGAGTTTCCCCAAGAAGGAGTCATCTTTCTTCCGGGACGGGGGCGACTTGGGAGTGGGGGACTTGGGGACAGACGGCGACTTCTGCGGGGAGGTGGCCATGGCGACGAAGCGGGCAGCCGCGGGCCGGTCGGGACGCAGAGCGGGCGCCGGGCGGACGCGGCGGGCGCGGCGGGACTGAGGCTGCGGCTTTCCAAACGGAAGCGGAATTATTCCAAGCATTTGAGGCAGCTCACGCTCGCCTTTCCCTTCCCTCTCTCCCTCCCTCGCGCCGCCCTCCGCCCTGAAAGGAGCTGCGCGCTCGGGGCCCGCGCCCCGCCGCTGCCCGGAGCAGGGAGGATGCCCCAGATCTGCCCCTTGCAGGACGTGCGGCCTTACCTGTTTCGATGTGTGTGACCCTCTCAGCCTGGGAGCCCTGGAGCCTGGAGGCCGCACTTGCCCCGGCTCCGCACTCAGCAGAGCTCCTCGCTCCAACCCGGGGTTCAGTGATTGCTGAACTGAACCCACCTGCTACTCTGTCTCCCGCTGATTTGGCCCGGCTGCTGGGTGAGGAGCTCGCTCCTCCCCTGCATTTCTAAGTGTAGTTATTAGGCCCGTGTCTTGTGCCCATGAAAGAGAGTGAGTCTGCTCAGGAAGAAATAGAGGGAACCAAAATGTGTTCGGGCCCCGCCAGCTGGACACATCCAGCTGTTCCTGCACTTATCCATGGCTGTCAACCTCCTCTTCACCCCCATCCAAGAGTGAGAAGTTTGAAGTTCATGAGCACAGGCCAACACCTAGAGACATGTGTTTCTAGCAGCTCAATGGCTTGTACAAAGGAGGATCCCAAATGTAGGTGGAAACATGAATGGGAAGGTACATAGGCTCCTGTGAGAACCGCCTCCCCACCCCTCCCCCGCCCCCAACTTATCTTGCCTAAATAAAAGCGACAGAGTGACAACCAGACTCATTGGGGATTACAGGGGAGGGGCACAAAAGCCAGCATTTCAAGGACTCATGCTGGAAATGATTAAAAGGCACGTTTTACTGTGCTTGGCCACTTGAGGTTCTCACTTGGGCTCCCCTGGCTGTCTCCGGGTCTCTCTCTTTTTCTCACACACACACACACGCACACTCACACAACCCCTTGGCAACTGTTTCCTCCAAGTAGCTACAGCTGATTGACCCTGAGTGATCACCTGACCCAAAGGGCCCTAATGCTTGACTGGAGAGCAGCCAATCAGATAGTCTCCATCAAGAATCTAAGCTAGAGACAGTTGTCAGAGGTCCAGCACTTAGTGATGATAATGCAGACTCAAGACTGGGGGCGTCCATTTTTAGCCACAGGCCTGCCGATGAGTAGAGAAACAAAACAGTGGAGCAACGAAGTGTGCTCAAGAAGCCTTGTGGTCTGAGTAATGAAAAGCCGTGGGAGTAGCTGCCTGGACCTAGAACCTCTTCTGAGGGCCTACCTGTAGTTCTCAGGAGGGCCAGCTGTGCTTCCTTCCTAGGACACCTTCCTAAAGCCTTGTAATGACCCATCCACCTTTACTTGAGCCAGTCAGCCAACTAACAAGCAACGATTCCTGAGAACATAAATTTAACAAGGTGGTCCATAGATTCTCAGCAGATGTGTGTTCATCTTGTCTTTGCTTAAGAGTGGTAATTTTACCTTTTTTGAAAGTTATGCTTTAGCTGTTTCCTCTTGCCTAGTAGAAAGCAGAGAACTCACAATGACTGCTAGAATTTTCACGTGGGAGATTACAATAACCACCTGCTCCCACACCACCACCCTGATAAACCTTAAAGACATGTTGAAATGTCAAAGTAGAATCTTGTTTTGATTACATCATTCATAATTCTTGTTCAGGGTATTTTATACATAAGGATATGTCCAAAATCTGATCTCCACCCTCAGAACTCTTATCGGGGAATCATGAGACACACAGCTCAATAGCTGTGTGATTGAGCTGTGTGAACTTGGACAAGTTCACTCCCATTTCTGAGTCTCTTGTTTCTTCATCTACAGAATGAAGTGGTGGGAGAGCATAATGGTTCTCAAACCTGACTGTGCTTCACAATCCCTTAGGGAGTTTGTTACATTCGTGGGCCCATCTCTAGAAATTCTGATTCAGTACATCTGAAGTGAAATCAAGGGATAGGTATTTTTTAACAGGGATTAATTACATCAGGTGATTTTGATGTAGCTGATTCATGCACTGATGTTCGGGCACCTAGAACCACTTCCAGCTCTAACGTTCTGTGGTTCTCTATTCTTCACCAATTGCTGATCTCTGTATGCAGGGCTTAGGTTCTAAATACGACATGGTCAAATTTATACATGGAGATCTCTTAAACTGCTCACTCATGCTTTTGCATCTACAATCCTCTTTGGTAATTTTTATGCATACTGAAGTTTGAAAATGACTGAGCAAGACTAAATGGAGGAACAAACAAAGGCTTGACTGTTGGATGCTAGCTCCCAGGAACTACCAGCAAAATAAGGTGTAGAGAAGGCAAAGCTGAGTTTATTGTACACCATGGTAAGGAGAGTCCTGCCTTGGCAGAGTCTTAGCAGCATCTTGGACTAGGGGAGAGCACAGCAGGGATATTTATAAGGTTTTGGAATCTGGTTTAAGGCAGGTCTTTCAGTGGGGGTAGTGCTTGATTAACTTTGGCTAAGGATTGTAATATACTAGGTTGGGATTGGTGGACACAAGGCAAGATTTTCAAAGAGTCTTGGAGGGTAAATAGTCTTTAATGTTATCTATTGAAAAGTTTAAGTGTTTTATGTTCATTTCAATGAGATTTGGGGGGAAGTTCTTGAACAATAAAGTTATTTGTAACTTTCGTCTTTCTATGCAAGAGTTTTTTTGAATAGTTGAAGTTATGTTGATAAAGACAGGGGACTGGTAAAGTCCCGTTAAGGTGACAGTTACCTATATGGGTATGAGTGGATTCTAAGGTCTCAGAATTATGCAGATGTCTTGTTATTCAAACTTTTCTGCCTCTTAGATAATTATCAATCTCTCTTGAAAGGCCAAGTGGAATGGATGGTGAGTTATAAATCAGTGCTATTCAAAGTGTAGTCTGAAAACCAGTATTGTCTGCAAACTGCTGTTAGTCCTTGATGATCTAAATATAGAAACTAGAGTGTTTAGAAACTTTTATACAATTTAACAGTGCAATTTTATATTTATTATTTTTTATTGTATTTTACAAAAATATTGATCTGTGATGGATTGCACCTTCACCATAGATCGTTTGAAAAGCACTGTTCTAACTTGCTCTGGTTTGCTTACAGATTTTTATATACTCTCTTTTGATAGTATGCTTTTATAGTCCTTATGGATATGAATTGATTGGGTGTTTGTTCAAAGGTTAAATGACATAATATATTGGAAAGCACATTGCCTGGGGCCTGGCACTGAAGAAGAGAGAATCTAAATCTAGCTTAATCAGGGACACACACCGCAGGCTGTTCATTGATAAGATGCAAAGAAGAACCTGCACCAGCTCCCTCTAATCTAAATTGAGATTTACAATCATGGCCCCACTGACCAGCTGCCCCTCTCATGCTCGGTCATTGGTTTCATCTTACCCAGGTGTTACATGATAAGGACAGCCTCATGAGTTACATGTGTGTTGCTGTGAGACTCTGCTGACTCTCTAGGCCAGTCTCTCTTCGAAATGTATACCTAAGCAAACTGTCCTGGGAGAGAATAACTCAGATTCCAGTCCTAGCTCAGTGGCTAGATGACCTTGGACAAATATCTGCCCTTTCCGTACTTTCATTTCCATCATCAATAAAGTGAAACCAAGGTAGTTCCAACTAACTGAACATCCCACTTATCTTATGATCGACAGTTTCAATCTAGGTTATACCCAACAGAATGAGTACATTTGTGTACCCGTATACATGTTCTAGAAGATTCATAGCAGCACCATTCAAATGCCTGTTAACAGTTGAATTGATAGGTAAATTGGGATGGTCACACAATGTAATGTTATACAGCAATGAGAATGAGCAGTTTGCAACTACAGAAGCAATAGGAATGTCCTTCACAATATAATGTTAAGTGAAAAAAAATTCAGACACAAAAGAGCATATGCTGTATCATCCTATTCATATGAAGTTCAAAAAACAGGCAAAACTAGTCTCTGATGTTAGAGTCATGGTAATGATTAGGCTTGGGAGGGGTGGTGAGTAGAACAGGGAGGGGGGAAGGTATGAGAGAGGCTGCTGGAGCTGGTGATGCCCTGTTTCTTGATCCGGGTGCTGGTTACATGGGTGTATTTACTTTGAAAATTCATGGAGTGTTTACTTGATAATTTGAGCAATTTTCTGTAAGTATATTGTACTTCAATAAAAATTTACACACTTATCACAAAAATGACTGATTTTTTAAAATGAAGCCATGGGATTGCATGCTCTGTAGGGTCCCCTTTATGGTCTCCTTCTCCAACTCCCATGTTTAACTTATGAGCTGTTCTGATCATCTAACCCTTGAGTAGGATGAAACCGATGACCAGTGGCCCACATCACTCAAAAATCCACTCAAACTAGGGCAGTTCTGTCCCCAGACCTTCCCTTAGAGGACCATTTTTCTAGCTAAGCACGTGCAGCCCTCAGTCACCCAGCATTGTTCCTATTCTGGTCCCCTCAGCAATTTCAACAGGTAGGGCTTTGTGCTTTACAAGGCAGGACCATGTCATGGTGAAGGTCTGGGGTTCAAATTGCCATTCAGCAGCCAAATATCTGTATAATTTAACCTCTCTGTGCCTCAGTTTTCTCATCAAAATGAGTTCTCTCCTCATAAGGTTATTGGGACGATCAAGAGAGTTAGTATAAATAAACTACTCAGCTCAGTGCCCAGCAGGTAACAAGTCTTAGTTCAATAAATATTCGTGGGCTTCCCTGGTGGCGCAGTGGTTGAGAATCCGCCTGCCAATGCAGGGGACACGGGTTCGAGCCCTGGTCTGGGAGGATCCCACATGCCGCAGAGCAACTAGGCCCGTGAGCCACAGCTGCTGAGCCTGCGCGTCTGGAGCCTGTGCTCCGCAACAAGAGAGGCCGCGATAGTGAGAGGCCCGCGCACCGCGATGAAGGGTGGCCCCCGCTTGCCGCAACTGGAGGAAGCCCTCGCACAGAAACGAGGACCCAACACAGCCAAAAAAATAAATAAATAATAATTAAAGGTGCTAATAATTAAAAAATAAATAAATAAATATTCGTTACTAGTATCTCATTTGAGACTCATATGATATTATCGTTACCTCCATTACACAGATGAATAACTTGAAATTTGGAGAGTTTAAATTTGCTTCAGATCACATAGCAAATAACCGAGAGGATAATACTATAGCCTTTAGAATCTGTTCTGCCAAAGAGTCGTAGAATCTACAGTTTTCAGCTAGGATTATAGTCCTTCAGAATAAAGACTATATTTCCCTGCTAGGTGTGATCACATGACTAAATTTCGGCCAATGAGATGTAAGCAAAAGTGTTACATGACAGCTCCTAGGAGTCCTCCTAACAGTAGATGGGAATTGGATGTTCAGCTTCTCAGACCATCATACTATGCGATACAGGCCAAGCCTCCCACTGAGAACAGCTGGAAAAGCTGGACAAAATGTAAACTAAATCTGTTTGAGAGCACTGGAAAGCTGACGGAACTTACAGGGCCAAGATCTCGGAGAAGGAGGAAACCCAGAGAGGTGAGCCGGTCACTTGGGACTACTTTCCCCCTAGCGGCACCTGCCAGTTTCAGAGGCAGCAGCTGAAGAGGTTGAGCAGGGCAGTTGCCAACCTCACAAGGGTAGACAGACAAAAGTTCAGGTGGCACCAAACCGGGGGCCTCTAGTAAAGCCCCCTCGCTCTGGTTTGGGACTCCAAAAGATTTCACTCTAGTAGACAAAGAGAAAAGAAAGGCATTTTCAGTTAAAAAAAAAAAAAACACAACTGAGAAAAATTATTAATAAATAGCAGATCCAAACAAAAGGAAATACTAAAGTGGATGGCGGAAGGAAAATTGTTCCAGATGGAAGAAGAAAGAACAAATAAAAGGGTAAATATACGGGTGCAGCTAAAAGAATATTAACTACATAAAATGACAATAATAATGTCTTACAGGGTTTAAAAATATATAAATCAAATTAAAATGCACAAAAGCAAAAGCATTTAAATTGGGAAGTGAGTAAATGAAGGTAAGTTCTAAGATCCAGGCATTATCTGTGAAGAAGTAAAAGTAACAATTTATACTGGACTTTGATAAATCAAGGAATCATGTTGCAACCTCTAGGGTAACCATTAAAAGAATAGTAAAAGAGTAACTACTAAGATAATGGAGAGATAATTGGAGTCTGTGTGTTCCATTCAGACAGATTTCGTAAATTGTGGTTATATGTCATATTTAAGGCAACTTATCTTTTCCATTCTGTTTTATTTTGCTGTGTTCCTTTTTTGTTGTGTAGGTTAAAAACCCAGGATAGAGGTAAACTAAGCATCTCAAATCAAATTAAGGTAAAATTCAAACTGGAAGAGGCTTTCACTGGGGAAAGCTTCACATTCCCCAACTGTGAATACCATATGTTATGGGTTGAATTGTGTCCCCTAAAAAAGATAAGTTGAAGTCCTAACCCCTAGAACCTTAGAACATGAACCTTAATTATTTGGAAGTGGAGTCACTGCAGATGTAACTAGTTATGTTAAAATAGCATGTTAGGTCATACTAGGTGGGCACCTAATCCAGTAAGACCAGTGTCGTTAGGAAAGGATGGAATTTAGACTCTGACATGCACAGAGGAAAGATGATGTGAAAACACATGGGAGGAAGAGGCCCACTGGAATTGTGCTGTCACCGCCAAGGAATGCCTGGGGCCACCAAAAGCTGGAAGAAACCAGAAAATACCCTCCCCTAGGGGCTTGAGAGGAAGCATTGCC
Organism: Balaenoptera musculus; assembly: GCF_009873245.2. Classification (NCBI taxonomy): domain Eukaryota; kingdom Metazoa; phylum Chordata; class Mammalia; order Artiodactyla; family Balaenopteridae; genus Balaenoptera; species Balaenoptera musculus. Next base: position 65,685,280 of record NC_045792.1, on the reverse strand, counting down.
TGGAAGTCACCTTCATTTTGGACTTCTGGCCTCCAGAACTGTGAGAGAATAAATTTCTGTTGTTTTAAGCCACCCAGTTTGTGGTGCTTTGTTACAGCAGCCCTAGGAAACTGATATACCATCTAAGGGACAATATGGGAGGCGCCTGCAGATCATGAAGAGGGTTTTACAAAGGGTCTGGATCCCAATTAGTCATTGGAGGTTGTTTGACCACATCAAAGCAGCGGGATCAGGGGATGTGGAGAGAAGCTAGACAGAGCCTCTTGGAGACCTCTTTAATCACTGAAAGCAAGGTATGCTCACGGGATGAAAAGAATGTGTGAAATCAAATGGTTCTGGACTCAGAGCCTTAAGTGAGAATTCTTATTGCACATCCCCCCAGGAACTCTGGGATATTAGCAGTGGCCTTCGAAGACCAGGCTGCCAGTGGGCATGTCCTTCAGGGGTCCTCCTTGCTGAGGGCAGGGGTGGGCAAGGGCTTCTCTAGGTGACCAGGGAAGGCATTGGGCCGGGGGAAAGTCGGCAGACCTCAGCCTTGGTCTGTGACCTGGTGGACTGAGGGTGGGAATGTTTTTGAGGATCTCACAGATGATGCTATTCAAATGGCCTCTGATCCAGCCATGGTGGAATGTGTCCCAAGTTCCTAGAGACAGGTGACCTGCTTACCTATTCTTCAGGTGCCTAGGAATGAAGTGTAAACATTAGTAGGGGGATTTCCTCACCTGAGCATGATAGCTGAGCATCACCTATGTGTAGAGTTGAAGCCACGAAAATCAGTGGCTCCTACTTGAGTTATTTAGCAGAGGACTGGAGAACCCTCCAGAGAATCAGCAGCAGGGGTGAAGACTTTAAGGATAGAAAGGGGCAGTTGTCAGCCGCTTCAGACTCAGCCAGGCAAGAATACCTGGGGTTCCAGTGATTCTGTTGGTGTGGTCTGTGTCACAGGCTGCCGAGATTATTCCCAAGGTCTCCCCTACCCCTTCCCAGGGCAGGTAATCAGGGGAGCAAGGTCTTCTTTGTCACGGATGTAATCCGTTGTAATCCACCTTCTTCCCACACCCACCTCCTTCCCACACTCACCTCCTTCCCACACCCACCTCCTTCCCACACCCACCTCAAGGCTTGTGTGGTCTGCAGAAGCAAGAGTCTCTGCTTTCATCTTTGCTGGGGACGATATTAAGGCTTTTCATACTTAAATGTTTCCTTTTAGGGAGGAAGGTTAGAAGTATTACACATGATGGTGAGATGCAACCGAATCACCAGGGCCAGAGAGTGTCTTCAAGGTGTACTTGAAGAATCAGTGGCCAAAAAGATCTGTAAGAGGCTGGGTATTTGGTCAGCAGAGGCCAACTCAGAGAGAGAGTCCCAAAAGGTAGGTGACAATGCTCTGAGAAGTGCATTTCTTGGTCTTGTTTACTGCTTACATCTCCTCTTGTGGAAACTGCCCATTCTTTTCTGTTCTGCTGAGATCTGAGGTATCGTTTTCTGTTTCTGCTGTTGGGATTTGAACAGTTTGAGATTCACCATGGCCATCCCGACTATAAAGTTATAGGCTAGCCATTTCCATTTAAAAATTGGAGCCTATATAGGGCAGACTCACCCTTGTAAGGAACCTGCAAGGTAGGGAGGAGGGGAGGGAGGGAGGCAGGGAGAGAGGAAGGGAGGAGAGAGGATCAGCCCCATTTCACAGATGAAGACACTGAGGCACAATTGAGTTGTTCAATATCATCCAGTGAGCAGTGGCAGAGCTGGAATTTGAGCCCTGAGTTAGTGACTCATGCTCAGCTTACCATGTTTAGAATAATTATACTTGTTGATTTTTTCTTGAGCTATTGATTTGTTTTCAAATCACACACTTACGGTTTTGGGACTACCACACACACACAAACACACACACATACACACACACACACACATTTCCCCCAGATTCTTAGGGAACCATTTTCTGTTATTCTGGGGATAGGCAGGGGGCTGAATTCTCGTGCCTCTAGTGTATTGGGAACTGCTGCCCTGTATTAGGTTATTTCAGTGTCACACAGGCCCACGAGTACTGCTTCCCAGTGACCCCTGTATTGCTCCACACCCTCCCTGCTCCTCCTCCCCACCTCTGCACACTCTCCCTAAGGACCCGCAGAAGCCACCTCACTCTCAGCTGGTTCCCAGCACACTCCCTGGTCCTTCCTCTCCCATCCCCTTGGCCCTGTGCTCTTGGCTCCCTACCCTTGGGACTGGGGATTGGATTGTATAGTGCAATTTCGGGCAAAAAGTCCCCTGGGGGGTGGGTCCACGGCAGTGCGTCAGCAGTACCTGATCCCCCAGGATAAACAAGGTGCCTGTTCCTAGGGTATCATAGTTACTGTAAGATTTTTGTGAGCAGTGGTGGAGGTTAGGTAATTTAACTGTTTAAACGATTGTTTTTGTGTTTGAGTATATATAGATGTAGAACAGAAGGGGAAAAAAAAAACACTTCAAAGTGGCAGCTTGGGCTTTTAATGCCAGATTTCCCTGAGCAGTGCTGGGCACTGGTGTGTTGGGAGACGGTGGCAATGAGAACAGATCTAGGAAAGGAAGGGAAGGAACAGGTAAGCACAAGGCACAAGTCTGGGTGGGGACACAGAGAGAGGTCATACAGCCTGGCGTCAAGGGCCTGGGCTCTAGAGGCCGACATCTGGGTCCAGCCCCAGTTTCACCACTTTGTACCTGGACTACCAGGTGAGCTCCTGGGCCTCTGTGTCTCCGTCTCATCATCTCAAAATGGGGCAATGTTTATCTTAAGGATTTTGTTTTCAGGATTAAATGGAATAATGCACCTACAGAGCTTATTACAGCACCTGGCGGGTGAAGTGAGCTGCATTCACAGGATCTATTACCATTATCAGGGTCAGAGGGCTCCTCAGGGGAGCTGTGACAGCATAGGTCTTGCTTTTTTTGTTTCTAGAAAGGAGCTGGGAGAGGGAGTGAGTGTCAAATTATCAATCCTGCCCTGAAGGCTGAGGGGTGGTGAGAGTCAGCTCCCCACCAGGTCAGCTCAAGGCTGAGAGTCTGTAGCTCTGTGGGCAAATGAGCCCCAGCATGGGCACAAGGAAAACTTGCAGAATGCCATGGAAGGTGGCTGGTCTTTCCCTTGGCATGTTAGCGCTTGTGAAACAGGAGCTCTCTTCTGCAGTTATGTTTACTTTCTGTTGACAGTCAATGTAAAAAATGAATCATTTCAAATATTCCACCAGCAGACAAAAGCTTCCAAACAATGGGGGAACTCAGTGTGAAATGATGGGGACCAGACACTTGATTCACCTGATGCAGCAATTCTGGTGAATCATGTGCTCACGTTTCATGAATTTGCAATGCCGGGATTAAGAACAGAAACAAACAAATAAACCAAAAACTTCAGTCCTGAAAGAGTGTGAGTTGAAGGAAGGGGCCAGCTCCGTGCAAAGGGGAGTATTCCTGTTGCGTGAATGAAATACAAAACCGGGTTGTATCAGGTAAGAGAAATGGGAGCTGGGACAGGAGAGGCCCCCTCTCTCCCCCTCCCCAGCTCTGAGAACAGCTTTCTTTGTTGAGAGAATACACCTGAGGCAAGCCTTCTTCACTCCTCCTCCCACTCACATCCAGGTAAGTCCTGCCAGGTGCCCCGGTGGGAATAAAGCATCCAATGATAATTCACAGACTCCTACATGAAATCAAAGCTTTGCTCACGTCCTTTCACTGGAATAAAGAAATGAAACGGACGCTGCCCTCAGAGGTGCCAGACCAAACCCGCATGTTTGGATTCTTTCTACAGAAAACCATTTATTTTTGGTTCATTTCAGTACTTATAGCAGTGCACATGTAACACATTTCAATCCACGTGAATAGTTCCCAATCGTTGGAGCAAATTAATCTTTCACAAGCCACTCAGCAGTGAGGTTAGAAGATAAACAGTAGGTGAAATAGTACACACTCCTCTGTACGTGGACCTTCTTATTACAATAAACTCCTACATTTGAGCTCACTACATCCAATGACTGCCACTCTCTCCGTTCATGTGGCAGCCCCAGCTGCCCCCTGCCACCTCTGCCCTGCTGAGGGAGTTCTCTGATCAACTGCCTGGGTGAGACATGCTGCCATTTTCAGTTTGGAAGGAAAAGCCTGTAAATCTGCTTCCTGGGAAGACAGACATTGCTGAATTGTCATCTGCCTCCAGAATGCAGAAAACATCAATTTCATTGCAGCTCATCAGAGCTGGAAACACCTGCCACTTCCTTTCTCAGTTGCAATTAATATGCTGCATCTCTACATCCACTGATTCCAAGCAGCCTAACACTGCCAAAGTCCAGGTTTAAATGAAACAGTATAACCTGATATTATTTTTCACAGTTTTAGAAACATGAACTTACTTGTGTTTTTATTGCCAAAGAAGCACTACAAATAGTTGGGGAGATAAGTCTTTGTGCTTGAGATAAATGTGAGAAGAATAGGTTGATGATTATAATAAAAATCGTTCTTTATTTTTTGCTTATTTATTTGGGAGTTGTACTCGTTTATCTTTGTATTTACTTGCGGGTGGAGGAATAATGTTCTTTCTGTATCCTTACATCTAGCACAGGGCTGCTGAATCCCACAGGTATTTGGAAGACGTTTATTAAACAAATAAATAAATGAATGGTTTGGGAGAGCAAGCTTAAGAACGGTCCTCTTGGTCCAGCTTACGTAAAATTCTGAAGTTTTAATTGTGAGCCTTTTGGTTTAACTTAGAAGCTGTGTGAGACTATGAAATGTGACCTGAGGCTGGGGCTTTCTGTCTCATTCAGAGTCCTAAATGGCTCAGCCTTGATCACAAGTGTTATTTTATGGGAAAGTGAAGGTTCCGTCTGTTTTCATCATTATCCTACCCATACTGTATACACAGAAACTGTCTTCAAATGGTACAATATTTTACCTTTTGAGGGTCTTAGAACTTTCTCTATTGCAATCATTTAACATAGTTCAACAGCCACAATATTTGTATCCTTTTGGAAATGATCATTAAAATGGTTTTTAAGTACTGGGAAAACTGAAAGCCAGTGTAAGTAGAAGGCTGTTAAATATGAGGTTTATGTTTTAACTTGGCCAGATAAGACTCGCCTTAAACCACAGAACATAATCTCTGGAAGAGAGAGTGAACAAATTGCTTCTCTCATCTATCAACAGAATACTGGGGCCAAGAACCACCTTCTTTCTTGGCCCTCTTGGGAGAATCTTTCTTTTAAACCAAAATAGAATTAAAATAAGTGGCAATTAATCCTTTTGCACAAAAACAACCCAGACACTACACATTTGAGCATCATCTGTTAAACGTATGCAAGCATCAAATGGTGACTGGGCTTGAATAATTCTACCCATTCTAGAAGGAAAACTGAAGTTGTGTATCTTTCTTAAAATGAATTAACATTCCTACGCATCTGTAGTCTTACCTCTGAATGCCTGATGGCAGAAAATATTATCTTGGCTATCTCCATAAATCTTTAATACTATACAACTTATTGCCCCAAACCTCTGGGTTATTTGCATATTAAATAGCTTATACACCAATAGCTTAGTGCTAATAGGTCTTCTCCAAATTATAACACAGGAAAACCAGAATAATGAGGAAATCATATTAGCCATTTCCACCAAATATACAAATAAATAAAAATAGATAAATAGCCCTAAGTGGCACAGTTTTCAGAGAGAGAGAGAGAGAGAGAAAGAGGGAAATAGATGCTTGTATATATTTCCTAATAATAGAATTCAGGCACTAGAAGACCTGATTATTTTTTTTTTATTAATTTATTTATGGCTGTGTTGGGTCTTCGTTTCTGTGCGAGGGCTTTCTCTAGTTGCGGCAAGTGGGGGCCACTCTTCATCGCGGTGCGCGGGCCTCTCATTATCGCGGCCTCTCTTGTTGCAGAGCACAGGCTCCAGAAGCGCAGGCTCAGTAATTGTGGCTCACGGGCCCAGTTGCTCCGTGGCATGTGGGATCTTCCCAGACCGGGGCTCGAACCCGTGTCCCCTGCATTGGCAGGCAGACTCTCAACCACCGCGCCGCCAGGGAAGCCCCAAGACCTGATTATTAAAAGAAAAAAGAAAAGAAAAAGAAAAAGGAAGGAGAGAAGAAAGAAAAAGAACTACAACCTTTGGAGCTTGGTATATCCATGGAAAGGTTTCGTTTTAATACCACCCAAAATGTTGGCTGACTCGGGAAATCCAAGCACACTTCTAATTTCCGGCTTCTCAGCTGACCAGATTGGAGTGCGCGGACAGCACCTCAGACAAAAGTGGTTTATGGGTTGACTTATACTGAGGTAAGTTAGCTCTCCAGGCAGTTGCGAAGCACCATTTGTCCAACAATACATTTAAACACTTGCAGAAATGACAGGCCAAACATAAAACAGAGTTCTTCAGTCTGTCTCATGTCAATGATGGACTGACTCCTCAAAGAATCCCACTGAGGGAAAAACAATCAAATACTTTATGACAACAAATCACCATTTAAAATCTTTTCTTTGGTTCCCCTATGAACAGTCAAAATGTCCCAGGAATCATGTCAGTGCACAAACTCCATCTCCCAGCTTTCTTTTCACATTGAAAATGTCATCAAAAAATCCATTACCCAGTTTGGGATTTGGTAAATGGGACCACTGTTCCCCACTCCACCTTGAAGGCAGAAGTGGCCTTGTCTTGTCGTGGATTTCCTGGGCAACCCCTGGACACAGTGTCAGAGATGTTTCTCTGTTTAGACCGAAGACCACCACTGAGAAGCATCCCTCACCTGGATCACTAGAATGTTCGTTTTTAGTAGCAGCATCAACCTCACCAATATTTTATCAACAAATGAAAGAGTTTTATAATGCTTTCTGCCATTACCAATAGTTACAAAAAAGTGCTTCAAAATTATTCATTTTCTAGAAACGTTTTTCACTATGTTCCAGCGGCAATAAGGAGAGTGCTCTGGAGAAAAAAAAAAAAGCTTTTCTAAGCCAACAGCATTTGGTATTAACTAACAATCCTGCTGGTATGAAGTCAAAGTTTTATTTCCTTTTTTCCTTCTTTTTTTTAAAAAAAATAAAATTAAGGCTCAAATGTTCTATTAAACTCTCGTTGCTTATGTATATTATATTAAGGCTTATAACTACACCTGGTAAATTAAATTCACCCTGGATTGAATTAACACCTGCTATATGAATTATTTGCTTTATGTAATCAGTAATCTCAAGGTTTCTTCTCTTTCTCTGGAAACACAATTTAAATATTAACCTAATCTTTAAACTGCGGCTGCTTCTTTCTGACATTTGGAAACCGGTCATCCATGCAAAAAAAGGCAAATATGGATATATTAATGAAAAGGCAGCTTCTTAAAAACCTTTAGATGTGTAACTCAATGAATTTGGGAAGAGAAAAATGATGAAAGCAGCAGGAAAATCGATCTCTGTGTCACTTTCTACGGAAAACAGTGCTGATCATCTGCCACGGTCACCTCCAATTTAAGAGACCCACTGAAGTTCACTGCCAATTTCAAAAGAGTCTTTGTATTTTCTTCATTATAATCTCTGGAAGGATCTTGGGCAGCTGGAGTACATATGAGAGAACCTTAAATTCTTTTAAAAATATTGCAGCATGGTATAAGTTACGTTCCAGGTCTGACATATCCTGTGAAAGGAAGAAGGAGTGAGTGAAGGGTGTTTGGCCTGATCTGGTCCTCGGCTTGCTCCCCATGGGCCTTCCTCATGTCCTGCTCAGCTGACAGCCCCTGGAGAATACGAAGCTTTCAAAGTGCTGGTCTTCAGCCTTTTCTCTTATGCGTTGTTCCTCTAAGGAATCCACCAGTTTGTCCCTTTGCTCAATTACTTGCATCATCTCGGTGAGTATTTCTTGCTCCTCATTCGGATCATTCTCATCTTTCTGGCTCTCTACAGAAAAAAACAAACAAACAAAAATAAATAAAAAATAAAAACAAACAAAAACACCCACATTGGACTTCAGGTAAGACTTGACCCCAGGAGAACTTTTGGCATGGGCATTCTTGATTGTTCTGGACTTGTTCTGCCCTCTAATTCCCATGGAGAAAACAAGGAAATGAATTTAACACCAGGGACCTGCCCTCCAAGTCACAGATTAGAAAGGTGGGTGCTTTGTGCTGCTGTCAGCTCAGTTTTCATCTTGAGACTTTATATAAAGTGACAGGGAAAACCCCTTTGTGAGAAAAAGGAGTTAATACCAGCCAAGTCCGGCCAAGCCCTCCAACCTGCCCTCCCCTCACAAAAAAGAAACCAACAAGACAACACAAAGGCAGTTTCCCCTAAACATGTCTGAGCAAAGCGATCTGTGAGAAAAGTTTCTAAGTAAACCATCTGCATCAGTGGAAGCTATTTCAATGATGAGAATCCTTTTTTTCATTTGTAGTTAATGACAAATTGCAGCCCTTTGAATAGAGACCAGGCGGCAGCCAAGTGAGGTTATGGCTGGCCGCTAGGAGGATGTTTCCAGACTGTGACTGTGTTTCTCCCTGAGTACATGACCTTCTTCCTAATTGGCCTGAGACATTCGATTGCCTCAGGGAGACAAGATTTTTATGAAAGGAAGGAAAAGAGTAAGAAACAGGTAGTAATGACTTTCTGACACTCAAAATAGGATTTTAAAGGCAGATTTTAAGTCTTGTCAACCAGATTATTGCCTTGGGAGAAGACTCTATAAATTCTGTTAGCCCTTCCTATTTACCACACTGGGACTAGGCGGTGGGCCGGATACCAGAGCAGAGATGGTACCACTGTCTCTTGTATCAGGCTGAGTTCTGAGAACAGTGTCAGGAATAAGGTACATATGACAAAAGGGAAATAAAGAGGCACCATTCTCTTTGCAGCTCACGTTTGATGGGAGGGAGGACAGAGAGGCAGGAGAAGCTAAAGGTGAGAGCCCTGGGCTCCAGTCTCTCCGTTCTGGGCCTTGGAAGCCCCCAAAGAGGCAGGGAATGTCACATCATTTGATGGGAGCACTGGGGGGCTGAGGGACTCTTGCCCTGCCCGTTGCTTGGAACTATGGGAAGAGGCCAGCTGGAAAGGCGCCCTGTGTATAAACGTGGGACAGGTAGAACTTCACGATTGAGCAGAGAAGAGGGGTCTGGGTGTGGCTCCCCAGATCTTGATCTGCTGTGTGTGGCACACATTGGTAGAGCCTAGAAAAGTCCACTTGCCCCAGAGATGCAAAGGGAGCCGGCCACTGGGCCTGCCACGGGGCTCCCCATGATGAGGGATGGAGCGGCCCTACAGTGGAGACTGTCTGGCCGGGCTGAGCGGAGGGTGTGCTGAGGTGAGGCTGAGCGAGGCCAGGAGTGAGGCTCCAGGCACGCTGAGAGAATGGCCAGGCCATGGGTCAGGCCAGCCACACACCTCGGCTGCAAATGCCAGCAGAGACATTGGCAGCCTGATGACAGGAGATAGCTATGTGGGGGTCAATGAGTCAGAGAAACCCACACAGATTTCCAGTGCTGTGAAGTCACACAAACCTGCCTCTCGCCATTACCTGGAGGTCACCTTAAGAATCAAGCAGATGGAAGGGGTGGCAATCTGCAAGACTGAACATTTCATCCCCAAAAGACTGAGCATTTCCTAGAGGGACTGCATCAGCCTAAATTATTGCATCAGACTAAGTTTACCAGAGAGGGATAAAAAAAGTTCCCTTTCCTCCCTCCCTCCCTCCCTCCCTCCCTCCCTTCCTCCCTTCCTCCTTTCCTCCCTTCCTCCCTTCCTCCCTTCCTCCCTTCCTCCCTTCCTTCCTTCCTCCCTTCCTCCCTTCCTTCCTCCCTTCCTTTTCTTCTTGATAACTAGTGGTATGAAGGTTTCATGCAAGATGACAAGGCAAAATGAAGAAGCTATATTTTTTTGTACACCCCAGAAGAGTGAGAAGATGTATGACCATCATTCCTTAGTAAGAATTAAAAAAAAAAAAAAAAAAAAAAGATTCAAAAGTGACTAATGGAGTCTTTGGTGGTATGTATTTTACCACCCTGAAATGGAGCAAATTAAAATTTTTATGAGATGTATAAGTGAGATATTAGTTATATAGTATGGTTTGTTAATTTAGGTACACTTCAGTATTCATGCCCCTTATTTGATTATCAACACAGAAAAACTGAAATTCCTCTCTCAGTTTTGGTTTGTCAATGATGGAACCATCTGAGCCCCTTCTGACGAATAAAAGATGATGTATGCCACTTTTATCCATTCTGTAGAGAGCAGTTCTCTAAGGATTTTGTTAGAAACAGTTTTCTACTGCTGTAAAGAAACAATCTACAAAGAAAGAACAGGAGACCCCGAGTCTGTGATGAGCTGTTCCCAAGTGTTAGACCCATCATTTACGTTGAGCATGCTTTTTAAGTTCTCAGAGACTCAGTTTTCTAATCTGTAAAATGGCGATAAAATACCTAAATAAGAATGATCATGATGATAATGTCTCATATTTACTAAGGGCTTGCTCTGAAGCAGGTAACCCAGAGGTAGGTGCAATGTTCAGTCCATGAGGTTTACAGAAATGATTTAACTTGCTCTTTCAGACTTAGGTCTAAATGTAGGAAAGCCATGCACGGATCTGGCCCCACAAACATACAGGCACAGAACAGAGTGAATATGCCTCACAGGCTGGAGCCTATGAATGCATATATCAGTGTATGGTGTCGATTAAGTTTATCTCAACTCTCCCTCCTTCATGGTGGAAATAATTTTCTCATGTGTGATGCCCTGGCCCAGCCCATGGTGGGAAGGATACTTCCTTCATTCCTTTACGTTCCCCAGTGCCTGGCAGAACCAGGCCTGCCTTCCTCTGTGCTCCCAAAGCACGTAAGTCATGACCCTCATCTCACTGTGTCATAACTACTGGTCTGGGCGTCAGTCTCCCGAGTGAGGCCACAGTGCAGGGCTGCTCTTCTCCATCTGCCAGGTCCACTCTAGATTCTCAACAAATATTTGTTAAATGAATGGATGGATAAGTGAATGAATGCATGACTAAATGACTTTGCTCCTATTAGCACATGGGATGGAGCTAAACGCTGCTCTCACGGCCCCAGCGAATGAAGCTAAGACGGACTTGCTGTGCTCTGGTGGGGGCAGAGGAAGGCTGGCTTTGTGCCCCCTCTGACTTCCAGGCTGGTGACACCAGGCAGGAAGAGCGCTCCACTCTGCAATGTGCAGCATGTTCTGGTCAAGTGTCTTCATGGGGGAAAATGTCTTTAATGGCCCCAAACATATCACCATACTCACCCTCCTTGAGCATTTTTTCTCTTAATTTCTGCTCCAGTCTGCTTTGATGATCTTCTAATTCTAGTTCTCGGGCCCTGGGGATGAGAGAACGTTCAAACTTTGTAAATACTGGAGATCTGTGCAGAAATAGTGACTAACAAACCCATTGACCACAGCAACTGCGTTCTTTTTTCCTTATTAAGACTGGGGTCTTGGAATATCTCTAAACTGAAAGTTTTGCTGCTGCTACTGCTGCTGAGATATGCTGAACCCAAGAGACGATGGGGAGCAGCTGAAGGTTGTAATGTGCCCTCAGCAAGCTTTTGGAAGGCCACCCAGGACTGGATCGTGAAGAAATGACTCGAACAGTAGAAGCAATGACAATCTGAAACTCTTCTCTCTTTTAGGGGCAACGTGACTTCAAGTATCACCTCTAACAACTCCCAGATCTCTGACTGTGGTAAACAAGAAAACAAGGAGGAAACGGGAGTGAGACATTTTGTCCGGGTGGAGGCAGAATACTCAGACAACTATCCATCTGGTTGTAAGTGATGTGGGAAGAAGAATCAGCGACGTTTTGGAGGAGTCAAGCTGGAGTGCTGGGGACTCAAGTGTGTCCACCAACAGAACAGCAAAGTCAAGAAGTGAAGTTAGCTTTCGGTGAAGCTCAGACAGAACTTCATGACCTTTCCATGCCTGGGGACAGCCCATGTATGTCAGAGTATGTGTGTAAGCTTCCCACACGCTGGGCCGTGTGGTAATATGGAGGTTCCGCAAACCTTTGGGAGTGCAGGTCTGGCGTTCTCAGGAGAAACGAGGACCACAAATGGATGAGGCAGGGGTCAGAGGTGATAGGTGAAGTCACGTAATCTCTAAAAGGGAGGCTATAGAGCAGCGGTTCCCAACCTTTTTGGCACCAGGGACCAGTTTCGTGGAAGACAAGTTTTCCACGGACAGGAGTGGGGGCCAGGGGAGGGGGGGAAGGTTCAGGCAGTAATGTGAGTGATGGGGAGCGATGAGAAGTGGCAGATGAAGCTTCGCTCGCTCGCCCACCGCTCACCTCCTGCCTGCAGTGCAGCCCGGTTCCTAACAGGCCACGGACCAGTACCGGTCCACAGCCTGGGGGGTTGGGGACCCCTGCTATAGAGGACAAAAAGGTTTGAAGACAGGACCTTGGGAACACCTACATTTAGAAGCCAAACCAAAGAGGTAGAGCCAGGGAAGAAGCAAGCAAAAGGCTGGAAGGGTAAACAAGAAACGCAGCATCACAGAAGCCAAGAGAGGAAAGTTTTAGGAGAGAAGAGAGAGATCAAGGGTGTCCAGTGCTACAGAGACACTGAAGAGGGTGAGGGCTGAGTCTAGGTCCCTGGGTTTGACGTGGAGGGGGCCTTCCCTTCCAGCCGCACCTGCAGGCTGCATGTGTATCTGCTATAGCTTTGGGTCACTTTACTACACCCTGTTGTCCCTGTCGTTATTTTTACTACTTCTGCTATTATGTGGGCCAAGGTCCACGCTTTGTTCAATACTCTCCCTTTTGTTATTGACACTCAGTTTCCCTTGGCCCACTCTGGTAGCCAATGGAAACGCACCTCTCAGATCTTCCTTTAAGAGAGAACTCTGGAAGGAGTGCAGCGTGTAGTGAGCTGACTGCTGTAGCAGAATCCACTTCACTGTTGTGCTGAGGCCACACTGTCCCTGAGCAGCTCCAGCCAGTGAGCGAGCACAGTGGCGGTGCTGGAGCTGGGCCATTTCCGCCCCGCTTCGGACTCCTCGGATGGGCAGTCTTTGCTCTGGGGCTCCCTTCGCCCGGCTCAGATTTTCTCAGGGCTGCACTGCAGTCTGTGGCTCCTCCTGCCAATTCTCATTCCCTCCCCTCTCCTTTTACAGGTGTCAGGACTGTATGGGGTCTGAAGACTTCCCTCTCACTCCCACTGCCTTTCTCCTTTCTCCCAATACATCTCTCATACTTCTAATTCTGTCTTGGCATCTGCTTTCCCAAGGGACCCCAAATGACACACCCGTGTAAGACGTTTCTCCTGGTTCAGCCAGGTCGTTCTCCAAACTAAAACCTATCCTTTACCAGAGCTCCCACCTGCCTTTGTCTAGCTCACACGTCCGAGTTCTCCTCCTTGGCCTCGGTTGGAGGAGAAAGTTCCCTCCGACAGTGTACCAACGAGGGAAGCCACAGTCACTGAGCAGTCACTACACACCTGCCCTTCGCCGGGAGGGCCTGTGCACTGACTGTTCCTCCTACAAACCTCCGTGGAGCGCTTGCTATGTTTTCTCATCCCTCTCATGCTGTGTGCTTGCGTGTCTGTCTCCCCTGAAACCATGAGGTCTTCGAAGATAGGGACTATGGCCTGATTCATCTCTACTTCCACAGTACCCAGCACATTTCCTAGCACATGGAATGCGCTTGATACTTTTTTGTTAATGAACTTTACAATTCAGACCTGGACCAAAGGCAGACGATACGGTTGTATAAAAAGGGCTTTGTAGTCAGGCGGAGATGGACAAATTACTTAGTTGTTTTGAGTCTCAGCATGTACATCAATTTAAAAAAATAGTAATAATAAAAGTAATTGCTACAGATGAGCCCTTCTTCCCCATTCCTGGCATTTCCTTCATGTCAGTGGAGCTCAAGGAGTATAATTCCTGGCTTCTTCTCTCCACTTTCACGCTTATACTCACTCTCACCCCAGGGGAGGTAAATTTGGGAAGAACAGACTAGGGGAACTCAGCTCACACCCTTTCTCCCTGGGGATCAGCCTGCCTGCAGCAAACATGTGTTCTCTGTTACTCTGAGCCTTGCTATGGGTCTAGGGCAAGATTTCTCAATCTTGACACTATTGACATTTTGGGCTGGGTAATTCTTTGTTGGTGAGGGAAGCAGAGTGCCCTGTGCATTGTAGAATGTTCAGTAGCACCCTTGGCCTCTCCGCACTAGATATCACTAGCACCTCCCAGTTGCTATAGACAAAAATGTCTTCAGACATTGCCAAATATCCCTGGAAGGAGGAAGTGAGATGGAAATTGTCCCCAGGTGAGACCCACTGGTCTAGGGTAAAAGCCTTACCCCTAAGAAGCAAGTGGTTCACTACCTTTTGTGACTAGGTAACTGAGTGTGTCTAATTCTGGGGTTGGGTAGTATAGTAGGTTGCATGGTGAACTCCCAAAAGATATGTCCACATCCTAACCCCTGGAACCTTTGAATGTGACCTTATTTGAAAAAGGGTCTTTGTGGATGTAATTAAGTTAAGAACCTTGAGATAAGAATATTCTGGATTATGCCAGTGGGCTCTAAACCCAGTGACAAGTGTCCTTACAAGAGACAGAAGAGAAAACATGGACACACAGAGAAGGCTGCATGAAGACAGAGGGAGAGATTGGAGTGATGCAGTCACAAGCCAAGGGATGCCTGGAGGCACGTGAAGCTGGAAGAGGCAAGGAAGAATTCTCCCCCAGAGGCCGTGAAGGGAGCATGGCCTTCCTAACACCTCGATTGCAGACTGTCTTCCAGAACTGAGAGAGAATACATCTCTCTTATTGTAAGCCACCCTGTTTGTGATAATATATTAGTCCAGCCGTAGGAAATGAATATAGTTAGCAAGCCCACCTGGGCTCTCATATTTAGCCGAGCTAGCCATAATCAGTAATAAACACTATATTTTGATATTCTGGGTCAACTATTGACCCAATTGTCTTATTTCTCACCCGGCTCAGAACCCAGGCAGAGAAAAGAATTTTATTAGACCCCTTCAAAGACGCCCAAAATTAACTCTCAGGGTTGGGGTGAAAATGAAATAAGACAGCATAAGTGAAAGCACCCAGTACAACTTGTGGTGCTTGGTCAGTTTATATTAAATGTTACTTCCTTTCCCTCCAGAATGGTGACAGGTAGAATGACCTTCAACATTTTCAGAGTAAGATCCATCTCTACTTTCCGATCTCCCAGCCAGACTGCAACCTCTCATTCAGAGGACAGCCAGACCGATCTCCACCTTCAATCCATTAAAGCCACAAGGAAGTGGTCAGGCGATTTCAGCAAGCCCTTTCCATGATTCACACACAGAAGCCAGACACATGCTTCCCCATTGCAGATGTGTGACTGCAAGTGGGTCCCCCCTGGTGTGGGGGACAGGGATGGATTGAAAGTGTCTTATCCAAATACCCTCCAGCTCCAGACCCATTACCTGAAATCATTTTAGCCATAGGACTCCACAGCAGAGAACAGACAATTGAAGATTCTCTGCACTAATGCCAGCATGATATGCAAGACATCAAATGTCAATTTGTCTCAATCACAATTCTGTATGCACAAGAAGAAAAAATCCTGAGACTTCAACCTAGGAGGGTGGGCCACCCCACTCCCGCCCCTTTGCTTTTAGGCCTCACTGTTATCTGTGTTGCCTTACTTACATGATCAGTAACTCCGACTCATATCGCATTAATTTATTCTTCTCCAGAACCAGCTTAAACCATTCCTGCAAAAGCTGTGCTTCATCCTGTGTGCCTGAATCTGCTTAAGAAATCAACGGCAAATGGGTTAGATTGGCATTTCTCTTCCCATGATCAAACTGCTTTGGAGCTACTTTAGGGGGCCATGTTTGTAGCAAAAAGGGCTCTGCAGGCGCAGCCCCCTGACGGTCTGTTGATGCCTCGAGATCATGGGCGTGATAAATAAAACCCACCTGTGCATGCTCTGGGGGAGGTCCTCCTGGACATTTAGGGCATGAAAACTTCAGCTCCATGGGCCATATACCCTTGACAATGGCCTACCACTAATGATCCCTCTCCTGCCTATTTGTATGTCCTCCATAAAACTTCTATACAGGGCTTCCCTGGTGGTGCAGTGGTTAAGAATCTGCCTGCCAGTGCAGGGGACACGGGTTTGATCCCTGGTCCGGGAAGATCCCACATGCCGCGGAGCAGCTAAGCCCGTGAGCCACAACTACTGAGCCTGTGCTCTAGAGCCCACGAGCCACCACTACTGAGCCCACGTGCCACAGCTACTGAAGGCCGTGCGCCTAGAGCCCGTGCTCCGCAACAAGAGAAGCCACCACAATGAGAAACCTGCTCACCGCAACGAAGAATAGCCCCCGCTCACCGCAACTAGAGAAAGTCCGTGTGCAGCAATGAAGACCCAATGTAGCCAGAAACAATATATAAATAAAATAAAATAATAAAATAAATAAATTTATTAAAAAAAAGAAAACTTCTATACATTTGTGCATCACATCCTCCATCGAAGAAAACCCTAGTAACCCTGATGGTTACTATCTCCTTCTCTTCTTCTGAATCAAATGCCTACTGATTGTCCAGGTGGGGTGTGGCTCCCGTTATGGGGCAGGGAAGCTCACACTTCATTTAGTCACAGAGGAGCAGTAATTGGCATTTTGATTTTTTGCACAAAGCCAAATGATGGGGGAGAAAAAGGTATTAGCTTTGAATCTCGTAGGGAAAAAGTTATATCCGTTCACTCTTATAACTTAGATTATGACCTTTCTTCCTTTATTAAACAGAAGAATAACCATGAGAAAATTGACCCTGCTTTGAGATATTCAGTGTTAGATGCTAAATGTTTAGATAATAAAATGCTAAAATCTGGGCATGTTTGAGAAGCAGCAACGTGGGGCGGCTTTCTAGTATTTCACCCTGAAATGGGAACACAGGCTGTGTTGCAAAGCTCATGGCCATTCTCGAAGGATTTATCCTGAAGGGTCCCGTAGGTGGAGAGGAAAACAGGGCAGACAGAAGATGTGACCTTGGGCAAGTAGTTTAACCTCTCAGAACCTCTGCTTCTTCATGGGGTAAACTGAACAAGAAGACACACAAGTAATAGAATAATAATAATGAGCTGCTGTTTATAATTCAGGGTTACGTGCCAGTCGATGGGCTAAGTACCTTATATTCAACACCTCATTGAGTCCTCACAACAAACTCACCAGTAGGTTCTCTTATTATCACCACTTGATGGTTGAAGAAACAGAGGTTTAAAAGATTAGAATAACTTGCCCAAGCTCACATTTAGTAAGTAGCAGAGCTAGGGCTTGAGTTCAAGGAAGCCTTATCCTAAGCCCATACTCTTCACTGCTTGTATACCCCTCCCCCATCCTCATCCCTCCCTCCCTCCCTTAGGCCTGTAAGGTAAATAATGCTCCTAGCACATTGCCTTGCACACAGCAAAGTCATCCATAAAAATGAGTACCCTTTCTCCCTGTCTCCTTGAACACTCTTTTATTGATATGGAAACTGGGGTCCAGAGCAATTGATATGAAATGTCCCAAATTATATATTTAGTTAATGTGCAAACTGATGCTACAATGCAGAACTTCTGATGAATTCATACATCCATTCATCCATCCATTCAGTAACACCTATTTATGGAATAGGTGTCAGGTATTGCCTTAGGTACTGGGGATACAGTGATAGATAATGCAACATATCACAAGAATTTTGGAGATAGTAAGGCATAGTGCCTGCTGAAAAGGGTATTGTTAGATAATCTTTTGGATCAGATGGACCAAAAAGCTAAAATAAAGTAGAATATTAGAAAACTGTCACCACAACAAAGTATCAAAAAAGGACTGGGAATACAGAGAAGGGAGGCTTTTCCTGGTCAGGGTGTGAGGGTGGGCTTCCTGGGAGGAGGTGATGTCTGAACTGGGACGTTGAAGAATGGATAATACTTTGAGAGGAAATAATGAGGGTGGGAGAGGATATTCCAAGAAGAGGGAACAATATGAGCAAAGACTAGGGGATAGGATAGAAGATGGTGGAGACAGAGATCGGGAAGGGCTAAGGGGACATGGAGGGGAGGACGATGAGACCTTGGAGTGTATGAAAATCTACATATAATAGAGGCCCCTTAGCCATGCTAAGGCTCTTGTACTTAATGCTGTAGATACAAAGGGACACTGAAGGTGGTTGAGTAGGAGAATGATACCTGGAGTTTCATGCAGGAAGGATTAAAAGGGGGAGAGAAATAAATAAGATGTTACAGAGCACCAAGTTGAGCTTCCTGTGCTTTATAGCTTGTTCCCACTAGCTATCTATTTTACGAATGGTAGTGTATATATGTCCAACCTGATCTCCCAATTCGTCCCACCCTCCCCTTCCCCCTCTGTGTCCACATGTCCATTCTCTACCATCTACGTCTCTAGTCCTGTCATGCAAATAGGTTCATCTGTACCATTTTTCTAAATTCCACATATATGCATTAATATACGGTATTTGTTTTTCTCTTTCTGGCTTACTTAACTCTGTATGACAGACTCTAGGTCCATCCACATCTCTACAAATGACCCAA
The DNA here is from genome assembly GCF_009873245.2 of Balaenoptera musculus. NCBI lineage: Eukaryota > Metazoa > Chordata > Mammalia > Artiodactyla > Balaenopteridae > Balaenoptera > Balaenoptera musculus. The sequence goes on along the minus strand of NC_045792.1, from coordinate 65,666,740 downwards.
TTTCATTCTTTTTTATGGCTGAGTAACATTCCATTGTATATATTTACCACATCTTCTTCATCCATTCATCTGTTGTTGGACATTTAGGTTGTTTCCATGTCCCGGCTACTGTAAATAGTGCTGCAATGAACACTGGGGCACGTGTATCCTTTTGAATTATGGTTTTCTCAGGGTATATGCCCAGTAGTGGGATTGTTGGGTCATATGGTAGTTCTATTTTTAGTTTTTTAAGGAACCTCCATACTGTTCTCCACGGTGGCTGTATCAATCTACATTCCCACCAACAGTGCAAAAAGGTTCCCTTCTCTCCATACCCTCTCCAGCATTTATTGTGTGTAGATTTTTTGATGATGGCCATTCTGACTGGTGTGAGGTGATACCTCATTGTAGTTTTGATTTGCATTTCTCTAATAATTAGTGATGTTGAGCATCTTTTCATGTGCCTCTTGGCCATCTGTATGTCTTCTTTGGTGAAATGTCTATTTAGGTCTTCTGCCCATTTTTAAATTGGGTTGTTTGTTTTTTTAATATTGAACTCCATGAGCCATTTGTATATTTTGGAGATTAGTCCTTTGTCCGTTGCTTCATTTGCAAATATTTTCTCCCATTCTGAAGGTTGTCTTTTCATCTTGTTTATGGTTTCCTTTGCTGTGCAAAAGCTTTTAAGTTTCATTAGGTCCCATTTGTTCATTTTTGTTTTTATTTTCATTTTTCTACGAGGTGGGTCAAAAAAGATCTTGCTGTGGTTTATGTCAAAGAGTGTTTTTCCTATGTTTTCCTCTAAGAGTTTTATAGTGTCTGGTCTTACATTTAGGTCTTTAATCCATTTTGAGTCTATTTTTGTGTATGGTGTTAGGTAGTGTTCTAATTTCATTCTTTTACATGTAGCCATCCAGTTTTCCCAGCACCACTTATTGAAGAGGCTGCCTTTTCTCCATTGTAAGTTCTTGCCTCCTTATAGATAGCTAGCGGGAATAAGCTATAAAGCACAGGAAGCTCAGCTTGGTGCTCTGTGATGATCTAGATGGGTGGGATGGGGGTGGGGGGTGGGAGGGAGGTCCAAGAGGGAGGGGATATATGTATACATATAGCTGATTCACTTCATTGTACAGCAGAAACTAACACAACATTGTAAAGCAATTATACTCCAATAAAAAAAAGAAAGAAATAAGATGTTATTCTTTCTTAGGTTTCTTGAATGAATGAATGGATGGATGAATGGACTAACTTATAAACCTGTTGAGTACCAACATCTTCTGAGCATTGTTTGTGGTGCTGAGGGACAGGGATGAATAAGTACTGGTTCCAGCTGTTCAGGAAACTGGGAGCTTGCAGTCCAGTAGGAAAACCAACACTGCACAGGCAAATAGGATACAATGTGCCCCCTGCCATGCAACACAGGAGGGAAGCAATTCATCTTGTGTGGAGGAAGTGGGGAAACCTCAGAGAGGAGGCAGTAGGTGAGCTCAGCTTAAGTGGATGAGTGAGAGGCAGGAGGAGGTGAAGAACAAGGCATTCCAGGGCATAGTTGCTGAATGAAAGAATGAAGTATATAGACTGGAGATCATATATAACATAGAAATTAAGAGCGTATACTTTAAACTCAGGCTTGGGATCAAACTTCCATTCTTTGACTCATCACTGTGTGGGTTTAAGCTCTTAATAGCCTCCCTGAGCCTCAGTCTCCTCATTTGTTATAAAGATGCAGTGGGATCATGCACACAAAGACCTTAGCCCAGCCCTGCCACTTAGTATAAGCTCAATAAATGGTAACGGTCATTATTCAAATCATATACATGATGGGAGAACACTTAGGGGTCATCTCTCCCAGCCATGGAGGCACATAGGAATTCCCTCTACCTCCCTCCCACCCCAGATTCTACTATAATTCTCCAAGGATGGTAGAATTCCCTGCTGTCCAAGAAGCCCACTGCAGGGCTGTGTACTCTTAAGTATTGAAAACTTCCTTCTATTGCTCTTTGATGGGTTGGCTGCAAGCCAATGAGTCCAGTTGTGTCCTCTCAAGGAAAACAGAGAACAGTAACTCTATATTTTCATGAAAGACATTCAGATATTTGAAGGCAGGTCTCATGATACACTGAAGTGTTCTTATTTCAGAGTCAGTACCTCCAGGTCATTTATCATTTTGTCATAAAAGAGCTACTCACCTCTGTTTGCCCTCTAATTTCCCAGGACACATCTTAAGGAGAGTCCGGAATCAAACAACCCAGAGCGGAGAGACACCCTTGCACCTTCACCCTGTGCCCTGGGATTGCAGAAGTCCTTTTAGCAGCAGTGTCTTCACCTGGCTCTTCCTAACTTGCAATCGAATCTGGTCTTTCCACACCAGGGGTGGTGAAGTCTGATGACTTTATGTTCTACTTGTGCAACTGATCTTTTTCTAGACCTAATTCAAGACTTTATTTGTGTCTTGTTAATTATCATCTTGTTTGTTTTGTTCCATCAAGGGGAAATCTTTGGGCTATTTTCTCCATCTGACACATTTCTCCTAGATTTGGGATTTCTGTGGAATCGATAAAAAAGGGCATCCTGTACCTTTACGCTATATTGAAAAACAAAACATCAGATAGGACTAGACCAAGAACAGAGCCATCTAGCCCATTAGAGACCTTTGGGTGAGACTATTCTATAAACTTTAAATGCATGGCACCCAACCGGTACCAACCAGTCCACATTTCTGTATCTTGTCCACTAGGCTCTCATAAGAAACTTTAATAACAAAATAATTTCCTGAAACCAACCTTCACAAAGCCTGCTTTGTCCATTGGCATGACAAACCTCACAACACCACCCAGAAAAGGAAATGAAATTTGTTTTCCAAAGCTTCTAAGTAAACACCAGTGATTCCTTAGTAATCTCTAAATTTCTTTCTCAATATTCACAATTTCTTTAACCATCCTTTCTAGAATTTTGACAAGGATCAGAACTCATGTTTCTTTCTCATGTGAAAAGTAGAAAATGTACTCATCTCTAGTTTTTTGGTCCTGGAATTCTTCCTGAGTCTTCAAAGACTGAGGTATATCTGCAACTTATTTCAACACCAGGGGGTTAACTCAGTCAATCAACAAATTCTGATTTCGTAAGGCCACATCAAAGACATCACTCTCTGTATGTACGTATCATCTTTCACCCGGGCTTAGAAACCTGAATTCATTGCTCTCCCATTTTTCTCACCTATTCAGATTCAATTTCCTCATCTAGATATTTGCTTAACATTTCTAGATTGAGGACCATTTTCCTTGGTTAAGAAAACAAAAGCGGAGAGTAGAAAACCCTGCCTCTCCCCAGTCATGTAACATTATACCATCTGCTTCAGTGCTGGGTCTATCCTTGCCTTGTTTTTAATCCAAAAGAAACAGCACTGTTTTGCTGTCTTTAGAGTATTTTTTGTTGTTGCCTTTCAGATTCAGCCTCTTTGCTACATTATACCTACAGGTTCAAGCCAGACTTTTATCCTGCCTTCCATGTCCCTTCTTCAATCTTTCTTGTGTGTCCTTCTAAAATCTGGTCCCTCAGAGAGTTCCCTGTGCAGCCTCATTGATTTGTACTGATGCTGTACTAAACAAACACAGGTTGAACTGAATCAATCAATTTAATTTACTTTTTTGAGTGGAATAATTTTCAACTTTATAGCCTACAGTTTATTTTTTAGACTCTTCCTTTCCTCAGTAGTCAAAATCACTTTTGGGGATCTTTGAACATGGAATCAAGTGCAGATTTCTACGGAATCTGCTTTCCCAAAGCATTGGGTGCAGGCAGATTGTGCCTAGCCCAGGCTTGCCTTGCTCTCAACCTCAGCAATGTACTGAGATTTCCATCACCTCACTGCTACCCACCAGAGAGCTTCCTTGCAGGTCCTAATGAACTCTCAAGCAGCATTGCCCCTCACCGTAGATGCAGTAGAGTGTAGTGGCAGAGGGCATGGGCTTTGAGATCGATCAGACCTTCTCTCCCACTTACAACTGTGTGACCTTGATCAAGTAACCTCACATCTCTCTGCCTCAGTCTCCTCTCTTGAAAAATGGGAGTGATCATAGTCTCTGCCTCCTAAATCGGTTATGAAGATTAAATGAGATGATGCATGCAAAATGCTGAGCATGGTGCCTGGTACATAGTAAACATTCAGTAAACTGTACCATTGTCATTACCACGCTGTTGTTTCTTCCAGTGTCTAGTTCTATAGTTCCAATGTGGAGTATTTGCTGTATATCTTTAAACCTCAACTAGAGTGTAATCCCTGACTTGATTACATATGGCTTAACTTTATCTGGTAACTTCACTTGAGATTAATAAAAGCTCTTAAATAATTATATATATTTTTTGTCTCCATGTAAACGGAAGGGTCATATGGCTGGCTGGATCGTCAGCACTTGCTTGGGAAGAAGACTAGAGACTCTGTGCCTATACAGACTGTGTACTCAACCATGTCTCCAGCTGGTCCCATGGCTGCTGGTGAACTGCAAGCCCTTCCAGGGCAGGGATGTGACTGCTACATCTGGGAACCAGGATGCAGCTAGAATGGCACGGCCGGAAGGCGAGCAGCCTCTGGCTGTGAATAGAATAGCCCAGTTACCTAACCCTCACTGCCACCCCTGCTTGTGACCACAGTCGACTGGTTCTTCCTTTGCTCCTGTGCCCTCACATCATGCTCTTTCCTAGACAAAATGCAAGGATTCCACTTGCTTAAGTGAAATAAAGTAGTCAAAACTCAACACAAAACAACTTGTTATTAATGGAGTCATATAAATCAACCCACTTGTCCCTAAGTGAGCTCTCAAAAAAGCAAAGCAAACTTTGTCACTCCCTACTGAAATTCTTCTATAACCCCCCATAATCAAGTTCAAATCACCTAGCCTGACAGCACTTAGTCCCTGCTTACATTAGAGGGACTGGCACTTAATGGTCCATAACTTTTTTCTCAATGGAGAATAACAGACTAAATGAACAATCTGTTCTTTAAAGTCGTGGCTTTTTAACCATTTCCTTTTGTCGGTAACGCTGAATGCTTCTCTGCGTATTGGTGTGTGGTTTTTCCATGTTGGGTCTTGTTTTGCTCTCTGGTTCAGAACTATCTAATTCTTTAGACATGATTTCCTGCCCCCTTAGAATCTGTGAGAAGTCCTAATTTGGTTTTTGCTGCAATTCTCTCAACGCCCTCAACACCCTCAGTGATGTTCTGGAGCATGAGCCGGCAGTAGAGTGATTACAGCCAGAATCCTCAGTAGCTGTGTGCAAGCATCTCCCTCAGATTGGCTGGGTTTCAGCCCCTGCCTCTTGTTCTCTGGCCTCTGGTCGGCTCTTAGCTCCTGTGCTCATCCACAGGCCTATTTCATTTAAGTCTCTAGCCAGGCCTTCTGTACCCAGTGCTCTGGGTACATTGACTTCCCGCAGGCTCCTTACACGTGATGGTGATAATCTAGAAAGCTGCACTGGGGGTCTGGCCTGATTCAGTCTTGGCAAAGCCAGGATGCTGGAAGGTAGCTCATGACCCCATTCTGGGAGCCAGAGGCTGCAGCTGAAAAACAAAAATTCTAGTCTTTCCTTTATTAAACGGCTTTTTGTTTTGTTTTGCTTTTAGCTACATATCTATTCATCATAAAGTTTTTCTTGCTTTTGAATTTTATTGAAATGATATCATACTATATGTGGTCTCTGCAACTTGCTCGTTTTAAATTCTTTCTATATGTTTCTAAAATGCCTCTATGCTGCTCATTCATTTTCACTGCTGTATACGTAATATTCAGTTGTATGTGCCACAGTTAACTGTTCTACAATTTATCCATTTTCCTGTTAATGGATCTCTAGGTTGTTCTTAGCGGTTTGCTACTATGAATGATGCTGCTATGAACATTCTTGTATATGTCTTCTGATCCATGTGGGCAAGAGTTTCTCTGGAATATATACTTAGGAATGAAATTCTTGAGTAGTAGGGTATGCGAATGTTCAGCTTTACAGCATAAAGCCAAATTGTTTTCCAAAGAGTTGTGGCTGTTTACACTCCCACTAACGTTGAATAAGAGCTCCCTTTGTTCCTCACCCTTGCCAAATACTTAGTATTAGATTTTATAAGTTTTGGTAATTTAATAGTTTAAAATAGTTTCTCACTGTAGTCTTAATTTGCATTTTCCTAATCACTAATGAGTATTCTTCTGTGAAATGTATATTTATGCCATTTGTCTATTTTTATATGGAGTTATTTGCCTGTCTCTTACTGATCTTTAAGAGTTCTTTACATATTCTGGAATACTGAAAACTTGTTATATTTGTTACAAATATATTTTCCAAATTAGTGGCTTTTCTTTTTTGGTTATATTTGTTGCGAATGTATTTTCCAAATTAGTGGCTTATCTTTTCCTTTCCTTTATGGTGTCTATAGACTACCAAATTGAGGTCAAAAAGATTCTTAACTTTTCAAGTGTCATTTTCATATTAAAGTCTTTAATTTTTATGACATTGATTACATTTGTTGCAAATATATTTTCCAAATTATATGGTTAAAGATAAGGTTCAATTTCATTTTTTTCCTATATGGAAAACCAGTTGTCCCAGAATCACTTACTTCCTGTGAACTGCAGTGATACTGCTGGCTTATATCAAGTTTTCATATATGTAAGATTATGTTTGGGTTTTTGTTTGTTTGTTTGTTTGTTTTTTAACGTTTTGGTCACGCCATGCAGCATGCTGGACCGTAGTTCCCTGACCAGAGATCGAACCCACGCCCCCTGCAGTGGAAGTGTGGAGTCCCAACCACTGGACCACAAGGGGAGTCTCATGTTTGGGTGTTTTGGTGGCTTTCAGTAAAGTATTAAAGTTGGCGCCATAAAGGTTGTGCACATTTTTTTTGTTAGATTTATTCCTAGGCACCTCATGTCTTTATGCTAATGTAAGCAATATCTTCTTTGTTATCTCATTTTTTAGAAACCAATGCTGAGATATGGAAATGCAATTGATTTTTCTACTTTGATCTTATTTCCAATTATATGATATAGGCTCTTATTATTTTTAAAAATTATCTGTACATTCCTTTGGGTTTGCATGTGGTTAATTCTATCATCTGGAAATGACAAAAGTTTGTTTCTTCCTTTCCAAACCTTGTGCCATTTTATCCTTGTCTTACTGTACTGGGTAGGGTCTCCTGTGCAATATTGAATAGAAGAGGTGATGGCAGGCATCCTCTTTTTTCACAGATTTTAAAAGAAATGCTTCTAATATTTTACCATTAAACAATGGTGTTTGCTACAGGGTTTTGGAAGATATCCTTCAAATTAAGAAAGTTCTGACCCAGCAATTTTACTTCTGGGTGTTTATCCTAAGAACACAAAAACACCAATTTGAAAAGATATATACAGCCTTATGTTCATTGCCGCATTATTTACAATAGACAAGATATGGAAACAACCTAAGTGTCCACTAATAGATGAATGCATAAAGAAAATGTGGTATATATACACAATGGAATATTACTTGAATATGAAATCCTGCTGTTTGTGACAACATGGATAGACCTTGAAGGTATTATGCTAAGTGAAATAAGTCACACAGAGAAGGATAAATACCATATGATTTCACTCATATGTGGAATTAAAAAAAAAAAAAGAACAAACAAAATAAAACAAAAACAAGGTCATAGATACAGAGATCAGAGTAGCATTTCCTGAGAGGAAGGGGTTAGGGGGTGGGTGAAATGGGTGAAGGGGATCAACTGTATGGTGATGGCTGGTAACTAGACTTGTGGTGGTAACAACTCTATAGTGTATATAGATGTCAAATTATAATGCTGTACACCAAAACTTATATAATAAAAAAAAATTAAGCTTCAAGAAGGCAAAATAAAAAGTTCTTTTTTTGCTAAGAGTTTTTATCCTAAATGAGTGTTGAATTTTGTCAAATGATATTTTCTTCTTCTATTGAAAAGCCCATATGGTTTTCCCTTTTAGTTTGTTAATATGATGATTGTTAAGTCACCCTTAGATTGCCAAATTTTAAAATTAATTGGATTAAATGTTCATTATATTCTTTTATCTTTTTGAATCTTTGTTTATCTGTGGTTGTGTCTGCCCTTTTCATTCCTAATTTATTTCTTCTCTCTTACTTTAAAAAACCAATTTAAGAGGATTGCCTTTAGTCTTTTATTAACTTTTCCAGTGAACCAACATTTGGCTTGCTTGATCCTCTCTGTTTTATCTTTATTCTCTATTTTATTTATAACTGCTCATATATTTATTATCTTCTTTCCTTAGGTTTATTTTGTTTTTCATTTTCTAAATGAAGTTAGACACTTAGCTCATTAATTTTAAGCCTCTCTTCTTTTCTAATAACAGTATTTAAGGCGATACCTCTAAGCACCATTTTCACTGCATCTCATGAGTTTTGATCTATGGTTTTCTTTTTCATATTTAGTACATTTTAAATTTCCAAGTATTTTTAAAAATATCAATTTGATTTTTTTTTCGATCCATGAGAAATGTATATTTTTACTTTCCAAATGCATAGTTTTAAAAAATACATATTGGGTACTGATTTCTAAGTTAATTACATTGTAGTATAGAATGTGGCCTGTATAATACGGCTTCTCTGGGATTTACTTTATGAACTAATATGGTCAATTTTTGTAAATCATCATGTAAACTTGAAAAAAATATACATTCTCTAATTTGGGGGTGCATGTCCATTAAATTAAACTTATTAAGTGCAATGTTCAAATTTATAGTAATGTTTTGTTTGACTCTCATTGAGAGATGTACTAAAACCTCCTGCCATGATAGTAGAAATTTCTCCCTGAAGTTTTATCATTGTTTTGTTTTATATATTTTGAGCCTGTTACAGTTAGTACATACAACATTTAAAACTGTCATATCATCTTGGTGAGTTGATCATTTTAAAATTATGTAGTGACCCTGTTTATTGCTAATCATGGTTTTGGTATTAAAGCAAGTATTAAAGGTATCTGCTTTTAATATAATTACCCTAGCTTTATTTTACTAGTATATACTTGCCAATTTTTTTTTTACTTTAAACCTTTTATTTATGTTTTATATGTGCCTGCTAAATAGCATATAATTGGGTATTGTTGTTTGTTAACTTTCACTACTATTATTGAGATATTTCGATTTGCTTCTACCATCTTTCTTTGTGCTTTTTATCTTTTTAAAAATGCTTTTAAATTTCTATTTAGAATTCAGTGGGGGGTTTTGTTTGGTTGATTATTTTTTCTTATTTTTTCTCCCTTTGTTTTCCCTAGCTGATTTGAAGTTATATATTTTTTTCTATTCTTTTCATAATTACACTTAAATTTTAAATAGGTAATTTTTAATACCCTAACAAAGTCTAAACTTAATCAGTATTTTAGAGTCCTTTTAGACAACATAAGGACCCTGGAACACTTCATTTCTAATCATTCAACTCCCGACGTATGTCCATTTTAGTCTGGTATTTTAGTTCTATCTTTGAAAAAAATCCATATTATTTTATACTGACAATGTTTATTTGTTTTACTTACATGTTTATAATATTTTGCATTCACCATTTCTTCCTGACTATTTCAGATTGTCCTCCTAGGTTTATCTATTTTTTTTCCCTTCAAGCATATTTGCTAGAATTTTGTTTGTAGATAGTTAAATCTTTTTTTTAAATTGAATGTTTCTTTATTGTGCACTTGCTCTTGAAATATAGTTTTTCTGGGTATACTGTTCTAGCTTGAAGGGGTTTTTTTTTTCAGCCTTTTGAAATTATTATTCCACTGTCTTCTAACATCCATTATTGCTGTTAAGAGGGCTGTTAGTAAAAATTTAGTTCCTTTCTTAAGTGAATTATTTTTTCTCTTTATCCATTTTAATATCTGTCTTTGGTATCCTACATTTTCACATCATTGTGCCTAGGTAAGTGTGGATTATTTTAAATTTATCCTGATTTCTTTATCTCGGGCTCCATGTATCTGTAGATTTATGCCTTTCATCCACTTTGGAAAAAATTAAAGCTAGCCCTTATAAACCATGCATTTGGTGCCAGACCCCGTTCTAAATGTAATTTGCTAATAAATCTAATTTTCTCAGTACCTCAGCCATTATCTCAGCCATTATCTCTTCAAATAATACTCAAACTTAATTTTCTCTATTCTCTCCTTCTGAGACTTCAATTAAACATATACCAGACCTTCTCATTCTATCCTCTACGTCTATAAGCTACTCTTTCCTTCTTTCCATCTCCTTCTATTCATGTGCTGCTTTCTGGTTGATTTCTTGAGATACATTGTCCAATTCACTAATTCTCTCTTCTGTTGTGTCTAAGCTACTGTTTAGTGTATTCGCTGAAGTTATAGCTTTAATGAATATAGTTTTCAGTTCTAAACTCTCTATTTATTTGATTTTTTTTTAAAATCTCCTATCATTAGTTTTTATTTGAAAAAATTTAAACCTAAAGGATTAAGCATTATATTTAGTTGTTTCTTTAGTCTCTTTTCATCTAGAACAGTTCCCTAAATTCCTCCTTCCCCTTTTTTTAAATGACACTGACTTTTCTCACTTATTTTGCAGATTGTCTCTCAATTTGAATTTGCCTGATTGTATTTTTATGGTTAAATTCAAGGTAAGCGTTTCTGGCTGAGGCGCTGCATAAGTGAACATGTATCTTTCTTAGTACATCACAGCAGGAAGCTCATGATGTTAGTTTGATTATGGTTATGATTAGTTAAGGTTAAGGTGGTGTTTCCTGTTCACTTTTATTTTTCTGCTTGCTAATTTTTGTATGTAATCTTCTATTTCTTTAAATGTTTCCCACAGATACATAGTATATTCTGTATTTGATAATTATAGTTGAAGTTCTTGGCCATTTAAATTTGTTGATTTTGCTTGAACCTCATTCTTAGTGGCTCACTTCCTTGTGTTTTGGGTGATTTTTTAAATTATTATTATAAGCTCATGGTTTACTGAACTTTGTCTGAATCCTGAGAGCCTAAACTGAGGCATGGTTTCTTCCATATAGGATCTATAATTGGTTTTGGAGTGCTAGAGACCTGGCTTAATATGGGAATCTCAAGGTTAGCTCCCCTACTTTTTGTTAGACCCAAGACAACCCTGGATTTCTGTTTTTGTGTTTGCTTCCTTCCTGGAACATGTAGGCTTCAGCATACCTTCTTTTCTCTCTCTTTTTTGGCCCTGAGAGATTTCTCTCACTTACTTAAGAGCCTAGCAATGATTTCAAAAGTATCTTGTTGCAGTGAATGGGCTTTTATAGTATTTAGTCCACCATTCCACTGCTCCACACTTCTTAGGAACCACATTCTGTATCCTTGGATGAGGTGGCCAGTTGCGTATTTAGTTTAAAATATTTTTTTCAGGTAAAATTATTACGACAGTGTTTTTTAAAACCGAGGGTTGCAAAATTAATTTTATGGGTCACAACAAGCACTAAAAATGAGACAGAATAGAAAGTAGTAGTCTTTTATATGTAGCAAAATTCAATATTATCTCTTGAAACATTTTATTCAGTTATATATTTATATGTACTAACTTGTGATATAAAACATATTTCTTGCTGCTGTCATGGGAATTTTTTTGTGTAAAGCAATTGTCTAGGGCACACAGCTTTGAAGCCTCAATGACCCTAGAATCCATGCAATGGAGAGAGGACCCAAGGCTTCTTCAGGAAGAGAATCTTAGTCTCACCCTCACTGGGCCCATCTCTGTTATAAGGCCACTGCTCAACCAGGTGGCTACTGAGGCTAAAAACAGAGGTAAATACATAATAAATGGATTACTGACATTTGTTGAGTGAGGCAATCTGTCATAAACCAGCATCCCTGCATGTCTTTGCTGAGTGTGCCAAAGAGCAAGGCCTAACCATCCTGTGTCCCTGAGCCACTCTTGCAGCCAGCCAAGTAGACTACTTGCTTCCTGGGAAAGGGCGTTGGCTTATTTACTGCTTGCCATAAAAGCTGCTGAGTTCCTCTACTGTGGCACAATCCACTGTGTGCACAGCTGCCATCAGGGCCTATCAGGCTACACCCTGGCACTTAGATACAGGGCAACTTGTACCACACTGCTGCTCCTGCTGTTTGCTGTGTTGTGAGTAAAAGCTCCCTTGCTCTGATGCACTGAATATCACTGTTTACTTTCAGCACATAGAGTGTAGCAAATCCATCCAAATTCCTTGGTTGCTTAGCTACCAACTTCAGAGTCTTTGTCTATGAATGGCATCAGGATTCAAACTCAGGAGTGTTGGATTCTAATATCTGTGTTATTTTCAGGGCACCTCGTTGCTTTATCATCCAGGAAATTACTGTTTCTTCTGTTCCTCAGCAGCAGTCAAGATAAAAACCACAGAGTGTAAGCCAAACTACTTCCCTCTTCCTGCCTAGGGTTCATTGCAATTTCTCTTGTCATAATGTGTGCTCCTGCTGCCACCTGCTGGCAGCCTCAGACATCCTGCTATTTCTTTGTAAACCCCTTATCTGTGTGAAGGAAAAGCCATCAGGCTGTAAAACAAAAAAGCAAGAAGCTCAATGCAGGGATGCAGGCAATCAACTCGTAAACCATCCTCAAAGTTGGTAAAGCTATAAGGGAGGAATATGCCGTTACACTCCCCTGGGGACTAATCTTTTCTCCCTCAAAGCTGATCTCAGTTTTCACCAGATTTTACCTGTCCCCAGGTATTGAAAGAAAGCACAGATTCTGTTATCTACTAAATTTGAATGGTGGTCTCTTGCTAAACTGTGGTGTTCCATCGCACATAACACTGACCACTACACTGACAACCAACAAAACCAGAAGGTAACCAAGAAGAGTCTAAGTGGCTGCAAAGCTCGACTTGACCTCTTCATAGACGGTAAGGCTCAGAGCAATCAGGCCGCTGTATATCATGGTCCTTTACTCTGGGCAGCTAGGACCATCAGGAGAATCCATTTCCTTTGTCAAGGACGTCCATCTCTCACACTTACACACACACACACACACACACACACACACACACACACCCTACAGAACATAATGACTTGTCATCTGGGGTGGATTGTTGGACTTTTGTTTTTCTTTGTTTCCCTTGCCTTGACAAAACGGGGAAAAACCCTTCCTGGGGGTGGGAGAGCTTGTTTCTGACTGTTGGAAAAAGAGAAAGCAGGAATTGTTGTCACGACAATTGGGAGCTCATCAAAGCCTCATTTTGCTCATCAGCCATCACTGCCCTCCGTCCTGCACCCCCGCGTGTTCCTCTAATTCAATGCTCGCCTAGTGAATAACTCCTAGGAACAAAAGACCCTTTCAGGCTGGCGCACATCATTATCAGAGGAGACTTGCATAACTGTCGCAGACGACTCATGTTTTCAGGCCTGTCTCTAAATCTGGTTATTCACAACCTTTATAGTTCAATATTATTGCCTAACTGTGATCATTTTCTAATTATCCTAATAATACTTATTAAATAATTCCCATTAAATCACTTGAACCAGAGCAGCCCAGGCCAGCTCAAATACAACTTAACCTAATAAACATCGGTCATTCATTAAGCACCAGGGCAAGCTCTTAAAGGGGCTGAGTAGAATATTAAACTGCAAAGGAATATTATTATTGCACAAATGTTATTACAAGTTCGAGTGTATTAATTTCAATGCCTGGTTTGCAAATCTTCTGTTTGGTTTCCTTTGGGGCCGCTCTCTGTGACTTGACTCTTTCAGTCTCCTGCCCCTTGTTAATCTGCATCTGTCACCCACATAAGGACAATTAAGGAGAAAAAGGCCCATAAACTTAACAGGGGAATTAAATTACCAAGGATATAGAGGGAATGAACAGAATCCATCTTCTGGCCAGGCAAATACACCTTTGAAAACACCATAAGCTGGCCGAGTTTCTTTAGCTGATAACTGCAAATAGCCTTTTTTTATATTGAGGGTGAGGGAGATTTTCAGAAGCTTTAAAAATTTGGTTTCCAGACTTTAAATTTCAAGCAATAAAGATCAGAGAGTCAATTCTTTAAAAAGTGTGAATGGATATTTAACATTTTGTAAAATAATATCAGTAGCCATTTATTAAATGCCTACAATGTGGTAGGCACTCTTGGGAGACTCTTGGTCCACCAATACACTTAATTCTCAAAATGACCTGGTAATGTGAGGATTATTAGCTCCATTTTTCACATAAGGAATCTGAGAGCAGAGAGGTTAAGTGATTCTCCCAAAACCACACAGCCTAAATGCAGTGGAACAGAATTTGAACACAGGGCTCCTTGACGCTTACAATTTTACTTACCCCACTACGCCATACTGCCTCCCCAGCAAAATGAAACATGTCCTAGCTTTGCTGGTTTATCCCTTTCACTTCTACGGCTCTCACTGAAGTCAGCGGATTCCTAAAGACAAGTGCCAAGCCTTCCTGATCGGGAATATGACCAAACATTTCATTGTATCGAAAGCCCTGACAATGGCTGTAGAGGTAGGCAGGGACTCCAAGCAGTGAGAAACAGTTACCATTTTTGTCAAGAACCCTACTTCCGATGGGTGGATTTGGGTTCTCTTTGCAAGGAAATGCACAGAGTATTGTAAGAAAAGGAGCAAATATTTATTAACCATCTCTCCCATGCCAGGCACTGTGCTAGGGCTCCCACATACATTGTTTTAGCCAATCCTCACCACAAATCCAAGGAACAAGTATAATTATCACTCCCACTTCAGAAACACAGAAGCTGAGGCACAGAGGGGTAAAGTCAGGCTCCAACGTTTCCAGAGAGACAATAACCACACAGCTACAGAAGCTGAAACCACAGGGCCTCTCATGTGGACCGGCCCTTGCAGGGCTCTGGGAGCAGCCCCACAGGTTTGCCTGCATGACTTTGTATGAGCTTCGGGCCTCACAAAATCTGGGTCTGCCCCTGCTGGTACCATTATTCTCGAATAACTGAACTTTTAAGAGAACTGAAGCCCTAACCTTTCCCTATGTTGTTTACATGATCACACACAGAGATATGTGTTTTCAGTGTCTGCTTTCTCACATTTTATATCCCAAATACAGAAGGCTAAAGACATCACATCAGAAATTAAAGAGACAATACCCCTAATATATACACATATATATATCACTGAATCGCTTTGCTGTATACCTGAAACTAACACAATATTGTAAATCAACTGTGCTTCAATTTTTAAAAAGAGACAATACCCCCCATTGACCCCAGTTCACTAGCTACAACACTGCTGGATGGTTTCCACAAACACATAGATTTCTTTCAGTTTCATTCCTCACTCAAAACTCTCTGCTGGTTCCTTATGCGTTATGGCATTTCACGTCTTTTTACTTTTGGTCTTTGCAGGTGCTGTTCCCTCTGCCAGAATAGTCTCCTCACCTCCCTGGTAACCTCCTGTTCCTTCTCCAGTTCTTGTCTTAACAGATCACCCCTTCCAGGTGATTAGGCTGACCGCCCCCCTTCCCCATCGAGATCAGTTAGGAACCTCGTGATTCTGTCCTCATTCCACCCTAATGCTTGTT
The DNA here is from genome assembly GCF_009873245.2 of Balaenoptera musculus. Taxonomy (NCBI): domain Eukaryota; kingdom Metazoa; phylum Chordata; class Mammalia; order Artiodactyla; family Balaenopteridae; genus Balaenoptera; species Balaenoptera musculus. The sequence continues at coordinate 65,651,249 of NC_045792.1, read as the reverse complement.
CCCGTCACAGCCCTCGTCCCCCTGTATTGTGGTTTATTCACATGTCTGTGTCCCTCAATGGACCATAAACTTCTCAAAGGCAGGAAATGTCATACTTATCATTACAGACCTACTGTCTTAATGTCCAGTACAAAGCAGGCCTTCACCAGATGAATTCTGTTTGCATCTAAGAATCTGAAGCTACCAGTAGAACAGTTACTATTCATTGCTTTACCTTGTGCCAGGTGATGTGCTGATTTAATTTCATCATATATATATTTCATCATGTATATATATATATCTCCTTTAATCGTTATTTCAGCTCTATAAGATAGGAAACCACTATTATCCAAATTTTAGAGGAGAAAACGAAAGTTCATAAAGGTTTAGAACGTGACTGGCCCAAGGCCCTACAGCTGATAAAGGGAGCTACAGGTGGTAAAGGGAGAAACCAGGACTTTGACTCCAAGTCCAGGCTTTGAATCACTACCAACGTTGCTTCAACACCCAACTGTTTCTCCTGAATTTATCTTAATCCCTGAATTGCAAAGAACATTCACACTAGCAGAAGAGAGACCGGACAGACCAGAAATCCAAGGCCCACAGGCTGACTGATGCCCTGGGAATTTCAAACTGGACAACCAGTTTGATTTTGAAAGTGGGAAGCAGTTGTGGATTGAGCACCGCAGGTCCGTGTTGACAGTTCCACAGCGGGTGACAAGGTCTCACTGTTTTGCCCGGATGGTTAGACCGGCACTGTTTTCAGACCACAGACACGGGCCCGAGCCCGCTGTTCCAGATCCGTCCGCAGGGATGCCTACCTGCTTCTCCTCTCAGCGTCTTCTCTAGCCTCACGCCCTGGATCTCGGAAGCCCTCTGCCACTCCTCCACCTCTTCCAGCTGCCTCTGGATGGCCTGCAATGCCAGGATCGTACGTCACGCAGGTACTTTCAACGTGCAGAGTCATGCAAGGGCGCCACTTCTGCCGCCTACTTTCCAAGAGGAAGAAGCCCTTTCCCTCGTGATGCCACCTCCTTGATTAACTGGGTAAGAACCTATGAATTCCCAAAACAACTAGAACTTGACATTTCCTTTCTTTAAGTATGAAAACATAAAGCAAGGAGTCTGTGTGTAAGCTCAATTTGCCCCCAAGGAGACATTAAAACACTCCCCTTTGACCAGGCCAGTCACACAGACATGCTCTCAGGCAGAGGCTGCTGGGCTGGGTGGGTGGTCCTCGTAGTTCCTGGACTCCGCGGAGCCTCGACCTCTGGCCATGGTGACGGCATAGCCATCAGAACTACAGTCCCTACCTAGAGTAGGACAGGATCTCCGGGGGCAAACACAGGGCATGTTTCTTTTCCCAAGAAGAACCGGCAGATACCTCCCCAGAAGTTGTTCTGGAGCAGGAGACGTGGGCCAACTCCTGGGGCTGGGTGTCCCTCTCTTGGTTTGTCCTGCTCCTGTCCTCAGCTACAAATGGGCAACCTATCCTTGCACTGCACCATGGGGGCTCTTGATTGCCTGTGGAAGTGCACTGTGGCTTATTACTAGCAGTTTATTAAGACAAGACAGAAATGTTTATCCCGTTAAGGCACCCGCTCCATAACCTTAACCTAACCATCAAGGCACCTAGCGAGGCTTGGGATCACGACTGCATTTGCCTTTACATGTTTATTTTCCTCACCAGCTATTTCTCGCTTGTATATGAAGAAGGAAAATGAAGGGAAAACCTTTCCTCTGTACGTTCTGTTCATCCCGTCCATTTTCTCTGCTTTCAAACACACGCTGCCAAAAGGCACATCTCTTGACAGAACAGACTTTGCACCTGGCAGACCAGGTGTGTTCAAGGAAGTGGCAGCTGTCTGGGCAGGTAGAACGTGTGTGTTCTTCCTTTCCTACCTTCCTCTAGCTCTGTCTCACTCCTCTTCCTCCTTAACTCCACATCGTTCTAAGTCTCCCCTGGATTCAAAGTACAATCGCTGAGGCATGTGCAACCCGTGAAGAGGCCCAAGCAAGGGTGGCGGTGGGAGGGGTGGGGACGGAGCAGCCACCTGGCTTCTGGTCTCAGCTGAGAGTGTTTAAGCCCCGAACATAAAATCTGAAATAGATGGAAATTCTATCTAAAACTACTTGTAATTTTATGCCCTCTTCCTCTCTGTCTCTCTTTTAAAGACAATTATATCTTTATAGATCTGTCTCTTGCTGGCACGGTGTAGAATTGCTAAAGGAAGGGAAACATTTAAATGACTTTATTACTGATTACTTTGCAATTATGGCCCTATAATTGTTATGGACTGAGTAGTGCCCCCTCCACCCCCACCCCTGCCACCCCGCCAAATTCATATGTTGATGTCCTAATCCCTAAAGAGACTGTGTTTGGAGATAGGGCCCTTAAGGAGGTAAATAAGGTTAAGTGAGGTCATACCAGTGGGCCCTAATCCAACAGGACTAGTGTCCTTATAAGAAAAGGAAAAGATACCAAAATTCTCTCTCTCTCTCTTTCTCTGAATGCACACAGAAAAAAAGGTCATGTGAAGACACAGCAAGAAGGCAGCTGTCTACAAGCCGGGAAGAGAGTCCTCACCAGAAACCAATCCTGCAGGCACCTTGATCTTGGACTTCCAGCCTCCAGGACTGTGAAAGAATAAATTTCTGTGGTTTAAGCCACCCAGTCTGTGGTATGTCATTATGGCAGCTCAAGCTGATTGATACGGTGGTCATTCTTTAGAAACTAAGGATGAAAATCTCAAAGATTATACAGGACTGGTATGGGTGCTAGCAGATTAGGCGTCAAAAGGCCATCGTAATTCTTCTGTTATCACTGCCTACTGTCTGGAGTAAAAATAGAAGGAGGGGAAATTGCTGAGTTTGCCAATCCATTTCATAAAGACTTCTGATGTTCTCAGAAGGAAAAGTTGAAATGTTTCAAGAAAGCCTGTTTCAGAAGTTGAGAATGGACAGAGGGAATTTATGGGAATTTTTCCCATCCACTAGGTGAAGGGGGTGGCTCCCAAGTCAGTCACTGAGAAGAGTAAAGGAGGCTGGAGTAAGTGACTTCCTGTTTTTGTCAGAAACAAATTACAGGACTACCCGGCCTGATAAAGCGAACAACTGGAAGAAGGGATGTAGGGTATGCTGCATTAACATGAGTGGTCATTTTAAGTCCTTCTGTCCTAAAACCCAACTGTCCCTCAAGGCTAGGTTTGGGGTCCTCAGGGAGAGGGGGTGTGCCTTGACTTTCTGCTTCATTTTGCAGGTGGGCAGATCAACTTGGGCAGAAATGTTTGGAGTAAACAATCAGCCCAGGAAATCTGTAGCAGAATGCTAGATGCTTGTGTGTTCAACTAACCTTGGAATAGAGACAGCCCCAGTAGTTGTCAGCTCAGCAAAGACACTGTCAGAAAGTCAGGGGAAGGTTGTGTCCTCACAGAGGACAAAACTAAGGCCACTGGTGTGTGGCACTAAGGGCCTGGGATTGTTCCCAAGGCCGTGTGTTGGCTGCTGTTCCAGCTCACTTTGCAGGACACGCGTCTGCAGATGCAAAGGCAGCTGGGAGTGGGTCAACTCAACACCTGGGCCCTCCAGGCCCCAGAGTCCCACCAGGGATTGAGTCAGAGCCTTTAGAATAGCCACAAGCCCGGTTGCTCAGAGAAGAGAGACCTATCTTTCCCCAGTGCAATACAGATTTCCAAAGGCTTCCAGATCCAGATCCCCAGGATCCCAGACCCACTTACTCAGCTCAAGTTTGTATTCTGACCTGAGCTTTATGAAGTCTTTTCAATTCTTCTTGCTTAACCAATTGTTTTGTTGCTTTTTCTAGCTTCCTTCTTCTTCTTAGTGTCTTCCTCTCCTACAAAAACCAAGAAGAAAAAAAATATGTCTTGAAAAATGAAGCTGAAATTTACAAAATACTGTCACACACTCTGCCCTCTCCAACCAAACCACTGCTTAGCTTCTAGAACAACAATGTCAACAGAACTTTCTGCAGTGATGGAAATGTTCTGTATCTAGGCATAAGACTGCCTTCCCTACTTCACTTTGCTTGTACAAATACGTCATTAATACCACTGGGTTCCCTGTGTGCCTGGGCTAGTAGAATACAGAACATTCAAAATTGAGGCATTTAAAATAGCTGTCCAGATCCTGACGGTGTCTCTTCCAGGTTTTAGACAGCAGAGAAAGGAGAAGTAGTGGTGTGACCAGCTCCACATACTGGAAGTTTCAGGAGACTCTTCTGATTGGAGAGGCAGCAGAGAATAATGTTTGAGCACTGGGCCCAGGAGCCATGCAAAGCTGGCATTCAAACCCCAGCTGAGCTGTGTGAGCTTCGGGATGTCATACAACTTTCTGAACTTCAGCGTCCTCTTCAGAGCGATGAGAATGATTTAATGCCTACCTTGTAGGGATGGGATAAGGACTAAATGGGGTAAGGTGGGTCAAATCCTTTGCAGAATACTTAAAAAAGATATGGGATAGATATTCAGCAAATACTATGATTTTTACTGTTACCAGTATGATTATTATATTATTATTATACAAATTAGCATGATTATAATTTCTTACTAAAATCTACTATTTTTCATATATGTGTGTGTATGTATGTAGTATGTATAATGTATGTATGTATGTATACATCTTACATATACAAAATAAATGTCCAACTTGGGCCAGTTTTATTATGTTTGCCTTCTCGGAGCATACACATCAATTTTCTATATTAGGATGAGAATGAGAACATACGAGAGACTTTTTTCTATGCTGGCAGAAATAAATATGGAATTAAAAACTTGTTACATCTAGCCTGGTGCCTGGGCATTCAGTAGCTCTGGCTGAGCTGAATATTTGCCCATTAAAAGGACTATAAATCCACAAGTGGGGAATAGACCTAACAGGCCTGACCCCAGGTCCATAATAGAGGTCAGAGATTTTACCTTAAAAGCAAGTGCCTTTCCAGGGCTTTCTGGATCCTTGTCATTCGGCCACCCATTCCATCACTCTCCTTAGGAGAGCATCCAGCTTTCAGGGTTCAGAATGTTTACGGATCATTGGTGAAAACATTTAGCTCAATGACGAAACTTGGTTTTTCTAAAATTCTCTGTAGGATGTAGAATCCTAAAGATCTTCATCCTTTCTTTCATCCTTGGAAGGAAATTTTGGCTCTCAGAACTCAAACTTATTCTATATCACATCTCTATTGCTAGAGGACAACTTCCAGATTGACTGTCAACCACTGCAGAGGTTCCAGGTCATTTGGGTGAGGGAACCTCTCCTTTAAGCAGCCAGGACCTTTCTGGGAAGGCTGGGTGGGGAGGGGTGTGTTGGTATTTAACAAATATCTCTTGAGCTTCCACTATACTAATCTACATAATAATTGCCAGCATTTTTTGAGTGCTATGTGCCAGACACTGTACTGATTACTTCACATGCATCATTTTATTTATTCCACAAATTACACTTATTTCACAGATAAGGAAATCAAAAACTCAGAGAAGTTAAATAACTTGTCCAAGATGACACAATCCGGAATTGGTAGAGCCAGGAGCTAAGCGCAGGTAACCTGAATCCAGTGTCCACATTTCTATCGAGTTTATTCTGCCTTTCCTGTGCCAAATTCGGTGCAGATGCATCAAGGATCTCTGCTTTATAGAAATATCAAACTTTCCCCCTAAATTAAGACCATTCAAACAATTTCAGCGAGGGATGCCTTGACAGCATCACGCTGTCTTAGCACTTCCCAGCAGCAAAGCTGCCAAACCCCAACTGCTTTATCAAGAGTCAGCAAAGCAGAACCTAGACAGGGAAAGAAAGTCCTTTACTGCCTTTTATTAAAAGATGTGGACATAGAAAAAAAGAAGGATGATTTATTAACAAACGCTCATATAGCCTTACATTGCACCAGGCACGGTTCTCACATCTTCAATAATGGTGATGACGATACAGAGAAGAAAGGAAAACGTCTAAGGGCTAAGGAAGAAAAAGATGAAGGACAGAGAAAGGGAGAAATCTGGCAGGACTGAAGACAAGCTGCCTGTCCCCCTCTCTCTCAGATCCAGACATTAACTTGAGGGGAGGGGGCAGAGCAAAGAGGCGAGGCTGCATATCCTGTCTCCAGTTTCCTTTGCAAAGGTTCACTTGAGCTGACGTGGGCTCTGTGCCATGTGGCTGGGGACACACCTATATGGGGCAGAAGAGATAAAGAAACTAGAAGGGAAAGCACTTCCCTTGTTCCTTCAGTGTGAGCCCTTGGGAAGTCATAAAGAAGGAACCTTTTTGCCAGCTTCCCTGCCTGAAGAGTGGGCCGTGTTGGAAGCCAGGTGAAGTGGGCAAGGTTTACCACACTGCAGGCTTATGTGATGACTGGCTCTGTTCTGGTCCAGCAGGAGGACAAGGAGCTATTCGCAGCGCTTGCCCTAGGTATCATGGTCTTGCCATTTCGATGCCTTTCAGCCATTCCATTCTTTTGGTCCCCATGAGTGGCAGAATGGCTGATGCTGGGGCTTCTGCCTCATTTGAATACAGAATTAACTCAGGGTCACTCAAGGGGGTGAGAGGTTCTGTAAGGAAATCCCAGAAATCAACACGACACATAGAATTCATTGGTACTGAGTGTCTAACTAATCATGGACACCCACGGTTAGAAATCAGAAATCTCTACGTATTCTCTTCTTCTCATTCTCTCTCTCCCCACCACGTCCCAGCTCTCTCCTGACTTGCTCCAAGGTGGGCCGTGGGGAGCTGGAACCCCTGAATGACTTGAGATGATGCCAAAGCTCCTAGCGCTAGATATGGAAAAGTTGAGTTTAAGTAAATAAATTTGGTTCTCTCTCTTTCTCCACAGATCCTTACTGCTCCAAAAAATAAACACTGCCAGAGCAGTGAACTGCTTCTGTCTGCCCAGGAAGCATATGATGTCCAGCCATTCAGCTCTTCCAGCCCCAGAGGATAAAGAAAACAATGGTGGGATTTGGTCATGGGATGCGTGTCTCCGTGTATGTAACATACAGACACATTTAAAGACATACAATGACGTTTGTGTTTTTTAATCCATGGGCATGGGAGTTATTTAAAGGGTTCTCCAGAAATTAATGTTCATTAAGCAAAGGGAAGAACTGCCATTCCCCCGCCGGCACACGGCTAGTCAGTGGGGATCCTCAGAGTCTAGATGCAACTGCATGGTACATTTCGTATTTCTGATTAGAATAAACATAACGTTTTCCATGCAATCTGCCTCTAGTGCTTCTTAAATGAAGCTGTGCTACCCCTAGGGAAATACACATCTGCTTGTTTTAATTTTTTCGATGGTTTGCTTGTTGGATCACCACTTTAAGAGCTGCAGTCACCAAATGGTTTCAAGTAAGTATGTCTGTTTTTTCCCCCTTCCCACTTTGACATCTCTGAGAAAGGCAAGTTTCTAAAAGTTAAAAAATATATATATAAAGGTAATTCTTAGGGGGTTCCAGGTAAAAAGAGCGGCTGCTGTCAGATGCAATGAAACGTGATTCTCCTAATGAAACTGCTGCAGCTGGAGCCCACATTGGGTCTGAAATCTGGATGGTAAACGGCCCCCGCAAGCCAAGGCCCCCTTTGGTTTGCCAAGTGTTGTTACCTTTGACCGCAAGAAAGGCTGAGGATCGAATTCTTCATCTGCAGAGGAGGTGGTGGTGGAAGAGGTGGAAGAGGCAGTCCCTGTCACCTGCGTTCTGACGGGGACGTGCTTGGGACCTGAAATGGGAACAGAAGAACTCACTGAACTCCTAGCTTCTTCTCCTGCGTCATGACCCAAAGCCACCTCTCCCTCCTCCCTGCTACCCCCATTCTCTTCCTCCCTGCCCTCCCCTCACTGCACCTGCCATGAGCGTGAGGCGGCAGCACCTAAGGGCAACTGAAAATTTGGCCCTCTACGTTAATTACATTTCTGGGTCCCTGCCAAGAGCTTTGCAGCTCTCTTTTCATGTGAAAAATAAAAAGGTATTATGCAGAAATCAATTAATTCCTTAAACACCATTTATATGGTGTGTTGCTAGGAATGCATTCAGAGATGAAATCTATTATTAAAATTCATGTCTGAAGTTAGCTGAGTTACCTAAATGCTTGTGTAAGGTTCGTTCTGCAGAGTAATTGAATGCAAAAAAGTCGGAGCCAGCTCTTAAACAAATCGCCCTTCTGCGGCTCACAGCATCTGGCACCCATTTTTACTACACGACATCTGCTCAGTGTAAAAGGGCTGGCGTCAGAATGTCTGGTCATAGAAAAAAAAAAAATCCCAAATGTAATCAGAAGCAAAAGGACTCTAAGCCTAAGGTTTTATCACATAGTCTCGTGCAACATAAATATTTCATTAATTATGGCTAAACAAATGCCAACTTTATTTTCCCAACTTGCAGATATTATCACATCATCGAAGTGATGATTCAAATGCCAGGAAAGGCGGTTTAAGATAGGGAGGGCTCAACAATTCAGGGCCCACGGGAGAGCTGAAGTCGAGGGGAGATGCCAACCCCTGAAAAAGAGGTAGATGGTTAGAGGCAGGAAAGTGCCTGTGTTCGCTCAGATCTCTTTGTGATCTGACTGGGGATCACGTGTGATAAAGTGTTCCAGGTGCCACAGGAGATTTTTATTCTTCTCAGCTAGAACATCTGCCCCTACACATCAACCTGATGCAGAGTTAATGATTAATATCTGGATTAACGCACCTTGAACACTGGATATCAGAACCAGCTAGGACTCCATGATAGGAGATTTACTAATCTTTACTCTGCCGCGTCAGCTTCTATCTAAAGAGAAATATGTGTTGGGTGGGGAGGGAGAAGGAGAGGCAATTCCAAGCTGACTAACATTCTCTCCAGCCTGCCTTTTCTTCCCTGTAATTTTCAACTATTCACCCCAGTGGGAGAGGCCAAGTTTTAAAAATTAAGGGTAATTTTAACCTCCAGGAACACATTTACATATGCTGTTATTCAAAGCAAAATAATGCAAAACATCTATATAATAACACAGCCTCTCTGGGGAGAGAGTTAACTGTTTTCCACTTTAATTTGCCAGATGGGAACGCTCAGGTGAAGAGAAAATCAGGAGCCGCATAATAACGGTGGAGGCATCGTTAGTGGGGAGCTGAGACTGTTTCCCAGCCCCAGCCACTAAATCACCACTGAGTACTTTAGTCACTGAGTATTCCCCTCTTAGTGTGTGAGCTTGAGGAACTAACTTCACCTCCTGAGTTTCTGGGGATCATGACATCTAACTTGCAGAACTGTTGTAGAAGAGTAAACATAATCAATATAAAGAGCCTAACACAGTGCCTGGTTCATTGCAGGTGCTTAAATAAATGTCATCATCATCATCCGCTGCCTCTCCCAGAAGATGAAGCAGCAGCCATTGCTTCATCATCATCATCGATCCCAACGAACAATACTGCAATATTACTAAAACTGCCTAATCTACCGTCATTTTATGGAGGAAGTATAATAACCTAAATTTAAAACTTTTTCTAACTGTCAAAAATAAATTTAATATTTCCACTGAATTTTATTTTGAAATTGAGGAGAAAACGTTCCCAGATATAATGCATTTCTTAAACTTCTGGCAAAGTTATATAAAGTTAAATGGTTACCCTTGAATCTCTTCCCCTTTACTCTCTTCCATCATAGAACCATTCATTCTAGTTTACTTTTCATTTGCAAGCTTAAAAAATTTGCAGCATTGTTCTACTCTGGCTGTAATGGAGTGACTGATTCTGGGACTGATCTCCCACCACAAAGCACTAGAAGTCAGGATGAAATATATGAAGCAGCTGTTTCCAGACACTGGACAAGAGGCAGTACAGAACTGTGATAAAGGCGGGAACAGAGCTTACATGAGGTAAGCCCTACAATCACAGTAGCTTTCTGCCTACAGGCACTTTCCAGAACACAGTGCAGGTAGGAGGAACCTAAACAGAGCATAGCAGATTCATTGAGTTGAGAAGACAAAGGTCACCGTTTGAGTGGGCTGAGGCAGTTGGAATATGTGGGGAAGAGTACTGAGAGGAAGGAGCTATGCAGAAAACAGACTTCAGAAATAAGCATAAAAGTCAACTTGAGTCTATTGCTTAATGATAAACTATAGATGCATAGAGAGAAATTGCATGAGGTTGGGCCGACAACTGCTGAAGAGTTACAGGGTAAATAATCTCTAAAGCTTTCACAAGACTGGAAAATGTTCAAGTTTTACCCAAATAGGGTAGAGCAAATGTTGGGGGCATTAGAGTGGAGACGACAGAAGAGTCGCACTTGAGTAACAGGGATAAATTACCTCTAGAGTAAAGGTCATTATAGACATAACTAATTAAGCTTAAAAACCAGCCTTGTAAGAAACAAATTGATCTGCAAGTTACTCTACTGCCTGCCAAACATTTTTTAATGCTTATATAACATTCTTTAAATGAGGAAACAAAATCTAGACACTCTAAAATGTAATATTTACAAAATCTAACAGCCAGTAAGCAGTTACTAGATACACAAAAAAGCAGGACAATGAGTCTGATAATCAAGAGAAAAATCAATCAATAAAAGCAGACTCAGAAATGATGAAATTAGCAGACAAAGATTTAAAAAGAGTTATTCTAAATGTGCTCAAGAATTTAAAAAGAAAACATGAACAGAATAAGGACAGAAACAATAAATATTTTTAAAAGAACCAAATGGAACCTATGAAGATGAAAACTACAAAATCTGAAATGAAAATTTCACTGGATCAGTTTAACAACAGACTAAATACTGCAGAGGAAAATATTCAGTGAAATTAAATAATAGCAATAAAATAAAAACTATCTAAAATGAAGCACAGAGAAAAAGAGACTGAAAAAATGAATAGAACCTCAATGACCCGTGGGACAATATCAAGTGGTCTAAAATACATATGATTGGAGTGCCAGGAGACAGAGGGAGAATGACAGGAACAGAAAACATAGTTGACATAATATTGCTGAAAATCATGCAAATTTAATGAAAATTGTAAATCCACAGCTTCAAGAAGCTCAGAAACCCACAAGCAGGGTAAACACAAAGAAAATCATAGCAAGCCTCATGATAATGAAATTGCCAAAAACCAGAGATACAGATAAAATCTTAAAAGAAGACAGAGAAAAATGATACATTTCATACAGAGAAACAAAGATAAGAATGTCCATGGACATCTTGTCAGAACCTAAATATGCCAAGAGACAATAGAACATCATTAAAATGCTGAAAGAACAAAAAAAATCTGTCAACTTATGACTCTATGTCCAGTGAAACGACCCATTCAAAATGAAGCAAAAGGGGCTTCCCTGGTGGTCCAGTGGGTAAGACTCCACACTCCCAATGCAGGGGACCCAGGTTTGATCCCTGCTTGGGGAACTAGATCCCGCATGCACACTGCAACTAAGAGTTCGAAGGCCACAACTAAGAAGTCTGCATGCCTCAGTGAAGATCCCGTGTGCAGCAGCTAAGACCCGGCACAGACAAAATAAATAAATAAAATAATAAATAAATAAATAAATATCAAAAAAAAATTCTCCTTACCTTCCTTGTTTTTTTAAAAAAAAATGAAGCAAAAAGAAAGGGGTTTTTTTTGTTGTTTTTTTGCTTTTTTTAGGAGAAAGAAGTTAGGATAATTTGTTGTTAGCTGACATGGATATTAAAAAGTTTTAAAAAGTTCTGTAGCAGAAGGAATATACCAGATGGAATGAAGAGGTTCAGAAATGGTAAATATAAAATAATTTTTCTTTGTGGTTCTTAATTTCTTTAAAAGACAATTGACTGTTTAATGTAAGATAGTGTGAAATAATAAGAAATATACCTACAGATCTTCCTCTGCTTACAATGGGGTTACATCCCGATAAACCCATCCAAAGTTGAAAATATTGTAAGTTGAAAACTCATTTAATACACCTAACTTACTAAATGTTGTAACTTAGCCTAGCATACCTAAATGTGCTCAGAACACTTACATTGCCTACAGTCGGAAAAAATCATCTAAAACAAAGCCTAATTTATAACAAAGGGTAGACTAGCTCATGTATTGATAGATTATTGAATACTACACTGAAAGTGAAAAACAGAATGGTTGTTTGAGTACAGAGTACAGGCTGTAAGTGTATCGGTTATTTACCAGCCAGGTCTCCTGGCTGACTGCGAGCTGTGGCTCTCTGGAGAGTATGGTACCACATATTGCTTGCCTGGGAAAAGATCAAAATTCAAAATGTGAAGTATGGTTTCTAGTGAATGCATATTGCTTTTGCATTACCATAAAGTCAAAAAATTGCAAATTGAACCAGTGTAAATCAGGGACTTTCTGTATTGGTCTCTGCCCCTGGCTTCCGCTAATATTTGATCTTTGACCCCAATTCCTGACAAAAAGGTCCTAAAACCCTTGGAATTTCCTAGGTGATAGGAGTATCTTTTGTTCTAATGAGGTGGCTCTTGGTGGTCTTGTGGATGGGGACTGGCCACTAGAAAGACCAAGCCATGATTAGAAGCTTGGAACTATCATCCCTACCCCTCCATCTTCTGAAGAGGGGAGAGGGGCTGGAAAATGAGTTAATAATCGATCATACCTATGTGACGAAGCCTCCATAAAAATCCCTGAAGTACAGGGTTTAGAGAGCTCCCAGATTGGTGAGCACATCCATGTGCTGGGAGGGTGCTGCACCCCAGCTCCATGGGGACAGAAGCTCCTGTGCTTGGGACCCTTCCAGACTTCACCCTATGTATTTCTTCATCAGGCTATTCATCTGTATCCTTTATCATATCCATTATAATAAACTAATAAGTATAAGTAAGTGTTTCCCTGAGTTCTACACCAGACTAGCAAATTATTGAACCCAAGGAAGGAAATGGGGGAACCTCTACTTATAACCAGTCGGTCAGAAGTACAGGTGACAACCTGTAAGGATATAGAAGATTTGAGCAAACACTACTAATACATTTGACCTAATTGATTGATATAAAACAACATCCCCAATAACTAGAGAATATAAATTTTTTTCAGAGCACATGGAACATTCACTAAATTGGTGATATGCCAAGCCATAAAGCAAGTATCAACAAATTTCAAAGGACTGAAGTCATACATAGTATGTCTTCTGACAACAGTGAGGTTAAACTAGAAATCAATTAAAAAAAAATATAAGTAGAACACTTCAAAATGATTAGAACTTAAGCAATACTTTCTAACAACCTACAGATCAAAGAAGAAATAAAAATAAATTTAAATTAACTGATGATAAAAAATATGGTATAACAAAATGACTAGAATGCAGCTAAAGTGATGATTAGAGGGGAATTTAAAGCTTTAAATGTATACATTATGCAAAAGAGAAAAGTTGACAATTGATGCTCTAAGATCTACTTCAAGAAACTAGAAAAAGAACCACCAAATGAACCTAAGGAAACCAAAAAGGAAGAAAATACTCAAGATAAGAACAAATTATGAAAGACAATAAAGACAAAGCAGAAATAAAATAGAAAATTAACAAAGCAAAAATTTTCTTCTTTAAAAAGATGAATAAAATTGATAACCACCACAAAGAATGATTGAGAAAAGAGACAGAAAACACACTTACCAATACTGAGGATAAAAAGTCCTACAGAGTACTAAAGGAAGCTAGTAACCATAAACCATTTTATGACAATAAATTTGAAAATTTAGATTAAATGGACAAATTTATTGAAAAACACGACTTACAAAACTGACATAAGAAGAAATAGAAAATCTGAGTAGTTACATATCTAACAAAAGGAACCCTCATACACTGCTGGTGGGAATATAAATTGGTGCAGCCACAGTAGAAAAGAGTGTGAAGGTTCCTCAAAAAGTTAAGAATAGATCTACCATATGATCCAGTTATTCCACTTCTGGGTATTTATCCAAAAAGCACAAAACACTAATTTCAAAAGATATACACACTATGCTACGTTCATCACTATGTTACGTTCATCACAGATATACACACTATGCTACGTTCATCACTATGCTATGTTCATAGAGATGTGGTATAGGAGAGAATACTACTCAGCCATAAAAAAGGATGACATCTTGCCATTTGTGACAACATGGATGGACCTTGAGGATTTTATGCTAAGTGAAATAAGATGGAGAAAGACAAATACATATGAGTTCACTTATATGTGGGATACAAAAATAAATAAATTAATGAACAAATCATATCAAACCAAATAAAGACAAACATGTGGATACAGAGAACAGAGTAATGGTTACCAGAGGGAAGAGGGTACCAGAGGGAAAAATGGGTAAAGAGGGTCAACTGTATGGTGATGGATGGGAACTAAAACTTTGGTTGTGAGCACACAGTAGTGTATATAGGAGTCAAAATATAATGCTGTACATGTTAAGCACATAATGTTATAACCAATAAAAAGAGTACCTATAAAAATAATCTACAGCAAATAGAAAGATAAGCCTTCTGATATTGGGTTAAAAAGATAATGATCTATTTATTACCACTTCTATTTAGCATTGTATAGGCGGTCCCAGGCAGTACAAGAAAATTAAATAAAAGGTATACAAACTGGAAAGGAGGATGTCAAACTGTCTTTATTTTCAGACAACATGATTATCTGTGTAGAAAATCTCACAAAAAAGCTACTAGAGGGCTTCCCTGGTGGCGCAGTGGTTGAGAATCTGCCTGCTAATGCAGGGGACACGGGTTCGAGCCCTGGTCTGGGAAGATCCCACGTGCTGCAGAGCAACAAGGCACGTGAGCCACAACTACTGAGCCTGCGCGTCTGGAGCCTGTGCTCCGCAACAAGAGAGGCCGCGATAATGAGAGGCCCGCGCACCGCGATGAAGAGTGGCCCACGCTTGCCACAACTAGAGAAAGCCGTCGCATAGAAACGAAGACCCAACACAGCCAAAAATAAATAAATAAATAAATAAATTTTTAAAAAAATGTAACAAATGTTCAAGTACAATTGGTGTCTTTAAAAAAAAAAAAAAAAGCTACTAGAATAATAAGTGATTTTAGCAAGGACAACAGAAAAAGTCAATTGCGTTTCTACATATTAACAATGAGCAACTGAAAATCAAAATTAAGAAAGCCACTCCATTTACAGTAGTAACAACAACAAACTGTGAAATTCTTAAGGGATACATTTAACAAAATATGCACAGGAACTACACACTGAAAACTAAGAAAACCTAAATAAATTAAGAGATATTCCATCTCCATGGACTGAAAGACTCAGTAGGTATCAATTTTTCCCAAATTATTTAGAGACTAAAAACAATCCCAATCAAAATTCCAGCAGGCTTATTTGGTAGAAATTGACTAGCTAAATTTAAAATTTTTATGGAAACACAAAAGACCTAGAATAGCCAAAATAACTTTTAAGAACAAAATTTGAGGACTCCCACTACCTGTTTGCAAGACTTACTCTAAATCTCTAGTAATCAAGAGTATGAGGATAAATATACAGATCAATGGAACAGAGTAGAGAGTACAGAGGTAAACCCACACGTATATAGTCAACTAATTATCTGTAAAGATGACATTGTAACACAATGGGGGAAGAAGAGACTTTTTAACAAGTGGTGCTTTAACAATTGGATATCTATGGGCAAAAAACTTTGACTTTTATTTACTATAAGAAATTAATTAGAATTGGATTATAGACTTAAGCCCAAAAGCTAAAAACTGTAAAACTTCTGAGAGAAAACATAGGAGAAAGCCTTAGTAACTTTGGGTTTAGAAAGATTTCTTAAATCTAATTCAAATTATTAAAAAATTAATTAATTTGACTTCATCAAATTAAAAACTGCTGTTCTTTGGATGATGAAAATGAAAAGACAATCCACTAGCTGGGAGAAAATATTTGTAAACACATATCTGATAAAGGACTTATAACCAGAATTTTTATGAACTCTGACTAAATAGAGGGTTATAGTGTGTTCTCAGATCAGAAGACACAATATTCTAAAGCTATCAAATGTCTCTAAATTAATCAATTTAAAACTGTATCATTTATAACTGCACACACAAAAATTGAATACCAGGGAATATATGTAATGAAAATTGTGCAAGATCACTACAACTACAAAACACTGACAGAAATTGCAGAAGTCTTTAGGAATGTATCATGTCCAGGGATTTGAAGACTTACTATTATAAAGATGTTAATTTTCTCCAAATTTATCTCTGGAGTCAATGCAATACTAGTCATATGCCCAGAAAATATTTTTGTGGAAATTGATGAGTTGATTCTTTAAGTCATATGGAAATGCAAAAGGCCAAGAAAATCAAACAATCTTGAAGAACAAAGTGGAGAATTTACTTCAGACTATGAAGATTTATTATAAAACCACATAATGAAAACAGAGTGACTCAGGTGCAAGGACAGACAAACCAGTGGAAATGAATAGAAGGTTCAAAAATGAACCTGCCTCATTAATGACAAAAGTGTCACTGCAATGAAGTGGGGGGAAAAGATGGCTTTTTAAATAAATGCTGCTGAATCAACTGGATAACAACACGGAAAAAAAATAAACACTCACTCTACCTCACAGAATATACAAAAATCTATCCTACATTGGTCATAGACTTAATTATGAAAGATAAAATAATAAAGCTTCTATAACAGTGTTGTACAATAGAAATCCAACATGAGCCATGTATGTCATTTAAAATTTTCTAGTAGCCACATTAAAAAATGTAAAAACAGATGAAATTAGTCGTAATCATATGTTTAGCTCAAATTTCAAAAATATTATCATTTCAATGTGTAATCAAATATAAAAATATTAATGAGATCTTTTACATTATTTCATTCAAACTAAGTCTTCAGAATCTGGTGCATATTTTATACTTACAGCACATCTTGTTTCTTGGTTATTTTTTTCATATATAGCTCCTTTATTTGTAGAAAAGATTTGTGGAAAACAAGGTAAATTTTATAAAAATTACATGGCTACCAAAATGAAACTCATCACTGGTGATAAATAAGTGACTGAAGTAATAACCAGTTTACCTGGGATGATTTGCCAGGATGCTCAAGGGGAGATATTACTTGGTACAGCCTGCTATATGCACCAAAATAATAGTTACTGACCTTTGAAATTTATGGAAAGAACCATACAAATGGTTTTCAGATATAACTTTAATTTTTGGAAGTATTTGAAGGGTTTTTTAAAATTTTTAAATATTTATTTATTTATTTTTGGCTGCGTTGGGTCTTTGTTGCTGTGCGCGGGCTTTCTCTAGTTGCAGTGAGTGGGGGCTACTCTTCGCTGTGGTGCGTGGGCTTCTCATTGCGGTGGCTTTTCTTGTTACGGACCACGGGCTGTAGAGCACAGCCTTAGTAGTTGTGGTGCACGGGCTTAGCTGCTTCGCAGCATGTGGGATCTTCCTGGACCAGGGCTCAAACCCGTGTCCCCTGCATTAGCAGGTGGATTCTTAACCACTGTGCCACCAGGGAAGCCCTTGAATGGTTTTAAACATGGGCTTGAATTTGTAAACATCTACAACTTTCCCCCACAAGGACTCCCAGCCCAAGAGTAAGCTGTGGCTTAACCAATCGGGAATGTCTGTGCTGTTGAAGGCCAGTGCTATTTTCCACGGAGGGGAACATCAACCATTTTCTGGCTTGTTACAACTTTCAAGGCCCTTATGTCTTTGATGCTGAGCATCTGGCCAGGGGCATTTTGTGAACCAGACAATGAGAGCTTCTTGGAATGAGCACATCTTGGTTTAGACAATACATTTTCAATAATTAAAGTGAAATGTAATCCTATCAAAAGAGAAACGTTGAGTTGAATAGAAAAATATTTTATACAGCTTCAGTTTTAAAATTTAAATCCATTAACATAAATAAAACTAAAAATTCAATTCCTTTCTCACACTAGCCCTATCTCAAGTGTGAAATAGTGGCTACCCTATTGGACAGTGCAGTTCCAGAAGGTAACACACAACAGTATCTTTGTGACCTCAGGATAGGGAAAGATCTCATAAACAGGATGCAAACATCAACAATAAGGGAAAATATTGATAAATTTGACTTTATTAAAATAAGTGCCTTTGTTTATCAAAAACACCTTTAGAGAGTGAAAAAGTGAGCGGAAGAGTGGGAGAAGATATTTTATATATATGTATATATATGCGTTGGGTCTGACAAAGGACTTATATCCAGAATCTACACATATTACAAACCAATAAGGAAAGGGCTGACTACATAATGAAAGCATGGACAAAAGACTTGAATAGAGATATCATACAAGAAAATATCTACATAAGCATGTGAACAGTAGTGCAACATCATTATCAGGTAAATGCCAATTAAAACCATGAGATACCACCACACTCCCATAAAAATGGCGACATCAACAAAACAAAACAAAACTGAGACTATGGAGTGTTGGCAAGGATGTGGGTCAAGGGGAGTTCTCAGTTCCTGCTGGAGGGTATATACATTGGCACAACCACTTTGGAAAACCATTTGACAGTACCTACTAAAGCAAACCAATCACGCCTAACCCCAGGACCTAGCAATTCACTCCCAGGTATGTACTGACAGAGATTCTCTCTTTGCCCATACTCTAGCCAAGCTCACCTGAGCCCCCTCGACTAGACCTCAACCTTGGCCCATAGCAACTAGGCTCTCAACACAAATAGTTTAGCCCACCCACTTCTTCCTACACTGAAAGACTTAAACACTGGCAGTTTCTAACAGTTCAAGGCCACATCCCTAGGATGACCCAGTCCCCCTTAAAGTACCTTCCTGAGAAAACTCAAGACTGACAAATGAATTTACTGTTTGTTTTAGCCAACACCTGTCTATAGGCTCCTGACCACACTTTCTTAGAGCCTTTACTAAAAAGGGCTTACAACTGTCAATCCTTCTTCTGTCCCTTTGAGATGTATATGTATCTCCTATCACTCAGGAGGACCAGAAAGCCAGTCCTTTCAAATGCAATCATCAGGAAAGATAGGGCCTCTGTCTCCCAGTTTCTGGGGGAGGATAGAATCCTAACTTCAATCACTGCCAGCTAACAGACCCAGCTGACCTAACCAGCATTTACACTAACCAACCGTATAGAACTTTTCACTTCCCTGACTCTACTGAGACCCCACTCACCCCTCTCCCTATTCCCTCATTCTCCCTGTCAAACACCCAGCCACCTCTGGCAAAATCAAAGCTGAGTTCAGTTCATACTGAACTCTCTTCCCTACTGTAACAGTAAATTACTAATTAAACTCTGTCCTTACCACTTTAACTAGTATCTGGCTTTGTTTATCTTTGACAATACCCAACAGAAACACTATGTATAAGGGTGCTGAAAGCAGCATTCTTCACAATAAAAACAACCTAAGTGCCCAGCATCAGAATGCACCAATAAAGAGTGTCATATTCATACAAGCGAATAAAATGAGGTGGTGGAAAAGAGGAAACCACTGCTACGCATATGGACATGGATCCACCCCCCTTAACGTTTAATGAAAGAAGCCAGGCACAAAAGAGCACATATTTGTATTAGTTTTCTATTTTTGTGGGAGCAGTGAACACCGTAGCAGCTTACAATAGCACCTACTGATTATCTCATAGTCATGTAGGTCAGAAGTGCAGGCCTGGCTCCACTGGGTCCTCTGCTCAGTGTCTCCCAAAGCTGTAGTCAAGGTGTCCACTGGGTTGGGGTCTCATTTGCAGCTAAGGGTTCTCTTCCAGCTCATTCAGATTGTTGGCAGAATTTAGTTCTTAGTGGTTGTAGGACACGGGGTCCGTTTTCTTGCTGGCTGTCAGCTGGTTGTAGCTCCTGGAGGCCTCCTGCTCATAAGTTCTCTCACTGCATGACAGGTTACTCCTTCGAGGCCAGCAGGACCATGTCTTTCTCATGCTTTGAATTTCTGACTTCGGGAAGGGCCCTGTCCTTGCTAAGGGCTCACCCGATTACGTTAGGCCTACCCCTTTCCCTTTTGATGAACTCAAACTCAATTGTCTTGGAACTTAATTACTTTTGCAAAACCCCATACCCTAAGCACAGGAGTGAGATCCACCATATTCACATTCCACCATACTCAAGAGGACGAGAGTACACAGGGCAAGAACATGGGAGGCAGGCAGCATGGGGTCCTCTCAGAATTTTGCCTACCACAAGACTGAATGATTCAAATTTATAAAGTCAAAAAATTGCAAAAGTATTCTAAGATGACAGAAGTCAGATGGTAAGCACTTTTGTTGGGTGACACATATATTTGGGAAGAAGCATGAGGGAGGCTTCTGAATGCTGGTAGTGTTCTATATCTTGATCTCCAAGGTGATTACACAAATGTGCACTTTGCAAAAATTCATCAGTTTTGTACTTAATATTTGTGTATGTATTTTATACTGCAATAAATAATTTACACAAAAATTTTAAAAGAGAGGTTCTCAGGGTGCTTTGTTTAATTACATAGAGGAGCAATAATTAGCATTAAAATTGTTGGTATAAAATTGGCACTGGTAAGTGCTTGAAGTCAGTTTATGCCCCCAAGTAAGAGACTCTGAGAAGTTTATGTTTATCAATAATCTACCTGGCAAGGTGTGTTGTAAAAATGAGAAAAATTAAATTTCAGCTGGCTCTTTATTCAAGTGATCATAAATCTGAGGTATTTCCATTTGAATAAATTTTGAAAGTTTCTCACTCTCCGTTTCAATACTGTTTTCTCTCTCCACTGCATGGAAGTGTGCAGCTAGTTAAGTGTAAAGTGAGCTGTGTGTGTGTGTGTGTGTGTGTGTGTGTGTGTATTTGTGATTGGTAGGCTGGGCAAGGGCAGGGAAATACAAGGAAACTAATGGGCCTGATCTGATAGGGTAGGTAAAATCTTTACACTCTTAGGATACTGACTTAAGAACACCTCAGAAACACAAAGCTCTTCTATGCGATGGGTCCAGGCACTATTTTCAGAGCTGGTCAGCTTTAACCTAACTCCATTCTGCACTCCCATTCTGTTCCAAGCTAAGGAAGTCACACCATTTCCTAATGAATATAAATGAATGCAGCCCTCCATGAAAAATAAATCAGGAAAACACATTTACTCCAACTTATTCTAATCAGCACATACAGAAGTCATATAAATATGATGTAAGTAAACTAAAGGCTAATCTCACTATGAATTTGATGCAAAAATCTTAAATAAAATATCAGCAAACAGAATAGAAAAGTATATTAAATAATAAGACACCATGACTGAGTGGTATTTATTTCAGCAATACAAGGATGGTTCAGTATCAGTGAATCCACTACATAATTCATACTATTAATTAAACTATGGAGCAAAAATCATGCAGTCATCTCAAATTGTGCTGACATTTAATAAAATTCAACATCTATTCATGATTTAAAATACTTTTAATAAAATAGGACTAGATGGCTCTTTTCTCAAAATATATCTGGGTCAACCCAGAAGCCAGCACTATGCTTAAATGGGAAAATATTTAATGAGATGCATTCTCATTAATGTTCAGAATATAATATAGAAACCATTATCACTACCTTAATATTGTTCTGGAGATTGTGGAAACCAAAGAAACTAGGAAACAAAATAAGTTAGTGCTACACAACTTAAAAACAAGAGGTAAAATTATCATTATCTGTAGATGTTATGACTGTATATTTGGGGAGGACCTAGGAGAAGTCACTGAAAAGCATTTACAAGCAAAGAGAATTCAGTAAAAATGGATGGGTCAAAAATTACTATACAGAAATCAGTAAATTTCATATACACAATAGTAGGAGGATAAAATGGAAAATGTTTATAACAGCAACAAAAACGAACATATCTAGTAATAAACTTAAAAATAAATGTGCAAGATCTATATGATGTAAAGTTTAGAATAGTCCAGAGGGTCACAAAAAAAGATATGGGCAAATGGAAAAGCAATTCATATCATAAGGCTGTAAATTCTCACCGAGTTAGTTTGTAAACTTAATCCCATAAAAGTACTCACAGGATTTTGGGGGTACATAGGCAAGCTAATGCTCAGTCCACATAGAACATCAAAGAAGCAAGAAGAGCCAGGAAAGTTTTGAAAGAAAAGATCAATAATGAAATACTCTTCCTACCAGATGGTAAAATACAGAATTTTTAAAGTATATAAATATATAAAGGAAAATAATCAAAACAGTGTGGAACTGATACATAACAGACAACTCAATAGAATATAATAGATGGTGTGGAAATCAGTCCAAGTACAGGAATCTGATATATGATAAAGATGTCATCTCACATAAGAGAAGAAAAGATGAATATTCACTAAATTATTTTAGGATAACCAAAGAGACATCTAAAAAAAGAAGGTTGGATCCATAGCTCACATTTTATACCAGGGTAATTTCTTGATATAAACATATAAATGTAAAAAAATAAGAAATTTGTCCATAAACTTAGAAAAAGTTCTTTCTGAATTATATTGTACAAAGCCCAGAAGCCATAAAATGGAAAATTGCTACAACTATTATATAAAATTAAAATTTTATGTGGCAAAAATCACCGTAAACAAAGTTAAACACAAACAAGAAGCTGGAAAAAGTATTTGTAATTTATATCACAAGAAAAAAGCTAAGTTTCCCTTTTACAGAGTCCCTACATATTATCAAGAAAAATACCAACAACCCAACAGAAAACTAGATAAAGACAGAAACAACAGTACACAGAAAAGGAAATACAAATGACTCTTCAATGGATGAAAAGATGCTCAATCTCTAATCAGGCTGGTAAAGATTTTTTTTAAAAGTTGGGTAGCACACTGCAAGTGTAGAAATAGCACTCTCCTACTTTGCTGCTGGGGAGGGTGAACCAGCACCACTTTGATGGAGGACAATTTGGCAATACCTATCAAAATTCTCAATTCACATGGACTTTGTTCCAGCATTTCCACTTCTAGGAATTTATCTTAGAGGTAAATTCACACATATGCCAAATGGCCCGAGTTCTTCATTATTGTAGCACTGTTTGCAATAACAACATTTTGAAATACTTAAGCTTTCCATCACAGCGGACTGACTGGCTACATAAATTATGGCACAGCTACACGATGGAATACCATGGAGCTATGAAATGAGGGAGAAAGTTCTGTATGTACTAATACAGAATGATCTCCAAAATAAAATTAAAAGTTCAAAAAAAGTATGTACAATACGCTAGCATGCTATTATTTGTTCAAAAAAGAAAGAATATGATATGTAAATTTTCTCATATATTCATAAATTTTGTCTGGAAGAATGCCCAAGAACCTGATAATAGTATCTGTCATCAGGGATAGGACCTGGACGGCTCAGGGACAGACAGGGACAGGGATGGGAGATACGACTATTCATTTTGTGCCTTTTGTACCCTTTTATTTTGAGCCATGTGAATGTATTATCTATCAAAAAACGCACAGCACCATTAAACTTTATGATGTAATAAAAAGGGTGTAGTTATACTTCAGCCTGTTCATGCTTATCCTTAATTGGCTGAAAATAAAGTCTCTTGTTAATCTGTGTAGCCTTTTGATTAAAGCACCAAAAGACAGAAATAATTTTTTGCTTGAAAACTGAAGTTCCAAAATAAAAGTTAAATTTTTTTTAAGTTTAAAGAAATAAAGAAAAAGTTCTCAACAATAGGGATGGTAGAATCAGTTTGTTTAAAGCAATCAAACAAATAGCAACAACAAAGAAGAAATTATGTAAGTGTTTACACTGTCTCCAAGGATATGAGAGATTACATTACTTTTTAAAAATATTTCCTGGGACTTCCCTGGTGGGTCAGTGGTTAAGAATCCACCTGCCAATGCAGGGGACACGGGTTCGAGCCCTGGTCTGGAAAGATCCCACATGCCGCGGAGCAACTAAGCCCGTGTGCCACAGCTACTGAGCCCACGAGCCACAACCACTGAAGCCGGTGTGCCTAGAGGCCGTGCTCTGCAGCAAGAGAAGCCACCGCAATGAGAAGCCCACGCACCGCAACTAGAGAAAGCCCGCGCGCAGCAACAAAAACCCAACCTAACCAAAAAAAAAATTAATTAATTAATTAAAAAAAAAATTTCCTTATTGTTGAATTATTCTGATCTGTTGATATATTAATTAATTTTATAATTTGAAAAATTATAATCAGATTTAAATATCAAAAAGCCTTAGGTCCCTCTGGTAGCCAAATATACATAAATGTGTTTAAGCTAGTAATAAAAAAATACAAGTTTAAGAGAGACACCATTTTCCTGACTAGTAAAATAGCAACACTGAAAAAATATGATACTTAATGCAGGTGACAGTGTGGTGAAAAGGGTACTCTCGTTAATGGTGAAATATAAACTGGTACCTTCCCCTTGTTTTAATTGAAATTTACAACACACAGTTGTAAGAAATAACACAGAAAGAACCTATATAGTCTTTACCTGTACAATTCTCTTTTAAAAAACAATTTGTCAGTATCAGTTAAGAATCTTAAAAAACTCACACTTTTCAACTAGTAATTCCATTTCTTAGAACCTATCCTAAAAAAATATAATTCAAAGGAGAGAAAAAGCTATATGCATAAAAATGTTCATTCAATACCATATATAAAATATAAATATATTTATATATATGTGTTAAATGATAAGAAAATAGTTCATTAAATAATAACATAAACACTAGACAGAATATTCTACAGCCATTATATCACATTTATGTAGACTATGAGGTAATTGGCTTAATACCTATGCTATAATGTTGATTTAAAAGATATAAACTTTCATGTATAATAGTGAAAAATATTCATATGGTCAATGAGTGGGAAAGCAGCGGAATTATGGTTGATTCTTTGTCTCTTCCAAAACTTTCTAGAACGTAATTTCAAATTTAATTTTTTCAGATTATTTTCAAATTTTCTAAATTCAAGTTTTCCTACTTTTGTCAGAATTTAATTTGAGAAGCAAAAAGAGATGAAAGATGCCTGCTTGTTAATCCAATAACTAATTGCCCAGCATGAACGGTAGACTTTCGTTAGGAAAGAGCCACTTACTTGCATCTTTCTCTGGAGAAGGAGGAGGGACCCCCTGCCCCAGACAGGTGCTCTTGACCAGCTGCACCAGCTTCTCTGGGGGCTGGGCATTGCCCATGGGTGGCACCTTCCCCTTGGGGCTGCTGAAGAGGTCTTGCAGGTCCTTTCTTGGTCTGGATTCTTGGAGGAAACTCTCAAAAGATTTGTCTTTGAGTCTGAGGGAGGAAAAGAGTGAGGTCTTTTTCTTGGGATCCCTGGAAGCATCTGGGACGGTCTCTTGCAAACTCACTTTCTCCAGGAGGGTGGGGACATCTTCGATCTTGCTGCAGGGTGGGGACACAAGTGCAGGAAACGTCTTGGATGACTGGTTGGGCAAACTGTGGGTGCGGAGGGCAGGGTCAGGAGGGCTCGGGGCTGACGGCTGGGCAGCCTTGGCGGCTGGGGGGCCCAGGGAGAAAAAGGCTGCGGCCCTGCTCGCTATGTCTCTCTTGGGGGACGGCTGGTCCCAGTCTTTACTGGAGCTGCTTTTCCGAAGGCTGAATGAGCGAGTGCAAGCGTGGGGTGGGCTGGTGGGCAAAGTCTTTGACTCTGGCTTGGCCCAGGCCTTTCTCCCACTGTCGGAATTGGGGAGGAGCGGCTCCAGGGACCTCCGGATGGCGTTGGCTATGAGCCGCAGCGGGGACTTGGGCGGGGCCACGCTTTGCTCCCTGGGAGTCCGTTCAGCTGGGGTCCCCATCTTCTCCTGAGCCTCTCTCTGGGCTGGTAAGGTCTCTCTCACTGCCTGAGGGAGCAGCAAGGGGCGGACTGGTTTCAGCACACCTCCTCCTCGGCCATTCTCGGTGCTTTTCTGGGAAAGTCGCACCCTGGCTTCCAGGCGCGAGCTCTCAGGGTTGGAGTCATTCCAATCTAGCAACCTAGTCTTCTGCTCCCGAGTGAGAACCAGCTTCTTTAAGCTCGACTTCTTCTCCTCTGCCAGCTCTGACCTCCCCTCCTCTCTCCTCCTGGGTCTGGTACTCCCTTCTCCAGGGTCCTCTCCAGCCCTGGGAGACAGCTGTTGGTCTGGCGAGCACCTGTCCTTCCCTCCAGTGGAGTGTGGGCCTCTGTGGATGCTTCTGGTACCCACAGGAGGGGCCTCTGCTTCCTGACTCCCATCAGAAGCCATCTCTGCGGGGCCGGATGGACTCGAGCTTTCGAGGCCGTCTCCACCAGGCCTCACCAGACAGTATTCTGTCCACTCCAGCACCTGGCCATGAGGGGTATGCGGGGGGATTTCCTTGGGTGGTCCTTGGGTTCTGGCTTGCCGCAGAAAGATTGGGGTGGAAGGACTGAAATGACCTCTCGAGACCCACGAAGGAGGGTTGCAAACTGTCACCTGGAAGGGATGGGCAAAAAATAGCGGTGATTTTTAGAAGTTCCCAGCATTTATTTATATGAGGAACGCACAGCTCAGTCTATAGCCCCCTCCCTTCCTCTCTCCAGATCTCAGATACCCAAAATCAAAAAGAATTCTGCCTAAGATGATTTCAGAGGGTCACTCTTCCTTCTAAGTGGCTGCCTTGGGATGGGCTGGAATGGGCCCAGAGCCCCCATATCACTGACCAAAGTCTTTCCTGGGCCTTAGATTAGGTGAGTAGGAAGTCAGAAAGGAAAGCAAAGTCACTGACAAGCTCCTGGGCCAGTGAGGGGAGGGCTGGCCTGGTCCCTGTGGGTGGCCAGGCACATAAGGAAGCTCAGCCATGGTCCCTACTAAAGGGCACATTCCACCCATAGGTATGTTCCTCCAACAACCAAGAAACCAGGGCTTCTTCTTTGGAGACCATTAAGGTAAGGAGAGACAGCTACCCTTCTGGCTTGGAGCTGTGGTGGCAGGATAGCCTTTAGGATCTTCCAATGACCCTTCAAAACCTGACGCATGCCTCTCACCACTGAGAAAGCAGCCATTTCTAGCATGCAGGAGCTTGGCCCTTGGCAAAGGGAGAATATAGCAGACTTGAGAAGGAGTGACTGTGCCCTGCCAAGAGCTCTGGTCATGGGAGCTTCACAAGAGTATGTACTTTTCTGTCTTAGATATTCTACTTCCCAGAGCCTAGAACAAGGTCTGGCGGTAATAGAGGCTTGATAAACCCATATTGAAGGAAAGAGTCCAACCATGACTGTCTCGGTGATGCCATTTTCTATTCAAGGGGGACGTTGCTTCCAAGGCTCTCAGCTGCTACCAAAGGCACCCTGCGTTCTGTGCCTGCCATCCTACAGCTGCCAGCTCCTCAACACCCTCTGTGAGGCCCTCAAGGGCAGAGCACAAGCCCTAGCATCTCTGCATCCCACAGCCCAGCTCAGATTCCATGCCCTATAAAGTCTGCCGAGTGAGCAGGTGGCTGTGCCCTCAGTGGCTGAGAAGGAGCAGGGTGCACTTTCGTGAAAAGGACAAGGGAAGAGGCGTGGGGTGGACCCTTGACAGAGCATCTCTCTGGCCCTGGCTGTGCACTTGGGGTGACCTAAGGGTGCTAGGAATCCAGAGCTCAGTGTGGAAGTGGGAGGAGTATAGGCAGCTCGTCGTCCTCACACCTGTTCAGGGCCCTGAGGGTGCTTACCGGAGGCGGGGAGGAACTATCCAGAGCGTGCGGGACACCAGCTGAAGAAGAAGATGGCAGAGAAGGCAAAGGAGAAGCTTCATTTGGAGGCGACATAGGTCTTTTGTTGTTCACTGGTGTCATATCTACCGAGGAAAGAACATGCTCTCCGTTACAGAGTTCTAGTTTCCTTATTTTATCATGAAAAGGGGGAGGTTTTCCGGGAAGCTCCTCTCTGTAGAGTCAGAGGGAGGAAGATGCCGGAGACGGATGCAGAGGCCCCAGAGCCCACTGTCTGGGACTTGGAAGAACAGGCGTAGGAGTGTCAGGCTCCTGCGGGGGAAGTAGGTCCCAGGACGAAAAGCCCAAGAACCACTGTGTCTCCCACACACGTGAGAATGTCCCCGAGAGTTGGAACACGGGTCTCCAGGGTGTTTCTGGGAAATGGACATCTACCTCTAAGGTTTGCCCTAGAGTCATCGCGGTGGGGAGCTGGGGCTGCATTAAATCACTTAGTCAATAAACCACCTGAGGCCTCTTCCCGTAAGATGCATGCTGGACCATTCGCCATGGGCACAGACAGGAGAGGCAGTCACTGCCAAGGAAACGGGCCCTTCCTCCCACATGTGTATCACGGGGCTCTCAGACGAGATGGTTAGTTTGAGATTTTAAGAGAACACAAGGGAGGGAGGTTATAATGAGTATCAGATCATTTGAAGCATATGGAGTGGGGTTTGTGCCAAGCTCCTGTTGGTCAGGGAACAATTGAGAGCCAGTGCATGTGCTGTCCTTCTCGACAGGAGAAGGGAGTGTGGCCGGGGCCGAGGATGAGCCTCATTCTGAGCTGTGGGAGCTGAACCCAATTAGTCTAGTTACAGCAGAATTCCGACAGATGTCGCCTATAAGATCAATCTCATTCCCTCTCTCATGAGTGCACACACACATGTGCGCACACAGACCCCCTAGTAACCTTAATCTAAACTCTCGAGCATTTTGTTTCCCTCTTGGACCATTTCAATAATAGGTCCTCAAAGGGATTCAGGAGACACCATCCTCACTTCCAGATTTGTCCACTCAATGTCTGACCCTTCAGCCCAGCCAGCTCTCCTGTTAGCCCTCCCGGCACATAAAGGCTGTTCCACAGAGACTTCCCAGGACCACTGTCTCTAACTACCCACTCCTGTCAGACTTCCTGCTTCTGGCTGCTCAGCTGACCCATTTCCATCTCCCTCCGAGGTGTCCAGCCTTCAGATTTCAGCTTGTTTCTAAACACAATCCCCTGGCCTCAGTTTCCCCAAAGCTTTGGTTGAGAGGTTCCTCCTCTGGGACCCACCCAGGCCAGGCTAAGCCCAGGCTTCACTCCAAGAGGAGTTCCTTCCAGACCCGTGTGCACAGCGGAGCCACACGGGGGGTTGTCAGTACTCCGTCCTGCTTTCCTCTTACAAATGCAAGCACGTTAGAGCGTGCATCCCAGGCCTGGGCTCTGAAAAGCTGGCCACACACACCATCAGCAAGCTCCCCAAGGCAAGCGCTCCAGGGGAAAAGGTAACTTGGGGGAACAGATCTGAGGGCGGCAGGAAGGAGCTGCTGGGGACAAAGGCCACTGGCTGACAGGAGCTGACACTGGGTGGGGGGATGGGGGGCGGCTGGCCGGCCTGCCTGTCACCCGAACCCCCTTTTCAGCCCCCAATTAGATGGTTCGAGCCTAAAAAGGCAAAAGTTGTGAGTCAGTTGTTGCCTTGCTTCCTGTCCTCAGCTTGCCAAATTCCTGCTGAATTCCTTCTCCTCCTCTTCCTCGCCCCTTCATTCTCCTCTCTCTGCCACCTCCTGAATCAAACTCCTGAACTTGTCCCAAAGTCCCCTCAGCTCCACAGACTGCCTTTTTGTTCCCCCGAGGAGTGATCCGGGAACCCTCCAACACAGAGCCAGGACACCTTGGGAGCCAAGCTGATAGGAAAGCCTTGGGGTTCTCAAGGTCATGACCTGGGAGCTGCCCCCCTCTTCTGTGTCTAATCCCCAACCCCACCCAGCAAGTGGGATCTCTCTCCACACATGATCCTCAAGACTGTCTTCAGGATAGAAATTGGGGGCAGGGGGCTTGAGGAGATGGGGGAAGCAAAACACCTGCCATTCAAGCCACTGCCTGGGAGGTGGGCAGTGCCTAGGAACGGAAGGGGAGGCCAGAGCCCAGCTGACAGGTGATGGGAAATCTCACCCACCTGAGGCCTTCGGTTTCCCTCAGAGGATGGTAAAGGGGAGCCTGGGACCCCACCCCTTTCACACCCACACCAGCCGCTCGACACAGTGAGTTACGTAACCCCTCAGTGTCCTCATCTGAAAAATGGGAACCCTAGTGCTGTTTCATGGGGAAGCTAAAGAAATAAAATGGGATAAAAAGAGGTGCCCAGTGCAAAGCACAAAGTAAACGCCACATGCTAGCTAAATATTAATTCCATCCCCTTCCCTTCCTCCCATGCACATGAGTGGTGTCCAATTAAGGCACTGCTGAACCGCTGACCTGTTCCGGGGGGTAGGAAGGGCTGCACATCCATCCTGGCCAGGATTTCTCTAACTCACGGCCCAGAGGCTTGGTTCTCATTGACCAACTCAGGTCCTTCTCGCCCTTTCTTGTTTTGCTTGAAACCTCAGCATGGTCCAGCCAGGTCTGCCCTGCCCTCTGCAGGAGCCTCAGTCCTGGGTGCCACCGGCCCTTCCAGTCCCATTGTGCAAAGGAGGTTGATGAACAGATCAGGGTCTGGATCTCAGCTCCTCCCATATCCCTCCTGGGTCAGCTGCCTCTTCTCTGGGCCCTCTGGCAATGGAGGCCTTTCCCTTGATCCTAGAGGTCGTTCTGGTGAGTATGGTCAGCTGGGTGAGGGCGCTAAGGGCAGGCACGAAGCCCCCTCCATCCTCTTGCTTGGGGCTGGGGCCAGAGCCAGCCTTAACAGGGCAGTGAAGGAATAGAGGAGATGGTGTGCCCCAAGCGCTGCTCCCTCCCACAGGACCAGCCTTGCCCAGTGGGTTTCCTTTTGGGCAAAATGAAGATGACCAAAAAGATGGCTCTGAGGATTTTCACAAAGACTGGGATTCCAGGGTGCAGCTCCCCAGAATTTGGAGCTTAAGCAATACTCAAATCCTCCCAAAGTCTTGGAACGCCCTCTAGGGGCTGCAGCCTGCTCAGGCCTAACCCATGTTCTCTATTTGTTCCTGCACTGAGTTCAACTCGGTTCAGCCGGCTTGGTCCCTGGTTCTTTAGTCCGTTCATTCGTTCGTTCGTTCATTCACTCATTCATCCACTTATTCATTCATTCTGAAAGCAAGCAAGCAAGGACTGGGTGCCTCTTCTGCACCAGGCCCATGCTAGGCACTAAGCCCATAGAAATGATTCAAACTCAAGGCCTGCCCTCAAACCAGCTTTTACATGCACTTGAGAACCCACGCCTGATACTCCTGGGATAACTAAAGACACAGCTGAGAAACCACGCCGCTGGTTAGCAGTCGCCTCTCTCCTGTGCCTCCTCCAGCACCCACACCCTGCTGTGAGGGTCCCCCGCCAGACTCCCTGCTCTCACCCCAGATCAGGAACTTCTTGAGGGCGAGGCCGGGCCCCTCGCACTGGTGGCACTCAGTAAAGTCGGCTGGAAGCGCTGGATGGAATCTGCACCCAGATGGACCCATCCATAGAAGCACAATTCCCGTGACTGGGGAGGGCCCGAGGTGGGGAGTAAATGAGACGCGTGGGAAAGGCCTGGCCCAGGCCTTCGGTAAACGGTGATTCCCTCCTTCCCCTCGCCTTCGCTGCCTGGGACCCCCAAATGGTTCAAGAGTCATTTTAGGTTGTCCGCAGGTGCAGTGGCCGACTCAGGTGTGCCCTGGTCCTGTTCCAGAAGTGCCCATCGTCCCAGCCTGGCCCGAGTCAAAGGGGCCGCAGGTCTATGGGTTGCAGAGAATGACTCACTGGCCACAAGTCAGCGTTGACTCAGAAGGCGGGAGTCAACTAAATTAGCACGCTATTCCATCTCCAGTGTTTCTTTTAAGAAGCCTTCATCTAACCCCAGGTTTTCCTGGGTCCACCTCTCCTACAGCAAGGTCCGGAGAGGGAGCATGGGGGCAGGAGGAGGTGGAAGGCAGCGATGGACTTGGGATCAGATGCAGAGCCCCTGCCCCCTCTCAGGATTGGAGAGGGAATCTCTGCTCTGTAACTGGGGCAGCGCCAGGAACACGCTGGCCCTGGGACGCTGCGCAACCGGGCACGCGGTCACTGCGCCCCCTAGTGGGATCCCACTGCCTTGGCACCCGCCGCGGGCCCTGGTCCTCACCCACCTGCTCTTCCCTGGGATGCGGGACCACAACCTGCTAAGAAAAAGGAGCAGGGCAGTGTGTATTTGTGCGTTTGTGTATGTGCGTGTGTACGTGTGTGCGTGTGTGTGTGTCTTTGGATTCCTTCACTGCTTTGCCCACTACTGCACGAAGTCAAGCTGATGCCCCCAGCCCAACTCCAGTGTACTGAATCAAAACGTATAGAGCCCTCAGGCCTCAGTTTCCTCATCTGTGTTCCAAGAAGATTGGAGCGGATGGCTGCTCAGGTCCCTTTCAAGTGCAATTGTAGAGTTCTAAGGCCCTGTGACTCCAGAGTGGGGAGCTGGGGAGGCGGAAGAAAACGTAGCAAATCCCTTGGAAAGTGCTTCCTCTAGAGAGCAGCGGAAATAGTCAAACAGTACATTTCTTTCCTTGCCCCTCACATCCAGGAGGCCAGTTCAGAGAGGACATGTGAGGAGTGAGAACAGCTGCCCCTGGGAATTAACCAGACAGCTCCTGCCCCCTCCCACCCCCCAGGGAGCTC
The DNA here is from genome assembly GCF_009873245.2 of Balaenoptera musculus. NCBI lineage: Eukaryota > Metazoa > Chordata > Mammalia > Artiodactyla > Balaenopteridae > Balaenoptera > Balaenoptera musculus. Next base: position 65,618,884 of record NC_045792.1, on the reverse strand, counting down.
ATGACTCACTCGACCGGAATTTTCTTCTCCCGCTCTGGCATTTGCTGGGAGTTGGAAACTGGAAGCTGTTGGCCCTCTGCAGAACTGTGGTGGGAAAAAGAAAGAGGGAGAGGAGATGGGGAGGGAGGAAGAGTCTGTTAAACGGGTAGGATAAACAGGGAGTTTTTTCTTATGGCCCAGTTACCAAAAGTTAGTAGACTAATGGTCATAATTGACTGAGCCCCTTCCTGTCCTCAGACGGAAACTCCCTGTCCCTATAACACACACGTCCAATTTCTCATTCATTCACTCATCAAATTGTTTTGAGACCCTGCTATGGGCCAGGTACTGCCCTCTTTCAGAAAATATCTCAAATTATGAGCCATCATTCTAACTCACCCATTGTTAATAAGCATGTGTGCATACATGTTTATATGCATACATGTATATACATATGTCCATATATACACAAGCATATACGGCACGTTCATTTTAAGCAGAGCAGGTCTTTGGAGCTGAAGTCTCACATCAACGCCCCAAATGTGTCATAGATGAACCAGAGCTGCTCTCACTGAAGCCTGGAAGCTGCAGAAAGCTCCACCTTCTCTCTACCTTACCCCCAGAGCCCCCAAAACCCTTTGGGAACCAGTTTTAACTGATCCCCTGGACACTCCATGGCCACAACCCCTCCTCTTGGCCTGCTTCTGATGGAAACACATTTGCAGGATGCCGTGGGCTGCGTTATGAAGACCCTTTGCCCAGCTGGCCCTTGAGAATCAGCTGAGCAAAATGAACATCACAGGCAGAAGAAATGGGTCTCAGCCATTTGGGGCCTACGAGTGGGCAGTGGGATGTAAATGTACCCTGTTCCCACACTGGGCCCTCAGACTTGGCCTCAGGCTCCAGGTCTCTGTGGTGGTTCCATCACGGCCAGAGAGAAAGACGGGGCAAGGCACACCTGAATGGCTCCCACACATGGGACCAGGAGGTGTGGAAGGAAAGGAAGCCCGCAGGACTGATGTGGGCGTGGAGAGAGGGTGGGGAAGCTTTGAACACAGCTGGCCCAGCCCGCCCTCTGTCTGCAGAAGTCCTAGATTCCACTCCCCGCCAGGGCCCATAGCTGCTGTCAGCTCTCACCAGCCAGGCTGTGGAGCACAGGCCTCTACCCGACCTGGGGGCTTCCTTTCCTCAGCAGGAGATCTTTCATCTCCATAGCTCCTTGGCTCCCCTCCCTCCCTTGTCAATTTGGAGAGCTTTGCTCCTGCTGTGTCTGGTCTGGTGGTTCCCCATCCCACAGGTCTGCTGTCATAATCAAGCTCATGGGTTTGAGGGGGAGAAGCCTATGTGGATAGGTGAGGGTGCCATCTCCCTGTCTCCCCACTGCAGAATGAACAGTCTATGTACAATGCAGAGCCACTTCTCCCTGACAAGTGCAGGTCATGGATGTTTTACATAAGGAACAAGCACAGCTGATTCCTGCAGACCAGAGTTAACCTCTTCATCACCTAATGGAGAAATTACTCAAGAAACACAGAAGAGTGCCAAAAGCTCTTATTGCTTCTCCTTGGCTCTTAACTTTGTGGAATGGGACCTATTAGAAATGGTTAAAATTCACGAGAGGTTTTCCATCACTGGTGTTTATAGGGCATCCAAGCACACATTTTTACCACAATAGGAATAGAGTGGGTAGTCATGATTTGATCCAGTAATTTTGAGCAGAGTAAAGCAGGGCTGTTCCCTTCTTTTTAGTTTATAGTATATTTATTTAATGTGTTTATATTTATTTTAAGGGACTACTTTTGGAGATCTTAGTGTATGACCCTCTGCAAAAGGAGTAAGAGGGTAAGTATTGTGACATAGGGTGCTGATGACATCATTTTATTGTCACACACTAACAATAAATGTCCTCCGTAGGCCATTGGACCATCCTGTTATCAAATTATTGCCAGAAAAAAAAAAGGATAAATACCGATTTTTCTAAATCAGAATAATCTGAGGGCAGATTTCTCTCCTAACTGTAACTGGTTTATGTCCAAGAACCCAGTGCACGAGACCAATTCGTTCAGTTGTTTAGGCGTGCATTTTATGACTAATGCATCCAAGCAGGCCTCTAGGAAGCTGCTCTTCTGCGATTCCCAAAGCGCAGGACGTGGCCCTCCTGCCTGGAGGCATCTGGGATGCTTCCATAAACGCAGATACTGGTCCCCACTCTAGACCCAAGGCATCTGAATCTCTGAAGGAGGGAAACTAGGAATCTGCCTCTTAAGCAGGATTTTTAGGAACCACTAAACTAGGTGTTTTAGGGGAGCATTACTGAGCATTTTCTATGGCCTCTATTACACAGGGCTCAGTTTCTGTTTTAAACCATCATGGTGGGCATGCTCTATGCTAAAGAACTTTGAGGAGGGGATAGGTTCCTTGATGAGCTGCGGCAGTCCCAGAGTCTTTTCAAAGGTGGTAAAACATATATAATATAAAAATCACCATTTTAACCACCTTTAAGTATAGAGTTGAATGGCATTAAGTACATTCACGTTGTTGTGCAAACATTAATTCCATCCATCTCCGGAACTTTTTCTTCATCCCACTGAAACTCTGTCCCCATTAAACAATAATCCCCATCCACCCTCTTCCCCCAGCCCCTAGTTACCACTTTTCTATACTTTCTGCTTCTGTGACTTTGACTATTCTGGGTGCCTCATAGAAGTGGGATCATACAATACTTGTCCTGGCTTAAGTTCACTTAGCATAATAACTTCAAGTTTCATCCATGTTGTAGCATGTGTCACAACTTCATTCCTTTTTAATGCTGAATAACATTCCATTGTGTGGATATAGCACAATTTGTTTATCCATTCACCTGTTGATGGACATTTGGGTCATTTTTCCTTTCGGCAATTGTGAAAAATGCTGTTATGAGCATGGTGTACAAACCAGGAATCTTTTTAAAGCAACATCCTGGTCTTTTTCGGCATGCCCTCGGCTAACCTCCGAGACATTTATCCAGGTGAAAATAGTGATTAACAAAGCTCCATGACACCCACAACATGATGTCAACCCTACATTATCTGGTAAAGTGATGGGACTCACCACAACCAGCAACACGAAACACAGAGCTTAGACTATGCCAGCGATTGTAACCTTACAGTGTGGTCTGCTTGGCAGTGATGGAAATCGTGATGGATAAAGACAAAACCAACAGAAGATTGCTTGAAAGTCGTGAGGTCTATTCACTTCTCTGTCTACTATGTTTCTTATTCTGGAATTAAACTGGACTGTCAAACAAAACGCTTTGGCCACACTGCCTTGATCTCTCCCCCTAACCCCATCCTCCTGGGAGAAGTGCTCTAGCTGAGTCATGTTTTGCTGTCATGCTCTCACCTGCCAGCAAAGGATGCTGCACGAAACAGCCTTGGGAAAACTATGGCTGCATTTTCTGCAGACCCCATTGTTCAAGACACGATCAAACACATCTCTCAATATCATCTATTTGACATGAGCTGGAAAATTTCCATAGGGTGAAGCATTAGGAAAAGTGGTACCGGCTCTGAGACCTGCTGCAAACCAATGTATTTTTTTCCTTGTGAACAGTCAGAAGTAATTGTCTGTTTCCATTTGAACTCTGGCTGCCAGAAAACTCAGAATCAAATTTATGATTCCACTAGAGCAACTGTTTAGGATCATGGTCTGCCTCTCTGAGGTCTATACCTCCTAAACTGGTTTTCCCTTTCATGTATATATCTTTAGGCTTTATCTTGAGGCATTATCTTTTATATATATAGACACACAATTTTGTTTTATGTCTTTCTTGTAAGTTGCCTAAAATCCTCTGACAACTGAGGAGAAAGGAGAACTGGAGGGAAGGGATGAAAGATGGGCAGCCTTCGTATCTATAAACGAGGAGGCTGGAGCCCAGGGTGATGGAGAGGCCAGCAGCACCCAAGACTCTGTCCACTGCCTGTGCTAAGCCTCTCTAGACAGCACCACAAATGGTACTTAGCAAATGTGTTTTAATGACAATTTGTCCTTTTTAAAAACAGCTCACATGAGAGGGTAAATCCAGAGTTTACAGGATTCTGGCCCCAGCCCTGGTCTTCCTTTGAAACCATCACCCGTAAGAACATTTCTAGGTTCATGTGGAAGTTCTGCTCTCGGCCACCAGAGGGAAGCGCAGGACAAGTAGAGCTGTGGCTTTCCCCAGGCAGCTAAGGCCATTGGTCCTGACGATGGCAAGTTGCTATTAGCCTGTTTCTTCCCACCCACAGGTCACTAGTTGCCCTTGACTAAATCAAAACATTCAGCTCAAGGCCCTTTATTAAAACAAGCTGGAATGCTAAAGACAACGACTTCTTTGGGTGTGGAGCACCCAGCACTGGGCCACACCACTTACTAAGCTGTGTGAGTCCTTGGGAAAACACTCAGTCCATTTGAACACCTGTAAAATGCGCTTCATGCTACTTACCTCACATGGTCATCCTGAGGATGAAATGGAGCCACGTACAGGGAAAGCCCTGGCCAATACAGGTACTCAGTGATAGGGCATTTGTTATAACGCATTCCACAAGCCTCAAGCACTGGTAGTGGCCCTGTGCTGCCCCCTGGTGGCCCGAGAGGAACTGTGCTACTCAGAGACGTGTGTGGTCCAACAGCAGCTGAGCCCACCTCCTTTTCCCTCACGGGCAATGGAATGCCAGAGGGGCCCTCAGGGGATATTCACAGAGGACGCTGCTCCAGGAAACAGGGTCCTGGGGCCCCCTTATCTCTGCCTGTGACACATAGCCAGCCAGCCCCCTCTGCCTCCTTCCCACTTGAGATTCCAAGGCTGCCCATGGAGAGGGAGGCTGGGCCTGGGTCCAGTCCCCTCACCCCCACTTGTACCCCGGCCCCCGAAGTTCCCAGTTCCACTGCCTCTGAGTCTGAGGGCCAGGCCTACTGTCACGTGGCCCTCCATGAGGAAAAACCGTCCATGGGGGTCCCTGTCCCCCCTCCCCCCTTCCATCCCCGTGTCCCAGGATCACGCAAGCCTGTCTGTCTGTCTCGCCCAGGCAGGCCCTCTGCTCACCATGCACAGCTTCAGGCTCCTCGGGGCCACGTGGAGAGATTGCTCTGGGCAGGGCCTCCCTCAGGGAGCTGTGCTGGGCAAGGGGCTTCAGGAGGGGTGAGGGTCGGGACTTCAGTCGCCGGGGTCTTTCGTCCCAGGGCTCTGCCCTGGAGGCCTCACTGCCACCACAGTCCGCCTCTTCGTCCGAGCTGGAAGGAGGAAGGAAAGAGCAGGTGAGCGAGGAGGCCTGCCATCCCGGCCGCACCGTGCCCTGCCCGTCGCTGCCCTCCAGCAGGCAAAGGGGTTCTAGGGCAAGGGCCGTGGGTTAGTTACCTCTATGCCTGGCACCCAGCCTCTGGCTTTGCTATGGGCTGACCTGTGCGCCCCCCCAATTCACATGAAGTCCTAATGCCTAGTACCTCAGAATGTGACTGCTTTGAGAAACAGGGTCTTTAAAGAGGTAATTAGATTAAAATAAGGTCATGAGGGTGGGCGCTAATCCATTCTGACTGGTGTCCTTACAATTTTCCTTACAAGGAAATTTAGACACAGGCATACGTAGAAGGAAAATGCCACATAAACGGGAAGACCGCCATCTACAAGCTGAGGAGAGGGGCCTGGAACAGAATCTTCCCTCATGGTCCTCAGAAGGAACCAACCCTGCTGACACCTTGATCTTGAACTTCCAGAACTGTGAGAAAATAAATCTCTGTTGTTTAAGCCACCCGTCTGTGGTTCTTCATGGCAGCCCTAGCACGTGAATGCAGGCAAGTTCAGATCAGAGCAGGTGAAAGAGGCCCAGAGATGTACAATGAAGTATTCATGTGAAGGCTGGTCCTCTCATCTTCACCGTCCCCGAGCAGGACTCCTAAGCTCTCTGGGGTAAAATGAGCTCATCATTAGGACCTGGGCCTAAAACATCAGGCATTTAAATACTGCTTGCTTCCCTTGGGAATAGATGAGGGAATGGAAAAGACTACAGAAAAGAATGGGTGGGGGGATAAATAACCATCAGGAATTCAGGTGGTGTGGGAGTGGAAGCAGGGTGTCCTAGGTAGTGGGGACAGCACAGCACAGTCCTGGGGTGGGGAAGCACAAAACCTATTGGCTAGTGACATTTTCATGAATATATATATATATTTTCTCTCTCTCTCTTTCTCTCTCTCTCTCTGTCCAGCATGCTTCTTTGTGTGAGGGCACTGCCCCTTGTCCATCTGCGGGCTTTGGTGGACCATCTGTCCATCGGCCTGCCCAAGCCTGCCAGTCACAACAGCAGCCCGGTCCAGTTCATCGATTAGCCCCAATGCAATGTGAGTAGTACCCGTTGGAGCCCAACCTTGCAATCTTGATATGCGGACATGAATCTATGGATGTAGGCTGAGGCCCCCAGCAGCCAAGAGTTCCACATATGGGCCTCTCCGTGGATGGTTGTAAATCCAACATATTCGCCTTTGTTACTTAAGCTTCTTTGGGTCTTTCTACACCCTTGACATGTTAATTCTTCGATCCTGACAACTCCCTATGGATTATCCCATCTTACAGATGGGGAAATGGAGGCACAGAGAGGTCATACTGCAAGTGAGTGGGGATAAGACCAGCTCCCGAATGCTGTCCCCTTGCCCAACCCATCCTGCCCCCATCCTGCAGCAGCAGGAACGTACCTGCTGTTGTCACTGGTGACCAGGACACGCACAGCCAGCACGTCCTGCCCAACCACTTCCTCCCCGGGGCTGATCCTCACTGAGGTCCACTCAGAGGGCAGGCGGGAGGCGGCTCCACCAGCCACATCCCCATGTTCGAGCTCCGGGACACTCTTGGGCTTCTTGGGGGAGGTTGGCTCATCTGTTGAGAGGAGAAGAGGGTCTAGAGAGATGGTGGGAATGGACCGCCCCATAGGGCGCCTGCCCTTCCTCCAGAGGCTTGGGTGGACACTCTAAGATGGACCTCATCCACCGTGCCATCACTGGATCCCCATCACTTAGCCCACCAGACACCCCAGCATTTAGAGCACATGACTTGTGTGCAGGGCACAAACGTACACACTGTCCGACTTAAGAGTAGAGGAGGGTCTGAAACGTCCATAGGTCCCACCCCAGGTCCACCAGCCTCTGCATTGCTGTTATCAGAATCACAATGTCCAATGTGTCGCTAAACCCAGTGGTAACTTCTCATTTCTCATCTTACTTGACACACCAGCAGCCTCTGACCCCGCTGATCACTCCTTCCTTCTAGAAACAGCTCTTCTCTCAGCTTCCAGGACAGCACAGCCTGGCTCCCTCCTCCCCACTGGCTACCTCCTTCTCTCTTTGTTTCTTTCACTGGTTGCCCCCGCCCCACGCCGTGACCTCTCAGCACTGGAAGGTCCCAGGACTGTCTTTGAACTTCTTCTCTTCTCATCTACACTCACGTCCTTGATGATCTCATCTGGTTTCAGCCTTAAATGACCCTAGACAACAATGACTCACACATGTCTCTCTCCAGCCTGGACATTCCCCTGAATCTAGATGCGTATACGCCACTGCTTACTTGGCATCTCCAGGTGGATGTCCCGTAGACACATCACACTCATGCCCATGGAATTCTCCATCTCTGCCTCTCCCCAAGCCTGCCTCCCGCATGGCCTTCCCATCTTGGTAAATGGCAACTTGGGCCTTCAGGTTGCTCCAGGCAACACTTCAGTGTTATCCTTGACTCCTTTTGTTCTTTCACTCTTCACTCAAGCTATCAGCAAATCCAGTTGGCTCTACCTTGAAAATACGTCAGGAATCCAGGCACCTGTCACCACCTCCTCTGCTGTCACCCTGGCCCCAGCCACCATCATCTCTTGTCTGGGTTACAGACACGGCCTCTACTGGTCTCCCTGCTTTCCCTCTGGCCATGCCCCACCCCTCAGTCTATTCTCAACACAGCTGCCGAGTGTCTGTTAACATGAAAGTCAGATCACGCCACCCCCTGTCACAATCCTCCAGGGCCCCTGTGACCTCATCTCCCAGTGCTGCCCCCGGCTCTCTGCTCCGACCACGTGACCCCTGTGCTGTCCCTCCGCACTCAGCACGCACCCCATCTCAGCCCCGGCTCAGAGGCTCTTGCCTCTTCCTTGGAGACGCTGCCCCCAGAGAGCAGGGCTCGCTCACCCACCTCCTTCAAACCTTTGGCCAACTGTTGCCTTCTCAAGGAGGTGACCCTGACCATCCTCCTCAAACTGCAACCCACACCCTCAGCGCTTTCCTTTCCTCTTTATTTTTATTCATAGCACATCGCACCTTCTAATAAACTATACACTTTTCCCATTTATTTTGTTTGTTATTTCTCTCCCATGCCTAGAATAAAAGCAGTGATTTTCGCCTCTTTCATTTCTTGCTAGAATGATGCCTGGTGAAGAGTAGATGCTCAATAATAAATACCTGTTAAATGAATCAATGAATCAATGAATGAATAAATCAGCAAGACAGGCAGCCCAAGTCCCAGATCCCTCTTGGCCACTAACTGGCTCCGCGACCCCCTCTCTGGTCACAGTGGGGTAGGAGTCCTTTCTCCTCTCTAAGGCTGACATTGCACTTGAACTTGGTTCCTCCTACACTGCCCCCCCCCCCCACTAAGGACCATTATCTCCTCTTCCCTGTGTCATTAATTCTTTGTCTACTGGACCTTTTCCATCAGTATTAACATATGCTGAAACCTCTCCGGTTTTAAGAAGACCATTTTTAATCCCAGTTCCCACCTCCCCCCACTCCCCAGCCAACTCTTCTTCCTCCTTCCCAGCCAATCTTCTGGGAAGAGTTTGCTGCACTCAATTTCTCCACTTCCTCACCTCCCATCACTCACTCCTCAATCCCCTATAATCCTGCCTATGCCTCCACTACCTGAACTGCCCCCCACAAAGTCCCTAGTGCCCTCCTTGTTGTTGCTAAATCCAATTCACAAGGCTTTGGGGTCCTCCTGCAGCTCTTGCCCTCTGAGCCCTCCCTGCTCCCAGGGACACTTACTCTCCCTGCCTAGCTGGCCGTTCCATCTCAGCCATCCCAACTTCTAGCCAACCCTTAAGTCCTGGGTTCTTCATGCTTCTACCTGGGCCCTCTCACTTTTTTCACCTCACACACTCTTTCTGGGAGATGTTATCTACTCTTTATTTATCATCTCAAGAAATTTTGATTTTTATGTGCAATGCCTCACACTTTAAAATACTGTACAGGTCCAACGAAACACGTCTACAACCAGATGCAGCCAGTGGTTTGCCAGTTTGCAAGCCCTGGTACAGTGCCTGCTTGCTGTGAGGACATGTATGCACCCTTTTGCATTGGTGTGGCTGTGGACGGAGGAGGAGCATCTGGGGAGCAGGTATTATAATTGGATGCTTGACTGTGTAGTTATAATAATAGCAGCAGCTTACTTTTATTGAGTACTTTTATCAAGGATTGTTTAAGTGTTTAACATGTAATAAGTCTATTGAATTTCACACGAGCTTCTAAGAAAAGTAGTATTATCCCCATTTTGCCGCGGAGAAAACAGGTGAACAGAGAGGTTAAGACACCAGCACTCGGTCGGACATTTCATCAAAGGACGGGGACCAGTCTGTGTGTCTGTGAGCACAACAAAGCCACAAACGGACAGCAATGCATCTGGCCATTCTTCTGGGAGTCTGGACTGGAATACGTCCCCAGTTCTTCACTTCCTCCCCATAACAGAGTTGTGGTTTGTCCTAGGACCTTGCATTCCTTCCCACTGGAGTAGATGGGGTGAGCTTCCCTGCTCAGTTGACAGGAGGCTTGGCCGTGAGACTTGCTTTGACCAGTGGAAATCAGTGGGTGTGACATGAGCAGCGGCTTTCAGTGGCCTTGCTGTTTGGCTAGTCCGCTCACACTCCTGCTCGTTGGCCATGAGAAGAGCTCGTCCCAGATGGTTGCTGCCCCTTCAGCGGCCTAGGTCCCCGACTGTGGGCACATGGAACAGATCTGGAGCCAACCTACGGTCTAGCCGATCCCATGAGAGCCCAGGTCACCCTTACACCTGCAGCCCGAAGCAGAGCCACTCAGCCAACCCATAGACACCATGAGCAAGAAAGATGATGTTACAAGCTACTAAGATTTGGGAGGCTTGCTACACAGAATTACTGTAGCAGAGACCCGGCTCTATACCTGGTTTATATCTGAGATTAGGTGTATGTGCCTGTGAGCTCTGTGCACAGATACTTATAGGGTCAACAGAAGCTACTGTGCCCTCCTCTGATCCAGGCTTGTGCTGGAGATTTGGAGCTAAACCAGCCATGGGTCTCCTTCTGCCTTCAAGGGTCTCTTTCTGCCCCACAGGGGAAAGAAGGTCTGTTCATAAATATCTGCATTAGAAGGTAGATCACAAAGAGTGAGGCCAAGACGAGGTGGGAGGGGAGGGAGATCTGACTTCCATGCAATAAAGACTTTGGGTAGAAGGCACCGTTTTAATGGGGCTTGAGGATGAGTAGGATTTGAACAGGGAAGGGAGAGGTGGCAGACCCCTGGGCACAAGAGCAAAGTGGGAAAGCACTGCCAACTGCATGGGAATGGAAAATAAGTCCATGCGACTGGAGGGCAAAAGGGTACAGAAAGTGGAAAACCAGTGGGAAACTGGCCAAACCAGTGGGAAATGATTGCTTTGACATCAAACCAGGAAGGGCCTTGAATGGCGAAATGGAGGGTAGGTTTTGCTCTGGGAGCGACCAGTGAAGGGCTGGAAGCTGGGGGTTGGCATTACCAGAATTGCCTCTCAGAAAGATGGCTCTGGTTGCAGAGTGGAAGGCAGACGGGAGGGCCCACAAGGAGGAGAGAGGGCGAACTTGAGGAGGCAGTTGTGATAACCGGAAAAGACCTATCAGCTGAGCACGCGCAGTGGAGAAGAGGGGAGAGGGAGCGGAGAGCAGCCTGGCCGGACGGGCAGCTGCAGGCAGTGGAGGTGAGCTGTGCAGCTCCACCGTATTCTCCTTAAGAGCACAGATAACTTCAGGCAAAGTCTAGGACAAAGAGCAGCCGGGCCTGGGGGAGGCGGCACAGGTGAGCACGCCTGGAGCCCTTACCTGCAGCTGGTCACAGACCCACGGCCCCTGTACCTCAGGGACCAGCCCAAACCCGCAAGGAACACCCCAGGTCTGCTTTCCTCCTTCCCCCTCTCTCCTAGAGAGTTTTGACTTTGCCAGCAGGGCTGAGGGACGGACCAGGGTAAGGGCTCAGCTGGCTCCCTGGGCTTCTGGAGGGGTGGGGATGTGGCTGCATGATGATCCCTCAGTGCAGCAGGGTCAGGGCCAGCGCCTCTGACAGTGGAGCCTGGATATCAGTGGAGGGGCGAGGGGCACCTGGAGGTGTAGACTTTGTGGAAAAGAAGCTGGTGCTTCCTCCGGTCACCACCTCGCCCAGGCAAAAAGCCCCCAAGGAGGACATGTTCCTCCCCTCCTTCTGCCCCCGCAAGGCCCAGGGCACGGGTTACTGCTGGGTCTCAGGTCCACTGCTGCCCCCCAGGAGGAAATTTCTCCACTCAGACTTCTACCTCCAGACACTGCCTTCCCCTGAGGATCCCTGGCCACATGCACAGACCCGTAGTGGTAGTTCTAGTGGTACTAGTACTAGTAACGGAAGTAATCTAAAGGCAATAACACAAGCAGCCCCAACTCGTCATCCAGGGCCCACGTGTCTCTAGCAGTTTGCACTCATCTTCTCTAACATCCCCCCATCCTGAAAGGACAGTATGATCGTCTTCATTGTGTGAGTGAGAGGACGTGGTGTCAGACAGTAACTCAGCCAGGGCCGCCCCGAGAGTGAGCCGCATCGGCCACCCCTGGACACAGAGCAGTGTGTCTGTGGGCAGCCGCAGGTAAGAGGCTTGGGCGTGCTCACCTGTGCCGCCTCGCCCAGGCCCCGCTGCTCTTTGTCCTAGACTTTGCCTGAAGTCATCTGTGCTCGTAGGGAGAATTCAGTGGGGCTGGGGGCTGCCCGGGGAGGAGGTGCATGGCGGCGGGGGTGAGAATGATCCAGCGCCTCCCAGGGCAGCTGCCCTGGCCTCCTGGAGGGAAGGAGGTCTGCTTAGAGCTGAGCATCTCAGTCTCCTCCCGTTGCTCCGGCCAGATGCCTGCTCCCTGGTGAAAGACGAGACTCCACAGGCAGAGCCAGGCAGTGTCCAGGGAAATGTCTGTCCTCGCACACCACCCCCAGCAGCCAAGTCCCAAGGCTCTTTCATGGCCAGGCCACTGCTGCAGTGTCAGCGTGAGGACCCTTGCCCCATTTCTGCTGGTGAACTTGTTCCTGTTTTCTCCCCAAGTCTGGAGACCCTTCCACTCTCCCCCAGAACCCAGGGAGACAACAAAACAACATGTTCTCCTATATACAGTTATTAAGCCCATTTTACAGATTAGGAAACCGGAAGCTCAGAGGTGTTATCTCACTTGTCCGAGGTCACACAGCTCCTAACTGCCAGAGCCACTTTTGCCTCTGGGCTTGGAAAAGCTCCCTCTGCTGTCTTGCCCACAGTTCTCTTGGAAGAAAAAAGTTTAACAAGAGCAATGGAACTAAGTTTATCAGTCAGGAAAATAGAACCCAAGCCAGGGAGTTCAACAGAGTAAAGTTAATATAGGAGACTAATAACGATGGTATTGGATGAGCTGGAAAGCCAAATGGGGAACGTGAGGCAACCCAGAGATGAGTAATGGCAGGAAGCCACTGGCTAGGGGGACACCGGAAGGAGCTGGTGCTATGAGTCCAGAGGCCAGGGCCATGCAGTAGGAGGCGGTACCACAAAAAAGACACAGCACTGCCCAGGATGCAGAGGGACAGGAGGAATACCGTGGCTTCTCCCTCGATTCCGCCCTCCACTCTCCCACTCGCGCGTCCTAACGGTCAAACTTAGTAGGAAACCAGTTCGCAAGGGAGCTTGGGAAATGTCTTTTGCAAGGGTTACACCTCTCTAATACAGAGCAGAGCAGGGGAAGGGCAGGGAGTGTATCTGAGAGCAAATAGGCAGATGTCCAGGATACTAAGCATAGTGCAGTCTCCTTGCCCTCTTTCAAGGTAGACTGTGATGAGTGAGGGGACACTGACAAGCCCTCAGCAGGATGGAGGAGGGACCTGGGAAGGGGTTTGTGTCAGGTGTTCCCTCCACCTAATTGCTCTAGGAGGGACATGTGTCTATCCAGTACCAAGGTCCTTTGCAGTGCATGTCCCTTTAAAAGATAAAAGCACAGGTGCCTAAAGACAGCACAGTTGCCATCCCGGGGCTTCTGAGAGTGTACTACTGGGAATGCCAGTTTCTAGGGGGTCTTCAGGTGATGAGTAAATTGATAGGTAGCCCTGGGCCTCAGGCCCGCCTGCCATACCGGGGCATGGCTGTCCTGCCCGGCTGCACTTACCAGGTGTCCCCACTGTATGCCTTTGGCTTTCACGCTAAGTGAGCTGGGGAGCTGCTGGAGTTTGGAGCAGAGGAGAGATCAGACTTAAGTTCTAACAAGATTCCTCTATAGCTGTTGTGTTGAAAACAGGTTGAATGGAGTAAGGAGAGCTCTCTAGAAGGAGAGCTTAGAGGAGGTCACCGGAATAACACAGGAAGAGATGACAGTGGTTGGGGCCAGGCGGTAGCATGGAGGTGGTGAGACGTGGACAGACTCTGGCTGTACTTAGAATTCACAGATGGACTGGACATGGGGCCAAGAAAAGAAGAGCCAAGAATGACTCCAGCCAAGGCTCTGAGCTGAGCAACAAGAAGAATGGAACTGCCGTGTCCAGAGACAGCAAATGCCAAGGGCAGTATCTGTCTCAGGGGAAGATCAGGAGTTGGGGGTGGACGTCCAAGTTGGAGACTCTCAGTAGACAGCTAAGTGGAGATGGTGAGCAGGCAGCCCGAGCCAGAGCTGGAGGAGGCTCCCGGGCTGAGACTCAGGCACTCACTACAGCAAAACTGAAGTGCTGCCAGCAGGTGGCAGGAGAGCAGGGGCTCAAGCTGGGGCCAGCGTGTCTAAAGGGAGATAACCAGTCACCTTCAAGAGAGCTGGGGGACCAGAAAACTAGAGAACAATAGATGTTGCCACTCCATGTGAATTGAGACCCATTTAGTCCCCAGCCAGAAGATGTCCCGTCAGACTCTGAGCCCCAGCTGACCTAGAATGCCTCCCTCAGGGCACTCGCTGCTGCACGAACCCAGGAAAGTGCTCCCTAGAACTCAGCAAGAGCTCTTGCTGGGCACGCTCAGCTCACTGACTCTGCCTTCCCCAAACCCTCTGCCAGAGGCATGGTTAGCCCCGTTCACAGAAGGGGCTCGCCCGGTGCCTCTGAGTCAATACGAAGTCCTGGGGCCAAAGCCGGTCTTCGGCCAAGGCCAGGGCCTTCCCCTGTGCCAAGGCTCTCCTGAGAGCAGCACCTGATTCCTGGCCTGGGCTCCTCAACAGTTGAAGATGCTGCTCTAGGTCACCTCTAGCATCAGTGAACTTTAGTGCCAGTGCCAACTCAAGGCTGCCACCAGGAGGTGACGAGCTAATGAGGGACCGCACAGAAAGTCTTTGGCCCTGTGGAAACAGTGGCCTTGGGGCAGTGAAAGTGGCAGTCGCTTCTTTCACTTATTTAAGGGATGAAAGAAAAAACTCTGAAAGTGAATGAGTTCTCAGAAATAGAGGAGAATGGCTCACCCCCACTCGCTTTGCTTGACCCCCTTACTCTACTCAATATTCAGGTTGCAGGGACTTTCTTTCTTTGGCTGGATTATTTCTGTAGGATCAGTTCCTGGGGTGTGATTACTGGGCCAAGAGGTCAGGATCCCTTTTATGGGTCATAATACTTGTTGCCATATTGCTTTCCAGAAAAGATGGTTCCCATTTAACTTTACACTTAATACTAGTGTTTAAGTTCATATTTTTTCTTACGATCTACTTCACTATTCCTTTACTTATTCAGTGGGTGCAGCATAATTAATTTACATTCCTTTGAAAGCCAAGTTAGAACATTTTTGGAAATGCTTGTTGTTTTAGTGTTTTCTTTTAAAATTTGCTTGAGTGTGAACTGTCCATGCATAGCCTTTGCCCATTTATTATTGGGTCTTTAATCAACAAATATCATGTGCAAGGCACCTGAGACCATCGCTTTGCGGGAACTTTCTAAATGCCACAGCAATGAACATCTTTGTCATCACATTGAATTCAGATTTTTCCCCAGTCTGACTGCCCGTTGAATATTTTCATTTTTATTTTTATGTTAAGTTTTTAAAATGTTTGTAAGTCAGATTTGTGCCATGTTTTTCCTCTGTAATTTTTTTCCATCAGAGGTTTTAAAGTTTAGAAAGTTACCACTCCATTATTTCACCAGTACTTAATTCTATTTAATACTTAATTCTATTATTTACATTTTTTATTTTAATTCTGCCATCCAGTGTTTTTGGATAAAGAATATTCTACCAAACACTTATGTAGAATGTAATATGCAAAACAAAAACTCCCCCCAAACAAACAAAAAACTCACTTCAAAGAGGTACGGGAAAGCCCACTTGAACAAAGTTAATTAGGCTTCTTTACTGGAGGACTCCTCAGACTTCAATATGCTAATGAATCTTGTGGATCGCCAAGATTTGGGAGGACTGCCATGATTAGTATAAAACGTTTCTCAGACTCTGTGACCATGGAACCCTTTTTTCACAAAGCACCTCTTGAAACTAGTGTTCCATTGTCACACTTTGGAAAATGTCGTTTTAACCCAACTTCAGATCAAAAATCAAAACCAAACTATAAGCTCCACGAGAATGAGGATTTTTGTCTGTTTCATTCCCTGCTATATTCCCAACATACAGTAGATGCTCAGTACATACTAGCTGAGCAAACAAATGTGTGCATGAACAAATAAACAAATAAGTGCATGCACAACTAAACAAAACAAATCAAGTCTAGTACAACACTGAGATACATGTAGTCCAAGATGCAGGGAGGGGCAGGAATTCTGTGTGGTTCACTGCTGCATCTCTAGGACCTAGAATATGCCTAGGGCATGGTAGGTATTCAACAAACACTTGAATAGATGAATGAATAAAGGAATGAGTCACTTGTCTAACCCAGCTCCTGACTTCAGTCCCTACCACCCTTCCTTTTAGGGAAGGGAACAAGTATCTCACTTGGGTAAGAGTACAGACACTTGGTCACGACCACAGGCAGCTCTGGAGGCAGTTCCAGGCACCAGCAACTGGGCTCAGAGGCCCAGGGCCTCAGAAGTGCCCCTTTAGAGATACAAGGGCCCTCATGAAGCTCACAGATGAGTTTTCATGCCAGCATCAGAAGCCCAGCCACATCCAGCATGGCAACGCGAGGTATCCCACCCTAGGGAGGCTGAGGACCAGATTTCTTTGACACTGTCCAGACTAGTTGAGTGAAACTTCAAATCCTTCCCTTAAAGACAAGTGGAATTGGGCCAGAGCCTGCCATGGTGCTGTCCTCAGACTGGCCCTGTGGGCAGAGCCTTGCAGCCTAAGACACTGAGTGACCTGAGCCTTTGGGGGCAAGGCGGGTCTCTTAGCATCACAGATGGCTCTGCATCTGGATGAGCACACCTGCCATGTTCACTGCCATCCTGAAACCAATGTCCAGTCCTTCCTCCTTACCTTTCACCCATCACTCAGCTAGACCAGCACAAAACTTTCAAGACCAACCTCTATCACATGGGAATCTAAGTTACAGTAAGGTTCCCAAGTAAAGCTCTCCTGCGGGTCCACTGCTTGGATGTGTGTGGGAAATGGGTGCAAGCAGCTGTTAATACAGCCTGTTCCTGACAGCTGAGGTGACTCTGACCTTCAGCCAGCTATGCCCAGCACCTACAGCAGAAAAGCACCATGAGTTTTCAAGGAAGAGCCCTCAAAGCCTGGCCCCGGAGCATGGGTGATATTTTCCAAATATTACCCCTGGGTAATATTTCCTCTCAGAGTACCCAGCACAGCCCCAGAGAGTCCCATGTCACCACAAGTGAAGGCCCGCCAGTTTAGGGAAGGCTGACCCCTTCAACCAACCCCTGTGTTTGAGGTTTGAGCAGCTTCCATGGCAAAGAAGAGAGGAAACAATGAGCTTTATAAAGAACCATATTTATTTTCATTTACAGCATCAAATACCATAAATAAAGCTAAACATTGTCCACCGTGTGCAAAATACAGGGTTCCATGTGGCACTGTAATGACTACCAAAGGTCACAAACATGCGTGGTGATGAGGTGGGGAGGCTAGCTAAGGAGGAGGCTGGAGGGAGGAGGGCACTCTTTGGTTGACATTCTAAAAAGGGGGGAGACTCTGCAAGAGAAGATAAGACAAGAACGGTGACTTGGTCCTGGCTAGGGTCTGCACCTACGAGGGAGCCATGCAGCGTGCGGGGCTGTGCAGACAGGCGAGGGTCAGCATGGCTCTGGGCCGCATGCAGGACGCACACCACCTGCAGCCCAAGACTGCGAGGACTGGCCTTCAGCAGCCCCACTGTACTTGGCGTGGTGTTTCTCTTTAAAAGCACTCTGAGTGTCCTGCCGCCCCAGCTAAAGAGTCGTGGGGGCACTGAAATGCGCTGCTCCAGACCTGGGGCCGAACTGAGTCATCTCTCAAAGGCATCCCTGGTCTGTGACAATGACTGCTCTGTATCATCTTGAAGCTTCTGTATCATCCAGGGCTTTATGAGCCCAGAGCGATCAGAAGAGCCACAGCAAAGCCCTTGGAGGTAAAGTATAGGCTGCAGTGGAGAAAGGATTTGCTAGGAAAACTGTGATTGTGTGTCCAAAATACAGAGTCTGGGTCAAGCTTGTGATGAAGCCTGGGAGTATTTTTTTTTTAAATCCTTCCGAAAAGAGTCACCTATGGTTTTCATCGATAACCTTTATATTAGAACCAACTGAAGAAGATGCTGGTATGCATGTGCTTTTTCAGAGGCTGAGAGATGAAAGAGTTCTTTTCAAAGGTGAAGCGCCCTCTCTATGGTACTGTCTCACATTCAGGGTTAACCCTCCCAGGAAGGTGAGGGGCTTTGTAAGTGCAAACCAGAAAACCATGCACGCAGGCCGCAGGGCGCAGAGGGGAGGCGGGGCAGGCACTTGGGGTGGACCGGGCAGCCGGCTCAGAGGGATGGAATCAGAAACGGCTTTCGAGCTGAACACCACTCCATGCTGTCCACCAACCATGCCACTGAATGAGCCCATTAGTATGCAAGACACTCGCAGTTAGCACAACCAAGGCCACGGCGGGGCATGGGGTACGGAAGCGGGTCAGGGGTTAGTACCACTCTCTGAAAATTGGCAAGAAAACCAGTCACCTCAGAGCAGAATTGTGTCAGCCAAGAAGTGGGTGTAGCACCGGAAGGCTGAAATGAACTGACGGCCACAGTGCAAGGTTGGAAAGAGAGAGACAGAAAAGAGAATTTAGTTGCGGGGAACAAGGCAACACGAGAAGGCACGGTTATTGAAAACGAGGCAACCATTAAAAAAAAGAGAAACTTCCCCAAACAAGTTACGGCTTGCTTAGGACAGATGAACCTTTCTGGCAGTGAGCAGCAACTTATCTGCAAGAGTGAATCCGTGCGATTGGCCGATGCTCCCGTCCTCCACAGCCCTGCACATCCTCTGCCCCGATTTTACTCTCGAGCCCCATGTTCATTCTTGAATATGTTGTGGAGGCTTAGAGACATCCGCCCCCAGGACCCACCTTTGTGTTTTGGTGCTGCCCCACCAGAAAGGTTCAAAGTCTCAGAACATACAAACATCTCAGGCTTCTGACAGGCACGCCCTGTCTCGCCAGAGTAATTCAAACCAGTCTCCTTATGGCCAAAAGTGACATTCTCAGAGATCCTAACTCTGGCTTCACGGAGCATCCCACAAAGCATCTCACCCTGCCCTGAGCTGATGGGAATAACAATGACACAGCTGTGCATGTGTTTATGTCGTGACTTTCAGAATCAAACATAAAATGAATCAAGGGCTCCTCCCACCATGCGGAACATTAAAATACCAGCAGAAATTTGGAAAAACACAATGCGAGTCATAGGACGAGAACAGTTCCAACAAGGACAGAGGCGCCAGTTCCCACGAACTTGGCCGCAGCCATGCCCCTGATTTGCCCAAGGACTTAGGGAAGTGTTTATAGAAATGCCTCCCCACTTCTTCCCACCCTAGAGAACTTGGCATCTCAAAGGCCTCAAGAGCTCTGGCTCCTAACCTACCGGGCTCCATCCTTATTTAACCTAGAGGATCTTTCTAGTATAACATGCAGAGAGCCGTCTCTGGCCCAGCCACTCTAGATACACTGAACACTGCAGAAGACCTTTCTCTATCAGCCATCTCCACTGTTCAGCCAGACTCAGCAGCCGTGCATGTCCAGGCAAGTGGAGTCGGGAGAGCTGAGGCCTCTTCCAGATGCCCAGAGAGAAGAATGCAGGTGGGCCCAAGGCCTGTTTTGCCCTTAATAGGGTGTATTTCTTTTGCATGAGTCAGTCATAGCGTCCACTCCCAGCCTCCCTTGACAGTCAAGACACAGGGGAGCTTCCCCCTGGAGGTCAGACGCATTCCTTTGCTAGGACAGCGTGAAAATAAATGGTTTCTGACTGTTTGACCAAATATGCATGGCAGCCGAGCGGCTAAGAAGCCAGGACATCTGCAAGCCATGCTCACGGGGCAGGCCACACTTCCCAGAAATAATACCTTGAGGTGCTAACAAATGCCCTCAGTCTCAAAGGACATTATGTGAAAGGGCAGTTTCTTCCCTCAGCCTCATGGTTGTGGACCCTGAGTGGCCTTGGCTCAGACTGCAGCCTGGGCTGGGGACCTCATAAGGAGGGCTTAAAATGCCACCAGCTGACATAACTCTTCAACACTGCATCAGTTTGATGGAGCTCCACGTGGTCAGGGGCCAATGGGCTTTCGCTGCCGTGCTCATTAGTGGGAAGGGAAATGTATATTTGTAGCAATCTGCTTGAAACCCTGTGGTTCTACATCATTTGGCTGTGATTTGGTATTGAGCAAGGAACCTTTACGCTACTATTTTACATCAAAACAAGTGAGCAAAACAGTCCTCCGCCCTCTGGGAGGACAGATAACAGGCGACTACACACTGCCATGTGCTTCTGTAGGTTTAATTCTCTTCTGTCCTTTCTATTTTTTTCTTCTAAAGTATTATGCTTTCATGTTGCAAACAATTGTCCCTTCTTGAAAAGTGGTATCCAGGCACATAAATCAAAAGGCACTGGTTTTGGTTTACATAGAAGCCCAAATCATTCATGTTGCAGGCGGCAGCTATTACAACTGACCACAACGTGGAAAGGGTTTGTAATACCAGTTATAAACGTCAAACCCGTGTCTAGAAAAACCGACGCTCATAGAAAAAGATGCTTTCTCTTGGCTTATTAAAAGTTAAAAATTGAAATGTAAACCTAGAAATATGGCTCGCTTTGGTATAAAAGTACAAAGGTATAAAAAAATATCCTTCATGTTGTGCTGGCCTGTGCACCGGGAGCAGACGTGCACCGCGACCAGGCCAGGTGCAGGTGGCCGACGGGAAACTCTTTGGCTTTGAACTAACTGGTTAAAGGGCGTGGGGCTCCCTGGCCAGTGCCTGAGCTGGCTGCACACGCTGCCATCTACACGGGAAATGTTACGGCACTCTGGGGCTGGGCTTCAGTGCAGCTTGGCCGGTAAGCATCTGAGCAGCCAGTCGCGGATGCCCTCGAGGGACTCCTCGGTCTCCCGGTACATGGAAGCCAGGACCTCGGAGAACACCCAGAGCAGGGGCAGCCCGAGGCTCAGGAGCTCATACGTGTAGCAGTAGTTGTAAGCATTGTCCCTGATATGCAGACTGGCGGCACGCAGGAGTCCCTGAATCCAGTTAAGCAGCCTCCGGGGAAGGTGAAGCAGGCCCCACGGCAGCCTGAGGGGCCAGCTTAGCACCTTCCTAAAGAAGGAATTGGGGATACCTGGGGGGCTGCCTTCCGGTGTGCCGATGGCGGCGGCAGCGCAAGAACTTTCCGCAGGAGGGTCTCGCCTAGAGGCTTCTTGCTCTTTCCACATCCCCTCCTCCTGAGAAAGACATCAAGGTGACGGCATTTAGTCCATGACGCTTAGAGAGGACGCCTCCAATGAAGCAGAGGAAGAGAGCCAGTACATAGAGAACGTGGCAGACCCTGCAATTTGCAACCAGCCCCCCTCCCCCAAATCTCAGCCCCCTGCACTGCTGAAGGGCAGGCTGAACATGGGCATGACTTTCCTGGGGGGCGGCAAACTGATCACAGGGGTCAGTTTTGCTTGGAGCCTTCAAAACATACAAGCCCTTTGACTCAGCAATCCCATTTCTCATGACTGATCCTAAGTAAACTATTTGAAATATGGAGAAAGATGTGGGTACAAAGACATTCACCGTAAAAATATTTATAAGGTAAAAATAGTAAACAACATAAATGTCCAACAATATAGGACACAAATAAATTATCAACCATCTTTTACAGGCATCAAAAGTTAGGCTCCAAAAGCATTTTTAATGTCATGGGAAACTGTTCTTAATATAGTGTTAGTGAAAAAAGATGACTATGAAACTGTAGACATGGGATTCCCACTGGGTTAGAACAAGCAGTTGACCCTTGAACAATGCAGGTGTGAACTGCATGGGTCCACTTAAATGCAGGTTTTTTTCAATAGTAAATACTACAGTTCCACCCGATCCACGGTTGGTTGAATCTACGGACGTGGAGGAACTGCCAATACGGAGGGCTGACTATCAGTTATATGTGGATTTTCGACCCTGTGGAGAGTCAGAGCCCCTGACCTCCACATTGTTCAAGGGTCAACTGTATTCATATAGGAAAAAAGTCTGCAAGGAAATGTTCCAAAATGTTAATTAGGATTTTCTCAGGATAGAGTGAGGATGGGTGATTTCACTTTCCTTCTTTATACACTTTTGTTGATTATATTTACCCGTTTTTCTATATTGAGCCTATATTACTTGTATAATGAGAAAAAAGCTGAAGTTGTGGGTCTTGCTGGAGGTGGGTGATTAATCAAGCCACAGGGAAGGTACGAGGGGGCCCTATCATAAGCCATCCACAAATTCAGCGGGCCAGTCACTTTGCTGACATCCAAGAGCCTGGGGAAAGGACTTGGAAACCACAGAGGGTTGGCTCTATACCAGGCATCCCTGCTAACAGTGCCCCTGTGGTCATGGGGGCCCCAGGCACTGGGGGCTACATGGCTTTTGCATGGCTAAGCATATAGCCCCATCCTTGGCACGTGGGAAAGCTCTTCTGGGCTTCTCATGAGAAGTAGCAGTCACTCCCCTAGGAGAGGTCATAGCCCAGAGGCCACCTGAACAGACTGAGGCAGAGGGACCCTTCATGCCAGGGAGTAGAGCCCTCTTCACCTGACTTTCAATCCCTCCAAAGCCAGAAACATCGGCTTAACTTGCAGGAACCCTTGAAAACCTTCTCCTATCAGGGGCCTTCCCTGTTTCACCACCACTTTCAAGACAAAACGTACTTCTCTTTGTTGCTTCAACTCTGCCCGTCTCTTCCGTTGCTGACTGTTGGTTTTACAGTGAATGAAATGAGGCTTGCAGAAAAACTTGCCTGTAAAGAGAGACACACAGACACACAGACACACAGACACACACACACACAGAGGTTTTTCTCCTGTAAAGCAGAACCACACAGCAGGACATGAGCCAAGTGCCTGCCACCATCTAGGTCAGACAACGCCGCTACTGAAAACAAGGCCAGGAAGGCGCAAACTTGGGAAACGGTTTCCATCACCTGCCTTAAGGAAATGGCACAGACACGGGGCAGGCTGCAGCAACAGGGGGTGCTCCTGGATGGGGCTGAAACCCTCAGATAATCCCCCAGGCCAAGTCCCTTCCCAAGGCAAGCTGCCAGGCCGCAAAATGGACCGCCCAGAATAGCAACTCTGTTTCTAGTTCCTCTTGCTTCTGGGACCCCTGGGGGTGGGAAAGGAGCAGAACAGGCTGTGGCAGTGTTGGAGAGAAAAACCCAGTGAGGCACACACTGGGCCACTGGCCACTGCCCGGGACTACTGGGTGCCTTCCAGAAAAGCCTTCTCTGCTCACTGTTACAATAGTGACAATAGTGATGGGAATAATGATAACAGTAGACAAATCTTGTGTAGGACTCAATATACCAGACACTATCCTAAATCCTTCCCGGGAATTAACCCAGCAACCCTCATAATGACCTTATGAGCTAAGTAGTATCATCCTCATTTTATAAATAAGGAAACTGAGGGACCAAGAGGTTAGGTAACAGGCCCAAGGTTATATGGCTAGAAGTGGCATAGTCTGGACTTGAACCCAGGCAGTTAGTTTGAGGGTATGGAATCACAAGCACTGTCATTATATGACCGTGCAAACATCAAGTGCTGGAAATTAGAAAATAATCCCTCATTCCAATGAGTGCAATTCTTTCATTGATGACTCCGGTAGGCCACTTATCAGAGGGCATGTTACGGTTACTGCCATTTTTACAATGCATACTTTATACATAATAACACGAATATGCCATCATTTACTGAACCCCTATTACATGTCAGGTGTGGTGTCGAGCACGTGACATAGGTTATCAGGTTTGATTTTCTCAGCCACACAGGGGCAATTGAAAGTGGTGAGACTGAGTAAGAAAACATCCATAAGGCACTCGTCGCCTGGTAGGTGCCCCCCACGCTGATGCACCCCTGGTGCTGACAGCTCCCCTTCCCTCAGGACCCCTGCTCACCACAGGCGGCCTCTCTCTTTAGCAGGGGATCCCTGCTCCGTGAGGAGCTTTCCTGATGACACCAAAACTCCCTGGGAAGTGCTGGCTGTCCCAGAGCCCCCAAAGGGACAGAAGCCCAGACCAGAGACGAGTGCTGCCCCGGCCCCCGGGGGTTACCTTCGTCACTGTCGAAGGCATAGGCGGCCAGGCGCAAGGTGGTGGCACAGACGCTGCAGCGGAAACACTCCCGGTGAAAGAAGTGGCCCTCCGCACTCAGCCTCTCCATCACGTACACGCGCTTCTTGCAGAAATAACAGGTGTCGCTGCCACCCAGGTTCAGGGGAAACGCCTTCCGTATGGACTCCTGGGGGACACAGGGCATCGGGAGAGAAGAGCAGTGTGTTAGGGCGTACACCGCATCTTCAAATGTGAGGCTGGCCTTGTAGAGGTGCCGGCCTGCGTCGTGGGGCCTCACAGGCTATGTGTTGCTTTTCTCACTGCAGGCACTTCAGCAAAGAATGAGGCGGGGGAGGATACGCAGACCCCAGCCCTGCAGGGGCAGCTGTTAACTGTACTCCCAGGCAGGCTGGCCATTCTGGTTTCAGGGTGAGAGTGACATCTCCTGGTCTGATGGAGCGGGCGTCCCTCACAAACATGCTGCCCAGGAATGCTGTCTCCAGGAATCTGACCCAGGAGTTAAGTACTGCCTGCGTCTAGAGTGAGGTCACTGAAAGAATGTTTTACACATCCTTGTCCCCCTGCAGTGACATAGGTCAGGCAGGGAAAGCTCATGGTAATAAAACTGTTCAAGAGAACTGCAGAGAAGGGGCAGCCCTTTTCTGTGTGTTGAAGTTGGCTGCCAGTCAACTTCCTAAATGCAAGGGGGGAGAGGAGAGGGCAAGGGCCCAGGGCAGAAGGGGCACACCTGGGTGATTCCAGGGGAATGTACCAAAAGGAAACCAAAAGAGCTGTCAACTCAAATTGCTGGTGATGACAATGAGCAGAGTCATTGGAGAAGGGGAGAATTCAGAGGAAAGGGGTGTTTTCTCCATTACGTAATTCTCAATCCAATCCAGATTGGATGCTAAACATTGGCAGTAAGTGTTGTCCACCTCCGCGGATGGCCCCTCCTGGCCTTTGCACTGAGTTCTCCAGAGCCCCAGCCAGCAGGGAAGATGCTCTGCTTTGTGAAATGACCCACAAGGGGGCTGAGTGAGGTTTGTCTACAAGGAAGAACAGCCTCCCGCTAACCTCTGCTCTGATCCAGCCCGGTCTCAGCCCTTCTCGCCCCGTGAGAAGAGGGGCTCAGGCAATCCTCTCTGCGTCCCGTGCACCCTCCCTGGGAGGCCAGAGCCAGTGTCTGTGGGTGAAGGCTGTGGGGTGTACATCCTTACCAGGTCTGGAGAGATGGCCTGAGTCTTAGGTCTGTGATCATTCATGTACAGATTGACCAGAACTTCAGCTGCAGCCCCTATTCCGCTGGACACTTTCCCTACTGTCAGCTACCCAAGAACAGAGATAGAGCAGACAGAGACAAAGGTAGAGGCCAGTTAGCACCGAGAAGGAAGACACGAACAAGCTGGAGGTGGGAGAGGGCTCCACACCCACATGCAAACGGCACCCAACGTCCCGGGAGAGGCCTAACCAGCCCAGAGCGGGCAGTGGGCACTCTGCAGATGGAGAAAAGAGAGAAATGGAGGCCTGCAGGGTACATGGTCTTCAGGAGTTTGAGTTGCTTGGTTCACAGATAGGGGGAATAAATACCAGAGGAAGGGATCTGTCCAAGCCCACTTAGAAATAAATGCAAGAAGAGCCAGGACTCTGCTAAGGTCTCCTGAGCCCAAGCCCGGGAGGCCTTCACACTAAGAAAACAAGCCAGCTGCATTGCGGCCGCCCTCCCCAAGACCCCTCCTCTCTGGAGGGCCGGGAGCTACTGTTTAATGAGAACTGCCCCCGACCCTCCACTCCCGGACCTGCTCCACCACTAACCAGTTCTGAGATGGGGCGCAAAGTCCTCAGCTTCTGAGCTCAGTGTCCTCATTTAGTGAAATGGGGATAAACAGTGCCTGCCTCACGGAGCTGTGGCAGGAACTGAGTGAGAGAGCGTGTGTGTGAGTGCCTGGCACTTGGCAGGGCTGGACCAAGATGAACTTGACTCCTCCCTCCCTTCTCCCTCTGAATTCGGCAGCCTCATCCTGCCTTGCAGCTCCCATGTCCCCTAGGGAGCTACGGCTACGTCTAACCTGAGTCCTGTCAGGTCAGGACGCAGACCACCTTGCCGACAAAAACAGAGACCGGAATGGGAGTGAATGTTGGTCCCTACTGGGCAGGTACAGGAAGAAAGATGGGGAGCTCCAGGCGGCAGTGCCCAGGGCCCCAGAGATGGTGCTGGGCAAGTCAGCTCCACGCTGGCTCCGGGGATCACAGCCTGACAGGTTGTGGGTGTCTGTGCTCCCAAGGGCATGATGGTCCATGCCTACCCATGAATGCGTGGAACCCCACCGGCGTGTCATGGAGCTGGGGAAGGGGTGGGAGCTGACAGCCCAAGCAGACATAGCACAATCACACATATACCCCTGGGCAAACCCCGACTTGCTCCCTCTTTCCATACCAGCTCTGAAAGGCCAGCCTGGGAATACTGCAGTCTCCCCTGCAGGGAGACAAAAATGCACAATATGAGATTATATCTATAAACACTGTTCCTGATCCCGAGACCCTGGAGGGAGGGAGGCTCCAGACGCTCCCCCAGCCTCTGAATCCAGCTTCTGGGAGGTGTGGCCACGGAGAGCAACAATTTAGGCTGAAGGCCCTTGGACACAGGTTGATAGCCATCTTGATGGCGAGTAACAGTGACACGTGCGGGGGCGAAGGAAGGCCCTCAATCGAAACCCAAGACCGCTCCTGGAAGGCCACGTCGAACCTGCTGTGAAAGCCTCAAGTATCAAGCAGGAAGTTCAGGGGACAGCAAAGCAAATGGCAGCCGGCGCCCACAGCCCCCGACTCCTGGGAGCAGGGCCCACCCTCAGAACCTGAGGCTAACACATCAGGTGCCCGCAAAAGCACAGGCACTAAAAGAGGACGAAGACGGAAGGGATGCCAAGCAGGCTGGGGAGAAAGACAAGACCCAGGAGACGCCTGTCCCCTTTCTCACTGAGGAAGTCCCAACACCAGCAGCTACTCTGGATCAGTCGCGCCAGACCACATGCAGGGCTCTGGGGGACTATGGAAAATGTGGCCAGGGGCCTGCTGGGGTGTCTGATCCCAGGACTCAGACAGACAGGACCTCCTCAGACCTGACAAAGCTCGCTCCTTCTCAGTGGCAGCAGCTGCCAGGCCAGTTACCCACCCGCCCCAACACTGGCCCCACCTGGGAGAGATTAGGATTCTGCTTCCAAGCATACATTCTGCCATTTTCAGGATTTCACAAATGCCAAGAAACTTGGCTCCTGCTTCTAAGAGAGGTTCAGGTGCACTGGCTCAGGACAATATGCCATTATTTGCCTGATGTTCCATCCCCTGCTGGGGCCCCCGACACAGGCCCCTCGGATAGGAGCTGTAGAATACCAAGTCCTTCCTGGGTTCACAGCAAAATGAAGAGGGGAGGTCAGATTCACCTCCCTGCCCACACTCCCCTTGTGTGGCCGTCTCCCCTGACCCAGTGTGTGAACTGGCTCCGAGGCGCTCTCCCAGGAAGGCACCACGTGATGTCACATACCCTCGCGCAATTATTGCCTCCCCTGAGCGAGCAGAGATTAAGACTGTACTTTCTGGGGCTTTAAATACAAGTCCCTAATGAGACCTTAGTAACCACTTAGCTAATAAGCACTTTGTGCCGCTGAGCTTCTGTGCAATCCTGACTTCGGGAGCAGTTACAGAAGAAGCAAGCAGAGGGCCCTGAGGTTGCTGGGGGTGCAGTCTCGGGCCGGCTCGGTTGTTCTATCAGCACAGGGCCTGGCCAGGGGATCCAAGCCTGGTCCTTCCTCGCATTATGGGCCCTTATTCACATAAGGCTCCTCTCTCCCAGTTGCATCCACATTGCCACCTGTGACAGAGGCTTTCTTAGGAATAATGAAATGAAGGCACCCTTACGGAAAGTGGCACTGGTGCTCCCATATGCCTTCCCAACCGAATGGAAACCATGCCCAGGATCATCACCAAGACCAAGAGGTAGACCAGGACTTGTGAATGGTCACAAGGAGACCAGGTGATGAAGAGCTTGTCTCAAGGGGGGAGAGGGGGCCTTTGAAGCCCACCCCAAAGACTGGTGTGAAGGTGGACGTTGCCCTGGGGTCTTGGGTTATCTCCTCTTTCCTGACAGCAGGATGTCTCATTGGCTCCAAGACAGTGAGGGCATGACCAGATGGACTGCTAACTCAAACTATCGGTGGTGAATGACCAGGTTCTGCTTTTTCTTTTTAAATCTTGAATCCACTGTGGCCTCATACTTCTGGATTCAATGAAAATGAATTACTAGAAATACGATCACCCGCTTGGATGTGTGGCAATGTCAAATTGCTCTACAAGTGTCTAATGCTTACTCTCACTTGCTGTGCTCCTTGGGTCACAAACCAATTCTTGCCCGTGGACCACACCTCGGCATCCTGAGGAAGAAAGGAAACTCTGCTCATGTAGAAACCTCCAGAAAACTCATCCTGGTTTGACCTCAGAGTAAGAGCCAGAGGTTCTCAACAAGGAGATTACTGCACTGAAAGGCAAAAGCACGTATGCTCCTGGGGTGCTGGTCAAGAGGAGAGCTTACAACTTGGCTGGGAATCATTTGTCCAAATGCAAAGTTGGGCAATCTGATGATCTGGCCAGAAATATACTGGTCGCAGTCACTAGTGTTTTGAGAATTGGTAGTTTTGGAGGGCCATGGGACTGCTTTTGCAACCCTTTATGTATCTTTCAATATTTATGTAATTTTTGAAGAACTGGTGTATTTTTCACTACCTCTTTCCCCTTTGAATTCTAGTTATTCTCAGCTAGTTAATTAGAACAAGCTGGAACGGTTGGAGACTTCAGGTGGGCCATCATCTAACATTACATTAGATTAACCTCACATATACCATTTCCCTTCTGTGAGCCTCAGCTTCCTCATAAAATGGGGAGACCACTGGCATCCTCACAGGGCTGTGGAAGAGTCATCAAAGAATCTGGGCTGCACCTCACATGGTGCTGGGCTCCCAAGAATCGCCTGGCAGATGGTTAACGAGTCCAAAGCACCACAACTGGTGCAGCTTCAAATTTCCATTTTCTGGAACTTCTTTTCTCCTCTCCTCGGCGGCCTTCACTCGGGGGGACTTGCAGTTGCTTGGGGTCCCTCCTCTGTGTGAGTAAGGATAACGTGGCCCACACAGATGAAGGCACTGGCTTCTCGCCCCCGAGTCAGCTGAGATTCACACGTGGTGACATTAGCTGTCGTCGTGAGCACCATCGCCAAGCATGGTCCCCATCTGGATGTTGGAGCCTTTCTCACCCTGCTCCACGCTGGGAGATGGGTCATCTCCCCTCCGGTTTGCACAGTCATGTCATGACTGTGTCTTTCTCATGGCTACGCTCCCAGCGCAGGGCAGATGCTCCCCTGAATGAAGGAGGAAGCAGGCTCTTGGGCCTGCTTGTGTCCAAACAATGGTGACATCCCCCCTTGGACCTGGAACTCAGCCAGGAATACCAGGTGTCTGGCCTGTGCTTCCTCACAGAACTGGGCCTCCTGTGGCCACCTGGCCTGCTGTGGGGATAAGAAAGCCTACACAGGTCAGGCAGGGCTGGGAGCAGAGCTTCCAGGGCCTCGGGGCTGAGGGCTCGAGGGAAGGGGATGTTTCGACACGTAGGGCCAGAGGAAGTCGTCTCCTGGGCCCACTTGAGCAAATATATTCCTCACTGAGGAGTCCCTGGATGAGAAACGTCAGAGGACAGGCTGGTGGGCCTGAGTCCTCAGCCATATATGCTCAGGGCAAGGATTGCAACTGCCTTCTTTGAGGGGCTCTGGAAATGATACCCTCAGGGCTGAGATGCAGGCAAGTCTTTGGGGCTATGACCTCCCAGTGGACGGCCATGTCTGCACCTACGTCCCCTGGTGCCAGGCGCTGAGCTGTGTTGAACCCTCACAGCCTTGCGAGGTGGGTCTGATAATCCCCCTTCGAGGCCAGGGCAGCTGAGGTTCAGGGAGGCTCTAACTCACCTGGGCCACAGCGCTCCTAAGTGGCTGGGATGGAAATGGAAGCCTGAAGGTGACTTCTTTGCCTTTAGAAAGAGAGGATTCAACATGCCTTTTAGGTAAGTGAGCTTTCTTCTAGAATTCTCCTCCACTGGGGAGAAAGCACATTTGCTGGATACTTGAGGCATTCGATATATGCTAGGTGTTTGCATTATTCCAGTCACCCTCAGGAGTAGCTGCTGTCACCTCCATTTCATAGGTTAGGATACTGAGGTGCTGAGAGGTCCACTAACTCATGCAAGGACACACAGAGAGTAATCAAGTAATCGGTGCTCTGAAGCCAAGCGTGACTCCAAGCCTATACCCTTCTCACTATTGCACCCTGCTTCCCTGACACACCAGCATTCTGCCAATTAAAATCCCCCAGGCTGGGATGCACACAGGTTACCTCCAGAGCGCTGCCTAGCTCTATCCCCAGAACAGAGAGAACAATGAGTTTGGAGCAGCCCTGAGATCTACCCTTGTATCAGATGAAACACTGGCAGATTGCCCAGCCAAGACTCACCTAGCTTCTCTCTAATATGCAAATCTCTAGAGTAAACCCTGCAAATCCAGTTTTAAAACAAACACCCCCCAGGGGTAGAGAAAGCTCCTTTTGCAATGCACATTGCTCTTCTGACCCAGGAGGACTTAACCACAGCACCCAGCCCCGTGAGGCCCTCCCTCTGGCTCAGCTGTGCAAACACTCGACTGCCATCTTGATCTTGCATGGCTAGCAGCCATGCTAAAGGCCGAATTGTCAGTGGTCTCCTGCCTTGAAGAAAGAAGTTAGCTAAGGGTTGATGGGAGCCGACAGAGCTACCGGAGGGCTGGTTTGATGGGATGATCAGACTGGGCATGACCCCATAGCCCACGGTCTTAAAAGATAAGACTCCGGTAAGAATTTGGGCCCTAAACGAGAGGGCCTCAAGATTCCCTGTGACTATTCAGGCCAAAACCCCAGCTGCATCACTCTGAAATGTAAGGCGACATGCCAATCTGAGAGGGTAGGCAAGTGTAGTCTGAATGAAGGCAGAGCCCTGGCTACATCTCCTGGAATTGGTAACCCAAGTCTGCATCCCTGTGAGTAGCACGAGATCCTCATGACAAGTTTGACTAAGTCTGTTCCTCTGAGGAGGTGATTATCCCTGGATCCTCAGAATTAAGGTGTAGGGCTCCAGGGCAGGAAGAGAAACACACTGCCTGCCAGGAGGTTGCTGAGAACTAAGCATCAGTTTCCAAGTGCATTCTCCTTCCTCTGGCTGCCCTGAATCAAGGCAAACTTGAGTCACTGGGCAATCAGAGCAGCCCATAATCTGCTGGGAAGAAGCATTAAGGCCCCAGGCTCTCTCCAAGGGAGAGGCTCTCAGAGCTCCACCAGGACTGAATGAAATTGTTTGTCACCAGGTTGTCACCTACTTTAAGGGGCAGCTAATTCTGTCCTCAGAGGAGGCCATCACTCTCTCAGATTCTGCACGTGCAAAGCCCAGTGTGGAATCAATGCTGGGGTGGGGTCCGGGAGAGGGAGGAAAGTTGCAGGTGGGGCAGGGGAGCAGCGCAGCTGGCAATATCCTTTCCAAAACTGCTTGAAGCTGGAAATTCACCACTCTGTGCTTAACTGCCTACAATGGCTTCATGGTGAGATCTGGAGGGGTCTGGGGGTGTCAGGTCCAAGCTGGGTCCTTTCCACAAATGGAGAAACAAAGGCACAGACAGAGTAAGTGTCCTAGGGTGGCCTTTTCTGAGAGCTCCCCAGTCATTCCCAGCCACACAGTGAAAAGCTCATCAGCCTGTAATTAGTAAGTCAGAAGCTATTAAGATAGCCCAATTACACCATCACCTGATGGCCAAGGCTGGCTTGGGAGATGGGATATTAAACAAAAAAAAAAAAAACAGGGAGCAATTGTTCTACCCCAACCTGGGAGAAACAAAGAACAAACCTGCAGAGGTGGGGACCAGAGGACCTGGGATTGGCCATCCCGAAGCCCACCCACCCCATTTGCAGCCCTCCTTGAGCCTGGGCTTGAGGCTCTACACACACATAACCTCTGGGCTGGTCCCTCTGACGAGGCCTCCATTCATACTTGGCTGCCGT
This sequence comes from Balaenoptera musculus, assembly GCF_009873245.2. Classification (NCBI taxonomy): domain Eukaryota; kingdom Metazoa; phylum Chordata; class Mammalia; order Artiodactyla; family Balaenopteridae; genus Balaenoptera; species Balaenoptera musculus. The sequence goes on along the minus strand of NC_045792.1, from coordinate 65,586,885 downwards.
GGCACAGAGGAGAGAACATGGGCTGGAGTCAGGAGCCCTGGGAACTAGTCTCCTCCCTGGACCTTTGTTTTCCTCTCTGAGGCTCTGCTTCTGCTCAATTCTCTTTCCCAGGAAGAGCCCTCCTGCTACCCCATTGGAAATTGCTACCCTTCCCCAGCATGCCAGGTCCCTGCTACCTGCTCTAATTTTTCCATGGGAAAAATTGCCTTCTGATACGCCATGTAATTTACCTATGTATTATATGATTGCTGATTATTTACCTCCCTCTATTAGAATGCAAGCCTCATCAGGGCAGGAAGGTAACTACTGATCATTGATGTGTATCCCAAGAGTGAAGTGCCTGACACCAGCTGTCATTCAATAAATATTTGTTGGATGAATGAATGCTCACTCAATGGCTTAATGAGTGACATTGGTTTAAAGCTGCTTGAAGAGCCCAGTGGAGAAGCAGCCAAGGGCTGCAGTGGAGTGTGATGATGATGTGACAGGATAGTCTCACCATGAGAAGCGTCTCTGCCAGGCCCCGGCAGCTCCACGTGGACCTGGGCAGGCTGCCTCTTGCCATCACCTAGACAACTAATACCTATTGGAAACCAAGTCAGGGGACTTGGGACGTGTGGTGGCTTCTCTTGTCCCACCTCTGCTCTCAACTCTAGAGGGCAGTGACCAAGTCAGGACTTCCTAAGGACAAAAGAAAAGCAGAGGCGAGAGAGGGCATGCCCGGGGCTAGCCGGAAAGGGGCTGGGCCAGAGGGAAGCAAGGTGTGGGCCCGGCTGCCCGGCCAGGAGCGCCAGCCACTGCCTGCCTGTGCCCAGGTGCCCTTGCCCGTCCCATCAGCCTGTCAAGGGTGCCAGTGACCTTTTTCCACAGCAGGAAGTACCCCCCAGGGAAGGCTCTTCTCCCAAGCTGGGCACAAAGGCTACTCTGAAGCCTTGGTGATGGTGATGACAAATGTGCCAGTCTTCACCCACAGAGCTCACTATCACGTGAGCCAAGAATCACTCTCTTGTTGATGAGAAAATGGAGGCCCAGACAAGTCTCCTGACGTCAATGTTTAAGGTCAAACGGCTAAGCAAAGCTGACCGGCAACAAGATGCCAGGCATGTCAGCCGTGGCTGTGGTTCAGTAGAGTTGAAGACGGGAAGTGTTTGTGCTTCCCCGCATCACCTCCTGCTGCCCTTCCAGGGATGCTTCTCATCCACACTGGGGACCTTGGAGCGGGTGGGGATCCTAATATTCCTTGCTCCTTTCTTGGAGACCCTGCCTGCACTCCTCTCCCCACAGCAGTGGAGGTCAGTGGGGGTGGGACTCTCAGGAGGCAGCTCCTGACTTCTCCCTAATGCACCAGCAGGTGGCTGGTTTGTGCTTTGGTCTAACGGGGTGGAAACGAATGAGCAGTAACTCTGACAGGGGCACACTCAGCACCGCACGTGGAGACGGGCCCAGGTGGGAACAGACGGAACGGAGGTGTTCAGGGAAACACAGTCATCCAGAAAGAGGCTCCAACCTACTCCCATGAGCAACAGCTAACCAAGTGGGCTTCACGTCCATTTTTAGGCTCATCCATTCCAGGGGCTAAGCTTCTCCGGAGACTGCCCGCCTCCCACGCCAGCCTGGTAGTGTTCTTGGCATATTAGGTAACAGCAAGACAAGTAAAAAACATGAAAAGTGCTCCAGAGCCCAAACTTAATCATTGCTCACGGACGCATTTCATTATCTACTCAACCAACGTTAGCTCCCCACCAACTCTCCACCCTCTACACTGCTACCTGCGTTATCCTTCCAGAACTCAGAGCAGATCCTTCCGTGCCTCTTTACAAGAGGGCAGAATGAATTCCTTTAGCGCAAAAAGAGCAGGCTGACTCTCACCTCATTCTCTGCACTCCCACAAATACCTTTATCTGAAAATCGAGTTGCACCAGAAATGTCTTTTGATTCATGCAAGTCCTATCTGCCTTCCTTACCACATGCCAGATCCTTTCGAAAATGCCCTTCCCCTACACTTCTTTCTAGCAAAATCCCTCCATATAATCTTTAACACTTGGCTCCCATATTACCTCTGCTGTGAAGCCTTCCCAGGCTTCTCCCTTCTGGGTTCCTAGAATCTTGCCTCTTAAACCTCTCATAGAATGAATGAATAGTACTGTCTGAGGTTCACCACGTGAGACCACCATTTTGTTAGGCCAAAACCAGCCGAATTTGGCAATATCATGTGGTAAAATGTGACACATTTCTATGCTGAGGTGCTGTTTGCTATCTACACCGTATAAGAGAACTGTACCTCCCTCCTCTTTGTTTTCTCAGCATCTGGCACGGTGGTTGGCATACGGTGGGTGCCCAGCGAGGGCATGCTGAACAAGCAAGCACCATTTGATAAGGTTTTGTGTGCTGCCTCTTCTGCTTTGTTCCTTGCTCCAGCACAAAACCAAAACCAAACCCAGGACCGATGTAAAGTATCTTATAAATTTTCCTCCCGGCCAAGCCAAGATTCAGATGGTTGTCTGTGTAGGTGGAGCAGAGCAGGAGAATATCTCAGAACATGCAGGGAGTGGGGGAAGCTAATTGTTCAGGACAACTACCTTTCTGGCTGGAGAAACAGAGTCAACAGTCGATGGAGAGGCAGTAGCAGCTGAATCAGGAGATGGAAGGCAGGAGGGAGAAGACGGAGGATGAGTGTGAGACAGGCTTTTAGAGAGTAGTTTATTCTGCACAGAACAGAAACAGAGGAAACTATGATTATCCCCAGGGAAACGCACAGTGATGCTCGCCTCGACGATGCAGCCCCCAAGCCCACACATCCAAGGAGGGGAAAGGACATCCAGGCCCACGTCTCGGGACAAAAAGGTAGCCTGTGTCTTTGGAGCCCAGCAGGACCATCTGACTGCTGGTTACACTTCACTCTGCTACAACTTTTCTGGCTCCTTCGTCACATCAAAATAGCTGGAGCAGAGCCATCCTGCTCCTGCCTACGTCTGCTGCCGACACCAGCACTGACTCCTGAAGGTCTCACTCTGGAGCTTGGTATGAAGTAGTAGTTGCAAGCTTAGGAAAGGACAAGACCAGGCTACTCTGGGGTAGATGCTCCAGCAGGGACCTCTGCAGCCACATGGAACCCTAAAAATGCACTAAAGGCAAAGTATCCTTCCCATGTCTATGACTCTGCCAAGTAGCAGAGGACACAGATCTGGAGGAGGCCGGGTGAAAGCAGCAGAGGCGGTATGTTCTAGAGACCAGGCTTGCTGCAGCCAAGGGAGCACCTTACACGTACAAGCGCAGCGGGGCCTCATCCTCAACTCTGTCATCTCCTTGTGAGCACACCCTCTTCTTCTCAGCAAGTTTCTAAATAAGTGCCTGGCCGGGGGCGGGGGCTGTGCTTTCTATCCTGAGGCAAGGCCATTCTTCTGGCTGGTGCTGCCTTTCGCGAAAGCAGAGCACAGGTTACAGCACGTGGCTGACCTCGACATTCACGGTCTCCCTGATCATGACCATGGGGGCATCTCTCCATCCTGTCCCCAGACTTCATGAGCAACTGGTTTGCTTTCACCTTAAAGGCACTGTGATGTGATTCCTGCAATTGACCAGCTTTCCCTCTTTGTGTTGACCCCTAGGAAGCTCAGCCTACTCAGAAGCTGTCTAAGATCTGACAGCACACATGTTTCTGTTCAGTAATGTTTTCCTATGACCTGAGCCCGCTTTTCTGCCTTGGTTTTCCCTTTGTCATGATTTGTCTAATTATTTTGAATCTTCTCATTTGGAGCTTTTTTAGACGCCAGTCCAAATCCTTTGGTGACTTAAAAAGTGAATAGCTTTTCAGGCCACAGAGGGAGGAGGAAGGAAGAAATGAATCGCCAGAGACTGATACAAGTAACCTCCCTGGATGTCCAACACCTGGGTTCCTGGGGGCTCTGAAAGCCCCGCATTTACCTGCGGGAAATCCCCGTGTCCAAACATAGAGGCAAGGTGAGCCGCCTTCTCCTTAATGTTCTTTTTGTGAAATTCCCTGTTGGCCAAATTCTCAGCCCTTTTCTGCAGCCAAGGTGAGAAAGGAGAGAGAAAAAAGAGATAGAGACAGACACTGTGAGGGGAGAGGCGGGGAGGCAGCCAGGTGGGCTTGCGGCCCTCAGCACACGCGGCAGGATGGGAGATGGGGAGGAGGAGTCGGAGACGGCACCCGCCCTGGACAGGAGGAGGGAGGGGAGGAAAGGAAGGCAGCCTAGACACAGGCAGGGCAGAGACAGGGCAAAGAGCGAGGCTTTCACCTGGAGAACCTTTTCTTCCACTTGCTGCAGCCGCCGCAGCACCCCGGAGAGGGCCAGCGCTCCCTGGCAGGTGGCAGGCAGGCTGGCGGGATTTTCTGGCCCGCCCAGCTGCAGGTCAGACTTGGCTCGGGCTCTCCAGGGCCTGCTCGGGCACTCGCCGCCAGCAGACACTTGCTTTAGCTCTCGGAGCACATGCCCCGTCACAACCACCAAGGGGAACTGGGGGAGAAGGAAAATCAAGCTTCCTTCCCAACTGTGGCCCTCCCATGGATGCCCCGCCACCGTGAGGAATCCCCATGAGGACCAGGGACAAGGGCACGCCAGATGCCACCTGGAGTCAGATTCCGAACTAACCTTGGGTGTTGACTTTCCACCACCTGCATCTGAATCACCTGACATCCTCCTTAACAATACCATCTTGTTATTAACAACACTCCAGACCCACTGAATCAGAGCCTGTACCACCCTGGTTCCCAAAGTCTGGGCCCAACACCCAGATATTCAGGTTTAATTGGTCAGGGGGTGGGTACCAGAGATTGATATTTTTAATAAAGCTCTCTAGATGATTCTTACACACACATAGAATCACTGCAATATGTCCACACTGACCTCCTTTGACCTCTACTCCCCTAGAAGCAACACAAAATTCCTCATGCTGACCGGGCACTTTTGAGTGCTGTGGTCAACAATAGTGATTCTGTTCAAATTCCAAACCCAGAGATATTAGCTGGAAAAAGCCTCAGCCCATGGCTCCTGGCTGCCTCCCTGCCCACTGGGCAGGTCCTCATCTGCTCAGACACCAGGGGAGGTCTAACCACATCCCAGTCTTACCCCTTCAATGGCGTGCGGCCAGCTGGCCACCTGAGCCCATTCCACCATCACTGTCACTTCTCCATTGATTTAGAAATTAGCCTACTCAAGAGGTCTGCAAATAAGCTAAGTGTCCCAGGGGCACCACACAAAATACCCTGTGTGGTGTGGTCTGTTTTTCCCCAAGCAAATAAAGCACCAAGAGCATGGTAGTTGGTCAGTCGATACCCCTGACTGGCATGTATTTTAAGATGCTGCATACTTGGTTATTCCTACCTATAAGGGTGGTAACCTCAAGTTGTGTTTGCCTTCCCAGAGAATCTACAATCAGCCCTATGTGGGGTGCAGAGACAGCCACGGACCCCACCCCTCTGGATCAAAGTTCCCTCTGGTTTCACCAAGACAGCATCCACTGGAAAGAGCCCTACCTGCCTTTTCAGAGTTGGTGATGGGCTGGGTGTGGGCTCCTCTGGCTTGGGACGGCGAGAGTTAACAGGAGAGTCAGAGGAAGAGCGCAGTATGGGCTTACCTATCCCTGAGACACGGTGCTCCTGGGAGGAGGAAGGTGAGTCCGAAAAAGCAGCCGCAGGAAATAGGAAGGAAAAGGCAAGTCAGACAGACACTTGGAGGGAGGAGAGGAGCAGAGTCAGGGAGAGAGAGTTTGAAGATGCTGAGCGAGCCCTGGCCTGAGCTCTGACAAGCTGGGCTCAGCTGGGAAACTTGAACCCCGGCCCTCTGTCCGTGTGAACAGCAAGTCCCATGGTCCCCTTCTCTTGGACAATGTGTGAATCCCCAGGAGGCAGTGCTTTTGGCTCAGACCCGCGGCACTGGGCAGGCACATACCAGGCCAGGGTGGCGAGTCCCAAAGTCCTTCCTGCCCACTAGATGAAAGGGATGCTACAGTCCTTCTGAAGGAAGAGAGCCCTCATCAATACCTGGGGGCTGCAAGGGGCCAAGCCTCCAGGAGGGACAGTTGAGAAAACAATTCAGACAGTTACAAGTCTTAGGAACATGGCCCTCTTATAATAAAACCTGGCTTCCTGGGGAAGGTCGGTTTGTACAGGAGGGGCATGGTCTACATCAAGACTAGGAAGATGTCTATAATTGTCTCTAAACAGAATTAACCAATTGTTTGTCTTTCTCCTGAGAGGAGCCTAATTCTGTCATGTGACAGATGTTCTCCAAAGAAAAACTGAACCCCTTGTCCCAAGCTTTTGTAATGTGACAGTGGTGCCCCAGAGGAATTCGGGGGAGCAAATGGAACCATCCAAGTGCAGACTCCAAGTCAGAGGCCAAGAGAAGTCAGCCGGGTCTGCAGCCTGACCCACAGCATCCCACCTCCTTCAGCCTCACATGGACCCTGGTCAGACGCAACAGCTCTGCCAGCCTGACCCAAGGGAACAAGGAGAGGGGGGCACCAGGGGACACTCTCGAGGTTGGTCCCCATTCCTATGGGCCCACATGGAGCTAAGACCCTGGTTTGGACGGGTGTTCTCACCATGGACTGGGCAATCAGCATCTCTAAAGCTCCACCATCTCAAAGATGGCTGCAAAACAAGTCATGGTTGCAAAGCAAAACAAAATCAGGGAAAGGATTTCTTCCCCAGTGCAGAATAGGCATCAGCAAACTACGGTCCTCGGGCCAAATCCGGCCCGCTGCCTGTTTTTGTAAATAAGGTTTTATTGGCACACAGCCACGTGCATTTGTTTACAGATTGTCCATGGCTGCTTTCATGCTACAATGGCAGAACTGAGTCATTGCAAGAGAGACTGGATGGTCCCCAAAGTTTAAAATATTTGCTATCCAGCCCCTTTTAGAAAAGTCTGACTCCAGATCTAGAAGAAGCTTGAGACTCCTTTTGAGCCAGGTTTCAGGCACACCTGAAATCCAGTGCTGGCCTGACATTTCTGCTGGCTTCTCAGAGGGTTCTGGTCACCAGAAAGGCAGGGTCAGTGAACATTTGACAGGACTCACCTGCCTCAGGAGTGAGGGGTTCCGAGAGTTCTCCTCGAACTTGGCCAGCAGCTGACTTGCCATGGACTTGACTTTGTTCTGATTTCCACCTTCTTTACAGCCCTCTTGATTGGAGCCCAAGCTCTGGCTAGGAAAGGCTGAAGGCTGCAAAGGCCAAATCAATGCATTGGTTGTTGGTTCTGGAACCCAGATATCAAGGAGGGGGCCTGGGGGCTCACGACAAGGACAGTTCCTGAAGAAGGACACCCTCTGTGGTCTGAGGAAATGAGGCAAAAGCAGGAGGCAATGCCCACTCTGGAGACAATGCTCACAAGTGGGACGAGTCTTCTCAAAGACGAGCACAGCCAGGCTTGGGAGCCAGACACTTAGTGTTTGAATTCTGACTCTTTCACCTCCCAGCCCAGGGACCTTGGCAATTTACTTAACTTCTCTGAAGTTTCCTAATCTGTAAAATGCAAGCAGTAACCCACCTTCACGTGACTGTTGAAAAAGTCAAATATAATAATGAAATGATAAGCAGAATAGTTTTCAAAACATATCATGTGGCTGACAAAGGGTGAAGAATTGGGGGGTGAAGGAAGCAAGAGAGGGTGTCAGTGAGGCAAGGCACAGGCTCTGGGCTTCCCTTCTCTCCTCTGCGCCCCACTCCCAATGGCAACGAGTCCTGCTCTGTTGTTGCTATCTTTAAAAAAAAAAACATTTAATTTTGAAATAATTTTAGATTGACAGAAAACTTACAAAGACAGCACAGATAGTTCCTGTGTACCGTAGACCCAGCTGTACCTAACGTTAACATCCGGAATAATTATGGCACTGTTATCAAAACTAAGAAATTAACACCGGCACAATACCATTAACAGAACTATAGACTTGATTCAGATCGGGCCGGATGTAACAGAGGTGAAGGGCCCTTCTCATTGCTTTGTTTCGGGACACGTGATATCAACACGACTTGTGACTGCTTAGATGTTGACCGTGACCAGTTGGTTATGCTGTTTTATGAAATGCAATTCTATGTAAGATTTTCTTAGCTCATCTGCTAAAATAAAACTTTAAAACTGATGGGTGTCCGGTGAATGTCTGTTCCCCGGTACCATAGATCTGCTCCCATCAACCTCAGAAATGCAAATGGCATTGTCACGTCAAGAGGGTAGTCAGTTTTCCTGAGGAGACAATGAATTTCCCTCCCAGGAACAGATGTTCTCAAAACAAAGATATGTTCACTTAGAAGAAATTCATGGGAAGAGGCAAGCTATAGTCAATTGTTTTTTGGGTTTTTTTTAAGATTCCCTAAGAGTAGCAGCCCCATGGGAAACCTTGTATGCACAGCCACTCTGAAGAGTTGGACACACACAAGCCAAAGAGTCACTCCCTACTTCAGAGTGGGAAATGTAACTCTGCATAGCAATCCAGGCTTGAGTGTGAAGAGGGCAAGTTTACTAGGCTGGTCACTGTTTGCACAGGCCAAAGTAGGCCAGGACAGTGGGTCGTGCAGACCGGCCCTTTGCAGACATTCATGTGCACATGAGTCACTGGGGGTCTCCTTCAGAACCAGATTTGGATTCAAGAGGTCTGGGGTAGGCCCTGAGAGTCTGCATTTCTAACCAGCTGCCAGGTGATACTGGTGCCCTTGTTCTTGGCCCACGCTTTGAGTAGCAAGAATTTAGAGAGAATCATTGCTTGGTTAAATCCGACTTAAGCAAAACAGCTGGCCCAGAAAACAGAGCCATTTCAGAAGGGGCAGGTGCAACCAGATTTCTTCCCACACTCTACATCTTGTGCTGCCAACCACAGAAACAGCACAGACACCCCCTCAAATAAGCCACAGATGAAAGGCAGGAGAAGACTTCCCCCCGGGGATAAAATGTATCCAAGGGAAGCTTCTTGGGAGGAGGCGGGAGCGAATCACAGGCACTTAAGGCAGAGCCAACACCCGTTACTGGGGAATGGGATGCTTCTCCAGCCCAGTTCATCAGCCACGGCTTCATCCTCTCAACTGTCTCCCTGTTCACTGGCTTCTTGCTCATGCCAGAGCCAAGAGCAGCAGTTCTTCAACCATATAAGATAAAAGAAGTTTTTTTCTAAGTCCTATAAATGAAGTATGAATGTATCCTACAAATTATCCCCCTTGCTTCTATGTCATCAACTTGGTATCAGCCAGTAGGCTAGCTAAAGCTGATATCCTACAGTTCACAGACAGTATCTACGCTTGCTTTTGTGGAATTAGAATGGCTTTTTGGAATGAGCTATATATCTCAGGTCTCTTTACAGAGCTGCCTGGGGAAGCAAGAACTGATACTCTTTTTCTGATCAATTTTTTAGTAGCAGGAGAGAGACTCAGGCTTGGCTTTGACAAAGTAGCCTGTAACTTTCTTCTCTCACCAGAAGGTGGCATTTGTGGGTGCTGGGACATTTGCTTTACAGAAAACACAAAAGGTAGAAACTAGGACTGGGAGAAAAGTGGGACTGCTGGTGCCTCTTTACTACTTACTATTAATAGTGATTATATCTTGATTACCCTAGGTGCCAAAGACCATGATTGGCATGTTATACATGTCCTCTTACTTAATCTTTAAAAATTCTGCAAAATGTCATCCATTGCAAATGCATCATCTGTGTTTTACAGACATGAGCCATACCCTGGGAGGGTGACATAGCTAGTGACCAGACCCAACTCTTTCCCATCAAGCCAAGCTTGGAACCCAGTGGTTCATGAGAGAGGAAAGAAAGAAGGGCAGGGCGACTGCCACGGTCAGGCAGGCGGGCTGTGGCCACTGGCTGTCAGGAAACGGGCTTTGTGTAAACCGACACTGAACACACGAACCTCGTCCAGGTTGTTGAAGCCTTTCCGCCTCCGCTTGCTCATGTCATTCTCTTCGGTTCGGCTGTCCACCTGTGATGGCCAAGAAAGCATGGTGAGCTCAGGGCTGTCAAGGGCTGCGATGCCAGCACTGGGGATCAGGCCCTGCCCGCCACAGCTGCCAGCCCAGGAAACAGACGGGCAGAAATTACCCTGCACCGTGACAAATGCTCTCGGCTCTGTTCAGGCGCAGAGGAGGGAGCCTTCCCCAACCTCGGGAGCCAGAGGTTCTGTCAGAAGGGGGTGGGAACACAGCCCCCAAAATCATGTCGAAACATTCCAAAGCACAAAGAATCCCTGTCACATGGGCAGGGATTGTCTCCCTGTCAATGACCTTGGACTCAGAGTGGTCACAGCCGGGCCTGCTGATGCTGCCCCGTGGAGATCACCTCCTACGAAGAGATGCCACTGGCTCCCCTCACGGGCAGGGATTCTCGGGACTTAGATCAGCTGTCCAGGAATTTGATGGCAAATTACGCCTGCCATTCAGCCACCACTGCAGCTACTGGTAAATGATATTATGTTAACTTCAAAGTAGCATCAGATATGGCCTGAAAACTATGGTGACCATACAGCCCAGTTTGCCCAGGACAGTTTGATGTATTGCTTTTCCCCCAGCATAATTATGAATAGTGCCCCCTTTCATTTTCAAAAATATCCTGGTTTAGACAATAAATTGCATGGTTGTCCCATTGATAACCCCTTACAGCCTACTTTCTTCTTCCAAAATCTGGACATTTAAATCCAGAGAACCCTGCCCCACCTAAGCCCATTGCATGACCCTTGCAAAGGCCACCCAAGGGTGCACTTGCGGTCTGACTTATCTCCTCAAGGGAAGGAGGGGGACTGCACAGGTTGAGCTGATGTTACGAGCTGGGATGGGGCTGCAGGCTGGATTTAGTGCCTCGCCATGCACCCTGCTGTGTTAGCCTCTCCTTGACACTGGGGTTAGACCTCGAGCCGGGACCTTCCCCAAACGGCCAGCCCACTGAGGACCGTGGAGCCGTCCCCACTGACCATGCGTCCCTCCCTGGGGGAGCCTCCGACACCCTCAGCGGGGCCCTCCATAGCAGGGCCAGATTGAATCCCAGGCTTTGTTCCACAATGGATGCAGCTGAAAGCGCTGCTGGCCACCCTCTCCTCTCAAACCCAGGCATGCTGCCCAGTCAGCCCCACACATTCTCACCTTGCCCCATCACAGAGGATCCTTTACCTCCTGGTTGTTCTAAATCAACGGTAATGATCAAAGCGCCCAGCATGCAGTCTAGTGTGTACTCGACTTACTTCCACAGGCAAGCACCTGCTCCCCTGCACTCACCATCATCCCGCCCCTCCTCCTATTTACCAGCACCTTAAAAAAATTTTTAAGACAGAATTAACTAGTTTAGTCATTGATACTTGTTCAAAAATGTGACCCTTCCCTTGCTCAGGCAGCATAAAATAAGAGATCAAAGGGCCTCACCTTCCCTTCAACATTTTCCTCAGCTTCTAATAAATCATTATTCTGTGAATGGAAATGATTTCAACCCAAATGTTTGGGCAAACACCAAGAGAAACAGATGACCTTATGTACAGCATCGGGTCCTAGAGGCCCAGGCTGTCTGGGTGCTTGGCTCCACGGCCTGTGAGCCCTGCACTGGCCCGGAGACGAGCCTGTGAAAGTACAGGGTTTCCTCCCAACAAGAACACTTCATGCATCGTCTTAGGGGTTTCTGTTGTTCTCCTTGTTTCCACCTTAAATGAGGACCTGGCTTCTCCCTCAAAGAGCAACACGTCTTACTCTCTTGCATTCAGCAGCCCTTGCTGTGACTGGTCCAACTGAGCCTGCGTGGATCCAAACCCAGTGTGTTAGCCGCAGGCTCACAGAAAACCCTCCTGGGGGGAGTGTACCCAGCAGCAGCACCTAAAAAGACCCCCAGATCCTTGCGGGGGGAGGGGTGAAAGGAAGTGGGTGGGGCAACATCAGCTCCTGTGATTCAGCCTGACCCCTGGGACAATAAAATGCAGTCTATATGGTTAGCAACACACAAACCCAAAGGGCCTCTGTTCTTCCTGATGGATTTATCATGGAAGCACTGATTCTCAGCTATGAAGAAGAGCTAGGTTAACACAAAAAGCTTGAGAAAACACAAATCTAGAGATTTATCTAATTTTTTTCTTATCTGTATATCACTATTGGGGAGCCAGAAATGCCTCCGTAACGCCCTCTCCTTGGACTCTGCTTAGCACTATAGAGAATTGGGGTACAAGGGGGAGGAAAATACATATTGTGCCCCGAGAGAGTATGAGAATAAATAAATAACTCACTTTCTTTTCTTATTAATTTTTCCTGCCCTTTCACCCTAAGATACTTTCTTATCATTACTTCCCAATGATTTGAAAGATTCTAATATATCAAAAGGCATTTATTAAACTACTTGGTGTTCTCCATTAAAAAAAAATCAAAGACATATGTCTACCAATCTCATCATTTATTTGATCATCACAAGATAATCACGTTCCCATACTGCCTGACTTAAGGTGATTTTAGCCCCAACTTTATATTTAGTTAGCTGGTGGAGAAATTCAGATCTAGGTCATAGGAAGAGAGGTTGGCCATTTTAGGCAGTGTTCTGAGAGTATAGTGGCCACAATGATATTTAGAAAGATGGTCAGTGACACTGGCAAGAGAGTTCTTCCCTTCAATGGCAGAGCAGTATGGAGCCATGGGTTCGAGTTCTGACATGAATTACTTCCCGGCTAAGTGACCTTAGGAAAATCACCCAACTTTTCTGACTTTAGTTTCCTCACTTCTAAGATACTATACTATCTAGCTCATAAGTAAGTTATGGTAAGGATGAACAAATTCATGTACATAAGACACTTCTTCTCCTCTGAAGTGCTATATAAGTGTTAGACATTTTAAGTTAGGTTAGTGCTATTCACAGAATTAGAAAATCTGAATTCTAGTTCTGGCTTTGACATTTACCACCTATATGGCACTGCATTATAATCTCCCTAAGACCAAGTTTCCCCATCTCTAAAACTGGGATGAGAACATGTCCCCTGCCTTCCTCAAAATGTAACAAGAGGAGCAAATACGCTATGACACTGTAAAATGCTGGATCCATCATGGTTGCAGTACGGAAGCCAGTGGTCAACCCAACTAGTTTTACCGTTTTCAGAAAACGAGCATCTTCATTTAGTCAGTATGGGATGGGGACCATCACTTAGAGAGCCCCTTCCATGTGCCAGAGAAGGAGCTCAGACCTGCAGCTCACACTTGTTCAACGTTGTCTTCGCAGCAATGCAATGTTTATGTTATTACGATATTTTGCAGACAAGCAAAGGAACTTTGAGAGGTTTGAACATGTGCTGAATCCTCACCAGACCCAAATACGTATTTGTCGATTGGGTTTCAGCTTGCATCCCCATTCTATAAATCAGTGCCGAATTCCAGGCTGCGGTTACACAGAGGACAGGAGAGCAATCACCCTCAGCAGCGACCTGCAGACCACAGGTGCCCAGGGTGGGATGGGGGCGGGCACGTTGCTTAAGCCCTGTGCTAACTGACCTGGGCAGCATCAGTACCTGGGTTGACTCCCTAAGCCGTCTTCAAGTCTCTGAAGACTCGTACTGAGAAGTACGAGAACCCTAGTGGGAGTTGTGGCTGCTGGGTGGGTGGTTCTGTGAAAAGAGCTGGAGAAGGGGAGTGAGAGGAACTTAGGAAGTCACACTGGAAGGTCAGCTCCCTCCAGCAGAGACCTTGGCCCTCTTTGTTCACTGCTGTGCCCCCAGCACTGAGAACTCAGCATAATACGGGGACTCAGTAAATCTGTGTTGAATGATTGGGTGAATGGAGGAAGCACTTTCTTACATAACTGCCCCTGGATCTTTAGAAAGTGTCTGTGCAGGAGGGTCAAGGAGAAGAGCTGGGAGGGGGACCCTCCAGCTCAGACCAGACACTGATCTGAGTCATGCTTTGTGAACCCCACTCCACCAGGGCCAGCGCTAGAGGAGGACCTGGGTCAGAATCAGCCAGCCGAGCAGCATAAATCCTGGGGCCACCCAACTGGCTTCTAGGATGGACTTTCCAGGGACAAATGACAACTTCTGTGTTGTGTTGTCCCTCAAGGAATGGGCCCAGAATGGGGAAAACAAAGATCAGGCACCTCGACTATGTATGTAATATAAGATGTGTCATAACTGAAGTGGACATAAATCCAGGCATTACCCATGTGTGGTAAGACGAGGAGAGCGCAGACAGGCAGTGTGTGTGTGTGTGTGTGTGTGTGTGTGTGTGTATGCACTCACAGGCACACACAGGAGATGGAGACCACATATGTGTGTTCAGATGTCACCTGTGAGCCTGGTGACAAGAGCTCTGGAGTCTCCAGGAACTGTCCCATGCTACGAGGCTTCTAGCTGCTGACTGGGACAGAGGCAGATCTGCAGCAGACCAAGGGCTTTTCTTTAAGAGGAAAACAGAATCCCTAAGCTCTTCTCCTCCTCCCCAGGCGTGGGCCATCCAGTCTTCAGAGATAACCAACCCCAGTAGGTTACCACTCACCAGAGGCACAACCCTCTTGGTGTGGAATGGGAAAGTCATTCTCTCTAAAATAAACAATTTTCTGGATGGAGGAAGAGCCTTCAATTTTGCCCAAAGTTGTTCTCTTTTGCTGGAGTTTGGATGTTATTAGGAAAATAGGATTAGGGAGGAAAGAAGAATTTAACACCAACATCAAAAACCAGGAGGGAGGGCTTCCCTGGTGGTGCAGTGGTTGAGAATCTGCCTGCTAATGCAGGGGACACGGGTTCGGGCCCTGGTCTGGGAGGATCCCACATGCCGCGGAGCAACTAGGCCCGTGAGCCACAATTACTGAGCCTGCGCATCTGGAGCCTGTGCTCCGCAACAAGAGAGGCCCACGCACCGCGATGAAGAGTGGCCCCCGCTTGCCACAACTAGAGAAAGCCCTCGCACAGAAACAGAGACCCAACACAGCCAAAAATAAATAAATTAATTAATTAAATTTAAAAAAAGAAAAAAAAATTCCAGGAGGGAGAGAGACCATTAAGACTGGCTCAGGAGAGAAAAAATGAGCCCTCTTCAGATTAAGACCCCACATGTGAACAAAGGTGGGCTGCTCAATCCCCGTATCAAGATGGTCCTCTGAAGTCAGTGAGGGGGGAGGGAGGGGAATGGAGGGACGAGGGGAGGGGGCGAGGCCAAATACAGATGCACCGGTACATACAGATCATGTGACTGAGCTCTGGTGTACAAAGTCATGCAAGCGCAGCCTAGCCTGCATCTCCAGTCCGTGGGGGCACGTGAACCAGGGCAGTGAAAACTGCATGTCTAATTGCATTGACATCTTCTTGTGTAACTGCGGGGGAGCCCCGTGTACGTGTGCAGTTTTCAGTCTCCTGTGCAGACCTCCTCTGTGTGTGTCCAGGGGCAACCTGGAGTGGACTCAGTACTCTTTGGTCATGAGACATGTTAAGACCAAAGAGCATTGCAAACAGATTTCTCCAGACCAAAAAAAGATCCAGATATAAGAAGAAGACACATGATAGAAAGGGGAGAAGGTACTTTGCACGTGGTCGGACCATTGCACTGGCGTTGAGTGGTGGACAGTATATGCTGGGGTGTTTTAGTGCCAGGGCAGAATATGACCCAGTGGCCTTGCACACCCACCAACCCACCAGTTTGAGGAAAAAGTGTGGGAAAACTAATGCCCACAACAGGCACTTACTTCAATGACCTAACCTCTCTACCTATCCGAGAAGCAGGGCAAACTTTAGACATTAAATGGGGCCATGCGAGGGAATCAGATCTGTGGATTTTAACCGCTCTCAAGATGGGCAGCCAAGGAGCACACCCTGGAGGAGACTGGACATGGGCCAAAATCAGCCAGGGCTGGGCCGGGCAGAGCCCATGCATCCCCGCTGCATTTGCTAGCAGAGCCAGGGCGAAGTGGAGTGCCGCTCCGGCGCCCTCAGAGGGCCTGGAGGGCCTGGCTGATGGCTGACTTTTGACCATTCCCACCTCCTGAGCCAGAGCTGGCCAGGCTGTTTCAATTCGGTCATTCTGTAAACAGAGGTGTGGTGAGTGAAAGGTTTAAACATGCCTCTCCAGTTCCCAGCTGTGGGCTAAGTGGTGGAAGGAAAGCGGGTGAACGGAGAAAAGTGATAAATGTTTGGTTCAGAGAGTTTCCAGAAAGGCTGCACTGGCTTGCCTGGGATGGAGTAGCCCAAAGCAGGGGTCCTCAGTCATCAAGGAAAAGCAGCTGGGCTGAGGTGGGGCAAGCCGACGACTGGGCTCCGGAAGACAGCTTTCGCTCAGTGTGACCTACGGTGGGTCACGGCGTCTCCCACAGAGCCTCTGAGTGGGGCAGCTCGGGGAGCAGAGGGGCGCAGGGCAGTGGGGTGCAGCCCAGCCTTTCAGCTGCTCTGCTTACACCCGAGCCGACCCGCACACCCGCCCTCGCCAGCCCCCGAGCCTGTCCCTTCCTAGAGACAGGGCATGTAGAGCACTAAGTACCCAGTTCCTAGAGTCAGCAAAACCGCTGCTGCCTTCCAGGGAGCACAGCCCTCAGGGGAAAAAGTGACCACTGATCACATAGCCCAGGGAAAGAAAGGAGGCCATGGGGCCCCAGCCCCACCCTGGGCGGAGGGGTTGGCAGGACAAGGCATGACTGGCCAGCGGTTAAGAGCCTGTTGGCAACCCAGAGACACTGAGACGCACGCAGAGGCCTGCAGCCCCCTGCCGAGTCAGTGGAGGGAAGGCAAGCTCTGTGCGAGCCCCTGCAGCCTAACATCTCTGGGCCTCCACTTTTTATCTGTAAAATGAGCACATCAAGCAAGGCAACTTGTATTATACCTTCCATGGAGATGCCGTCATTCATATTACCCTGTAATTTCGCATAAGGCCTATGGTTTCCAAACTGCGTACCAAGGCACCCTGTGGCACCAGAGTGAACTCAGAGAGGAGCCGCAGGATATTTTAGATTTTCTAGGGAAGCACGGTGATGCCTGTCACACACCTTGCAAAATTCCCCTACCAAGTTATTTGGATATAACTACTTAACAAACGAAAATTTTAGGCATTTCTTTTGATCTGGGGGCAGTGTGAAAAAAAATTACTAAGACACTAAAGGTGCCATAAGTTGGGAAAATTGGGGAATCTCTTTATTAGGTTCTGAGCTCCTCAAAGGCAAGGTCCATATATTACTCACCTCTGTATATTTGCTCCCCTCATCAAAAACAAACAAAACATTCAGCCTTAAAGTTGGCATGAACAGGGCCCAGTAAACATTGTTGAATGAATGAATTAAAAAAATGAATGGAACAGAATATGTAAATGTAGCCTCATCATCCACTTCTGCTACTAAATGGCTATCGTGTTCTTGATCTAAATTGCTTAACAAAGTGAGATATCGTGTCCATCTCCCTGCTTAGGAGGCAGAGCTAATCTGATTTACTTTTAAAAATACTCACCAGCATGTCCTCTTTGCTCTCTACCCTGCCCTTCCTATAACCACATTGAAGGCACTGAAGCTGGCTACATGGTGCAGGGGAACTTGACTGAGTTCGACTCATGTCTTCGTGAGCACTCAATCTGGGTAATTTATCAGCGTAAACAGACCCAGCACGTGGCATCTCCCTTCCCCTCACCCATCCACGTGTAAGAAGAAATTAAACAAACCCGGGCCGAAACTTACTCGTGGAGTTCTCTTCCTTGGAAACGTGAGGTTGAGATAGTTATGAGAAATGGATGATTTGGCCATGCCGAGGTCAGCATTCTCTCCGTAGTTTTTGCGCCAAGAATCTGTTAGGAAATAAAAGTAAGACTGAGATCCAGATCCATCCACTGCTCCCCCAGAGCTCACGGGGTGTCACTGAGACAAGGTCCCTCCAAAATAATTCCCTCACCCCCAACTGAAGCTGTCAGTGGCCTGCATAGAGGGCTGGTGCCGCTCTGTCAGTGATCTCCCGGTGACAAGGGCAGATGCAGGCCAGCCCCATGTGGCACCTGCCACACAGGACCCACTTACATACCTGGGTCTGGGTGCGTGGGGTCCACCCTTGTTTGGGCTCAAAGGCAAAGGGAGGGCAGGGGTCAGCCCCAGAACAGAGGACATCAGTGTGAACAGCAGCCAGATGCGGGCACAGGGCAGAGACGGCTCAGGGGCTGGCAAAGCCTCATCCTGAAAGCAGGTCCTTACCCACAGGCCTCAGCGGGGTGCCCCGGAAGAGCTCATAGAACTTGGAGAGGTACATGACCATGCTGAGCTTGTCGGGCTGCGGGGCTGAGGCCATCTCTTTGCCCGTGGTCACTGGGGGGATGCCAAACTCACGCTCGGCCACGTCAAATGCCAGCTGGTTGTTCTCCACAGTGTCATCTTCATTCAAAGAGTCGAAGTTGCTGGAGAATCAGAACAAGGTGAAGTTTTCGGAGGGGATGCAGAGGGGTGCAGAGCTGAGCAAACTTAGCCATAAGGAGCACTGCAAGTGACAAGGCCCTTGCTCCAATCCCCCCACCACGACCCCCCACCCCTCAGGCGGGCTCAGCCAGAAGACGCTAACCCTGTCCTCACTCAGGGTGGAACCAATCAGATCTGGGCCACGAAAATGTCATTTGCTACCTGGGATGAAAAAATCAGAAAATGATTGGAAAATTTATGAACCACTTTACTTTTCAATAGTTCCCATACGTTCTTTTCCTGTTAATTACAAAAGTGATATGGGCTTCTTGTAAATAAAAGGATCAAGTTATATAAAGTAAGATGTGAGAGCCTCATCCCCTTCTCAAGGCAACCTCATTTCCTAAAGGTACCAATTGATAAACTTTACTAGGTTTCCATCCAGCCCTCTGGATGAATTTGCTCATGGGTGTGAGGTTACACTGCAGTTGATTTAAACACAACATGATAGACGTATTGTGCTTTCAACATCACAAAGCATTTCCACAAACATAATCCAATCTTCCTAATGACCCTGCCATTATTCCTGATTTATAGATGAAGACGGCAAACTCAGAGAAGATAAGGGGCTTGCCCAACATTATACAGCTAACGGATCTGGGTCACAAATCTAATTCTTTTGGCTGTAAAACCCTCAAGCTGGTCCCCAGAATTAGATCTTGCCCACAAGTCCTCTCTTGAGGGTAGAGCTCCAAGGTGTGAACACTCAAATTTCCCAAATGAAGGGGGTTTGGTGTGTGAGTGCAATCAATCACTGAGCCTGAGTCATTCTGCTCCTTACATAGAAGGAACGCAGATCAAACAAGTTGCTGGCAGAATAATCGGTGCAAAGGGAAAAGAACAAACTGAAGAAAAAATTCAAATTGAAAGTACGCAAAGAGAAATACTGATCTACGTCCTGAAGATTCTACATCTAGAACAGCCCTGGTCTCCCTTGTCTCCAGGGTCCCCTTGGGCCATGCGGGGCTCGCCAGGTCCAGCTGGGCCCCAGACTCACATCAGCTCAGGCCGGAAGCGGTGGATGATGGCACACAGGGCCAGGCCACTCCGCCAGGATGTGGTCAGGTCTGTGACGTTGACATGCTGGTAGCCCTTGGTCTGCTGCTGGCACCAGGTTAAGAGCTTGCTGGGCCGGATGTCTGACTCTGCAGCAAGAGGAGACGGACAGTGGTGAAGCGCTCTACGGAAATCTCAGCAGTTCCCCTGGGGACCCGCTCTGTCGGCCACCACGGGTGGGGACCGGGAGGAACAGCACAGGAGGCAAGGGGCTGTGGGCACAGTTGCAGCCCCATGAGGGGGTCCTGTCAAGAGCATGCAGGAGGGCAGGATGCTGGGACAGGAAGCATGCTCTCCTGCAGGAAAGAGTTCCTGAGACCCCCTCTGGCCAGGTCCTGCTTAGAGGCTAGGAACATAGAGGCGAGGATGACATGGACTCTGCCAACAACATGCTTATCCTGTGGGGAAGACAGACGCAGCGGTGGGTGACAATAACAGAGAAACCCAATGCCAGGGGAGCACATGAGCGGGTCTGCCAGAGTCTACCAGGGCAGGGGAACTCGCCAAAGAAAGGGTCATGGAGGAGGTGCATTTGACTGCTTCTAGAAGAGTGTCTAGGACAGAAGGAGATCTCCAGGAAAACAAAAACGACTGTGCCATGGCAAAGAATCTAGAGAAGCCTGCCATGTTATGTGAAATGGTTTATTAAAGGCCGGCAGCAGCAGGGCGTGTGGGTGTGGAAGGCAGGGAGGAGTGGCTGGTGAGGCTGAGTTTGCCCAATGGCGGGCAGGATGCAAGGTCTGGGCAGGCAGTGGAAGCCAGGTGTGTCTTTAAGCAGGATGGTGACCTGAGCACAGCCGGGTGGACGCTGGGAAGCTGGTCATTTAATCATCCCTTCCCTCCGCACTGAGCACCAGCCTTGTGCCCAGCACTGTGCCAGGCCCTGGAAGACCAGGAAAAGAGTGAAGCACACGGAGCTTGTTATCTAGCTGGGGAGACAAGACTCCTCATACTGGCAACAACAGGAAAAGAAAAGCAAGTCCCAGGGAAGTCATTCTGGTTCACTTTAATGTGCCAAGCGCTCGCCTCTAACCCACACAATGATCTTATGGTTGGTATTGCCCTTGTCCCGGTTTTACAGATGAGGAAAGTGAAGTGCAGAGAGCAGAGGCACCTGGCCAAGGTCATGCAGGTCACTGGATCAGAGCCAGGCTGGCTGCAGGGCCTGTGCCCCAGTGGTCACCTAGCAGGCCTCCTCCCTGCAAAGCTGGGGTCCCAGGAGGGCCACTTACCCCGCCTGGAGAGGCCGACGGATCTCCTCACTGAGCCCAGCCTCTCGAGAGGGCTCTGGTGCAACTCTTTAGTGATGTACAAATGCTTCACCTAGGAGCGAGAGAGGACACACAGCTGTCTGCTAGTTTTTCCCCAAACCCTAGTCGTTGCAGGGTCACTGAACCCACCCCACCCACTCATCAACACTGGCTGCCCTTTTCCTCTCTCACCGAAGGACATGACCTTCAGCAAGGGAACCAGCAACCTGAAACAGAGCTGCGGATCTGTCATCCACCCAAATGTGGGGGAACTCGAGTGTGAATATATGTAATTGGCTGATTTTTAAAATTCACACCATTCTTTGTGCTATTGACTGCACACTTGTGTGACTCTAAGTCAATGGGAGAAAAAATAGACGCTAGGACCTCGGACGGAAAGAACTTGATATTTGATCAAGTAGATTATTTGAGAGAGGTATGCTCAGCAATGCATATGCTCAGTGACAAATAAACACACGTAAATACACGTACATATGTGGACACACACTTACATGTGTTCTAGTTCTCTCCTGTTGGCTAGAGAGATGCTGACTCTGCTTTACTCTGTGGCTTTCCCAGAGAGAGGAATTGGCCTCACCTTTGGGCCAAGAGGCAATGGTGGCCTGGGTCCCAAGGATGTGCCAAGATTTTAGGTGACCCCCCACTTTTCACCGCTCAGCGCCTGGTGACCCACACAGGACTCCAGGCAAGGCCTTACCTGATGGGGCCTGACGCAGTTTGAGTTGAGGTTTGGGTACCGCGTCCCCGGGTCCAGCGTGTACTGCTCAAAGTTCTTGTTGATGTTCTCTGGGGTCGTTTGAGGTAACAGCCGGTAAAGACTTTCTCTGGAGGAAGGCAGAGCAGAGGGGTCAAGGATTGCTCTTGCAGCCTCCGGCCTTCTCTCCACTCCTCCCCTCCACCCGCCTTCCCCTGCTCCCAAGAGCTTCTTAGATCTGTGTTTGCGTAACCCTTCCCAGCAATGCCTGGCCCTCCTGGTTCTCGAGATCTGCAAAGCAGGGGAGGGTCAACACGGTCAAGGGGAAGCAGGAGGGACCCTGGGAGGTGGTGAGGCTGGCCTCCTCCCCGGGGCAGAGGGCAGGGACTCGGAGCTGGCAGCCCAGAGACCTGTGGTTTTGCTATAACTGCCACTCAGCCACGCTGCCTCCTGTGGCTGGTCCCCCATGACCACATGTCTCCACACCCAAGACCAGCAGGGGCCCGTCCCCACCCGCCAGCCCTGACTTATCCTGGTCCACCAGCTGTCACAGCCACGTGGCCAGCAGCAGGGGTCTGGGAGGAAGCCCAGGATCTCAGCAGCAGAAGAGGCCTGGGAGGTCAGAGCACCCAGCCCCCAACAGAGTGGGACTCAGTGCTGCAATGGAAGCTTCCCCTAAACCCATTCTGGCTCCTCAGTGTCTCAGCAGTGCCAAGAACCCCAACTTCAGGGCCGCCCTGGATGAAGATTTCTCTTTGGCATCCAGGGCTTAAGGGCCTGGCGCCCACGGAAAGTCACTGGGGGAGGTAGATCATGACAGAGAACGTTTCCTTGGGGACCCCAATGATGAAATCAGGCCACATGTGGGAAGGCAGATGAGAGGGGGCAGAGGCTCCAGGTTCATCCAGCCTCACTCCCTCTCCTGCCTGAGTTTTGACCCGGCCCTGCCTCCAGCTGAGGGTCCTGCTGTCAATACTCACCTTTCAGCCAGCAGCTCCAGGTGAGGAGTGCCCTGGTCCCAGCTCTTCACCATCCACGCCGTGTCAAAGGCTGCCAGGAAGCCGCGGGCACAGCCGGTGCCCATCGGCCAGAACGGCTGCAAAGGACACATGCAAAGTTCTAGTTGATTCCAGTGATCCCCAGCCTGCCATCCCATTCTATCCAGCACTTGGTGTTTGCCGGCCTGTGCGAGGCACTGGGGGGACAGAGAGGTGACAGGCAGCCCACTGGGACTCACCACAAACACCAAGAGCTGTAGCACAAAGTCATATGCAAGGGTGCTATGACACGGGAATAGCAAAATTGCTTTGGGGGCTCAAAAAGGCAGAGGCAAAACCACCCTGGGCGGGGGAGACAGAAATCAAGGAATGCTTCAGGGAAGAGTTGCATTCGTGCTGATTTTAAAGAATGAATAGGATTCTGATCTTGATCCGTTCGGAACAGTGTGGGCAAAGGCTTGGTGGCGGGAAAATGACGGAGCCGGATGGAAAAACAGCCCGTCTGGTTTGGGTGCAGCAGAGAGCACGGGTGGGGAGTACCAGGAGAGAGAAAGCTGGGAGGGAGGATTGGGACAGAAGCAGAGGGGGTGCTGAGTGCTTAAGCAAGGAGCTTAGGTTCGAGTCCGCACACAGTGGTGAGCAAGCATTGATTCACCAAGCTAAGTTCTAACTAAACTGTTCCATGTGCACCCAAAGCGTGGTTTGAAATTTGATGCTAACTTCAGATAAATACATCAACATTTTTTGGTCAGTGCTTACATTAAGATAAAAATTTACCCTTTCTGAAATCATTCATTTAATGTAAGAATCCTAGCATCTGCAGATTTTCTGGGAAGAATTTTGAGCAGGGAGGCCATGGACTTTGGGGCCCACACTCTTTTCTTGTTCCTATTCAAACTCGATGCTGAAAAGGCCACAGAAATCCACCCAGAGGAGGAAGAAGTCTCCAACCAGCTGCGGATCTGCACGCTCTGGGAAGGATGGCCTGACCCGGGCCGCTTAATTTTGTACTTCAACCGAGAAGTCAGCCCAGAAAAACCCAGAGGGGCAAGAGGAAGTGTTCCTGCCTGTATACAGGCAGAACTGACCCCTCTAAATTTCATCAAAGGTCAGGCTCTGAGGCCAGGACGGGCTCGGCAGAGTCCTGCCAATTGGCTGAGAGCCTGTCCTTCCCTTGGGCTGCAGGACAGCAGATGCTGCCAGTTAGAATAGCAATGTGGGGATCTGTCTTCCAGCAGGAATGAGGGGGCTCCAAAAGCAGGCGGTACCTCAAGCAAGCTGTCGCCCACCAGGGCCACGAGCAGCTGGTGTGACTGTCGCTCGCGCACCAGGGCTGCATTCTCGGAGGCGTACATAGAGGTGAAATCGAACATGGCCACGTCGGGTTGTCCGTAATGGTTCATGGCAAAGTCTAAAGACGGCAGCTGGTAATTGGTGGCGAAGTCTGCAGCTTCGCGTGCATAGGAAAGCAGGTTGTCCTGGTTCACGTTCTCTGCACACAGCAGCATCTCTGTGTCGATATAGTCCTGGGGGAAAGAACAAGAGCACAGTATAGCAACCTGCCCCTCAAAGGGCAAGGAGTCATACCTACTTCTTTGTAAAAGGACATGGAATGGACTTACAGAGAGGCTAATCAAAACAGAAATAGAAAATCGGGGCCAAGGGAGTAAAGAGGAACCAAATCAGCCATCTGTGAACGTTAACAGAGTTATGATTCAGCATCAAATTTGGCTTTGGGCTTCCCTGGTGGCGCAATGGTTAAGAATCCGCCTGCCAATGCAGAGGACACGGGTTTGATCCCTGGTGCGGGAAGATCCCACATGCCGCAGGGCAGCTAAGCACATGTACCACAACCACTGAGCCTGCGCTTTAGAACCCGTGAGCCACAACTACTGAAGCCCTTGGGCTTAGAGCCTGGGCTCTGCAACAAGAGAAGCCACCACAATGAGAAGCCCGCGCACCGCAAAGAAGACCCAACGCAGCCAAAAATAAATAAATTAAATAAATAAATTTTAAAAAAAAATTTGGCTTTGAGCTTCCTGGCATCCAAGGCAAAAGGGAAATGTGATATATACAGGGCTTTCTTTATCAGAAAGAAGGAAGCATAGAAATTCCTAGGGGAGGATATTTTTTCCTGGCACTAAATTCTAAAAGAACTGTCTGACATAGGAATTTTGACAGAGAACATTGTGTTGTCATGAACCGTGTACTCAGTAATGATCCTGCAGCAAATATAGAAGCATATTTCATGTGGCTGGTTCTTGTGATAACTTTCAGTGAAACTAAAAGACAAAAGAGCAAATGAGTAAGACTGATTTTATAACAGACTAAGCTAAGCTAATGTGGTCCAGAAATGCTGCGGCTAGTGGTCAAACAAGTCCGAAAAAGAAATGGGTAATTGGCATAACTCTCAAACTTCCTCTCCACGATCAGTTACCCTTTTCTCAAAAGGCTGAGGGCTCCTCGGGGCTCTGCTTTGCTCTTACAGTGTTAACTGTTACACTTCCCTGCTGGGAGGTAGAGAACCCTGAGCTTAGAGAACTAGTATATCCACCCTGGAGGGACACTGGCAATGAACTATAGGATGTCTCCCAGAGGCCAATCTGCTCATTGTGTGGCTATAGAAACTAAAAGACTATCTCTCCCAAAAGGAGACACAGAAAATGCAAATCCTTGGGGCAGGGGGCAGGGACTAGTGTATAAGACCAACACAGGCCTTGGGTCAGTGAGATCAACAGGTCAAATTCCATCTCTGTTTACTGACTGCATAAATTTGGGCAAGTTATTGCACTTTTCTGAGTCTCCATAATCTCACTTGTAAAATTTGAATTTGTAAAATGAGACTAACAAAATCTACTCCCTATATAGGACCACGTGAGGACTGAATGAGACCGTGGACATGACTCCCTAGCCCAAAGCCTAGGAATTGGGAAGTTCTCAATGGTTGGGAATTCCTGTCCCTAATAAATCATGATGGCACAAACCACACCATATGGTGAAGTGATTCCAGACCCACCGAGGGCACCAGCAAGGGCATTTAGAAAGGTCTAAGAAGGCACAGCCTCAACTACAAACAGTGACCTACTGTGGCAATTTTCCCAACAGCCATGATTTCCCAGAAATTCTAATATTTCCACATTCAAGCCACATCAGCTAAATGGAACCCAGTGTTGGCCCAAGAGCCCTTTGTCAGGTCATGGAGTCCAGGCTGAAGCTCCTATTATTTGCTTTCCTTTCTCATATCTATTCTTACATCACATAATCACTCTCCTTCTTGAAGGTGTGGAAGAGTGAATGGAGAAATCTCAAAAATACCCCCTCTTCAAAATATGCCACAAGAACCCCCGCGGAGGACCGGGTGGTGGATGAATGTGGACACTGTATGATGAAGGTGGCAGCTGGTGCTGAAGCCACACGCAGGACTGTGGAGACCTGGCCAAGGGGCAGACCCCCCGGCTGTGCCGGGATGACAGCCACCTGGCCCAGGGCTGCTGGGAGAAGTCAAAGGGCCTTGCAGGGCAGGAGGTCCCAGGTGAGTGGGCGGATGGCAGAACAGACTTGTAGGGAACAGATGAGAACAAGGATGAGAGAGAAAAAGTGGGAACGGGGCTGTAATAAAGTGGGCAGAACTGAGGAAGGAGTGCTAAATGAAGATAAAGGCAGGGGGCGAATTTGGACCTCATTTTGCACAGGCCCAGGGAACTGAAGAGAGGCTGGGTCCTAGACGGAGCTGGGGAAGGAGAGAGGGAAGCAGTAAACATGAGAAAAGGGTGGGGAATCCAACAGGAAGACTAGTCACCCCAAGTGAAAAGCTGGAAAGAAGCTGTAGACCAGAAGAGAAGGTCAGACAATGTCTGTTCACTGCTTCAAATGAGGGTGGACTCGGCATTGAGAGACCAGCTGTGACGTGTTTCCATCCACCTCACACATCTGGCAACCAAGCTCCCTCCTACTGAGATGAGACCAAGCCTGTGTGTGCATGGACCAGCAGAGGCAGGGGCCAGGAAGGACGGACACAGCTGGGAGCCCAGAGGCAGGGTTTCCTGAGGAGAAACTTTACTCTCCCTTCAGCAGTCATAGAAAGAGGCCCAGAGATCAGCAGGAATAGATGGGGAAGCAGGTCAGTCAGTCATTCAACAAACATTCACTCGGCACCTTGTGCGTCTCGGGGAAGACGCTGACCCATACAGGGACAGGAAAACAGAGGACTTGCCATTCCTCTGGGAGCGAGAGAAAAATGGTAATTTAAGTAGCTCGGGGTAGAGGGGTCAGCTCCCAGCTTATGCAAATGCTATAGAGCTTGGCTGGACACCTGGAGACTCAAGCCGGGGCTCCTGAACCAAATGGGGTCCAGTTCTCCCATGTCCAGCCATGGCCTCCAATTTCTAGAGTTCATGTCTTATACCTAGAGGGCCCTCTGCACCAGCTCAGCTGATACTCCTAGATTCTCTGAGGGAGAAGGGAGGCCTTGATGAGGACAACTGTGGGCCTGGGATCTGCTCCCAGCTCCTGCAGTAATTATGGGACCAGAGCGAGGAGCTTCCACCCACCTGTGCCATGACACACAGCCTGAGAGGGGAGCATGGAGGGGCTCTGACAACTGCCAAAAAATCAAGTCACCATGAGCAACATGTTGTGGCCAGGACAAACACCCTGGGATGACCTGGGGGAACCTTAGCATCTCAGCAGGCCGGAGTACTCAGCCAGTGAAATAGGAACCCCAAGTCAAACTTGGCCTGACTTTCCAGGGGTGGGGTAACAAGAGCCTCCCTAGACCCTCCTCTGCAAAGGTACCCTCTGTGCCTGCACCCTGGACCCCAAATAGTCCTTCACTATCTGACACAGGCATCCCAATAGGGGAGGTAACTTTGGGAGGGACACCTGTGGAACAGAGGGAAAATGGGGACATGGCCTCACCTCCCCCAGACCGGGTCAGCAGTGGGGCACCAGATATTGAAAACCACTGCTCGCACATCTGCTGACTGTGCTAAGTAGGCTTCATTCAACCCCACCCCCGCCCTCCCCGCCAATTCCCAGCCTTCTGTCCAGCAACTCGGGCTCTCAGCAAAGCCCTGAGCTGATGTAGAGGAGGCCCAGGGGAGGGCTGGGTTACTAAAGCTGCCCAGCCGGCTGCCAGCACAAGCTGGCGTGAGGATAGACACATTCTTCTCTGACAAGCAGCAATGAATGGTCACCGTGCTGCCTGGGCTACAGGCCGACATCCCAAGAGCAGGCTGACCTTGGACTGCATGATCCTTATCTTAAGGGTACATACAGCAGCAGCGGCAGCTGCAGGAACAGGGTCTCTGGAGGGGTTGAAACCTGACCAAAGAAGGTGCCAGCCTGGGGCTGGCCACTCCACGTGCTTCTTCCTTGCAGCCCTGCTCTCTGTATAAGCATGAAGGTGCAAAGGCAGGAAGCAGAGGCCAGGAAGCCAGCAGGACAAAAAAGCAAGTGTCCAAACCAGGCAGAGAAGTTATGGAGGGAATCTACCAACTTGCTACATGCCAAGCGCTCTGTATACGTTTTAAAATTTATTCCTCTGAACAATCCTTTTAGTTAGAAACTATTATTCCTATTCTGCAGACAAGAAGACTGAGGTTCAGAGAAGGCAAACAGCTTAGTCACAGTCCTGAGTTAATACGTGGCACAGCGAAGATTCAACTTGAGTCTTCTTGACTGCAATAGGGCTTTCCCCCATACCATGACAAGGGGGCTGCAGCGTGAAATTCACAAGTGAAACTGCCTGGATCCCACTAGGACAAGGAGCCCCCATCTGCCTCCAAAGTATGTGTGTGACCTCCCAGAAAAGGAGGCAGGGATAAATGAGACACTTGAAAGGAAAAGACTCAGCTGATCTCTCAGTGGTTAAGAACCCACACTAACACCTGGGTAAGAATTTCAGCATTTCCCCCTCCCGCACCAGCCCAGCTCTCTGCAGAAACACCTCTGCCTCTGTTGTTCGTGTGGGCTCCTCCATCCAACACTCACGCGCCACCAAGGAGAAGGGCGTGGTGGATGGTGGTCCCTTCCCTCTTCCCCCCATTACTCAGTTTCTGGCAGGATGACATCTGCTCCCACACTCGCTGATGCTGCCAGCCCAGGTCACAAAGGGAAAGACAGGACATCATAGCCAAGCGATACGTACGTTAATGATGACACCTTTGTCAAGCAAGCTCTGCTTCTTGGCAGTCATGACAAAATAGTGGGTGCAGTCCTTGTAGTAAACAATGTTCTCAAGGTCAATCCCTGAAAAGAGAAGGTTCATGGACTCAGTATTATTTCCTCAGCGCCTACTGTGTGTCAGGAGCCCTGCTTTGCCTCATTACAGGTCTCACTATTTACCTGCAGAATATTGGTGTTAGACAAGTTTCTAAGACATACAAGGCGAGCAAAGATAAGATCAAGTGCCAGAATTTACCCTAGTCACCACAGCTAGCTTTCACAGTCCCACAAAGATACTATTTCTTTTCTTTTTAAATTGAGATATAACATTGTGTAAGTTTAAGGTGTACATGTTGATTTGATACATTAAAAAAAAATTTTATACTAATTATGTTTTATTTTTTTATTATTTATTTATTTATTTTTGGCTGCGTTGGGTCTTCATTGCTATGAGCAGGCTTTCTCTAGTTGCGGCGAGCGGGGGCTGCCCTTTGTTGCTGTGCGCAGGCTTCTCATTGTGGTGGCTTCTCCTGTTGCAGAGCACGGGCTCTAGGCACGCGGGCTCAGTAGTTGTGGCGCATGGGCTTCGTCGCTCCGCAGCATGTGGGATCTTCCCGGGCCAGGGCTCGAACCCGTGTCACCTGCATTGGCAGGCGGATTCTTAACCACTGTGCTATATATTGCAATATGATTAAGCCACTGCTTCTTTTTCTTTTTCTTAATAAATTTATTTATTTATTTTTGGCTGCATTGGGTCTTGTGTGCAGGCTTCTCATTGCGGTGGCTTCTCTTGTTGCGGAGCACAGCCTCTAGGCACGCGGGCTTCAGCAGTTGTGGTTCATGGGCTCTAGGGCACAGGCTCAGTAGTTGCAGCGCACGGATTTAGTTGCTCCGCAGCATGTGGGATCTTCCCGGCCCAGGGCCCGAACCTGTGTCCAGTGCATTGGCAGGCGGATTCTTAACCACCTCGCCACCAGGGAAGTCCCCTAGCCACTGTTTCTTTTAAAACTCATAAAGCCCTTTGGGGCTGTAGACCAGTATTTCCAAGTCACAGCTGAGTACGTGCTGCAGGAAGGCACAGTGCTGTCTGTGGCATGGCAGCTAAGTGGCAACAGAACCAGGATTTGAACCCCAGCCTGTCTGATTCCAAGTCCCATCCACCGTTTCCTCCATGTGACCAGAGATGCAAAGAGCTGTGTGAATTCTCCAAAGACTGCTAAGGGACATTTCCACCATCCCCCTGTTATGTGTGAAAACCCAGGTGCCCTGGTAGAAAAACTCAATCAGAGGACTGGGTTGTATCTTTCTGTGCTTTCCACCAATTGCAAAAGACTTTATAGACTAGGTTTCTGCCTTAAAACAATGCCGTAAGATGACAGCGTAGCTCAGTGTTTCTCAAAGTAGGATCCCTAGCCAGCAGCAGCAGCAGTATCACCTGAGGACTTATTAGAAATACAAATAACTGGCGCCCGACCCCAGGCCTACAGAATGGGAAACGCTGGGGGTCTGGCCAGCAATCTGTGCTTGAACAGGCCTTATAGGTGATTCTGTTCACACTCAAGTTTGAGAACCACTGGTTTGGTTTCTTTGAAGGGAGAGAAAGGAACAGAGGCAAGGCAACTTATCAGCAGTTATCACAGAGGCGTGCTGGGTAACCATGGAAACCCCTTTATTACTGTTAAATAGGAAACAGCCATCAATGCACAGGGCCCCCCAGAGGATCCGAGGAAATTCATCGCTCTCATTCTGTGAGGGGCATTGTTGTCGAACAATGGCCAAAGGTGATGACCTTTGCAAAGTGCAAAGGAAGCTCATTGAAACATTTGGAAAAACAAACTTGATATCCTGTCATAATTTATATTTGGTGGTTTATTTAAGCATTTATTTTCTTGGTTTTTGAGGGGAAGAGAGGGCTGGAGAATTCTTAAATCATTCAAAAGGACATAATATGCTGGAAGGAAATACTTTTTTATTAAAAAAAAATAATGCCACCATAGTGACACTCAGAGGGTCATGCAGTGGACACACATTGCTGTGGCCAGTAAGAAGCAGAGTCTGGCTCAATAACTAATCCCATTCCTAGAAAGCTATCTTACGGAAATAATCCAAAAGAAGTAGTTTTATTGGTAACAGTAAATAACTGAAAAGTTTAAATCAGAAGTCTGCAAACTTTTTCCGTAAAGGGCCAGAGAGTAAATATTTTGGGCTTTGTGGACCATCTGGTCTGTGTCGAAAGCCCTCATGGCACCAAGGTAAACAAAGCGGCCTGGCTGCATTCTAATAAACCTCTATTTATGGACTGTAAAACTTGAATTTCATAAATTTTCAATTTGTCCCCAAAATTTCTTCTTTTGACTTTTCTGCAGCCATTCAAAATATATTAAAAACCATTCTTAGCTTGAAGGCAATACAAACACACATGGTAGGTTTGCCAACCCCTGGTTTAAATGCTTCAGCAGTGGGTGACAATATATCCACTTGAAGAGCTATTCCGACAAACCTGACCATCAGTAGGACTGGGCACAGTGGACAGTATTTAAAATGTGACGCTGAATGAGACAAGGAGAATAACAGGATTGACTCTATGGTAAAAGCTCTAGCCATGTAAAAAGGATGCAGCTGGAAAATTACCGAAAAGGACTACATGAAAATGAGGACTGTTCCTGTGCTAGGTGGTGCTGGGTGTTAATGATTTATTTTTAGTACAAAACTTCTATGTAACATTGTTACACTGCCTTTCCACGGAGAAATATATATATTTCCAAATCAGGTTAAAAAGGGAAAAATTCTGAAATTTACTTAATTGGGAGCAGGAATTTCATCCCTCTTCGCCCTCACCCTGCTTTATTTTTTCTCCACTATCCTTGTAGACCACCTGACATGTTATTTGATTATTGATGGTCCCTCCACAACCCATAGAATATAAGCTCCGAGGGGGGGTTTGCTTGTTTTGCCCACTGCTCTATCTCACGCCCTTGAACAGCATTTGGTACATAGTAGGTGTTCAATAAATATTTGTTGAGTAAATGAATGAATCCCTTCTTTCTTTCAAGTCCCATGGTTTGGGGACAACCGATGCCCCTGGGTGAGTGTCGTGCCCCGCCTCCGCCGGCATCCCTGACTGTTCCTGAGGGAAAGGGCAGCGGGCGCACTGACAAAAGCACCTATGCTTCTTCAGGGACCACCCACAGGTTACTGGCTCCCCCTCAGAGCGCTCTGGGATCTCCACATTGGCGTCGGGCCTAGATTCACCAGCCTGCATTAGGATGGTTTCCGTGGCTGTCCCTCCCTGGACAAGGAGCCACTACTGGGAGGGTACCGTGTCAACCTTGACTTTGTATCCCATGACATTGAGTGCAGGCATTCAATGGGCACTCAGTAAATGTCTCCTGAGTAAATAAATGTTTATCTATTTTCATGTACAACATCTAGAACTTTCCCTCAAGCATCCCTCTTGTCCCCGAAGGAATCCTGCCCATTATTAATCCTAAAGAGAAATCCCTGCTTCCACTTTATCAGCGTGAGTCTCCTGTCCCCAAGAGCTGGGAAAGCTGAGTGCCCTCCTCCCCCAACCCCTGTACGCTAGAGAAGCACGGACAATGGCCTGGTTTGGAGAAAGGTGAGGGTCCCACCTGTTTCTTCTTTAAGATCCTGAAAAAATTTCTGATTGAAGATGAAAGCCACGCCGCTAATCTCTTCCACCTTGGCCTCAGCTGTGCTGTTTCTGTTTATGAAGTTGGCGGTGATCGCAATAGCCAGCTTCCCACGGAATTCTTTTCTTCTGAACCCTGTGGGAGGAAACGAGGAAAAGTGGGTCTTTCTTCTGGATTTGGTGTGAAAACTGGAAAAGATTACTGAGAAAGCTATTCTCAGATGGCCCACAGGCCAGTGAAACCAGAACTTTGGATCTAGAGAACAGGGGACAGGCAGAAATGCTGAGGTTTGTCCCCGAGGAGAAAACCCGTTGGAGGCCTTTCAAAGTCAGTGGGATTTTTTCCTTTTCTAAAATTAATAGGACCAATTATCCCTGTTAGGCTTCCACAAACAAAAGGCTAAACTGTGCTTCTCCAATGGGCAATCACAGGGCTCATCCTTTAGAGGATGTGTTAGGCATTGCTGCAAGGTAGTCTCATGAAAGACCCATCTGCACTTTAAACTTATACAATTAAAACTACGTTGTCAGCATTTCTCATGTTTTTTCCCCCCCTTTGAACAGTAGAATTATGAGATTGAATTCCTGTGCAACAGAGATTTTAACAAATTTTCTTTCTACCTCCGGTCCATAGTGACTGGCACTTAGTACACACTCAATAAATGTATAATGAATAGATGGAATTCTAACTTGCAATTATTTTAGTTCAGTGATTAATCGAGGTTCTTACAGTTTTCAATGGTATACATTGAAATCGCTTTTTAATGGCCGTAAGAATTCTGCACCCAATTACAATATGGGTTATTTTTTCCTCCCACTCCGACAGGCAATTCCAGGACAGCAGCTGGGTGTCCTACACTTCAACTCAATTCTGACACTATCTACTCAGAGATGGCATCAGATCCCACAGGTTAAGGGCTCAGTCCCACCAGATTGCCCTCCACTTCAGATGCCAATTATAAGCCCATGTTGTCACCTGTGCTTCTGACTAACCAGCTATAGATTGTAGGTTCAAGGACTCCCTCCTTGGATTTGATTAATTTTCTAGAGTGGCTCTCAGAACTCAGAGAACATCTTACTTCCTAAACAACTGGGGAGCAGCCACTTGGAAGAGAGGCTTAGAACAAGTTATGGGGAAAGGGCATGGAGCTTTCACGCCCTCTCCAAACAACGTGTTCACCAACCCGGAAACCGTATCCTTTGGGTTTTTGTGGAGGCTTCATTACAGAAGCCTGATTGATTAAGTCACTGGCCATTGGTGACTGAACTCTATCTCCAGCCCCTCTCCCCTCCCAGGAGGTCAGAGGGTGGGACTGAAAGTTCCAACCCTCTAATCACTTGTTTGGCTCCCCTGGCAACCAGTCCCCTCCCTTCCTTAGGTGCTTTCCAAAACTCTCTTCATTAACATAAACTCGGTCTGAAAAGGAGCTTGTTATGAATAACAAGACACCCATTTCACCCTTATGGCTCTGAACTGATTTCAGGAACCACGGACAAGAGGCCAAATATCATAACAAAAAATGCTCCTATTTGCCCTTATCGCTCAGGAAATTCCAAGGGTTTGGGTAGCTGTGCCAGAAAGGGGACAAAGACCAAATATAATTGCCTTATTATAAACCACAGTATCACAGGCAGTTACACAGAGGATCACAAGCAGGTGGTCCCGTTTCAGTGGACCACCTCCTTCTAATCCGCTTTCTTTTTAGCATCTGTCTTTTCCTGTAGTCCTGAACTTCCCCTCCACCCCAGGTACTGCTGTTTACTTTGCTTAATGCAAGGCATTTGTCTTGCTAGCAGACAGAACCATTGTCTTCAGCACCTGTGGGAATTCCCCTCACATTTGC
This sequence comes from Balaenoptera musculus, assembly GCF_009873245.2. Classification (NCBI taxonomy): domain Eukaryota; kingdom Metazoa; phylum Chordata; class Mammalia; order Artiodactyla; family Balaenopteridae; genus Balaenoptera; species Balaenoptera musculus. The sequence goes on along the minus strand of NC_045792.1, from coordinate 65,552,839 downwards.
TTACCATACACTGAAGCCTTGTGGCGATTCCCAAACTTCTTTGTCAAAAATCCCTTTGACTAAAAACCTTGGGTTGGGGATTCCCTGGTGGCGCAGTGGTTAAGAATCCGTCTGCCAATGCAGGGGACACAGGTTCGAGCCCTGGTCCGGGAAGATCCCACATGCCATGGAGCCACTAAGCCCGTGTACCACAACTACTGAGCCCGCGTGCCACAGCTACTGAAGCCCGCGTGCCTAAAGCCCGTGCTCCGCAACGAGAAGCCACCGCTATGAGAAGCCCGCGCACCGCAAGGAGAGTAGCCCCCGCTCGCCATGACTAGAGAAAGCCCACGCGCAGCAACGAAGACCCAACGCAGCCAAAAATAAAATAAATGAAATAAATAAATATTAAAAAAATAACCTTGGGTTTCTATTCATTACTCACTCATTTTGATTCTTCATTAGACCTTTGTGGAAATGGTCAAAATGGCCACTAGTCTCTAGTATCTAACTGGGGTGATGTTGCCCCCCAGGGGCCTTTGGCCAAGTGTGGAGACGCTTCTGGTGGCCACAACTGAGGGTGCCGCTAAGCATCCTACAACGCACAGGACAGTCCCCACCACAAAAACTGGCCCCCAATTGCCAATAGTGCCCATTGGGAACCCTGCTCTAGTCTGCTTACCTGGTCCTCAGTTGCTCAAGTGGTTCGCCCCCTTCCTGCCCTGCTTTTCATGTTCACAACGTATCAAACCATCTCTCAAGCTGAACATGGATCCTGGATTTTTATATTCACACTTACAGTTTTCTCAAACCATCAGAATGGGCTCAAAAATTCTAACAGTACAGCATTCAGGTTGGCAGCTTAAATTTTTTTTGTTTGATATCCGTTATTGAATGCTTGGGTCGGGGGAGTGGGTATGGAAGTGAAGAAAGAGGAAAGGAGCAGCGGGTGTATAGCAGGTGGGAAGTGCCTCAGCTAGGCAGACTACACAGCCTGAGTTCTGTGAGATCAGCCCTAGTTTAGGGAGGGTGTTCTGTCCTCAGAGAAGGTGCCCTCCCCAGCAGACATCTGCAGCCTGCAGCCCTTGAGCAGGGCAAGCTCAGAAAGCAGACCTGTCCCCAGCCCAAGAGATGCCATGTGGGACCACTCTGTCCTCAACCCAGGGTCTTAAATTAGTACAGCTGGCGCAAATTAGTATAACCTGTGCACCAATTAACCTTGGGGCTGGGGTGGAGGTGATTGAAGGCATTTCTCGGCAATGGCATTTCTTCCTCTCTCAACCTGACTAGATTCTTCCCTAAAGACATGTTAACGCTTCCAAATTTAGAAGTAGAGAGGCACTGTTTTGTTCTTTGACAGTTTGGGCAAAACTTATCTTACTGCCCAGCGGTGAGCGTGCTTTAAAGTTATGAGAAGAGATGGGGTCCTCCTTCTGGGGTATTATACTTCACGGTAAACCAGTACCATGAAGAGTAGGAAAATGGTTCTCTTAGTTGGAAGAAGTAAGTATGAAAGCGCTTAGCACCATGGCTTTCACACTGGCAGATGCTCAGTAAATGTATGTTGATTTTTTCTTTTAATTTCCATGGTGTCTTTCTTTTATAAAACATTTTTACATTTTCCCAGCCCTTATAGCAATGTTCTGAGAGGTTCTATTATCCATATTTTATAGTTGGGAAAACAGAGGTTCAGAAAGAATTAAATGGCTGTTCTCTAAACACTCAGCCTCAGGCACAGCAGGGCAGTCTGGCCTTCTATCAAGACCCCCATCCAGCTTTGGCACCTGCCATCTTGCCCCCCTTCTCCACACCCTTCCTGATATACCCTTTCCCACTCCCATCCCTCCATCCTCAGCCCCAAGAAGAAGAAGAGTCTTCACCTTCCAGCGTGTTCCTGCGGCCATCGGCTCCAATGATGACATCAAACTCAAACTCTGACAGAGAGTGGTCTGCAGGGAGAAATTCTGCCCGCCAGCCAATTTCTGCCAGGACAGAAAAGTGAGATGAGTTGGCAGTGAGAGATGGCAGGACAGAGTGATTACACGCCCTCTGTGTTGGTCGTGAGAAATGGATAGTGCCACAGGTATGGGCACCCCAGCCAGAGGCTCCAGCGGAAAGACCCAAGCTGTCCAGATTCACACTTGAATTTGGAGTCCTTCTGGCTTTAGTTTCAGTTCAATCCAGGACAAGGTAAACCGGCAGTGCTAACTCCACACCTGGTTTTACTGGTTTCTATAAAGGGTGGGAGTCTATCCTAACGATCCTCACACCAGTCTCACTTGCACCTTATTTATCTCAACAGATTCTACCACGTTCTCTCTGTATCCCCCCATTCCTTGGTCCCCTCCCATTGCTAAACAGAACTAAAAGCTTGTGCAGGGTATAATGAAACCAGCGTGAATTACTACTTTATTATGCTCAAACGTTCTTGTTGGGCAATACACAGTCTTTTATGAAACCATTTTCAGGTGCAATCTTGCTGGTTACCCATAATTAGGATTTAACACCCACTAGGGGTCTGCGAAAGGTTAAGAGCACACAGGTCTCAAAGTTAAATTACAGCTGCTGTCCTGCCGCAAAAGCCAACAAACATCTCCCCTAAATTCTCAATATTCTGGGCAGAGGATGGGAGAAATCAGAGTTGTAACCTGTATGTGAAACTATGAGGTCTCTGACATGAAGCTGGACCAAAAACTGAAAGCCCGGCCCAGCAGCAGAAGAGTTTGATAGTAAGTAAGATGCAGAGGCATCATGAACAAGATGTATGGCTCTCTGACCACGATGTATATAAAAGATCAGAATTTATATAAATATACTAATAGGAACAAGAGATGAATTACTAAATAAGACATACCCACAATGGGTGAATTTTGTGGTTTGTAAATTATTCTTCAATAAAGCTTAAAAATATTATATACTAAATAATATTTTGAACATTTATTTCATATTTGCTCTAGAAACTTCACTTTCTTTACTGGATTTTAAAATATCATGTGGGTATAATAAGTGTATCCACAGATCTATGTGTGTATACACACAGTTTGAAGAGTATGCGAATGAACTTTATCAGACAACCGAATCTATGTCTTTTTCCTACTTACTACTTAGACTTCATCTGTCAAACTGCTGCCTCGTAGTGACAGGGTAACCAAATTATATGTTAAATACTTAATAACAAATCCCCTGGGAGCTGAAGAGCAAAGCTCAAGTGATAGCAATGGTCCACAAAGGTAAAATATCCGCTGATGAAATTATGCCAGACAGCTCTCAATAAGAATAACCTTAACGGGAACATCCTCTAAGAGCTGCAAATATGATTTCCGTTTTGCAATATCGGATTTCTAGACAGAAAGGAAAATTATACTGTACTTTGATTTTCTTGATCTTCAGGAGGCTCTAGAACCTTCACGAACTCCACATTCACATGGATTTCAACCCCCAATATCAAGGCCACCTTGAACAGGATGAGCTGCAACTGACGAATACCTGAGGGGAAGAGATGAACTGTCAGGAGCAATGTCTGAGTGTCTCCTGTATACAGAACACTGTATTATCACTGCTCAATGATTTCTGAGCATAGCAATATAGAGGCATGCCTCATTTTACTGCACTTTGCTTTATTGCACTTCCCAGGTATTACATTTTTTACAAATTGAAGGTTTATGGCAACCCTGCATCAAAGCAAGTACGCCCAGTGTCATTTTTCCAACAGCATTTGCTCATTTTGTATCTCTGTGTCACATTTTGGCAATTCTAGCAATATTTCAAACTTTTTCATTATTATTATGTTTGTTATGGTGATCTGTTTTCAGTGATCTTTGATGTTACTATTACAAGAAGATTACAACTCACTGAAGGCTCAGATAATGGTTAGCATTTTTTGGCAATAAAGCATTTTAAAATTAAGGTATTTACATTGTTTTTTTAGACATAATTCTGTTATGCGTATACACTGAAAAGACTATAGTATAGTGTAAATATCACTTTTATATGCACTGTAATTCAGGTAACTCGCTTTATTGGGATATTTGCTTTACTGCGATGGTCTAGACTGAACCTGCAATTTCTCCAAGGTATGCCTGTACCAATAACGATCATTACTGAGCACTAATTATGTGCTAAGCACTCTGTGTTCTCTCATTTAACCCTTACAGTGGTCCTTCAGGGTAATTATTCTCATTTTATTTTTTTTCTAATGAAAAAAAATTTCTTTTTTTTTTTTGGCTTGCTGGATCTTAGTTCCCCAACCAGGGATTGAACCCGGGCCCTTAGCAGTGAAAACGTGGAGTCCTAACCACTGGTCGCCAGGGAATTCTCTATTCTCATTTTAGAGATGAGAAATTAAGGCTCAACAAGCCTAAGTGACTTGCTCAAGCTCACACAGGAACAAAACTGGAACGTGGACCCAGATCTGTTTCCGAGACTGTGCTCTAGCTGTTAGGTAATCCTATAATGATGGTGGCTCTCTCTTTCCTGCCTCCTTCCTGAACGGGGCTGTGGGTTTGATAAAATGAAGAGGGAAAGAGGCGTAAACAGAGAGACAGCAAAGAGCCAACACGTAAAGTCAGAGAGCAAACGGCTCACCCTGTGGGGGATTCTACCTAAGCTCTCAGCCATCCAGGGTAAGGGGTGGGGTGGTGACTCCTCCCCACAAAGCTGGGCTCATGGTTTCCCACCTCCTACCCACTCTCCTAAACTCCCCCAAGGAGTGGCTCCTTGTTTCTCTATTTTGTTCCTGCCACTGAGCACAAATGGGCATGGCTTCAAATACATTTGTGAGAGCATGAAGTTTCAAATTATCTGTGGGTCCCTCTGTATTTCGTGGGCTTCGCTCATTTAACATTTATTGAACAGCTACCATGTGCCAGGTGCCATGCTAGGCCCAGGAGACATGGAACACTGTCTAACAGAGGAAACATGAGTAAACAGAATGGGGCAGGGCTTGGGGGCTGGGGGCAAGGTGGGTTGCAGAACAGGCCCTGAGCGGCAGTCCTGAAAGCCAAGGGAGGAGGGACCAAGATACTAGATCCCATGGAGAGATTAAGAAAATGAAGACTACAGGAGGCCAGGGCACGGGAGGTTGGGAAGCTTCTGGAGAGAATTTCTTTAGCACAGTGGCAAGAAGAAATCAGACCACAATGGAAGGTGGCATGAGTAGAAAGTACAGGCAAAGTCTATGTCGCCTCTTTCTAGAATAAACACTTTGAGATGAAGAAAAGTAATGGGCTCTATCAGAGGACTGGAGGGCAGTGTGAGGTAAGGGCAGGTGAAAGGAGGGAAGGAAAGCAAGAGGGCCTAGAGTTGGAGAGGAAGTGGCCAGCTTGGCCTCTGGCCTCGGGGTGAGAGGAAGGAATGGGTACTCGGGAGAGGCGAGGGCAGGAGGAAGGAGAGGGGGCTGGGATGGGGAGTGCCCGTCAGCACTGGGAACTGGAGGAGGATGCTGACACAGGACGAGTGGAGAAGTGCGGATCAGGGCGGAGGACCAGGTCACAGCTGGGGCTGGAGACCATGGTCAGGCTGAAAGGAAGCCCATCAGCTGGGGCTTAAAGAACCCAGCCCACCTCCTGCCTGGAAACAGGCCGTGGGGGAGGCCTGGCCTCTCCTCAAAGTTTCAACGTTCTTAGTCTGTCTGGTTTTGGCACCCAGTAGGTGCTCAGTAAATTCTCCCTGCCTCTCTCCTCGCGGGTATTAGAGCTGCCCTTGACAATGATCACTCTGAACGTTCGAATCTCCGTTCCAGAGCCCTGCCAGTGCTTCTGCATGCTGGCATATTTCCAAGGACTAGGGGTTAAATGGGGGCCCCATTAATGAACCAGTGAGGGGCTCCCGGCCGTCAAGGCAGCCTGGCAGCCTGGGACCTCCCGAGACCTCCTGATGCCCGGCTCTGCCTCTCAGCAAGGCTCGATGGGAAAGTGGTGCATTAATGTTGTCATTCTAAATTGGTACCAATATACATTCTTCTGTGGGTGGTGAGGAATATCTGGAAAGCTGACACTGCAGCTTTCTGGGCAAATCCAAATTTCTTTCCAATGGACTCTTGGAATTTTCTCATCCCGGAGTGGGAACAAACCCTGGGCCACTGCTGGTAAGTTCTCCTGTATCTGACTGAATTACACCCTGTCTGGCTGATAATTCTCTCCAGTTGTTCCCGCCCTAACCCTACACCCTTTTCCCATCAGTGCCTGTCCTCATAAGAACATGGCTCTCAGGGTTCTCCTTCCACTCACTGGTTGAGAGACTGCAGCTCTGAATTAATTCTGGTTTGGGGATCCCGGCTGCTTCTTGCTCACCGTACCCCACTGAATGCAAAGCACTTCCTGAGCACCTACGACCTGCCAGGCACAGAGATAGCACATTTCACACGTGACCTCATTTAATCCTCTCGGCCCTCCTGGTAGGCAGGCATCAATCATATTTAGGGGAGACAAAACTGGGGCTGGAAGAAGATAAAGAATCTGAGCCAAGTCACACAGAAAATGGACAAGACAGATTTTGGACCCAAATCTGTTCAAATGCTTGAACTCTCCCCACAGTATTAACTTCCCTTTTATGAGTCATGATTGCTGTATATAAAATGGCTCAAAACCTCCTCCCTGCAAAGCATGAGGAGGGAGGCTGCTCTTCCAAAGCCTGTCTGCACAGATCTTGCCTCGAGAGGCCCAGGCCTAAGTAACGTCAGAGCGGGAGGCCTCGGTGCTCACCTTGCCCCACCTAAGCATTCAGGGATGGCCCGGGACCTGAAATCCACGTTCCCAATTCCTTTTCTTTTCTGGATGAACCCTCATCACGATGGCCTCTCTCTTTTTAAAGTTCAGGGAAACCTGGTACAGGATCTGTCAATGGTGGCATTCCTCTGTTCTAAAACCTGCCCTGGTTCCCCAAACAGGCAACACGGTGTCCCAACTCCTTTACCCAAGAGGTCCCTGACAACCTGGCCCATTGAATGGTTTTATGTGGCTCCCTCTTCTGAGCTCCTTCAGCAAGTCTGACTGCTCTATTAAAGCACACTTTATTATTGACAAAATCTCAGTGAGTTTTCTGAGGGTGCAGACTCTGTTACTTATCTCTGCCTCTGTTTCCCATATTTCATTCATTCATTCAACAGAAGTCTATTGAGCATCTACTATGTGTCAAGTACTCTTTTATGCCCTGGAGATACTCTGGTGAATGAGACATACCATGATCCCTGGCCTCATGGTGCTTCCAGCCCAGTGGGGCACAGCACAGGGCCTGGAATTAAATGTCTGCCAGTTGGATGTGTGGAGCCCCCAGAGACCTGCAAGATGAAATATCCTGGGGTCTCCACAATGTGGAGATATACTCCACCCAGGGTCAGCCCCCTCCCCACATGGGGTGTCACCAGTGCCTCCACTCACTGATATGGTCGATGGAGCCGGCACAGAACTTCCCATAGAACTTCTTGGCTCCCAGGCCTCGCAGGTCATGGATGGTGAAAGGCCAGAGGTGCAGCACGTTGTTCCGGGAGAAGGTGTCCCTCTTCTCCACCACGACCACTTTGGCCCCCAGGTAGGCAAGTTCAATGGCAGTGCGCAAACCACACGGTCCTCCCCCAATGATGAGACACTGCAGAGGGGAGAGAGGAGAGAGACACTCAGCAACCTCTAGCCTTGTAGACACAAGCCCCTAGTCAGCAGTGTAACTGGGGAGCAAACCCCCATCCACCCAAATCAACCAGTGAGTGCAAACCGAGCACCTGTTAGGACCCGCCATTCATCCATCCAATGTACATTACCTGTGGGCCTACCACACACCAGGCACTGTGCCAAACCCCGTGAGGAACACAGAGGTAAAAGGATTTGGGGGAGGCACAGTAAGATACACGTGAGGTTCAGAGTTAAACTGAACTGGGCTTAAATCCCAGCTCTGGCATTTAACCTCTTAGTTCAAGGTGGATGGAGAGGAGGATACTTTGGGGGAAAGGAGGGAAAGGAGAGAAAAGAGACAAGGATTAGTCTGGAACTAGACGCTGAGAGTCTGAAATGTCAAGCGAAGGAGTATGGTCTTGGTCCGGTAGGCACTGGGGCCATGTGGGCAGAGGTGACAAAACAGGATTCTGTTCAAGTCCCATGGTAGGTCTCAATGGACCCTGTCACGTTGAACAAGACAAGGGTCCTTCCCCAAGGAAGCTACAGCCACTTAGGAAAGAAGGGAAGACACATAATGACCTACCGAACTAGTTACACTGGGCAAAAGTCCTTCCATTCAAATAAAATCTTATGTGCAGCACCAATCCAATAAAAACGGGAAAATGGTGATATTCTGGCTGAGAGACAACCCCGCGCAGCCGCCTGCCCTACTCCCAGGCAATTCCTGAACCACCTTCAAGAGGCAGGAGTTCAACTGGGGGGTCTAACTAACTGGGGATACCCCAGCAAAGTCACAGGGAAGGAGATCTGCACCCACACCCCACTGCTTGACATTGCACAGGCATCTGGAAACATCCCTTCTGCTTGGGATCAAAACTTATCTTAAAAAATGCATGCCCCTTCCCCTCGCTATATTCCATCATCCAGTTATCACTCATCTGGGGCCTCCAGACTCCCAAAGGGGAACTGCAAATAAGCATATCAGAAGCTCCCACACCACAATCAGTGTGGCTTACTCGTTGGAACCTCCCAGAGAGTTGGTGGAAACTCTGTTAGGGGAAATGAAGTCACCGCTGAGATACAATTCACTCCAGAGACAGGGAGCGGGTATGCAAATCCTTTTGCTTCCTTTCTGGTTGGAGCTGACTGCAGAGAACCAGCTCCCCCAAGCCCAGCTTCCCTCTTTATCTCACACCCCAAAGAGCTCCTCTGGCTCAGACATAGCCAGACCATGACGGGCATTTCAAAGCAAGACTCCAAACCCCGACACTCTGAGGTTGGCTTCGGGGTTAAGTCTAGATTCACTGCATTTCTTTGCAGTTAGCGCATCTTTTCCTGTTTGCTGAGTTCTGTCACTCCCGGGCCAGGGACGGAGTGGGGTGGGAGGATGTGGGGTGAGGAAGGGCAGGAAGGGCAGGAGGGGAGCCCTCCCGCATCCTTCTATCATCCACCAGGCCTGACCCGGCACCGCTCCCGGGGCAAGGCAGGGGATCCCATTCCCACCAGTTGGGGGGCTGCTGTACATTTCTCATGCAAACAGTAGCTGGCGTACCATTTCTGACCCTCCCGGCTAAACCTGAAATCCCACTGATGAAAGCTCAGTTTTCCCACCACCCTGGGCGCCAGCCCATACTTGGGGCCTGAAATTTCAGAGACGTCAGTCATACCCAAAGCAAATACCAATGGGCCTAATTACATAAAGGGAGAAAATTCGGTACAGATGTTATCAAGACAGGAGAGAAGGCTTGTTGGCCAAGGCCAGGCCCGTTCCTCTAGGAGCACACTTGTTATGATTAACATGGGAACTCGGAGTTCTGACAAGAAGCCGAAAACCGCGGCTGCTACGTGCCTGGGCAGAGGAGCGGGCGAGAAGAGGGCTCCCCTGGCCTGCCCATAGCTGACGCTCTGGATGGCGAGCATAGTGCAAACAGACCGCGAACGCAAAGCGCCGTGATAAGTCAACCCAAAGGAACTCTCCACCTTTCCCAGACGTAGCCGGGCTTCACTGCTAAGGACTCGGTGCCAAGGAACAAAAATTTTTCATGAAAACTCAGCCCTGAGGCCGAGCCCCAAATTAGATTATACATTCCTCCCACAGGCTCTGTCCTTAGTGCTACCCCAGAACTAAGCTCCACGTGTTATAATTATCTGCATCTGATTCCCAGGCCAGTGTAAAAGCTCCTCAAAAGCTGTCCCTGTGTCCAGTACAGGGCCTGGCACACAGGAGGCCTCAATAAAGAACTGATGGATGAAGGAACTTCCCACACCCTCACGGCCCACCCAGTTCTTGCTGTCCGTCTGTAACCAGGATGTTCGATTCACGTCAGCTAGGGTTTATGCCTGCGTTTCCCACCCAGGCTGGGGGAGCTGGAGTCTGCCAAGGCCACCAGGATCACGGATGTCAGCAGATCTGTGTGCTCAGGCGACACAAATTTATTACGCAGTGGGGAGCAGGGCAGATCCAACACCAGCAGGAAGTCCACTGTATAGATAAGCTTGGCAGTGCTTAGACCTCCACATTCGTGGAGAGAGACAAACACCACATGGAAAGATCATCTCTTTATTTATCAAAGGGTGGGAAGAGGGGATGAGGGGCCTCACCCACTGTCAAGGCACAGGGCTGGGGCAGCCCCAGCTCACACAGGACCCCCTGTGCCCTCCCAGGGGAGCCCCACAAGCACTACCCACTTCTTGGTGACACGGTGCATCTTCCAACCCCTAAGTGGGTAGGTGTTCTGGGACTGGTGCCAGGAATGTTAGAAGGATGGGTCCCCGGAGGGAGCCGCTGAGCGGAGCAGGGGCTAAGCCAGGGTTAGCCGTCTGGAGGCTTGATTTCCACTTCTGAATTCTGCCTCCAGTTTCCTTGGGGGCTCCGTGTGCAGACAGCCCAGTGGGGTGGGACACAGAAAGCCAGCACTTGCAGGCAGCAGGCAGACCAGGGTCTGCCATTCACAAGCTCACTCACCCGGGCTCTGCGCCTCACTGAAAAGGATGATTATAGGATCTAAACTGTATCACACTCAGCACTTTCTACTTGCGAGGCACTGTCCTAATCATTTCATGTATTTCATCCTTCCAACTGCCCTAGCTGTGAGATAACTGTCATCACCATCTCCACTTTGTACATGAGGATACTGAGGCATCAAAAAGTTAAGCAACTTGCTCCAGGTACTGTTAGTACCCCCATATTTGAGCTAAGAAATGGAGGCAAAAGAGGGTCAGAAATTGCTCCAAGGTGGGTCACCTAATGAGGAAGTGGTCAAGTTTGGACACGAACCCAGGCAGGGTGGGTCCAAAGCCTGTGCTCTGAACTGCTTGTCTGACCGTGAGGATGGACCGCAGCGGGTGTGGTCAGGATGAAGGGAGGCCAGTTTTTTGCTCCTTCCCTGCACCCAGCACACGTGGGCCTCCTGAACGGAGCTGTGTTCAGTCTGAGTGCACAAGGCCTCTGCACAGAAGGCCTGAGCCTGTGTCTGAGCTGAGCTTCCCTGGGATGGAAATTTACAGGCTGGATGAAGCTAGAGCCCCTGCAAGTCCTGGGAAGCCACTCAGGCAGGTGCCACGGCAGTGGCGGTTTGGGCATGGACAGTGGCAGCCTCTCTAGTGCCTCCGGAGACCTGGCAGCGAGCTGAGTGACACAAGGTCACGTGTGGTGCCGTCTCCCTGGTAGTGGCAGCCCTCCCGGCATGCTGACCCGCAGGCCAGCTCCCCGGGCAGTGCTCTGGTTCCAGGGACGTGCCCTCACGTTTCCCGGCGTGGCTTCCCAGGCTCACCAGCTCTTAGGGCAGGCCACTTATCTAAACCCAGGCAGGAAGGCCCTGACTGTTACTGGGTTACCACAAGTAAAAACAGCTCATTCAGAATCGCAGGACAGAGACTCATCAGATCCTAGGTGCCTTCCACATGCTAGTCCGGGGGGCCTGCCCCGGGGGGCCTGGCCTCACAGCCTCACGGTGCTAAGTAAGGAGGGCTTACGAGAGATGCAGCCACTTATGGTTCGAGTCGAGGATGGAGACATCTCTGTGGGGTGGGGGGGGCCAGACCGGGCTCTTCACAGCAACTTCAAGGGCCACTCTGGTGAGGAGCGAACGCTCATCTGACTTGACACGGCCCTGCCCCTGCCCTGGTCTGACTCTCCGGTATCTGGGTCACACCCAGTTATTTCTGGGTAACAATTACCATCACTTACTAACCTCAGAAATTTACAGAGAGGAAATGAAGAAAGATATCCTGTCCTCCCTGCCTGCTCTCAGAAAAATAATATGAATTGCTCTGAGAAACATTCCATTCCTCTCTGTCCCTCCCTTTCAGCCTGAGCCGGTCCTCTAACCCTTGTATGAGCAACTGTAACCAGTGACCATGGGGTCTGGATTTTCAGGGACAGTTTCATTTGCAAACATCCTGTCCCTGGGCCTTGTAAGTACACTCAGATTGGACCCCCTGTTTCGGAGTCAGAAGTACAGTTATCAAGGCTGTGCTTCCTGCCCCTGGGTGCTGTTCATACCCCCTGTACCTCCCCCCATCTAAGGCATGAGTTCCCTGAGTTTCCCCCAGGCCCCCACCAACAGAAGAGATCGGCAGCCCACGACTCCTTTCATTTCAGATGCCAAAGTACGTCATCAACAGTGCCAACTCCGTCCCACCTTTGCGCGTGCCTGTCCATCCCATATTGGGAAGAGCAGGAGTAGTGACAGTACTGATAATAGCAGTAATAAAAATCAGAGCTCCCGGGCTTCCCTGGTGGCGCAGTGGTTGAGAGTCTGCCTGCTAATGCAGAGGACACGGGTTCGAGCCCTGGTCTGGGAAGATCCCACATGCCGCGGAGCAACTGGGCCCGTGAGCCACAATTACTGAGCCTGCGCGTCTGGAGCCTGTGCTCCGCAACAAGAGAGGCCGCGATAGTGAGAGGCCCGCGCACTGCGATGAAGAGTGGCCCCCGCTTGTCACAACTAGAGAAAGCCCTCGCACAGAAACGAAGACCCAACACAGACATAAATAAATAAATAAATTAAAAAAAAAAAAAAAAATCAGAGCTCCCACTTACTGCCTGCTTCTATTGGCAAGAACTGTGCTAAGCACTTTGTAATATAGGCACCTCATTTCTTTCCTACAATAACCCTGAACCGGGCATATTTGTCGCCATTTGGCAGATGAGAAAATTGGAGTTTAGGAAGGTTAAATGACTTAACCGTGGTCACAGGACTAGGTTGACAACTAACCTCGGATACCAGAGTTTGTACTTGAAATCACGACCCTATATAAATTCTTCCAGGTTACCTTGGGCCTTGTGTGGTAGTGTTAGCATGTTCCCTCCTCAACGAGATAGGTAAGACCATTGAGACCGCTCTGTGGGATGGCAGAGGATGCAAGAGAAGGTTCCTGTTCCCAAACCTCAGGAGGCTGTCTGGTTGGGAACTAGAGAAAGGGAAACAGAGACCAAGAATGCTAGATGGTTTGGGACCACCTGTGGCTACTGGAGACATTTGTGGAAGGGACAGATTTGGTCAAGAAAGGGTACCTCCAGGACACAGCCCATGAGAGAACCCACCGCAATGAGAAGCCCGCGCACCGCAACGAAGAGTAGCCCCCGCTCGCCGCAACCAGAGAAAAGCCCGCGTGCAGCAACGAAGACCCAACGCAGCCAAAAATAAAATAATTTATTTAAAAAAAAAAAAAGACCCTACATGACATTGCCCTCCAATTCCCCTTCTGTCTTCAGCTCCTACCCACCCTCTTCCCTCTCTGCACTCCAGCCTAACGGTCTCCCTAAGCACACACAGGGTCTTTTCGCTTGCTTTGCACTCTGCCTGCAACATTCATATATATATATGGCTATTTTATAATACAAAAAAGGGAATATATTGCAGAAAATATATAGGACTAGTTTTATTTTTCTTCATATTAACATCCAGCTTTCCAGCATTTTAAAATTTATTTATTTTATTTATTTATGGCTGTGTTGGGTCTTCGTTTCTGTGCGAGGGCTTTCTCTAGTTGTGGCAAGTGGGGGCCACTCTTCATCGCGGTGCGCGGGCCTCTCACTATCGCGGCCTCTCTTGTTGCAGAGCACAGGCTCCAGACGCGCAGGCTCAGCAATCGTGGCTCACGGGCCCAGCGGCTCCGCGGCATGTGGGATCCTCCCAGACCAGGGCCTGAACCCACGTCCCCTGCATTGGCAGGCAGATTCTCAACCACTGCGCCACCAGGGAAGCCCCTCCAGCATTTTAAACGTTTGTAAATATTCCCAGCATCTACTTGTATATTTTTCCATGATGGATTTTTTTTTCCTGTTTTCAATCAAGTAGCTTTACAATATTTTTTGCAATATCTTATTATAAAAATTTTCAAATAAATAGAAAAGTTGAAAGCATTTTAGTGCACACCCAAATACCCACCACCTAGATTCTATGATTAGATTTTAGTCTCCTTGCTTTATCATATATCTATTCATAAATCCACCTCTCTACCCATTCATCACTTTAGCTTATTTTTTGGTGCATTTCAATGAAATTGCTGAATCAGTACATTCCTTCCCAAATACTTCAGGATACAAATCTAATTAACTAGAGTTCAATAATTATTAAAGTTCTTCAAACCCTCTCAACATACACAAAAATACACTCAGAATGGTTTAAAGACTTAAACATAAGACATGGCACCATAAAACTCCTAAAAGAGAACATTGGCAAAACATTCTCTGACATAAATCATACCAGTGTTTTCATAGGTCAGTCTCCTAAGAAAATAGAAATGAAAATGAAAATAAACAAATGGGACCTAATCAAACTTACAAGCTTTTGCACAGCAAAGGAAACCATAAACAAAACAAAAAGACAACCTACAGAATGGGAAAAAATATTTGCAAATGATGCAACTGACAAGGGCTTAATTTCCAAGATATACAAAATAGTTCACGCAACTCAACAACAACAAAACAACCCAACTGAAAAATGGGCAGAAGACCTAAAGAGACACTTCTCCAAAGAAGACATACAGATGGTCAATGGGCACATGAAAAAATGCTCAACTTCACTAATTATTAGAGAAATGAAAATCAAAACTACAGTGAGCCACCACCTCACGCTGGTCAGAATGGCCATCATTAAAAAGTCTAGGGCTTCCCCGGTGGCGCAGTGGTTGAGAATCTGCCTGCCAATGCAGAGGATACGGGTTCGAGCCCTGGTCTGGGAAGATCCCACATGCCACGGAGGAACTAGGCCCGTGAGCCACAATTACTGAGCCTGCGCATCTGGAGCCTGTGCTCCGCAACAAGAGAGGCCGCGATAGTGAGAGGCCCGCGCACCGTGATGAAGAGTGGCCCCCGCTTGCCACAACTAGAGAAAGCCCTCGCACAGAAACGAAGACCCAACACAGCCATAAATTAATTAATTAATTAAAAAAAAAAAAAGTCTACAAATAACAAATGCTGGAGAAGGTGTGGAGAAAAGGGAACCCTCCTACACTGTTGGTGAGAATGTAAATTGGTGCATTCATTATGGAAAACAGTATGGAGGTTCCCCAAAAAACTAAAAATAGAGCTACCATATGATCCAGCAGTCCCACTCCTGGGTATATATGCAGACCAAACTATAATTCAAAAAGATACATGCACCCCTATGTCCACAGCAGCACTATTCACGATAGCCAAGACATAGAAACGACCTAAATGTCCATTGACAGATGAATGGATAAAGAAGATGTGGTACATATATACAATGGAATACTACTCAGCCATAAAAAAGAGTGAAATAATACCATTTGTAGCAACATGGATGCAACTAGAGATTATCATACTAAGTGAAGTAAGTCAGAAAGAGAAAGACAAATACCATATGATATCACTTATATGTGGAATCTAAAATATGACACAAACCTATCTATGAAACAGAAACAGAATCAGGGACATAGAGAATAGTCTGGTGGTTGCCAAGGGGAGGGGGATGAGAGAGGGATGGATTGGGAGTTTGAGATTAGCAGATGCAAACTGGTATATATAAAATGGATAAACAACAAGGTCCTACTGTACAGCACAGGGAACTATATTCAATATCTTGTGATAAACCATAATGAAAAAGAATATGAAAAAGAATGTACTGGGTTGGCCCAAAAGTTCGTTCAGGTTTTTCCATAAGATGTTATAGCAAAACCCAAACGAACTTTTGGGCCAACCCAATATATATATATGTATAACTGAGTCACTTTGCTGTACAGCAGTAATTAACACAACATTGTAAATCAACTATACTTCAATAAAAAATAAAAAAAGAATACATTATTCAAGTTTTTTCTTTTCAGGTAAAATTTACAAACAAAAAATGTACACATCTAAACATACCATTTGCTGTGACAATTTACAATACGTGTTGCTTCTTATAGCATCAGTTTTCTCCCCATCAATGGTCTTTCTTCAGTGGACCTGGTGAGTTCTTGTCCCTGGGCTCTGGTGCTGACATCTTGGTGTACCACTGTTATCAGCAAGGAGCTTCTAGTCACAGGGGAGGGCTTGACCAGCCAGCTGCCTTGACTCCCTTTCCTCCCTTTGGGAGAGCAGTAGCCACAGGCCCTTCTAAGACCCCCCCCCCCAAAAAAAAGGGTGTGGAGGAATCTCACATTCCTTTAGGAGAAATAAGGGAAAGAGCCTTCTGAGATGGGCTGAGTCTAGATATATTCAAAGCTAAAAACTCTAGGGCCAGTTATAATCCATATGTGGGGAAAAAAGTAGAGCTAAGATACACGAACAATCTAGCCTCCAGAAATAGATACACAAGTTCATATTTATCACTTTCTCTCTTTCTTTTTAGTTACTTAGTGAGCGTTTGCTTTTAAACATTACAATGATAATAGCCAGCACTCAGAGTCCTTTATTCTCAACAACCCACACCCATCCTGCCAAGTTCACAGCTGTAACTTTTAAGTGCTGGAGCCAGGATTCAAACCCAGGTGCCTGACTCCAGGAATCCTGCCTTTAACCACTGCTCTAGAGACCATTGCAGGGAGTTAGGGAGAGGGAGGTGGCAGGTGAGGAATCCCCACACCCTCCATTGCTCCATTTCTTAGTGATTTTTAATTCTTTTTCAAGTGTGTCTATCTGACCTCCTGTGACCTCTTCAAAAGTAAGAGGTATGTCTGGCTCACTTTTGCATCCCAAGCAACTAGCCTGACCCACGTTAAGTGTTCAGTGATGATTAGCAAAAAGAGAGGTGAGAGTACTCAGCAAGGCCCTGGGTGGACCAGTCTGGTGTGGTGGCAGTGAGAGCAGCAGGCAGTGGCAGGATCCAGTAGGAAAACTACAGCAATGGCAAGACGCCCTTTCCCATCCAGGACTTAGTGACTTCTGCAAGGGGCCACTGTCATGGGTAACTCAATCCAACGAGAAAGGAGAACACAGGCTGAGTACCCACCTATACTTTCCCAGCCCAGAGAACCCAGCCAGGGCTGCGACCAGCAACTGTCAAAATCCACCCAATGTCAAACATTTCCACTCAACAAGTGCCAAGACTGGGGGCCACTTAAGGTCAGGAGAAGCATCTCCCGAGTATCTCACGTATGCCAGACCTGCAGCAGATGATTTAAGTCAACCAGCTCATTTCCGTTGTGAAAGTGGCATTGCTTTTCCCGGTATATAGTTAAGAAACTGAAACTCAGAGAGGATGTGACTGAATAAAGCTGGCATTTGTTGAAGCCTAACTCTGTATCAAGTACTGACCTAAGTGCTTCAGATGTATTAACTTATTCAAACCTCACAACAACCCAAGATGAAGAAACCGAGGCACATAATGGTTAACTGGAGTGCCCAAGGTCACGTCGCAGTGAGGAAGGAGGAACTGGCATTCAGACCCAGGCTTCTCGCTCCAGAGCACAAACTCAGATCCACAATGTTACACTTGCCTAAGATCGCACGGCTAATAAAAGGCAGAGCCAGGAGTCACCACCAGATCCTTGTGACTCTGGCAGCTGGCTCTTTCTTTTACATTGCCCTCGCTGCCACTTTTCTCCCAAGCGTTAGGGCCCGCTGTCCCTTTCCGGCCCCTTTTCTCTCCCTGGTGAGACTCCTCCACTGGTGCCACCTCATCCTATGAGCACTCATGGCCACAGGCAAGGCTGACCCTATCAGGGGGCAGCAGCCTTGTCCCAGGCTGGCCTCTACAGAAAGGTCACTGTGGGCCTGGTAATGGATCTGCATGAGAAGAGCCCAGGCGTTCGTTCCACGTTCACCGACTCCTATTGCTCTGAGGTCAGCAAAGGAGAGACTGTTTACCTGAGCCCAGCAGCTGTTTCTGCAGCCAGCTCAGAGCTGGGCTGAGAGCCCAAGGAGCACAAGGCCACCCCTGCCACTTCACAGCCATATCGGGACCAGCTAACCACCCCTCCAAGAGCCCTGGCATATTCCCCAAGCAGGAGGCAGTAGGTAAGAATACACCTATGAATATACTGTAAGGATGTGCTGGCCTCCTTCATACTCTCCTTTTGTAGGGTCTCTAGCCCCATAGGTAGGTGCTGAATGAATATGGCTGAGGGGTCTAAGCATGCCTAAGTTCAGGCATGCAAACAGGTAAAGACTTACCAGCCCTTGGATGGAACGTCACCGAGAAACAGCACATATGGTGGCGAAGTAAGGGACAGGTTCTGAAGCTGGCAGGCCATTTGCCAGCTGTGTGCCTTTGAGCACAGCAGCTTATTACACTCATTTCTCTTGACCTCAGTTTCCTCAACCCTAAAAGAGGAATAAGGGTATTGCCTACCAACTACGGTTGCTACGGGGATGGAATTAGTAAACCGTAGAATTGTTCACAAAAGAGCCTAGCCTAGCACAGGATAAGCAGTCAATAAACAGTAGCAACGGCTGACAGCTCCTTTCCTCCCTCCCTTCTTCCTGAGGAGCAGTCCTAGAATGAAATCAGCATTTGGATCCCTAAGAGATGTGGTCCAGTCCATCCAGGGATACGGATGCTGTGATCCCACCAGTTCAAAGGCTGGGAGTGGTTTGCATCCCTTGGGGCAGGCATACTGCCTTTATCAGGGCATCTTCAGCAAGTGGATGAACCTCACTTGTAGCCTGGGCACCCAAGAGGCAGCCGGGCTGCTGTCCCCTGCACTGGCGAGTTGCCCTGTGCCCCCTGAGCTCACAGGTACGTGCACCGTCTGACCTGGAAGGGACTTTAGATCACAAGTCAGTGCGCTTTTTCTGTAAAGAGCCAGATAGTAAATATTTTAGACATTTTTGTCAACCGCTGGCTTAGATCATCCTGTCTGACACTTCCTTCCCCACCGTTGCCTTCCCCTTAGGGGGCCCAAGAAAATATTCATGGGACCCCAGAGGCCATTTTCAGATGGGTTCCCCTTGCCGCTCCTGCTGCCTGGGACGCCCTCCCGCAGATCTCTGCGTTCAGGTCTCAGCCCTAACATCACATTCCTCGGTGATACCTCCCCAGCCCCACCCCATTTAATCCAACACATCTCCCTGTTTATTTTCTGCACAGTGCTTATCACAACCCTAAAGCTCTTTTTTATTTATTAACTAGTTCACTGTGTGTCTCTTCCTCTGGAATGTAAGCTCCACCAAAGCAGGGGCCTTTTCTCCCTTACTCATGCTGTATCCCCAGGGGCCAGAATAGTCCCTGACCCATAGGTGGTGCCATGAAATATTTGCCAAATGAAGAAATGAATAAAATCAAATCATGCCTTTACCCCAAATCAGGATGCACACAGAGGCTAACTGAAGTGTCATAGCCAATATTTACTGAGACATTGTCTTAGGGGCTTTACATATATTATCTTATTAAATGAGTCAGAAACTAACTTATGAGATAGGAACTATTTTCTCTCCCCATTTCTGATGAAGCTAAGGTCCCACTGCTCAAAGGCATGTATCTGGTAAGAGGCAAAGCTAAATTTCAAACCAAGGGGCCCAAATTCCAAATCTGGGGCCCAAACTATTAACTACCACTGTTGCTTATTTTACCTGGGATTATATCAAGTTAGTATGTACACAGATTGTCTGCAGCTGATTAGACACGCTAATGGGCAGTGAAGTGTCTTTCGACTTGTCAAAAGTGGAGGGAAGACAATATTATCTAATATATGCAATATATGGGGCTTTTCTCATATTTACCAATGAAATAGCTAGGCTTAGATAGAGGAAACAACTTCAGATGTGACAAAGCTAGAGGTGACAGCAAATCTCAACATTTCCCAAGGGAAAATCCATCTGGTCAGTTGCACCATGATCCACCTCCTGGGGGTGGATATACATCTGGTACCCAACCCACAGAAGACAGCTATACAGAAAAGTCCCATATCCCAGTGTGGATCACCAGTGCCAGGAGATAAACCCTAGTGTATGTACGTTTAGAAGGCTATAGCATCTCACACGCCTTCCAGTGCAGGGAACCCCTTCTCACCAGTGTAGTACAGTTTTGACTCCCCTTGCAACTGCTACAAAAGAAGTGAGCAAACTTACTCAGAGGCTCTTGACAGCTTCCAAGTGGATCACTTTTACAGTATAAAGTGGCTTGTAGTTAAAGTGTTTTCAAAACTGTGAATAGGGCTTCCCTGGTGGCACAGTGGTTGAGAATCTGCCTGCCAATGCAGGGCACACGGGTTCGAGCCCTGGTCTGGGAAGATCCCACATGCCGCGGAGCAACTAGACCTGTGAGCCACAGCTACTGAGCCTGCGCGACTGGAGCCTGTGCTCCGCAACAAGAGAGGCCGCGATAGTGAGAGGCCCGCGCACCGCGATGAAGAGTGGCCCCCGCTTGCCGCAACTAGAGAAAACCCTCGCACAGAAACGAAGACTCAACACAGCCAAAATTAAATAAATAAATAAATAAATAAAAAGGAAAAAAAATGTGGTGGGAGGGGGATCTAGAGGTCTCCCCCTCTTTAAAAAAAAAAAAAAAAAAACAAAACTGTGAATAGATCACAGTGTCTAGACATTGGGAGACTCCAATGTTACTTATACCATCCTGCCCACCCATGTCTACAACCTGCCAAAGAACACACTATGTTTTCTTTATCAGAGCATCTTTAAGGACATGTTACTGGAAAGCCTCTCCTCTCAGCCTGCTGGGAACTGCTTGGGAATTCTTTCTGCCACCAAAAGGAAGGCATGCCTGGGCATCTAGGGCACCTGCTCTCTGGAGGCAGGCCTGGACCAGTGCAAGGACTGTGGCATCACCCCTCAGGCTGGCTGAGGAAGTCCACATATGGAAGGTGGGATTTCCGGGATCTGGGTGTACTGCGTCATGGCTGTAACCCTCCAGGCAGAACAAACAAAGTGCTTCCCCAGCTTAAACACTGCGAGGGCGGGGGGGCGGGGGGGGTTGGGGTAGAGGGGGAGCAAAGAGGTAGTAGATGAGGTCATGGGTTACGCTCTGCTGAACTATTAAAAGGAAAATAAGGCATTTGGAAACCACTCTCCCAGCTCCCTGTAGTACCTGATCCTATCAAGGATGAACCAAGGAGAAAAGGATATCTATCATGCATCTGGTCATTCATTCATTCAGAAAACACTCAAGGAACACCTTTTCTTAGGCATCACGTTGGGTACTAAGGAAATGGGCTAGGAGATGGGCATGTCACATTTCCTGCCCACAGGTACTCCCACGTCAGCAAAAACAAAACAAAACAACAAACCACTGAGGGTTTCTGAGCAAGATGGAGTTCACTAACCACACACAGAGGGAAGAGGAAAGACCAGAGGCAGGACCTGGAAGGCAGCCGCTCTCAGGCTGGGTGAAGAGGTTCTGCTAGGTGGGAACGGAGAGGTGGGGTGGAGGAGACATACCTACCCCAGAGAGGTTAACAAATTATAAATTCGGGTTTGAGGGGGTAGAAGGAGGAAGTGAAACTGACTCAGATTCTAAGACTGGGAGGGTGGTACCAGTGTGACTAAGACTGAAAGTCAGAAGGAAGAATACATTTAGGGAGTGGGAGCGAAGAGGAAGAGTGAAATTATGAATTTAGTTTCCAAGTTGTTGAGTGTCAGGTATCATAGAAAAATCCAGGAGGCATGGAGAAATCCCAGTAGTTGATCCAGAGAGTAAAAGATACAGGTTTTTTAATAAAAGTAACTTCTATTTAGTGGAGGTTTACTATGTAACAGGTATGGTACATGTCAATCTCATTTAATCCTAGCTGGAAACCTGTAAAGTGGGTATTATCATTATGCCCATTTTACAGATGAAGAAATGGAGGCTCTGAAATGTTAACTAACCTGCCCATGGTTGCAGGTATCTGACTCCGGCCATTTATGCTCTTTCTACTATGCTGTAGGGCCTCTGATTTTGGAGTCATTGCCCATAAGACAAGACTACATCATCCAAAGTAAGAGTGTCCAATAGAACCGGGTTTCTCAACTTTGGCACGATGGACATTTGGGGCTGCATCATTTTTTATAGTTGGGGGTGGGGACTGTCCTGTGAATTGCAGGATGCTTAGCAGCAACCCTGGCCTCTCCCAACTAGATCACCTTCTCCCCCGAGCATGGCAATCAAAACTGTCTCTAAATATTGCCAAATGTCCCTGGGGAGGCAAAATCGCCACCAGTTAAGAACCACTGCAACAGAAATATCATGTGAGCCACACATGTAATTTTAAATTATCAGGTAGCCACAGTAAAATTAATTTTAATAATGTAATTTATTTAGTTCAATATACCTAAAATATTATTTCAACATGTAATCCATATGAAAAGTACTAATAAGCTATTATTATGCAACCTTTTTTTCATACTAAGTCTTTGAAATCAGGTGTGTATTTTACACTTACAGCACAGCTCAGTTTGGACTTGTCGCATGTCAAATGTCCGAGCCATGTGGCTAGTGGCACCCATATTGGACAGCACAGATCTAGAGGAAAGAAGAAGGGGCTCACTCACCCACATTTATGAACGGTGGAGACAGAGGGACAAAAGGCAACACTGAACAACGGTCAGAGGGCAGAAAAGACAACTTCTGGGGATGCTGGCGGCTCAAGCTTTTCCTTTCCCTTTCGAGAACAGTCCCTGCCCACCAGCAACCCATCTACCCCATGGGATGGGGTGGGGCAAGTGGGGAGTGGAGGCAGGTACCTGGTAAAGAGAGATGGAGGGAAACCAGAGAGAGGCCAGGGGAGGGGGCCCTGGGAAGCCCACCCACGCGGACAATGGGAATCACTGAGGCTTTGAGGGAGGCAGCCACTGGAGCAGCAAGACAGAGACAGACTCAGCCACAATCGGGAAACACCTAGTCACCTCTACCAGCAGCTGCTGACATAGGGCTGATTCCAGCCCAAGTAACCGCTGAAACAAAGCCCTCAAAACCACAGCATCTGAGTCAATCTTGAGTCAGATACAGAAAAACCAAGGCCCTCTCCTGGGACCACTCAGTAGCGATCAACACATCTTTGGGGTAATTCAAACGGAAGGGCTGGGGGCTTGCCACTGTCTGGACTTCATCTATTCACTCAGGAGGTCACTACTATCCTCTGAGGGGCACGACTGTCCCCACTGTACAGATGGAGACACAGGACCACACTGCTGGAGAGGGGCCAGGGCCAGGATGTGTCACTAATTATTTAAAGAAAAAAAAAACATGAAGCACATAATTCAAAAATAAAATTTAGGGATGGTCCCCCCCTGAATATGAAATCAGTTAACTCATCAATGTTTTATACAGGGAACAAGAAACAAAAAACCCTTTACAATTAAAAAGAAAACAGCTCCATGGGATTAAAGAGAGGAAGGAAGAAGATAAATGGAACAGGAATAAGACAAGAGGAAAACAAACAAAGGAACAAGAGGACCGGGATCCCCCCAGCGGAGGAGAGCGAAGGGGGACGGCAGAGCTGACGCTCCTGCCCCAGCCTTGGGCGGAGAGCAGGGAAGCGCCGTCCACCTCTGCTCTCTGAGTCTGGGTTCTGCATAAGTCATCACTGCTCTCTCACATTCTCTGAGGAGAAACACTACTCATCCCTCAGAGGCTCTACCTGATGAGGATTAGCATGGTGGTGGACCAGTGACCCCATCAGATCACCTTGAGGACAGGTTAAGAGGGCAGCCCGGGTACAGTGCCCATGGGCCTTGGGGCCTAAGCCTCTCCTGCCCGCCTCCAAGAAAAGGCAAATCCCCCCCCCACTTCTGAGTCGGTGGTTCCAGGAGAGAACCTCCCCTTAGCTGATGCCCGGGGTCCGCATCACCTGCAGCGGGCACCCCTGAACTGCCCAGCACTCTCAGAGCCAATCAGCTCCTGCTTTCCACACTCCTACGAGGCACCGAGCCAGCGAGAGGCACATCCCGGTACCATCTCTCCCAGTCAGGGCTCCCCCAGTCGTCTCATTTTGCAGATGGGTAAACTGAGGCCCAGAAGCTGCAAGCCAGCCCGGGTTCTTTCCACTATGTGACAGACAGAATGAAGAGGGGTGTGTGTGTGTGTGTGTTCAATAACCTTAAATGGGAAGGTTACATATAGTATTTACACACACATACAGTGCATGTAAAAAGGGCTTTATAAATTATAAGGCGTTTTTACAAATGATACTTGTTACCATAAATTTACTCAATACAGACTGCATATTGTTCTCTAGACAAGCTTATGGACCTACTTACAGAGTTCCTTCTAGTCTGTTATTCAGCTAAGCACCACCCCACCCCCATCCCACCCCCCAAAAAGCCATGTCTAACCTCTGCTTCATCCCTGTGTAGGCAAGGTTTGTTTTTCAAAACCCACTTTGTAAGCACTTGAGAGCTCTTCACGCTTCCCCCAGTTTCCAGCAAAAGTGCAGGTCCCAGTTAATCCCATAAAGGAGAGCCTCCCCCTGCCGCTGGCTAGGGGGCCTCCACCTCCCTCCCAAGTAAAGAAGAAAGGAAACCCCTAACGGCGCCAGGAACTGTAGCCCCAGTCAGAGCCACTGGGCCCACCTTCTAGTTCCAGGGCAGCTGTGCTAAGCACCCACTATGTGCCTGGCAGGCATCCGGGTTAGGCTGAAGGAGGTACAGAATTTCCAAGTCTTTGGTGGTGGTTTGGAAATGTGACCACAGGCGGCGTTGGGCTTCAATGTGAAGCAGTTTAGAGGAAGCCTGCCAGGGTACAGGGGTGTCACCCCAGTTTCACCCAGGCTTCCTCCAGAGGTCTTACGACTTCTCCTTTCACACTCCATATGGGCTGGGCCATCCTCGTAGCCTCCCCGTGGAGAGCTGAGCATGGCCATGCAGTCAAGGAACACTAAGAACTGGCACTGAGACTGGCAGTGCTCCTGCACTTGGGGGCTCTGGTCTCCTCTGGCCTCAATGTGCTCATCCACAGAGTTGGTACCTATGACACTTGCACATGTCAGAGAGCTGCCGGGAGGCTCAGACTCCACCCTCCACCGCCCACATCTCCGCCACCACAGCAGAGGGAGGCTCGGAGATGGCCAGACTGTCATCTGGACTGAAAGGAAGCATGAGAGGCTTAGAACAAGAGGAAAGGATGCGGGCAAGGAGGGTCTTCTGTGTGGAAAAGGGCTCTAGAACCGGGGAAGTGAGGCATATTTCTTCCCTATGCCCTCCAGCACTAGATAATAGCAATGGTTTTTATTCTAGCGGCAATCATTTCTGGAGTGCTCACTGCTTTATCCCCAGCCTCTAGAACACTGCCATCATGACACAAAATATATGTATGTGTTGAACTGAAGCTAATCATTGCTGTGAGCCCAGCACCTCAAATAAATAGGATGAATCTTGGGGGTGGTAGGTGAGGAGCCCCTCCTGTGGCCATCAGCTTTTTGATGACTTTCTAGGCCACGTGAAGCCTCGCTTCCTCCCCTCCAGCTCTGCAAACTCCTAAGGCAGGAAAATTCAGGAGACTCAGCTAACTGGAGAGATTCTGAGCACCTAGAGGCTGAGAGATGGAGATAACCTCATCAGTCCCTGAGGCCTGAAGGCGGAACTAAAAACAACAGGGCCCACTAACGGTTAGTTACCACTGTTGCTATTAACCATCAAAGTGAACCCCCCCCAATCCCCCTCCCCTAGCAGACTGAAGAGAGGGATCCCAGAAATCACTGCCCCAAGCTCATTCTTGTGTTAGTAAAAATACAGAAAGGCTTGGTTTTCCACAACGTCTGGAATCTATTTGTGAAACCTCTCAGGGAGGCCAGACAATTTCATCACAAAACCCAAATGTCAGACATTCTCTGGGACAGATAACAGGGCAGGACACTCAGGAGTTGGGTGCCCTGCCGACAGACTGGAGGCTGGCGCTGTCCCCAGTTCACCCCTCCTGGGCTGGAGTTTCAGAGAAGCCGGGAGCACCAACTCTGCAGCCTCCATGGGCAGTTAAGCCCAGTAGTTAGGGTCCGTAGTGGAGCCTTCCCTCCTCTGGGAAACAGACACCCATACTTAACCCCTGGGGGAAAGGAGAACAAGGAACAGCTCCCAAGAAGGGAGGCAGCCAGGGGTAAAGATCCTCACTGTTCAGATCCCGTTCACCCTGACAAACAGTAATAATCACCAAGGCAATAACTTACTCTGTGTCTGACACTGTTCTAAGTGCTCTACATATATTAATTTATGTAGGTCTCACAATCACCCTGTGAGCTGAGTACTATTATCCCCAGTTTACAAGTGAGGAAATGGAGGCCCAGAGAGGTTAAGTAAGATGCCAAAGGTCACACAGCTAAAAATGAGCTGCAAACCCAGGTTGGTCTGAACCCAAAGACCATGCTCTCAGGCACAGCACCACACCCACACCACTCTCTCACTTCTTGGCATGAAGAAGTGAGAGCCTAGAGGGCCGTCTATCTCAGTGGAGCCCCTGGTGTACCTAACTCTCCTACGTGCTAGGGCAGGAAGGCCCCTCTCACCTCAACAGTCCCCAGCCAGCATCTTCCCAGTGATATTTAAGACACAAGACACACCATCAGCCCCTCCTGGCTCAGCTCAGTCCCAGAAACTCCGTCACACTCAACTCTCCTGCAGGCCTATGCCGAGCAGAGGTGGTTAGTTCTGGGCTCTGAGCTGGAGTGGAGGTTCCACATCTGGTCTGGGACAGGGAGGAGGACATGCAGAGTATGGATGATGGTCCTCCCCTGCTGTGCTCCAAAAGGGTGCCCATCGGTGCCCAGCTAGCAATCATTCTAACGAATTGCGCAGCGCTCAGCTGGGCACACCATACATTTTCACCTACTCTGAAAACTGAGTCTGATTAGAACATGGTTCCAAGGCCCAGGACAGTTCAACAATCGAAAAACAAAACCACAGTACGTGTCATCTGAACCCAGTGACCATAAAGCCTTTTTTGATTCAGAGCCTATTAAGAAACAAAAAAAGGAGCAGGATACGGTTCCATGATGGCATCGCGCCACCTTCCCCCCATACTCCTGACTTCCTGTACAGAGACGCATTTTGTCACCTTAGCACCTTCTCACCAAGACTACAATAGGCTACATTTTTTCCATCTAAGAACAGTCAGCTTGAAACAACAGATGGAGAAGTAGGGAGAGCGGTCGTGGGTCTGCTGAGCCACCGAGGATGATGATTAATGGGTTTCCCAGGTCTGCTATCAGCTGTCCCAGACATGAAGTGGAGAGAACGCTCTTAGAACACGTTCCACCATCGGCCCTCTCTCAGGCGCTCAGGGAGCAGCTCGGCCTATGCATTCCTAACCCATGAGCTCAGCCTGGAGGGGAGCCAGGGAAAGCCAAGGTGGACAGCGGAAGGGCCGGGAAAGATCTGAGGACACTGGTTCTCCCTGCTGCTCCAGGAAAGGAGACTAGCAATGCCACGGGGCATGAAGACACCAGCTCTGACTCCACAGCAATGGACTATCTGGTTTGGCCTTGATAACAAGAAAGACGCAGGATCACAACAAATTTAAGAGAGACCTTAGAGAGGCCTTCTACTAAGACTTCTCATGTCACACAGGAGGAAACAGAGCAGAGAGGAAGGGAGAGGGGAATTTATGTTTCTGAAGACTTCCTATGCGCTAGAAATGATTCTTTACGTGTGCGTCAAAGCCGGTAAGGTATGTTTTAATATTGCTGCTTTACAGATAAGGAATTTGGGACTCAAACCACTCAAGTAATTGGCCCAGGGTTGTAAACTAATAAGTGAAGGAGCAGAGCTTTGACCCAGGTCCCTCCCAGGCTCTTCCCAGCATCCCCCCACCCCCTGCTGCACACAGGCAGGCCCTACACAGCTCTTGGGTCCCTAGTTCCCAAGTCTGTGACATCAGACCAGGGGTCCTTGACCATTTCTATGCTCTGGGTCACTATGGCAACCCAGGGAAGCTTATGGACACTTTCTCAGAATAATATCTTTAAGTGCATAAGATAAAATGTTAACACATTTAACATATCTAATAATATATTAAATGATGAGATCTAGCTGCAGGTCTAAGGCCTAACAATTTCCAAATAGTAATAAGTGTAAACCAGAGATTGAGATATCTACAACTGCAAGGATAAGTGAAAATATCTGTGATTTCTATTGGTGACAAATCACAGGCACTCCTAACGTAGATTTGCTGCCACATTCATGACTGGGGGAAATGCTACATTTCAGTTAGAGGTTAGTGAAAATAAAGATTTTGCCCCCCATCCAAGTTCACAGACTCTTAAAGATTAAAAAACCTTGTATCGGGCTTCCTGGTGGCTCAGTGGTTAAGAATCCTCCTGCCAATGCCGGGCACACGGGTTCGATCCCTGGCCCGGCTAAGATCCCACATGCTGCGGAGCAACTAAGCCCGTGCGCCACAACTACTGAGCCTGCGCTCTAGAGCCCGCGTGCCACAACTACTGAGCCCATGTGCCACAACTACTGAGCCCGTGTGCCTAGAGCCCGTGCTCTGCAAAAAGAAAAGCCACTGCAATGAGAAGCCTGTGCACCACAACAGAGAGTAGCCCCCGCTCGCTGCAACTACAGAAAGCCCACGCACAGCAACGAAGACCCAACACAGCCAAAAATTAAACAAATAAATAAATTTATTTTAAAAAAACCCCAAAAACTTGTAACACTACAGATGGAAAATAAGCATATGAAAAGATGTTCCACATCATATGTCATCATGGAAATGCAAATTAAAACAAGGAGATACCACTACATATCTATTAGAATGGCCACAATCCATAACACTGACACCACCAAATGCTGGTGAGGATGTGGAGCAACAGGAACTCTCATTCACTGCTGATAGGAATGCAAAAGGGTACAGCCACTTTGGAAGATAGGTTAGCAGTTTCTTACAAAACCAAACACACTCTTACCATACAGTCCAGCAATCAAGCTCCTTGGTATTTACCCAAAGAAGAAGAAAACTTATGTCCAAAAACCTGCACATGAATGTTCATAGCAGCTTTATTCATAATTGAAAAACTTGGAAGCAAGCAAGATGTCCATCACAGGGGAATGGATAAACTGTGGTACACCCAGACAGTGGAATATTATTCAGCACTAAAAAGAAGTGAGCTATCCAGCCATGAAAAGGCATGTAGGCACCTTAAATGCATTATCACTAAGTGAAAGAAGCCAGTGTGAGAAGGCTACCTACTGTGTGATTCCAACTATATGACCTTTTGGAAAAGAAATGTCAAAAAACTATGAAGACAGTAAAAAAGATTAGTGGTTGCCAGGGGAGTAGGATGGAGTGGGGTGAAAAGGCAGGATGAATAGATGGAGCACAGGGGAGTTTTAGGGCAGTAAAAAGATACATGACACTATACATTTGCCCAAACCCATAGAGTGTATAACACTGAGAGTGAACCCTAAGGCAAACTATGGACTTTGGGTGATTTTGATGTGTCATCACATCACAGGGTCATCAACTGTAACAATGATCCACTCTGGTGCAGGATGTTGATAGTGGGGAGGCTATGCATGTGTGGGGATGGGGGAATATATGGGAAATTTCTATACCTTTCCCTCAATTTTGCTGTGAAACAAAACCTGCTCTAAGAAAATAAAGGGAAAAAAAGGATGCAACCACAAAAAACAAACAAAACCCATATCACACCAGCACTGCCAGAATCCTTAGCATGGGGGACAGTTGTCAACCCTTTCCTTAAAGCTGTAGGCCAGAATAGTAACAGTGACCATTTGCTGAAGGTTTACAATGTTACAGGCCCCCTGCTACTATGACCCATTTCCTACTTAACAACTCTCTGAACAGGGTAAATATTACCTTCATTCTACAGATTAGAAAATTTTGGTTTCAAAGTTGAATCTTAAAGTAAATTGGACACATCTACCTACTACATGTCAAGTTTCTGGATTATTATAATTGGAGAGATTGCAAAGCAGGCTGTTAAAAGCTATTTTACTTGAAACCCTATTTTGAATCTGTGTAAAGAAAACAAAATAAATTAGATACTAAATCTGATATAAGGCTGCAAGTGCCATCCTTAATCCAAAATTTCAAACTATTACATCCATCAAAAGAGCTTCACAATATCAGCATATTAACTGAGACCCTCTAATAAGCAAACCTTCAAATGTGAACTTCTAAAATCATCAGTTCATAAATACTAAGTAATGCTGTTGTCTATCTTAAATATTTCAGGTAAAATTTCTTTTGAAAATAAAGGTAAGAATAATGTCTGAGCCATCTCTGTATCCTTAACACCCAATACTAAGTGTTGAAGAAATGATGTGGTTGGAGACAAAATGGATTTTACATCTTTCCGAGGGTCACTGTCTGTCTGTATTGAAGTCCTCAAACAAAGGTCAAACAACTGGCAACAACATATGGGACTGCTGGTTTTGAACATTCTTGCATTCTTCCATTTATCGCTGTGAAATTCCAGGCAAGTCCTTTATTCCAATTAAGCAGCAGTTTCCTCCTCTGGAAAGTAGGGATGATCGTGCCAGCCCGTATTACCCCAGAGAGTTACTGTGAGAATCCAATGAGATACTGGATGTAAAATTGCTTTGCAAGCAGACGAGCTTTGTAGCATTGTGATGCACAGCTAAATTCTAATGAACGATGTCATTTGATATGATCTGGAGCCCCAGAGTAAATCTATTAGGGAAAAAGACAAGAGGCTCCTACAGCACAAGAAGGCAGCATAAATCCATGCCACCATACCTGTCGCTGAGTTCAGCAGCAGAAAAAAGGTCAATGATGTGCTCTTTATGGAAAAGCTTCCTGCCAAGAAAATATGAAAAAACAGGCAGAGTTTGGACCTGTCAATACTCAGGTTTACAATTCCTTGCAAAGGAACATAACCTACATTCTCCCCTCCCTCAAGGACCAGGGGTCATGGGCTACACCTAGGCGCCTCTCTAAGGAGAAGAGTTTCAGGGAGATAGTGATCTACCATGTCCAGTGTCTGGAAGAGGTCAAGTAGACAAGGATGCAAAAGCAGCCATAGTCCTGGCTAACCCTTAGGCCCCTGGTGACCCCGAAAAAAGCATTTCTACTGGCACAGTAGAATGAAGCCACAGAGGGCTGGGAGTGAGAGGGAGGCGAAGCCAGGGAGCAAGGAGTACAGAGATTATCTTGCTCATGAATTTGGTTGAGAAGAAGGAAAGAAGAAACAGAGCTGATGACAGTGGTTTTCCTGTGAAGTAGGACAGCTGCTTAAAGGGAAGGGGCTGAAAGGGAGAGAGGGAGATAAAGGCTGGGGACAACTTAGACAGAAAACTGGCTAGACTTTCTTAAAAGGCTGTCCTGACAGCACTAAGGTGCTCAGCACTGAGTTCTCACAACTTGGTACCAAGACCCTCCCGTCTCGGGCTCTGCTACTTTAGCAGAGTCCGGCAGCCTTGAGGATGGGGGCAGAGTGAATGTCAGATCTCCTAAGGCTGGGCTGACCTGAAGTCGGGCCTTTGAGATGCTGCTGAACACGGCTACAAAGACAGAACACAGGTGCCAGGATGGGCAAGAAAATGAAGGCCAGGGGAGGCTAGGCTGACAGGTGGACAGAAAAGGGAGGAGTTGACTGAGGATGGAAACCCGGGTTGGCAACAGGTTTTGTGAGAGGGACACAGCGAGAGAAGCAGCAGTTCAGAGCTGTGGTTAGAGAGGAGCAATTTCAAAGGAGGATTTAGGTG
This sequence comes from Balaenoptera musculus, assembly GCF_009873245.2. NCBI lineage: Eukaryota > Metazoa > Chordata > Mammalia > Artiodactyla > Balaenopteridae > Balaenoptera > Balaenoptera musculus. The sequence continues at coordinate 65,521,246 of NC_045792.1, read as the reverse complement.
GAGCAGTCCCAGGTGGTGGCAGACTCCGAGCTGTGACCCTGGGGATGGGTCGCCGAGCTGAAGGTGGGAGGTGGAAGTTGCTGGAGCCGCAGAGGCCGAGGCCTCTGAGAAGGGGGTGCTCCGTGGCTGGACTGCAGTGGCGGAATGCTGGCCAGAGGCAGGGTGCACAGGAGGCTGAGAGCAAGGAGGGAGTGTGGCCAGCATGGGGCACGTGAGAAGGGGGGTCTGCAACCCAAGGTAGGAGATGGGTTGATCAGACAGAATACCAGGCCAGCCTGGAGGAGGAACTGCAATGCAAGGCACCGGGGAGCCATGAATGTGAGCAAAGAGCCACAATCAGATCCGCGCTTCGGAAGGACAACTCTGTGGGGGTCAGCAGCTGGACTGGACGGGAGGAAAAGGCAAAAGAAACTTCAGAGATGTGTTCGGCCATCACCTGGGTAAGAGATTGCTGCTTCCACCGAAGTGCAGGCAGTGGCAATGGAGAGAAGGGGATGGATATGAATAAAATTGCAAAGGAAGGTGCAGCAACTGGGGGAAGAAAGCAGATGGGAGTCCACGATGTTTGTAGGATTTGGAGCTTTCAGGATTTAGAGAAACAGAGGAAGAGAAGCAGGTTTCAGAAAGAAGATGGTGAATGTGGTTTAAAGGTGTCCAACAGGCATCCTGAAGATGTCTTAAGGGACCTCACTGGGGTCATGGGGCTCAAGAGACAGGTAAGGGCCACAGGTACAAAAGTAGAGAGTCGTCTTCATGGCTGGGGGGAGCGGTGATAGCTGAGTGTAGCTGAGATTTCCCCCAGAAAGCACACCCAGCAGAAGCAAAAGGAGTCAAAGACAAGCCCTTGGAGGACACTGAGTACATACAGCGAAAAAGGAGAAAGAACATGAAGATGACTTTAAAAAATGTGTCCAAAAAGTTGTGTCACAAATCCAATAGGAGAGGAGGTAATTAACAGCTACCAGGCACTTTAAATGCTTTATGTGCATTTGGCGTATAACCTTCATTCCAACCCTATAATTATTATTAGTCCCATTTCACAGATGAACAAACAGAGGCTCCAAGAGGCAAGGTCATACTACTTAGCAAGCAGTGGAGCTGGTATTCAAAGAGAGAATAAAACCTAAACTTGTTAGAATGGACTACATGAAAGGCCTTTCAGTGATCTGCCTCCTGTCTCCCTACCCCCCAACCTTACCTCCTACCATGGTCCCCCCCTGCTCACTCCCGTCCAGGCCCCTCTTGGCTGCCTTGCTGCCTCTTCCAGCTGGCCGAGAGCTTTCTCACCTCAGGGCCTTTGCACTTGCTGTCCTCGCTGAACATGCTCTTTACCAGCTGGCTGCTTCTTACTCAGAGATCTCAGCTTAAATGTCACCTCCCAGCCACTCTGTCTAGAATCAACTCCCCTCCCCTGGTTCTTTCTATCATAATACCCTATTTATGACCTTCTTGGGATGATATGATAAAATTATCTTTGTTTGTTTCTGTTCTCCCTGGACCAGATGGAAAGCTCCACAAGTGCAGGGGCCTTCTCTGCTGTCATCCTCCTCTGGTGCCCAGAGGACTTGCACTTGGATAGCAGTCACTAAATCAGTGAGAAAAGAGTAAATTAAAGAATCTACTCCTTCTTGCATAGTGTTAGGTGCTGCGGATATTCGGGAGGATTTTTTCCCTTCCAGGAAGACTACCAATGGGAATAACCCTGTTTGGGTAGCAAGGCTGGTCTCAGCCTGTCTCTAATCTGCTGGCCTGTGGTGAAAGAGCAAGCAGCTCTTCTAAGACAGGATGAGCAGAGGATGCAATAAATTCCTTAGGCCTGAGAGAGCTGTTATTCACAGAGGGAGAGACTCTAGTCGACCTTTCCTTTCTTCATCTCCAAGGTTTTGCAAGTTCTTCCGTGAGGAAGTCAGATCATGTGGCTCTGCTTAACCACCTCCAGTGGCCCGACATCTCATTCAGAGTAAGAGACAAAGTTTTTCCAGTTGTTCCAAGGCCCATGCGATCTGGATCCACTCCCTTCCTGGACCCATGTCTTACCACCCCAGCCTGGCTCCTTCTAGGTGCATGGGTCTCCCTGCTGTCTGGAGAATATACTGAGCACGTTCGCTTGTCAGTATCTCTACGCCTGTCGCTGTTCCCTTTGTCTAGAATCCTCCTCCCTCTAAGAGCCACACGCTCATGCCTCACTTCCTTAAGGTCTCTGCTCAAATGTCACCGTCTCACAGAAGCCTTTCTAGGGCATCCGATATAAAACAGTAACCCACCTCTGGTCGGGGCACCCACATTGCCCTCACCTTGTTTCTTCTCCCTAGCAGTTTACCACCAACACACACACACACACACACACACAGAGGTATGCACACTCAGGCCACGTATATTTATTTGTCGTCTCTCACTAAGAATGTAAACTCCAAGAAGGCAGGAATTTTATCTGCTCTCTTTACTGCTGTATCCCTGGTGCCTGGCATGTAGTAGACATTCCAAATGATTTTTTGAATGAATTAATAACTGTGAACGATATAACTCAGGGATGGCAATTTTAAAAATAAGAGTAAGTGGAAACAGTTTGGTGGTTCCTCAAAAAGTTAAACACAGAATTACCATATAACTTAGCAATTCCACTCCTAGGTATATGCCCCGAAGAACTGAAAACAGGAACTTGAGCTGATACTGTATACCAAGGTTCATGGCAGCATTATTCACAAATAGCCAAAAGGAGGAAACAACCCAAGTGTCCAGAGAGGGATGAATGGATAAACAAAATGTGGTATGTACATACAGCAAAATATTATTCAGCCTTGAAAAGGAAGGAAATTCTGCCACATGCTACAACATGGATGAACCTTGATGACATTATGCTAAGTCAAGTAAACCAGTCACAAAAGGACAAATATGTATGATTCCACTTATATAAGGTACCTAGAGTAGCCAAATTCACAGAGACAGAAAGTAGAATGGTGCTTGACAGGGGCTCGGGTGAGGAGAGAGTAGGAAATTATTGTTTAATGGGTAGAGTTTCAGTTTGGATGATGAAAAAAGTCTGGGAGGTGGATGGTGTGTTGGCTGCACAACAGTGTAAATGTACACTGAACTGGATACTGAAAAATGGTTAAAATGGTAAATTTAATGTTATATATTTTACCACAATTAAAAAATAAACCCAGACTCAATTCAGTTAGTGGAAAACTAAATATGACTGAAATAAGTTGGACACGTAAATCTACTTTTTTAACTGTAAATATTTTGAAATCTAAATACAGATTAAGTACTTCTGATTAAAGTTTAGCATCCAAATTGAGATGTACTAACAGGGTAAATATACACCAGATTTCGAAGTCTTAGTACAAAAATCTAAAATATCCTATTAATAACTTTTATAGTGATTACATATCAAAATATTTTGATAAATTGAGTTAAATAAAACATATTACTAAAATTGGAAAAAAGAAATGAATAAAGTTCTGATACTTGCTACCACTTGGATGAACCTTGAAAACACTATGCTAAGTGAAATAAACCAGATACAAAAAGACAAATATGATCCCACTTACATGAAATATCTAGAATAGGAAAACTTATAGAGACAGAAAGGAGATCAGAGGTTACCAGGGGCTAGGGAGAAGGGGGCGGGGACTGGAGAGTTATTACTTTGGGTACAGAGGTTCTAACTGGGGCAGTGAAAAATTTTGGAAATAGAAAATGGTGACGGTTGTATAACATTGAGAATGTAATTAATGCCACTGATTTATATACTTTAAAATGGTTAAAATGGCAAATTTTATGTCATACATATTTTACCACAGTAAAAAAAGGGAAACATTAGGAATACCAAAGAGAGAAACAGAGACAGAGGCAGAGAGAGAGAAAAAGAGAGAGGGAGAGAGAGGGAGAAAATGGAAAAGATCGCTTTCTTAAAGCAGAGAGAACAATGCACAGCTGCATGATAAACATCGGCATGCTAACTGGAAGGGGTAAAGGAACTTCCCTGGACTTCTGCAGATTTGGACATAAAAGAATTTTCCCAGGTATGCTCCTTAGATTTAGACAGCTCTCTCTGAAGAAAGGATCTGAGAATAAAAATCTTCCCACTGCTGAATTCCCATTGATGAACCTTTGGTGATAGCTCGCTACCCTATATCTCTTAAGACCATGACGCATAAGAGGAGGTGTGGGATATGCCAGGTGGCAGTGAAATACGTTCCATACAGCTGAAGGCTCTGAAGTTAAAACACGTTCAGGTTTTCTTCCCAAGAAGCTGCATAGAAGTTTAAGGTAAACAGTTTTTTATGTAATATAATTTTATAATACATAAAAGAATTCGTGTATATACTAGTAAATTTACAACTTACTCCCCTTAAATATACACGTCTATAACTATACATGTTCTATAATACACTACCTATAACTATACATGTTCTACAATACACTATTTGCATTGGTGTATATGTTAAACATGTTATAGAGAGAGCTGGTAGCTCATAGCTGATCATCCTATATCAACTGAGGTCTGTGTGGCCTCCCACCTCTGTCTCTAGCAAAACTCACTGGATGAAAGGCCAAGCAGGAAAAGACTCAGCTGCTTGAACCCACAGGCATCTGGTTCTCTTGTACACAGTTTGACTTCTTCGGCCCAATCCTGCTTCCCTCCCCCATTCCTTTCACAGGTATTGATTACTAATGAACATCTTGCACCCCAAACACCTTCTAAGCATCTGCTTCTGAAGAACTCAACCCGTGACAAATATGTCCTATTCGTTGGTTAGTTACTATTCTAGGGGCTGGAAAATCAGCAGAGACTATAAAGACAAAAACTCCTGCCCCCAAGGAGCTTATATTTTAATGGGGTTTCTGGAAACACTTTTGTGTATGTGATAAAGCAATGTATGAAGCTAAAGCCACCCCTTCTACATTCTTCCTGCCTCAAAACCAGACATGATGGCTGGAGCTGCAGCAGCCATCTTGTGACTACAAGGTGACAAGTATGAGGAAAAGCCTAGAGCTGCACTATCCAATTCAACAGCCATTAGTCACATGAGACTATTGAGGATTTCAAATGTGGCTAATCTGAATTGAGCTGAGCTGTAAAACACATAGAATTTCAGAGACTTAATACCAAAAAAAGAAGATTGTAAAATAGCTCAGTAATAATTTTATATATTGACTACCTGCTGAAATAATAATATTGTGGATATATTATGTTAAATGAAAAATATTATTAAAATCAATTTCACCATTTCTTTGTACTTTTTAAAATGTGGGTACTAGAAAATTTTTAATTACATATGTAGCTTACTTTATATTTCTATTGGACAGCACTGGCCCAGAGAATCACAGGGAACATAGCCATTGAATTTCCAGTCACCACCTTTCTCCTGACATCTGGTTAAAAAATGAGCCCCTATTTGTTTAAGTCTCTGCAGTTGAGTTTTCAGTTACCTGCAGCTGAGTGCAATCCTTTCTGATTCAGAGGGGAGAACAAACTAAGTGCTGGGCCCAGTGAATTGCCCAGGAGCTTCCCTGTGGCAGGAAGGCCGAACTCAGCCTGGTACCCCACCTGGTTGATAGGAGATAGATACATTCACACTAAGTGGAAAAATCCCCTGCCATGGAATATACTGATCTCCAAGATATTTTTTATTATGAAAAAAAAGCAAAGCCCAGCAAGAGCCTCCAATGAGCAGGAAGGAGGGAAGCCAAGAGACCTTCCAGTCTGGGAAGCAGAGCATGAAACTGCTTCATGGTTTCCTCTTGCCCTGCTCAGTGGTACACATTAATTTGCATAATCCTGGCCAGAGATTCCCTAAGGCCTTCTGCAACCCTGGGTGGGCCAGGAACTGTGAGAGGTTTTTCTTTTTTCCGCCAAGAAGAAGGAGGCCCAGCCCTTCAGCCTCACAGGCCTACAGGCCGGTTTCCCTTTCCCCCTTGAAAGCTCCATGAACAGCCAGATGCTAGTCAAGGCGCAGACAAGGCTGTGGTCCTCATCCCACACCACAGGGAGAGGATGCTCACGAGCAATGGTCAGATGCAAATCTGCACAGACATTTGAATAAGGAAATAAGGGGCTGGCTGGTCCCGGCTTCTGTAACCCCACTATCAGGGCTTGGAAATACCAGGACTCACCCAGTACAGCTCCAGAAAGAAGTACATATGTTAATAGTATGCTATTTGTATTGCTCCAGAAAGAAGCCTCTTGAGCTACACAGTTCATTCATTTAGTCCCTGAACACCCTCCCTGTGTCAAGCCCTGTACTGGGTGCTTCAGACCCAAAGGTGAGCCAGACATGGTCCCTGTCCTCAGGGAATTCACGATGAGTGGGAAAGTGGCCAAAAAAGCAGTCAATGAGGGATACCGATCAGCAAGGTAGTGGTAGGACCAGAGTCTGGGAGCCCATGGGGGCACCAAACCCAACTGGGGATGAAATAAGAGAAGGGGGATGTAGAAAGGCTGTCAGGGCAGGCTCCCTGGAGGAGGTGATACTAGTTTAAATTGAATCATAAGAGAACAAGTTAGCTGGGTCAGGAAGGTACCCCTGTTCAGCACAAAGAGTACAGATCCTCCGTGGACCAGGGCTCTAAAAGCTCCCACTATTAGATGAAGTTTTGAAGAGGAAAGCATACACTTGTATTTGTTCTTCTTTTAAAGAGCATTCACCTTGTACAGAGAAAGCAAACTTCTCAATGAAACCACGTATGTGAAACTATAAAGCACTATGCAAATGTTGGGCAGTAACAGTAATGAAATAGTTGTGATTGTGATTGTTACAGGGGCGGTAGCAGTCCCTATCATATGGCGACCAAACTGCTCTTTACTCAGTGGCCCCATTCAAGGCCACCCAGCCCAGACTCCAGGACTCGGAGGGTGTCCATCCCAAAGCCCACTCAGCCAAGCTAAGGAAATCCAAGAAGGCAACATCCCAAGGCTCTTATCACTCTCCTGCACTATTTTTGGGAGTGTCTACTGCAAGAACCTCCACGAACGAGAACTTGACAATGCCTATAACATTGTCAATGCAATGCACACACCCTTGGACTCCGAAATATTCACAATCTATCCCATAGACTTGCTTTCATGTGCATACAAAGTGTGTATGAGGAAGTGTACTGCAGTACTGTTTAAGACAGCAATAGACTGGAAACAACCTAAGCAGTTAAATAAATTGTGATGGAACCATAAAATATCAAGCCTTAAAAAGCCATGAAAATAATAAAAGGGTTAGATTCCCCACATACTGATATAAAACAATCTCCAATATATATTTTTGAGTGAAAAAAAGGTACACAACAAATATGTAAAAATTTTTCCCATTAAATAAGAGAAAGGGGGATGCACACATTCATATGCTTGCATGCACATATGCACACACACGCATGCACACACGTGTAAAGACTTTCAGGAAGGGTGCACGGGAAATGGCACAGTGGATGTCTCTAGGGAGGAGACTTGGTGGCCTGGGGAAAGGCACTTCCTTTCACAGTATATTTTCTTCTCCTGCTTGAATCATTTTTTTTATCATGAGCATGCATTTCTTTTTTAATTAAAGAAAACAAATTAGTTTGTTCTTAAAAAGACAAAGAAGTCTTTATTTATAAATGTACTTGTAAAATGAACCACAGTGAACCCAGATTAACCACATCCTACGAAGACAGCCAAAAAAGAATTTTTTCATCTCGGTTTAATATTGTTGGGAATTGATTTCCTCAAGCTCACATGGCATGTTCAGTGCACGCACTCACGCAAACCCCACACACTTCATGTGGAGCTGTGGTGACAAGTGTAGTGATTCACACAACCCAATTGGTAATCTAGGCTTGCAGATGTGCCTAGTGAAACAGCACCCGAGTCCACTGTCAGGTAAGCGGACAGATCCAGAGTTTATGGCAGCTTTTTTTTTTTTTAGAAACTTATTTATTTATTTTTCGCTGCATTGGGTCTTTGTTGCTGCGCGTGGGCTTTCTCTAGTTGCGGCGAGCAGGGGCTACTCTTCGTTGCGCTGCACGGGCCTCTCATTGAGGTGGCTTCTCTTGTTGCAGAGCACGGGCTCTAGGCACGTGGGCTTCAGTAGTTGTGGCACGCGGGCTTCGGTAGTTGTGGCTCACGGGCTCTAGAGCGCAGGCTCAGAAGTTGTGGTGCATGGGCTTAGTTGCTCCACTGCGCCACCAGGGAAGTCCTATGGCAGCTTTTTGTTCAACTAGTACAGAAGGTCACACCACAGGGACCATCCTCTACTCTGTCGGTTATGCCTGCAACTGTCCGTATTAGGCAAAGCGGTGCTAGACATTTCCCAGCCAGTGCAGCACAGCCTGGCTTTGAGGGCCCTGGTGGGTGATTTCAGAGGTGGGGAATGTCAGATAGGTTTATCTAGACTGGGAGATAGCGGCCTTCCCTCCCAGCTTCACCCCTCCCTCCCTCCTTGCTCCTGCTGTGCTCTGCTCATGAAGCTCGGGAACCACATAATGAGTTGGGCTGCAAGCATTACGGGGCCTGGGTTACCCACCACTGGGGAGCCAGTGCAGACACAAAGACAGGCAAAGGTCACATTCAAGTGCAGAAGGTGTGGCGTGACCCTGCTGGATGTTCACAAAACACAGACATTTCCTTCTCACAGGATAACCCAAGAGTTTTCATTATATAGGCTGGCCCCATGGCTGCTGGTGACAGGAGCCCATGAGTCATTTCCTGCAAGCAGGTTTTTATGGCAATGATGTACAAATGCCTCCTGGTCTGAACTGGTTACCTGTGATTACTGAGCTACCCCCTGGAGGGTGGGAGAAAGAACCCTGGATTGAGAATCGGGGGCTCATCCTCAACGACCCTCCATGTCCTCTGTTTGACCGAGGGACCCTCTCTTCACAGTCTGGCCCCAGGAGGCCTTTCTGGTCTCCTGTCATTCATCCATTCTGTTCTCTCTGGCTCTCATGCTCTCCCTGCTTCCCTCTCTCCACAGGTACCTTCATTCCCATTCCATGAGTAATGTACTCTTACCAGAATATGTTTCTCTGCCTTATGTTCCCTCTAGCTGTTCCTTCAGTAAAGCAAGGCAAACTCCTACTCATCTGTCAAGCCCCAAATCATACCTCCTCTTGCAGGAAGCATTCCCAGACTACCCCAGTCGCTCTTCTGTACTCCTGCAGAACAGTGTATACAACTCTCTCATAGCACTTAGGATATTAATGATAATAATGGTTAAACATTTACTGATCACTTATCATGTACTAGGCAGCATTCTAAACACTTTACAAAGATTACCTTATGTAATCCTCACAGTAACTCCATGAAGGAAGTACCATTATTATCCTCATTTTACAGAGATGGCTACTGAGGATCAGGGATTTCGGTAACCTGCCCAAGGCCGCAGAGCTATTAAGTGGCTGTCCTGTGCCTAGACAAGTGCCTGGCACATAGTAGCTGCTCAATAATCATTCACCTCATAAATGATTAAGTGAATAAATACAGAAATGATGACACTTCTGTCCTCTCTATAGAAAGCTCAAGTGAGAACCACTTCTTATTAAGCTTTCAAACCATTTCCTCTGTCAAATACCTACTAATGTATAGGGTATTGGAAATACCTAATGAATGAATGAACGAAACACTATATGAGGAAACCAATAAACAGAATCCAAATCTTGGCAATGCTTCCCGCTAGCTTCAACCAAATAGCTTCAGGTTCCTGGGCCCCCCGGTTGTCATCTGTCAAATGCAGAGATTGTACACAACATTCTTTCAATTTCCTCCTAGCATTAAAGGTACATATAAAATAAATGAGCAGACTCCATGACTTTGTGACGATGGTAATTCCCAGGCCAAATTATGTACTGCATTTTCTTCAGGGCCGTTTTCCCCAGGAACATTACACAATTGGATGTGGCATTTGATCCGGGTACTACCCTAATTCAGAGCCAATATCAGTCCTGAAAGAGTTTCTTTGGCTTGCTCCTTGGTTCACTCCTTTCTTATCCAAACAGATCACACCCAGGGAAAGAATTATTAAGTGCCTGGCAAAACCCTCATAAATAATAATCAATAATGAACACTGATCCCAAGTTAGATTATGCAGCTGGCACCTAGGCCACTGCTCTAGGGACCTTGCAGGTCCTCCTCCCTGTCCCCTGGCACCTGTACCAGAGGTCATCTTCTCCAAACAGTTCCTGGTCACCAATCTCCCCCTGCCATCACCACTAACACACACCACACACACACACACACACACACACACACACACAGTCCTGCTGGCATGAGGGAGCAGACAGGGCTCAGAGCGCCTGGAAGGGGCTGATTAATGCTTGTGAATCTCTGAGGCCCAGATCCACTCCAGATGGTGCCGAGATGCATCCACATCCGTGCAAAGGTGGGAGCTCTGGCTGCATTTCATTCATTCCCACTCTACCTGCGGCTAAGCAGGAGCTTGGCTATATGCCTGGCACCTGACACGCCTGTGTTACACGGCTTAGTGTTAATGATGAACCACGTACACAGTAACGCCCAGCACTTCTTGTTTGGCTAATGCTTGACGACGTAAACTAGTACACCAAAGGATAAACCTAAGCGAGGTGTGTGAGCAAGACAGTGTCTGTTCATGTCGGAAAAGAGCAAGGACGATGTTCTGTTTTGCTTGACTCACAACCAGGAGCGCCAGGCTCTCAGAGCGAGCACCGGCCAACCACGTGACTCCAACATGGAGAGGCCTGTTCCATAACCAGAAAGCAAACAAGCAGTCACCCGTCAGGTAGAGGACACCTGCTGTTTGTCTATCGCCCACCTCCACGTCCCTGGGGACCTGTTCCTCCCTCAGGTCAATCATGTGATGTTTAAAAGGGCTGCCAAAGGCAGTGGTCAGCTCCTCTGGCTTTGGCCACAATAACTGGCCCAGAGGTGAGCCAGTTGAAATCCTTCCCTGAGATTTTTTTCCATACCGAGCAGGAAGAGAAAGATCCTGGTCTTTTGGGTCACAGAGCTACAAAGATATGAACGAGAGGCTAGTATCATGAAGAAAATCTGTCTGCAGGAGGGAAGAATGAAGTCAAAACAGGGCAAAACATCTAAGAGAGATGGAAGGAGAGAGGATGGGAAAGACTTTGAGTGTCTGGACCTTCCTGTTTATACGAGTTAATCACTTCCCTCATTTCCCTGTTTTGTTTAGGTTAGTTTGAGTTTCTGAAACATGAGGATAAAGTAGCCTAACACAGTCACAACCATCCGCAGAGTGCATTTTCAAATGTATCTTCTGCACTTTAGGATCCAAGTAGTTTTTATGGGATGGGTTACCACATTTCAAATGTCTTTGTTCCTCCTCCTGAGAAAGGTGTATAAATTCCTGGGCAAGAACCACTCTTACCCAGCATCACTAACTAAAGACAGTCCTTTTCCTTTGTATCTTAGGCATCAACGATGACCTGCCAACCACAGGATGTTAAGGACTCTTCCACTTCAAGCCATCAAAGCTTATAAAATAGGGGCTGGCCAGACAGACCAGGCAACCGGCTAGTGATTTCTGAAAGGACATCTTCATGGTGGTCAACCCTCCATTCCATCCCTCCGCTGGCCGACTCCCTCCGAAGGTCTGTCTTCAGATCACCAAGAGAGTCCCTCAGCAGCTAGAAACTGTTGGGCGTATGGGGCAATGCATTTGCTGATACAATAAGAGCTCTGAAAATCTTCCTTGAGAAAACATATTGCACCCCAGCCACCTGACTTCTATGGGTCATTTTAAAAGAAAACCACCATATACAATTACTGAAAAGGGTGAAGCTTTGAAAGTTAAAAGCTTCCCCCTCCTGGAACTCTGAAGAGCTGCCCAGTGAACCATGAACCATGAAGTTACAACGACTAGGAAAAGAGGTACTGGGCAGGGGTGGCACTTAGGATACCGGCCCCACCTCCCACCCCCCTTTTTTCTTTAACGTTTCCCTCTCCTCTGTGTAAGGCCAAAGTTTGGCAGGTTATGGGCAGGCCCTTCCTGGATGGCTAATATGCTCTGGGCTAAGGCGACTGGGCTGTTTCAGCCTGATGGAATGCTTGCCTGTGCTCCAAACGGTCTGTGCGTCCCAGGCTCGGAGGAGCCTGGCAGCTGTCTCCCCGGGGGCAAGGGAAAGCGGCGTATCCCACGGTGGACTCAACGGCTCCACATCACCAAAACAAAAACACAACAGTCCTGATCTCTATGGAGAGTTCAATCCTCTTGTCTAGGATTGGCACTGACTAGAATTCCAAGGGCTCTGGCTGAGCTACCTCCTGTGAGGTCTAAATACAGCTCGCTCGCTTTTAACCTAAACATACAGCCTGGACCAGTGCCCAGGGCTGACAGCCCCCAGGGAAGTCTTGACTTCTGGCTGCCCATTTGGGGATGGGTGATGCAGAGCTATCAGAGATGTGATGCGCTGGGCAGCCCCACGTTCACCGATGTCGCCTACGGCCACTCAATGGGGAAAGCGACCAGCTTGTGGAGGGTTAACTGTGAGTGGGACCCTGAGCAGAGGAAGGGGGTGGGGAGGGGGAGAATGCGGAGATGTGAAGAGGAAGAGACAGAGAGGGAGGAAAAGACAGTAAAGACCAAAGACCTACTTCTTAGCCAACTAAAGTCAGGGAGCTTTCTAAAATGTTTGCTCCCAGGGCGACACAACTCTAATTATGCCTCTCTAGGGAATTTAGGGCCTAAGCCCTAGAATCAGAGAGACCAAGGTTGCCTTCTTATTATGTAACTTTGGGCAAGGTAACTGACTTCTCAGATTTCAAATCTCTTAAATGATCCAAAGGACTACTGTGCTGTTCAATAAGACCACGTACAGAATGCGCCTGGCCCAAAGACGCTACCTGGTAAATAGTAGCTACTAGAAGAAGTAGCGGTAGTAGTTAATAGTAGAAACAGGATAACATCAAGCATGCCTTCATTTTCTCAGCCTTGGGAAGGACACAAGAAGAGCTGTGAGGCCACCATGATAAGATAGAAGCCCCCAACCAGGATAAGCTGTTCATATACAGACAAAGGCAACCTTCAGCTGAGCCAAACAATAAAACACATCCACACCCACTAAGAACCTTATAATGGCAAAATGGCAACAGTTTCCTAACCTCCCAACAAGCCAACTCACATGCCCCACAGGGTAAGAAGCGTCCATGCTGGAGTTTCCCTTACCTTGGTGTTCATACAAGACTTCCCTCGCTTATACTCTTTGTGGGACCCACGCTTGTCCAGTTTGTACCACAGGGCCTTGGCCTTCCAGGTGGTCACCTTGGACTTGAGCTTGGAATAAAAGTTTCTGTGGTCCAGAGGGTCTAGGTCCAGGTGCCGTGTGAGGATGCTGAAGGCCTGGAGGGTGCCTTTGCACGTGGAAGCCTGGACAAAGTTCTCGAAAACCTGCCCGGCCTGGGCCTGCTTCTCGTCCTCGTTTTCCCCCATGTTTCAGCAGCCACGTAGAGCAGTGGTGTGGAGAGGATGGAGGAGAACACCATGAAGTACCTGGAGAAACGTCACACCTGCAAAGGTAGGCAGAGGCAGAGGTGAGCTTCGTGGATGAGGGTAGAGTGGGGAGAAGGTGCGGAGAGGTAAAAATACAATTCCTTTAAGATACTAACATACTAAACATAACACTTAATACTAAACATACATAATCCATAGGAGAGGTATAATCATACCTTCCAACCTGGCAATGCTGCCTTGCTGGCAATCTCTCTCCCCAACACTCCATTCCCCTGGCTGGCTGAAAAGAACTACACATCGCCAAAGATATATCCTGGCTGATGTCAATATTACCTGGTCAATCTTGCTATGAGCAGTGGTCCTGGAAGTAGTAACTAGCAAAAGGAAAACAAACAAAACCCAGAAAGGCACACTAGATTCAGCACTGTTGAAAACCTATAATTCTTGGTGCCATAAATTGGTTGACTAATGTTAACGTAACCTAATCACATGAGTGCACAGCCCCCAGAAAGCAAAGCACATGCCGCCTGATTTCATGACCACCATCCCACCTATCCTTAGACACTACCCTTTTAAGCTTTCCTTCGGTAGTTACCAGAAGGCGGGTCTTTCCCTTCTACAGACAGCGAACGGCAACTTCTCAAACTTTCTCTCCATTCCTAGTATCTGCTAGAAGCACAGCATCCCCCGCAGTCAGACATACATAAAGAGAGAGAGACACGTGGGTCTCCTCCTGATGCACAAAAGGAGCCTGTGCTTTGTAAGCCCAAGCTGGGAGCTATTTGGAACAAGTGCTTAGGCTGAAGGAAGGAAAAACGCGATGGAGGTTCATTCACATTACAAAAATAGCTTGCCTGGGTTTTGGCCATCGTCCTTTCTTCTCTGCACCACTCTAACCTCAGGCATTTTCTTAGGAAAGTCATTTAAGTTTCAAAGGAACAAAAATAAATTACAGCTGATTTTCCAAAGCACTAGCTATTTTTCCAGAATCCAAAGCTAGTGCAAGAAGATAAGTGTGAAGGAGCTGGGGCTGGCCCAGCTGTCAGGAGGGCTGGAGGGGGTCTGTAAACGCATACCAAGCTCCCCCAGACAGAGGCCTGGCAGGGGGAGGTCAGCAAACAGAGACAAAGCCCTCGGGCTGGGCAGCTTCCCACTCTCCAGACCGAAATGCCATTGTGGGTGCATTTGGATTGCAGGCTGGCTTTATAAAACTGAAAGCAGAGAATGGTGTTTATCTTCTTCCTTAATCTTTTACTCATTCATTCAGCAATAACTACTGGTGCCTTAGCAAGGGCCACGTGTCACCCTAGATGTTGGGGATACAGAGACGGAGCCTGGTGAGGAAGGCAGGCCCGTAAATAGTTGATTACAAGACAACCAGGCCAGCGCTTGTAAAAAATGAACACAGCACATAGAAGTCCAAAGAAGGTGTTAAACAGAGCCTGGAGGAGTCCAGAGGAGCCACAAGAGGGAAATGCCAAAATGCTACAATTTTAGGAACGAGGTGGTTTTCACTAGAAGACGGGAATGGACCATATGAAGGCATGAGTCTGGAAAGAGCCAGCACAGCTGCAGAATGACAGCAAGTTCAAGGTGTCGGGAGTTCAGGACTGGTGACCAGGTGTGGTGGGGTGTCTGGGGCAGACCCTAGAGGGGGCCTGGCTTCTCCAGAGGGCCGTGGGGCTCAGGAGACAGAGCAGCGGGGTGAGACAAGCCTTTGGGAAGATGAGATGGCCGGGGTGGACTGGGGAAGGAGGCAGCTGAGGGGCTGCCCAGCACGATGAGGAAAGAAGCTGGGAGAGCAGGGGAAAGAAAAGCACACACATGCGTGTCATGTGGCAGCCTGGCTGGGCACCACCTGTGAGGGGCCGCCTGCTGGGGGCCGACAAGCTCTCCAGGCAGCCAGATACTGATGGGTGCGGCAGCACGGGCTACAGCATAGGACCCTTCCCTCCCATCTCTCTTCCCCCAAGAGCTTCCAACGGGCCTGGCACCAGGCTCGGCCGAAGGGAGAACAGTACATTCCCTGCTCCAGGCCCAGCCAAGCTCCACTCTGCAGACAGGACTCCGTCCTCTAGTCCCCTCAACTCAACAAATTCAACCCACTTGGAAAGCTGGCACCAAAAGACACGGATTCCCTGCAGCATGATCAGTCAGCTCCTTTAACGTCTGCAGTGCTCACGTTGGCATCACTCACATAAACTTTGCCTCTTGCACATGGAGAAAGTCTCAACTTTCTCCATGTGCAAGACTCACCACCCAGAGAGCATAAACAGAGAACAAGACTCGTTCGCTTTTCAGTGCATACTCACATCCTCTGTCTTTATCTATCTTTGGAACCACTTCTATGCCCGGGATTGAACAAGGGCTGCAGTAGCTGACTGACAACTGCAAAGCTACTGGAGTTGCACTGGAATCCTCCAGTCCTTTCTGACGATGGGCAGGTGGTGCAGAGAAAAACCGCAGGCTTTGGGGCTCTTGAAACCTGGGTCCAAAGCTCAGCTTGGCCCCTCACTGCCCACCTGGCTTCACACAAGCCATGTAAGCTCTGAGCCTCAGCTGCGTCTTTTGCATGAGAGCTTGCAGAGTTGCTGTGGAGTGAGAGATTCGTGAGTGATGGCAGAGCCTGGCCCTAGGAGCACCAGGGTGATGTGATGTATGCTGAA
Organism: Balaenoptera musculus; assembly: GCF_009873245.2. Taxonomy (NCBI): domain Eukaryota; kingdom Metazoa; phylum Chordata; class Mammalia; order Artiodactyla; family Balaenopteridae; genus Balaenoptera; species Balaenoptera musculus. The sequence goes on along the minus strand of NC_045792.1, from coordinate 65,505,162 downwards.
GTCATCACCTGGGGCAGATTTGAAGCTGCGGAAGGCACTAGTTTGAAAAAAGAGTTTTGTAAATCAATTCTCCAAGTCGCCAACTCCTCCTTGTCTAAAATGGTGAACTGTTTTGAGTCATCAGGCCAGACTCGACTCCCAGAGAATAATTTATAAACTGGAAGAACCTGACTCCTCCCAACCCCCCAGCCGCCTCCCCTCCTCCCCCAAAAGAAAAATGAACAACTTAATGTTAGGGCCCCAAGGGAAAGAGACAAAGTGGTGCTGAGGGCCCTGGGTGGGTGTGAGAGCTCCAGGAACTAGCTCTTATCTGGAGTGAGATATGGGAAGGTGGAGGGAGATGGCTGGACAGAAGAAGATAAGCCCTGCCTGGGACTGTGCCCGCTGCAGCCCGTGCCAGGCTCGGCCCTGCCTCCCTGCCATCTCTAAAGGGTTTAGTCTCAACCTTTAAAACCGCTTTCCAATTGAAGTCAGAGACCTTAGAAATAACTCTCCTCACAGAAAAGCATAGGTCTCCTCACAGAAAAGCATCCAGATATTCAGAGTCTGGCAAACCTGGGTGTGAGTCTGGTCTCACGCACTCGCTAGCCGTGTGACCCTCGGCACGTTATCTAGTCTGTCTCAGCCTGTCTTCTCATCTGATCAGTGGGGATACCAACACTCGAGTCACAGGGGGGTAAATTCAATCATGTGGGTAATGTATTTAGCACCTAGTGACTCCATGATGACCAGCACTCATGACTATTTGTCAGATGGCTCAAACGTCATCAGACCAAAAGGAAGAGAAGAAGGAACATAATTATGACCACTGGTACTAGCTTCCCGGGTCAAGCAATTATGTATACTTTATAATTAGAGGCCATGGGCTTTCTATACAGAAGATCTGGTTTCAAATCCACTTCCTAACTGTGTAGCCTTGGACAACTCCACTTCCAAGTTTTAAGTTTCTCATATGAAAAGTGGGGAACCTCATATGAGGAAATTTGGGTAATGAACTGAAAACATCCATGGTACAAGGTAGCTTTGTGAGTGAACTAGAAAGGCTGATTTAGAAGGACTCCCCTGAGTCTGAGTCCCAGCTTCCAGAAACTGGAGTGTAGTATTTTGCTGGATACCCCTCTCTTTCCCTAAAAGAAGAAGGTCAAGGATTAGTTAAATCAGAGGATCCTGGGTAATAGCTCTCGTTAGCCTTCCTTGTCAATCACCACCCAGCTGTTGCCTTTTTGGAGTTGGATATGAAATATAAATAAAACCAACTACTCAGAAATATGAAAGGTTTCTGCATTTTCCGGGAAGAAACAAGACGTGATGCTTTAGTTTCTAAGAATAGCCTTGAAGCAATTTGGTCTTTGCCAACTGGAGTCTCTTATTTGTGGTTCTGCCTATGTGACTTTATGAGTCACAAAGCAATTCCCTTTCCCTGCCTCTGGCTGTTACAAATTAGAACTCAGGGCCTCAGATCCCAGCACTGGTAATGGGCTCTTAGCCCATGACAACTGGGAGACAAGTTCAAGGTTTATGCAGAGGCCCTGAGCAGCTGTCAAAATGAGAGATGAGCCTCCTTGGCCCAAGAGCTGCCAGTGGACTCACATGTGGGACTCCCACACCTCTGCCTTTCCTGGGCCTCATCACCTGCCAAATGGCATCAAAGAGTGTGACCAGGCAGTGGACAAAACGGAGTTCTATAAAAACTTAAGGAGGGCTGGGAGGGACACTGGGCAGAACCTTCCCTCAAAGCAGCATGAGGTAAGCACAGCCCTCAACCCTACCCTGAGGCTCACAGACATGTTCCAAGGTAAATTCAACCTAAAAACCAAACCCTCTCCTCATTTCCACTGCCAAGCCCCCCATTCAAATTTACCATCTCCCAGGTTGACCGCCCCAAAGGGCCATGGGGCAAGGCCCAGTTTCCACGGCAGTGAAATGGGGGTCTTCACCCCTGTGCACCCGCAGGTGGTTGGAAAGACTAAAAGCCCCCGGCTCTGTACCTCACACTCGGAAGACCCTGGGTCATGGCTACTTGGATCTGACATCTGAGATGAGGCAGGAGGCAGCCAGGGCCAAGGCAGTGGGAAACACCTCCCACGCTGCCCCTCTGCAGAGCCCAGCATGGGCAGAACACCTGGTTTACAGGTGATGCCTGCAGACATCACCCTCTCACCTGGCCCAGGGAGGCCTGGCTTTCCATCTACCAGGGCACGTGACACCAACTTGAACCTAAAGGGGCAACTCCCAGGGTTGGGAAGGGATCGAAAGGGCCACTTGTAATCTCCTTCCAGCCAGGGGTCCCAGCCTTCCCTCGGTCAACTCCCCGAGTGGAGCACGCACCACTTCCTGGGGCAGCCTGCCCCACCCTTGCCTCCACTGGCTGGAAGAGAGCCCCAGTGAGATGATTCCTGTTAGCTGCTCTCCAGGGAGATCAATGCTGTCTCTCCAATAGCTCCTCCTCGCTCCTGGTTTTAGCCCTTGAGATCACCCACAGGATGTCAAAGCCCCTTCCATGCAGGCTGAACTCACACATGCAGTCTACTTACACGTGCCATCTGGAGCCCTGACTGGAACGGCTAATGAAAACGCAGCCAAGAGACGTACTGTGAAAGCCCACCCAAGTGCCCAGCCTGCAGCAGGGCCTGGACACTGCCCTCTGTCTACACTGGCCCAGGGTGGGGAGCTCAGGAAAGAGACTCCAGGGGCACTGCAGGCCCTGGCCTTCTGTGCTGCTCCTCCTCTGAGAGGCCAAGGCCATGTGGTCTTGCCCTTCCATCCCCAGCCCTCCCCTCTCTCTTTTTCAATAGTGACTTGACTCCACTGCTCTGGCTTGAAATGACCTCACGCATTCCCACTTCCTCACCTCAGTCCATTTGCTTGTGGAATCACTCACAGTAACAGATCCCAGGATGACCTGAGATCGACCCCCCAACCCCGAACCCATGAGTCAGAGAGCCATATGCTGAGCAGTCACAGTGCCAGGAAGGAGGCCAACATCACCAGGGGCCCACGGCAGCCAGGCTCTTTCACATTATCCTATGGAGACCTCACAAGAAGTCCATGGGGTAGGGTGATTCTCTCTCTCTCTCTTTCTACTCTGTAAGAAGCAAGGACTTTGGGGGTAGGGGGTAATTCCAGAACTTGCTCATCTCACTTTCCTTATGCAAGTATAAATTTGCCATGTGCGGCTGCTATGTGTGTGTGCGTGTGTTCACGTCCATGTATGCATATATATGAGTATGTGTATAAATGTATGTATATGTGTGTATATGTATTGCATATATGCATGTATACGTGGATGCTTGTATGCATGTGTGTACACAAACACACATGTACAAATTTTAAAATTTTTCCATATGATTTCTGGCCAGTGGCCCACATCTCTGCTTGTACTGCTACGCCTGTCTTTAAGAACCTTCTAGGAGAAGCAAAGCCTTTGAGGTGGGCAGAACTCGGGCCTGGGCATGAGGAGACTGAGCCTCATCAGAACAGCGACCACCACACTGCTCGCTCACGGGTGCCAGACCCTGTCCCAGGTCCTTTACAGCCATGATCTCATTCAACCATCCTTATTTGACTGAAGAGAAGGCAGATTCAGAGGGGCAAGTAACCCCCTCCACATGCCAAGGTACCGAGTGGACATGCTGTAAAATGAGCCCAGTTCCACCTCACTTCAAAATCCATGCTCTTCGTCACTGATTGATATGAGTCATGGAGACGGAAATAATACGACCTGCTTTTTCTGAAGCCGCCGTGTCAATTAAATGGGTTAAGTTCCGTAGTCCCTGAAGTTCTTTCAGGCTCCGAGAGCCTGCAAACGTCAACAACGGGGTGTGGCTTCATAAGTTATGGTGCAACCAAACAATAAAGTATTAGGCAGTCCTTTAAAAATAATATTTATAAGGACATTTAATCCTTCAGGAAAATGCTTATGCCCTAAATCAGGGTGAAAAGAGCAGGATACAAATTCAAGTACTCGATATGATTCCAACTCCTTAGAGTAATATCTAAAGGAGAAAGGAAACAAGCCAAACGTGAACAGTGGTCGTGTGTGTGATGGTATTTCAGATGATTTATGTTTAGCTTTATACTTTTCTTTATTTCCAGATTTTCTACTGGAAGCACACACAGCTTTTATAACTCCCTCCTCTATATGCATTCCAAGTCCCGGAGTCTTCTCTCCCTGACTAGACTATCTTGGTCTCATGTATCTTCTCTTCCTCAGGCCTGTACGGCTCCAGCCACACTAGCAATGCCATTCTTCTCCAGAAAAGAAGGGGCCATCCTGTAAGAAGCCCTGACACTGCTAATCTAATGAACGGGCTTACATTCCAACAGGTGAGGGACGAGGTCCCCAAGGCTGCATTCCTGCCACACCTCTGCTCGCTAGACCACAGACCTTCAAGTCCAGTGAGGCAGGCCCCTTTCCCAAGAGCCATGCTGGGGAAGGGGGAAGATAATACCTCTGACACGATCTCAGCTATGCCCACAGACCCCTTGCCAGTCAACCGCACAAGAAAGACACCTGCCTACCTGGTTATAGGCCAGGACCTGACAAAATAACATACATCTCAGGACACACACCAAGCCCATCTCACCACTAAAAACTCAGCAGCCCATTCTGCATATGCCCTAAATCACCTTCATGACCCACTGGCTGCCTGGGAGTACTGTGAACTCCAAATTCCAATTTCCAGGAGGCCACCCTATCTCAAAACTAATGGGGGAAATACCTAGAATAAGCAAATTCATAGAGACAGAAAGTAGAAGGGTGGTTACCAGGGGCTGGGGGAAGAGGGAAATGGGAGTTATTGTTTAATGGGTACAGATTTTCAATTTGGGATGATGAAAAAGTTCTGGAGATAGATGGTGGTGATGGTTGCACAACCATATGAATATACTTAATGCCACTGAATTCGAACATTTAAAAACGGCCATAATAGTAAATTTTGTCATGCATATTTTCCCACAATAAAAAAAACCAAAATAAAACGCATTAAAAAAACAAACCATCGCCACCTTACAGTAGGAGCTGTCCAAGGCCAGAGTACAGAATTTGTGGTCTAATTAACAATGAAGCAAATTATCTAAAATACTTTAGAGTTAAAATGTAATAAAATAAATAGTGAAAGAATCCTGCTGTTTTTTTATTTGGCTCAATGGCATAATTCCTTGGTTTTTGTTTTTGTTTTTGTTTTTTTTTGTAAGTCTTCTGGGCTTCTCTCAGTCTTCCTTCCAAAACTCATTTGACTCCAGGAAGCCTTTGGAAGCTCAGCCCTACCAAATTCCAATTTTTATCTCTTATTCTGCCTTCCCCAGGCCACCACCACCAATGCTGCCCCTCCCTCACTCAGCACCTGTAAAATCTGCTTCAACGTCACAGGGAAGGTTGGGTAGGGGCTCCCTGGTCTCAGCTTTCAGCGCCTACCATCCCTTGCCTGGGGAGAACACTCCTGTGTTCTGACAGTCCCTAGACAGTGCAGCCAGCAGACTGCAGTTCCTTGAAAGCAGGCAGCATTCTGCCCTGCAGTGTACAGATTCCCTGAAAACTCCCCAAGGGCAGGTCCAGATCAGCCCAGACTGTTGGACATGCTATCAGACTCGAACGAGGAGAAACAATGGCCGTGTAATTAGGTAAGACTTCTGTCTCTCAAAATCAGAACTTTGCATATTTTTCATTGACTAACATCAATTTCAGGGACACTGGGTATGAATCCTGTTCATGTTAGGAGAATCCTGCTGCGAGGCAAAGAAGCTTGCCCGTTTGAAAAATCAGTAAGTCTGACATATCGTATACCATACTTACTGTTCTTAAGCACAGCACATGGATGTGAACAAATCCTTACCCCACTAACTCCTAGTCTTCCTTCAAAGCTCTTCTTCTCTAGACACTCTCCACCTCCCTATCGCCAACCCCTTTCCAAAACGGGTTGGATCTCTCCCACAGTATCTGTACTTACCTCAGTTACAGTAAGTCCTGTGCTGAAATTAATTTTTCACTTCCTTACTCCCAGTTCCTAGCACAAGGCCCTCTCTAAACAGTATGTGCTGAATGAATGAATGAATGCTCAGACCTTGGGAACATAATAATCCTTGACATTTAACGAGCATCTATGAAGTCTTGAGCAGCAAGGTAAAAAGCTTTCTATGTATTAAAGAAGTTAATCATTGTAACAAACCAAGGCATCATTAGATACTGTTATCTAATGATTATAGTATCTCCACTTTTCAAAGAATTAGAGAAGTTAGCAACTTGGCAAGGACACATGGCCAGAAGTAATGAACTTGTGACTTGACATCCCAGAGCCAGAGTTCAGAGCCCACATCTGTAACCACCATCCCGTACAGCTCCCACACAAAGTGGATGGAGGGATCCAAGTGCTGCCTCGTACACCACATCAGGGACATGGTCTCTGCTCTAGACCCTTTGGTTCACGATACTCCCCTTCTTTCATCAAACTCCAAAATGCCAGGATCTGGCATAATGAGATCTCGATGCAATAGTGGATAACTGTGGTGAATATACCAATAAAAAGTCAGCTGAGGGGTGGGTGACTTTCTAGCCGGGGTGGGTGTGGCAGAGGCAGGCCCGCTGATCACCAGACACATTGCTCCTTCCTCCTGGGCCCTTCCTTGCAGCTGTGTGAGCCCACGTGACCAGTTCCAGGGAATGGAATGTGAGCAGAAGTGACGCACGTTAACTTCTAGGACCAACCCATGAGAACCTCCCGTGGCAATCCTCCAGGCTCTTTCCACTTCTGCCAGAGCATAGCAGCCATGGAAATCACATGTGCAAGATGGCAAAGCCATGAGAAGGAAGGAGCTGGGCTCCCTGATGCCCACTTGGAGGAAAGCCGTCTATGACCAGGAACATTTGGACTTCACATATGTGAGAAATAAACCTGAAGTATGTGAAGACACTGAGAATCAAGGGTTTATCTGTTAGGCAGGAAATATCAATTAATCCAGTAGGTAAACCATAGCATGGTAGGAATGCCAGATTTGTCATTGGGGGTTAACCCCCAGAAATATGCCTGACCGCCCCTCACTAAGGAACCTCCCCCAACACATATATACCCTATGGTGAAAATCCACATCCCTTCCCTATAATAAGACAAGAGAATGGGACAGATAGGCTAGTCATTTCCTTGGTTTCAATAACCCCCTGAGCCCTCAGGTCCCGAGTCCCTGGAAGCCTATGTGGTGTGGTGGAAAGAATGTGGACTTCCGAGTCCCCCAGCATTCCCTTGAGCAAGTCACAAACAACACAGAGTCCCTGCGAAAATAAGATGAAGGTGCCTCTCATGGGGTGGGCTCAGGATGTGCTTTTCCAGCATCGTTGCAGCCCACTGCCCTGGGGATAAAACCCACCACCCGAGGTAGCCCAAGCCAAACCACAGCAGAAATCGGGGCATTTTCACATAGATGGTAAGGGTGATCATCTCCCCTTATCTACCTTAAGCTGAGATGGGACAGTTAAAGCATATTTTCCACCGAGTCTTTGCCCAGCACACCCTAAAAGTCACCCCCCAGGTGAGCCTTTGTGTCTGGATGGCTGAGCTCAGGCCTCAGGGACTGCAACCCTAGTAATGAGTCTGGAGGATAGAGAAGGATGCTGGGCAGGAGGCATCGTGGAAGAGTGAACTTGAAAAGGATTTCTCAACAACGCCTGCTCGCTCTACACACGCCATACCCAGGAGCCCAGGACAACCACAGAGCAGTCCCCGCCCCAGAAGCTCACAGCCCAGCCGTGTCTCATGGAGTCTGTCCTCCAAAGGCTCCCCCATTTTGAAGAATTGTGCCAAGTAACTACATTTTTTCAAACCAAAAAAAAAAGAACTCGTTGCCTAACAAAAGTGTTTTTTGTTCTTTTTTGGATGTGTGAATTTAACGATGTGAAATCAGTCTCAAAAATGTGCACAAATTCAACCACAGTTAGATCTGTATTTGCTCTTAAAAAATGGCACCCTCCCTCCTTCCCTTCACAGTCTAGGTTCCCAGTAGAAAAGTCTAGCCTGGCAATGTCCACTTCCTCACTTCCACTCACCCTCTAATCTACCACAGTCTCATTCCCCCTCCCACACATAGCCCACCTAGGCATCATGCCCAAGGCCACCACCAACTCTGTGGCTACATCTAACTGCCACTTATTGGACCTTATCTTGCCCATGGTCTCTCCCATCTTCAGTCTGTGCAGACACATCTCTCTCTGAATGCCCTTGAAATTTCCTGAGATTCTGATCTTCACACTCCTCCTGTTTTCAAGGACCTCAACACGCCCACAGATCAACCAATATCTACATCCCAATGACCCATCAAGCTATCCCTCTGTCTGAACCCCCAGCTGCTTTCCAGACCTGTATTCAACTGCCAGTTACACTCTTCCCCTGACTGCTTGCAGAGACCTCACAGGTGGTCAGTTTACCTTCCGCCTTCACCTCCCTGGCATCCCCAACCTCAGTGAACAGCACCATCTGTACCCAGACTCTCACGCCAAACCCCTGGGGTCACCTTCTCTGCCCCCTTTCCCTCACCTCGAGGAGCCAGCCAGTCACCGAGCACTGCCCCCGCAACAGCCCCAGTCACTGCCTCCCGTCCGGCCTCCCCTCTCACTTAACTCTCAAAACCTCCGCATAAATGCCCTTCCTGCTTGCCGCCTCCGGTCCACCAGCCTCTCTCTCGAGCTGCTGCCAGAGAGATCTCTCCACCAGACATGCACACGTGGTCAGGTTCTGTTCCTGTTTCAAATCCTTCAGCAGTTCCCTGAGCATCTTCAGGGTGAGAGCCAAACATCTCAGCAGAGCAAGACAAAAACCACCTTCCTGATTCGCCCCTTGCCTGCTCTCCAGCCTGCCACCTCACCATTTCCCTGACCCCAAGTCTAGACCTACTGAGCCATCTGCATCTGTAGCTCCCTAACAAACTGGACTCTTCCAGGCCTCCCTCCCTGTGCCTTTGCTTATGCTGGTCCCTCCATCGAGAAGGCCCATCCAGACTCTGTTCACTTGGTAAAAACCCAGTCGGCTTTAGGGCCGAAACATCAAAGGCAGCAGAGTGTCAGGGGTCCCAGTGTGGGCTCTGGAGTCAGGAAGACTTGTTACAAACCTGACCCACCACTTACTAGGTGTGTGAGCCTAGATGAGTCACCTAACTTCTTTGAACCTCAGTTTCCTCATCCATAAAATGGAGATAATAACAGTCCTGACCCCACTGGGTTACATGAGGATGAAACTCGGTGACGCCAGTCTAGGCAGTATCCTTGGCTGCAACTGTTCTTTGAAGTCTTACCTTGGTCTCCCCACACCCCCTTCTCCCACACTGTACTCCGTGGAGGTTCCAGTGATGGTTGCATACAGACTATCGCATGAACTACTTTTGGGTCTGCCTGCCTCACTGGACCGTGAGCTCTCTGATGCCAGGTGTTGCATATCCAGGGCCTGTGCCTCTGGCAATGGCAGATGTTCAATAACCACTGCTTGTTGGTAAAATCCAATCAAGAGCAGCCACAAAATTTAGGCTGTGTGGTGGCGTGAACTGTGACCGCCCTTTCTCTCTGACCACCACCAGAATTACCACGGGAACCTCCTAACTAGTCTCCAGTTCACGTCTTCCCCTCCCCGTCTTGTCTGCACCACCCCACCCCGTTCATAAAGCCCTCAGGGCTCCCTAAGCACCACTGTGTAAGTCCCAACTCCCATGATGGGCTCGTCAGCCCCCTCCACGCAGCCCCCATTTCCTTGTTAGGCTCAATTCCCAAAGGTCTTAGGGCTCCCCTGTGGCTGCATCAGACAGACTGGCCCATTTAATGCTCCACATCTGGTCTCTGCTTTCCTCCTCCCATCCCTGCTCAAATCTTACCCAACCTCTGAAGCAAAGTCAGGCCCTGGAGTACTAATTGAAGACCTACTATGTGCTGGCGTCACAGTCTATTCAGGGAATCAATTTTAAATAATTACAGGTAAGAGCTACAATAGAGGTGGGTACCAAGACGTGTGGACACAGAGATGGGAGATGGAGTGACCCACAGCCTGGAGAGAGGCTCACAGAAGAAGCGGCGCCAGAGCTGGATCTTAAGGGATGAGCTGGAGTTTTCAGGCACAAAAGCTTCCCCATCCCGTACTGACCCTTCTTTCACATGCATTCTTCTTACTCTCAGAGTCTGTGCCAGAAGTCACCAAACCTGGTTCTACACCACACGATTCACTAGGAAGTGTCCAAAAATACAGCTTCCTGGGCCTACTCCCACACAGAATCTCTGCAGCCTGAGGTCCAAGGGGGAAACTGCTAGGCACTCTGGATACCAGGGGAACAAGCTCTGTCTCCCCAGCTTCTGAGAAATTACCATCTAGTAATTCCTAGAGACAGACAGTTATAACACACATGGGGTCATATGAGACACAGAACCGGCCATTTGGCACTTCATTTAGCCTTGAACCCAACACAGTTTTGTGCATTATGCTTGTCTGGACAATATAATGTATAAACTTCTTAAGGAAAAGGCCAGGGTCTTTTGTTTCTTTTCTACTTCCCAGAATATTCAGCTCAGTTCTAAGTATGCAGTTGGCATTCAATCAATATTTAATCAAATAATTCAACTTCTTGTATTATGTCCCTTTGGACTAATTCACCCATTAATGAATTATCTACTGATTTTTATCATTGTAATTTTGGTGCCAGTGTGGTGTCTGCTCCTAGTAGGTAATAAGTACATGTTTGTTGAATGAATGAACATTTACCGGTAAAAATTTATTTCAGGAGGAATGGAACAGCTCTCACTGTACCACCTTTAGAGTTCACTTAAAAGACTTCCGAAATTTTTCATTTGAATTATAGACCTTTAATTTCAGGATTAACTTCCTGATATGCAATTACACATGCTTTGTTGTTTATATTATCATTAATGTTATTAGCAACGTAAATAATACCTCCCTGGATCTCGGAGGTCAGCTGGCCTCTGTGCAGGTGTGCCCGGGGCAGGGGAAGGGGAGATGTTTGCCTGTTTCTTCCAGTGAGGTGTCCACCCAGCCGGCAGTTCAGCTGGCCACACCCATTACCCCAGTCTCCACACAACGGCCTGTCAACTGCATTCAACCTTTACGAGCAGGTGTGTGCACATGCACAGGCAGGTGAGCCCTGCCTGAGTCAGAAAAGTCTAATGGGCTGTTCGAAACCTACTGACATGTCAACACACTTGGGAAGCTGGGATCTGTGATTTAAATGTGAAAAGCCCTGTGCTGCAGAAAAGCAGTCTGACAAAACAAGGATGTGCATCGGAAGGCTCTTGGGAGACATGTCCAAGCACGGGATTGCTCAGCCAAGTGGGGACGGGCTGGGCAAGCTGGGGTAGCCAGCAGGATGGACTCTACCTTGCTTTCGCTGGGGCCCACATTCCCATGCTTTGTTGCTGTTACTGTTCTTTGTTTGTATGTTAGGCTTGTTTTAAGCCTTGAAAATAGGAGTCATAGTCTTGAGTGGGGGAATTTCTGGATGTGGATGAAAGTTCTTCTGGCCCTCCCTCCAGGCCCAAACCAGGAGATAGGAGATTCTGTAATTCCCTTTGTGCCCAGGACCAGAGGGATCTTTCCTGGAGTGCGTGCTGGATCGTGGACAGCACTCGGGCAACTCAGCCTGAGAGATATGCAGTCCTTTTTGCCTCTGCTGGAAAACGGAAGGGTTTACTTGTTGGTAATGTATTTGTTCCTATATTCATCCCACAGATACCAATTACCTTGTGCCGGGCAATGTGCTAAGTGAACACAGCTTAATGGCTCTCAGATGCAGCCTCTGGGGGGTGAGCAGGCCAGAGACTGACAGGGCGAGACAGCCCTGAGCAATGCTGTCTTCCCTTCACCGGACCCGTCCAAGGGGCTCTGTGCCCACATCAAATGTGCCGTTACCAGTGGGCCGGTTCAGGTGTCTGAGCAGAAGGGAGAGAGAAAGACTGTTTGGGCCACATCCTTACTATGCAGAGGAACTGAAGTCTCCTATGAACTATTTTCACAAAGGCTCTTTAAAACCATGCAAGGTTCAGACAGTAAGTACAGAAAGGCCTCTCTGATTAGGGCAGAACCAGTCCCTAAAATACACTCAGCTGCTGACCCCACTTCTGAGGAGATGATTAGCTTGACAGGTTGTGCTTTGTTGTTGGTAACGGCCGTGAGGCTGACCTGGAGGGTGATGTGAGCCTGTGTGAGGGGGGCCGCAGAGTTCTGAGGGGAGGGACACCCGGCTCTCCAGGTGACACTCAAAGGCCACGTTCCTGTGAGCTCAGAGATGCTGAGACAAGCACTCCAGGACCAGCGACTGCCTTGGCCATTCCTCACTCGATGGGTCAAAACGCCCCTCCCTGACCCACACCCCGACAGAGAGCAGCCCCAGGGAGGACCACAGAAGATGTGACCGAGCCGGGGAATTTTCTGTCAAGGTTCGGGAGACAGTCTCCTGCCATCCCGATATAAGACATTTGGGTTGGCTGAATGAAGGCGCTGGACTCTTCTCTAGGTGTTTGGGCTTATGTTCTGAAAAACACATTCACTAAAGCAGCCACCATCCCAGAAAGGATTTTCTCTTTCCTTGAAAAGAAACGAAACCCAGGGGGCCACAAAAGATGGACTGTGATACGAGAGCAGGAAGACCTGGACTCCAGATCGCTCTCCGGGTTTTTGCTCCCCTCCCCTCCATGAAGGGTACGTCAGGCTCAAAGTTCTGCTTCCAGAATAGGTTTCCTGGGGCAGACCTCGGCAAGGAGCTCATTAGAGAGGAGAGAGGCACGAGTTCCGGAAGGGCTCTCTCTCTTCCCCAAGACCCTTCCCACTCTAAAGGGCTGGGATTTTTAAAGGATTCTGGCTCACCCTCAGGGCAAATGATCCACTTCCTAGATACTTCTGCCTTGTAAATATTGTCCTTAAAAACAGCAATATATTCTCGTTGATCTTTAAGTAGCCTTCTCACCCCACACCCCCAGCCGCTACAGAATTATTGTGTGGCTTTGTCTGGAATGCAAAACAATCCCTGGAGAGACAGGCTGCACATGAACTCACAAGGGTGTCTGCTATCAGCTTATTTGGCAAGAGGAATCTGAGACATTTTAAATATGAACTGTCAGTGTGGCCCACCCCACCCCGATGCCCTAGCGCCATCAATAAACACCTCCACTGGTTCGTGAGACACAAAATGTAGAAAATGGACACAAACTGTCTGAACGCAAGTCCCACAAACATTTCTACAGGGAAAGGTACTTCAGACGCCTGGAGAATTCATATCTGGAGAATCTCTGCTGGTCTGATGTTTCTTTCAACGACTCTCACATAATTAGCAAGTGTTTTACAAAGCCCTTAACGGTCTGGTCCCAAATCCCTCCTCCCCCAGCTTATCTCCCAACTGAAAGTTCCACTCCTTCTACGTCAGCTGAGAAAATATGTCCATGACTCCTCCTCACTTCCAAGTACCGAATCAAACCTTCATACCGCCACATCTTTCACTTGGAAAACTCTCTGCCTCCTTCTCTGCCTGGCAATCCCCTACTTACCCCTCAATAGCCAAGTCCCAGAGCACATGCTTGGTGCCAGTTTCCCTGTGCGTTGCTCTCTTCTCAGTGCTTTCAGAGCACTTGGTGTGTGACTCATTATAACACTGCTTAGAGCAGTGGCTGTGACTCTATACATATCTGTCCTGCCACCAGGTCAGGCCATGAACTCCTGGGAATAAAGGAACCAGGTCTTACTCACCTTTGCATCCCCACAACCAAGCCCAAAGCCTGGCACTCAGAAGTCCCATCATAAATGCTTGATGCTTCAATCAATGCCCAGCCCACTTGGCCCAGCTCTCCCTTCTCCATGCAAAGAGAGGCCGTGTGATATGCGGAGCGAGGAAAGGCTTTAAGACCAGACCCCCTGCGTCTGAGCCCTGGCCCCTGTGGGACATGGGCTAGTTATTTAACCTGTATCTGCCTGCTTTCTCCTCGATACAACAAAGAGCCATGCTCACCTCTCAGAGGGCCGCAGTGAGGAAAAACAAGGTAAAATATGTAAACCCAGCGCCTGCTCAATGGAAAGAGCTCACGATACATTTCCTTGAGCTCAGCAGGAAGTGCTGAGCCAAATGGAGCCCTCTAGAAAGAAGTGAATGGCTTCCGTTCTGGTTTACGTGCCAGCAACACAGCGATGGGGCGGACAGCCTCTAACCCAAAGCGCCCCCTCTCAGAGCAAGGGATGGAGCAGGCTGCACTTGATTCACGCCCTCAGCTCCAGAGTCTCAGAAAGAGGCATGATTAGCAACAAAGCTGATTTCTACCTGAATGATAAACCCACGAGAGTCCACTATTGCTGAGGCTGGGCCGTCATATCCTTCATTTCCTGTCTTGCATTAATCTTTCACCCCAAGCCACACCATAAAACAGAATACTGCTGACCCAACAGTGTTAAATCCCTGAGTACAAGTCAAACAGCCCACATGTGAGAGAAGCCTCAACCTCGAGGTGATGTCACACCCAGGTTTTATTAGGCCTCGATAAACAAGGAGGTTATTGTGGGCCCTGATAACACCTTGGACAATCAAGCCCAGGGTCAAGGAGAGGAGTGGAAAGGGCAGTGGCTGAACCCACGAGAGGAGGCAACATGGCACTGGGGAAATAGCCACTTTGTATCAGGTTTGTGATTCCAAGGCTGGGAATCAGGAGACCTGGCTTGCATCTCGGTTCCACCTCTAGCTTGCTTTATGGGTCTGGTTAAGTCACGTCTCTGGGCTTTGGTTTCTTTATCCATAAAATTGGAGAAATAGATCAGATGATCTGTAGGTTCTTTTCAGCTTTCACGCCCAAAGATCATCAGTCTTAGAGACAGATCCACCCTCCTCAACCCTTGCCCTTTGTCTGTTAGTTGTTTGTCTGAGACATCTCTTAGCTCCCCCTTAGCAGCTTTCCACCAACACCACAACCATTATTGCTCCAGAGTGTCTGGTCACCCATGACCACAGAGCCTGGCCAGGGAAGAAGATGATAAACTTGGGGCCATGTGTTTAAGAACATATCTAGTATCCTTTGGTCAAACAACTGGACAGAGTCCAGGCACCTCGGGACATGAAGATCTTGGATATCCCAACAACCCCTAATAACCTGGGCTGGTTTCTTTCCACTCACGGGTTAATCCCACTCCCCTCCTATACCAACCTGTACCTCCTAGGTCCCCAATGCACTTTCAAATCATTAGACATTTTTTTCCAGGCTGCTTGGCAGGAGACTAGGGCAGCAACAGGTAGTTTTTATCTGCACTCTGGCATATCTCGGGGTGGGGCAGGGGAGAGGCAACGCTACAAAGTCCGGGAGAAAATGCCTACAGAAGCAAGCAGAGGAGGTGGCGACCTGGAGGAGAAGACGGTGCTGATCATGAGGACAGGCAGAGTGGGCATTGGGAGTCCAGGAGGCTCCTTTAAGATGCCACAACCCTCCGTGCCTCCCTCACTTCCTTAATAAGAAATCTGAGGGCAGGTGAAGTTCTGCAACTGGCCCATGGCCATGCCGATGAGCTGTGAACAACCAACACCAGATCGTGGGTCTTTTGACCTCAGCCCACTCTTTTTTCCACTCTACTCTGCTGAACTCGAGATCTAATTAGGTTGCTCTAATGAGGCCAGCTGGATCCCCTGCAGACTCTAAGCAACATGACCCAAGTGTCACTCAGGGAAAGAGCAGGCCCAGCAGATATTTTGATAACTGCCTCCCTAGCCCCATGCATTCCTTCCCAACCTGACATGGTCCTCTGCTCTTTCTCCAGCCCTTGCCACAAAATCTTAAGGAGTTCAGAGGGGGAGTGAGAAAGGAGACGTGGGCCTTCCTGTCCCTACAGAACCCTAAATACCTAAGATAACCCACAAAGATCTCTCTCCTTTGGTCTAGGGGAGATTGATGGGGATGAGTGGCGGGAGGGAATCGAATTAAGCTGCTGGAAGTCTGACCTGATGAGGCCAAGAGTATTCCCCGTGAGCAATTAGATGGGTCATCTGAAGGTGTATGATGACAAACAACAGGCTCTGTCTCTGCCAGGGACCTTTCAAGACCAATGTTGGTCAGATCATCTCAGCATCAGGAGGAGTTAAAGACTCAAGGAATTAATTATTCAGTGTGCGTGACCCAGTTCCCGGAGGTGAGGTTGGGTGAGAAGAGACCTCACTAGTTCCTTATCGTGGAAAGAAATTCAAATACTTCACAGGGTAGTGTTCCCTTTGCTGCCAAAGAGGATCCATTTATGGGTAAGAGTGACCCCACACCCCGCCCCCCAAAAAAAGGAAAAAAATAGCCAAAGTTCACTCATTCAACAAATATTTATTGAGTTCCTCTTATGTCCTTGGCCCCTCAGAAATTTGCATATGGGTGAAGCTTAGTAGGGTATAAGGATGAGGGAATTTATAAACAGGAGGCCTGGGCTGTGGCCCAACTCAGCCCATAGACAGCTACATTAACCCTGGGCAGGTCACAGCCTAAGTCAAATTCTTCATCTGTGAAATGGGAGTAAATGAACATTTACTTATTGTGAAGATGAACTGATCTTTTTTATTTTATTTTTTTCCATGAAGAAGTTTTAATTCATTTATTTTACCAATTTTCTATGAGATGACTTTTCTTAAGTTCCATGAGCTATTTTATAGTAATGACATTAGCCATTTATCTGTCATATTTGCTGTATTTTTTTTTCTAATTGGTTGTCCCGTTTTTCCCTTTGTTTTTCAATTTTTATGTAAACAAATGTTTTTCCCTTAGTAGTGTTTCTCTCATTAATTTTAAATTGTAACACTTTTCTTCCACCATCTCCACTTTCTTCTGTCTTTTCCTGCCTTCATACTAGAACATGTAAGGTTTACTTCAGTGTGGGATGTATAAACTTCCTAATTGGATAAGTTCATTCAATCATCCAGCAAACAGTTACAGACCACATATGTTGCAGGTGACAGACATACACACCAAAAGAGAGAAACAGGTAAACAAGTGTTTTCAGAGTAGAAAGCATCCTGGTTGCATAAAGAATAGACACCTAGCCCAGACTGAGGTGAATTAGTGAAGACTAATGAACTGATCTTGATGAAATGTAGAGTGTAATGTAAGCCAAAGGTGTAAACAATAATGATGTGCTACTGCACACTTTCCCTGCAGAAGTTTATAGCCTGGTCGTGTTTTGGAAAACAACTCAAGGTCAAGGTACCTATTTGGCAAACATCACATTCTCTGTAATTTGGGCAAAGTGTATGTTTCAACCTGCCAGTGGAGACGGAGCCTGCAGTCGGTACCAGGCTCCCAGTCTGTGTGTCCAGGAAGTTGCAAGAAGGGGCAGGGTGAAACTGGAAAGAGCAGGACCAACCTGGGCCTGTATCACGTCTGGACGGAATGAGTGTTTCAGGAGAGCCCTAAGACTGAGATGGGGGAAAAGACCAACTGGAAGGGTGGTCAATCAGAAATAAAACAAAATTCATTTGAGCACAATAGAGGAGAGCCGGCCAGAAATGCACACACTTCCCTCCCCATACACATTTCAGACAATGATGGAACTGTCTATCGTTCAACCCTCCTCTATGCACGCACTCCACTTTCTGTGTTTCTCCAGGAAACGGGAGGGATTCTCAGGCCACAGCAGGCTGGCTGATCAGGACCTCTTTGGCCAGACACTAAGAACCAGAACCACTAAAGCAGCTTTCCCCTAGGCCCTGCCAACCCCTTCTCATGCTGCTGCTCAGGATCTCAACATGGACTCCTCATCCTCCCCAGCCCCCTCCACCGTGGATCCTCAGTGCCCACGAGGCCAGCCTCTGAATCCCCAGCCATGCCTGCCGGCTGCCCTTCCTCTGGGGCCTGTACCCTGCCCCAGCCTCACCCTCCCCTCCTTCCCCCCCTCCACTGGGCTCTGCAGCCCCCAGACACCAGCCACCCCTGGTCTCACACCTCCAGGGAAGCTCCTGAGGCAGGGTCAGTTTTATTCATGTCTACCTTCCCTCTGACTCAGGGCATTCTGTAAGTTCTTCACCCTCCTGTAAATGCAGGCAGATGGTCCCCAAATGCTCTCTGATGGCTGTATACACAAGGGAGGTGGAGGAGGAGAGAAGGGGCGTGGAAAGAAAGTTAGACTGGAAATCTAGGACCTGCCTTCTAAATCTCCACTGGACAGCAGTGGGTCATGCAACCTTGAGAAAATAATCCTCAGGCCAGGCCTCAGTTTCCCTATCAGGTAATGAGGGGTTTGCTCTAAATAACCTCTTGGGTTCTAATTTTAAAATTTGGTTATAGAAACCAGACTAGCCTGGTTCACAGGAGATGTGGGTCTTGGACCTTAACAGCCTATAGTCTGAGAGCTCAGACCTCAGCCTCCATGTCTATAAAACAAATGGGGATGACTTGACTACCCCTCCCCAGGTACGAGGCCCCCACGAGACAGAAGACAGGACTTCGTGAGCCATAAAGCCCTGAAGAAACCTCAGGGCCTGAACTCCTTGAGCCAACAAACATTGTTGCTCCCCTGCCATGGGAGGAGCCTGGCGCTGCCCGGCTCAGACAGGAAGGTTGGAAGACGGGTCCTTGCCTTCCAGGCTTCCACAGCTGGTGGGGGAGATGGACGAGTGGACAAAACTCGACTCAGCCAGTGACACACCTGAGATCTGAACAAAGCGCTAGGGGAGTGGAGAGGAGGAGGTCCCAACTTTGCTGGGAGAGTGAGGGAAGCTTCTCAGAGGGAACACGTGTCCTGGATGTGGAGATCTGTTCCGGGAGTTGTGGGACTGGAGCTCCCCAGTGGAGCTGGGAGGAAAGGAGAGGAAATTTTCAACTCTTGGACAAATGGTCTGGAAAGTCACTGGAGGGGCCCTTGAAGGCCAGTGGGAGAGTGACAGGCAGACGTGTCTTTGAGGAAGGTCTCTGGCAGCATTGAAGAGGACAGAGCAAGGGGACAGAGTAGGGCCAGGAGAGCAGTGGGAAGGCTCTTACATAGTTCATGAAAGTGATGATGCCAAACAAGTCATTGATTTTTCACTTACACGGAGTCTTCCAGACCCTACGCCTCCATGCACCTGCTGAATTTACGGAACGATACGAACAGGTTTGCTCTCTTGACAATGGAACCCAAGCAGAGGAAGATGCTGTGATCATATTTGCAACTCTTGGACAAATGGTCTACCATGCTTGGAAGTCACTCCCTGCAGAAGCTACCCAGCCAGATTCCTGTCTTGGCACAGACCTGGGCCCGCAGGAGACGGAAACAGCATCAGAGCTGGGAGTGGAGTCAGGACAGCTGAGCTGCTGGTCTTACTTAGGGGAAGAGGGACAGAGATTCCATCCACTCAAAGCCCACTGAGTCACACAGGTCTTTCATGTCCCCAAACACATCTCAGTCTCAATCCCTGCCACACTCCCTTCTCTGACAGCGTGGGAGGGCTGTGCGGCCTTGGAGGTGGTAGGCAAAGACAGAGGGCTTTCACCAGCCATTGTTTCTTCATAGGGGTCACATTCACTTGGGCTTGAAGGAAGAGTGCAAGCACCCCTATTCTTTCCAAAGCCTGAAGCCAGCCCCGCAGGAGCGACTCAATGGCAGAAAAGAGATCCACCACTGTGACTTACTTACTTGATTCTTAGGCATCACGATGACTGAAGTCAGCTCCTCCCAGGACAAGCCATGCACAGGTTGCCATATTCCTTTAAAAACAAGAGCCCAACAAGGAATGTCAAGTAGATTATCTTACATTACTGCCTCCTCTCTTCTCCCCACCAAGAGGTTCCACATGCTGTGTGTGCACTTTGTCCCGTAGTAACACTTTACCCAACAAGAGGAAACGGACAGAGAATGTCTCTTCGTGCTCCAAGTTTTTCATGTGAAGAAAGGAATTATGAGACGGTTAAACACATTCCTTTGTCTGTCACTGGCTGG
Source organism: Balaenoptera musculus (assembly GCF_009873245.2). Taxonomy (NCBI): domain Eukaryota; kingdom Metazoa; phylum Chordata; class Mammalia; order Artiodactyla; family Balaenopteridae; genus Balaenoptera; species Balaenoptera musculus. The sequence goes on along the minus strand of NC_045792.1, from coordinate 65,485,276 downwards.
GTACCCTAAGGCTTATTACACCTCTACACAAAGGCTTGCAGAGAAAGTAAGATGGATCTGGAAAAGAACGCTTCATTAGTTGCTTCAGTAAAAATAAAAAATGCCAGAATTTCTAAGCTTAGGACATGAGGGAAGTAAAATCAAGCTGGTGTAAAAACTTGGTAACAAGTCACCAATGTAAAATTTGTCATATTTCCAAGGTGGAAAGGTCCAAAATGCTGAATAAACTAGGAAGTCATAAGCGTGGACTATCTGATCATGGCTGAGTTTCCTAAACAAATTATGATTTTGGCTTCCAATGACCACCTTAGTGATTTGGTTACAGCCCACTTCTTCTGCAGAAAATGCTTCTACACCTGTTTGGAAAATGGAGCCTGGAGTTACAAAAATTCTAAGGATTTACTTTCACAATCCCAATTTTCTAAAAGGTGGCCTCCAAAGGACAAAACTTAAGACATGTAAGACAAAAAAGAAAAGAAAAAGACATGTAAGATTTGAGATCGCCAAGAGGCAATCACCATACTCCGTGGACATACGCTCACTTTGCTCGGCAAGGTGGTAGGGCTACTTGCCCACAGAAATACGTACATATTCTCTCTAGTACACAGAAGGCTGCATTTAGAGCCTAAGAGTTGGGACTCACTGTTCAGAATCCTCAGACTATTAATGGGAGAAAAGCAACTATTTACTGAGCACTGGCCATGCACGGAACGAGCACTGTTAGCGACCAGACATGCTTTGTCTCAGTGGCTCCTCACAGACAGGAATAGGGGCTTAGAGGGCAGAAGGCACTTGTCAAGGCCCCAGGGAGTGGCAGGACTCAAGCCCGGGCCTGGCTGACCCAGTGCTCACGGTCTCTCCCACCACGTTGAGGTGAGAGGTGTCCCAGCACTGCTGCGATGGGCCCGCACGCCCCACGGCAGCCACCTGAGCGGAAGCTGCAGTCATCCTCATCCCCATCCCCATCATCATTATCAAGCCACACCTCTCCAGCCCGTGGCAGCTGACCAACAGGCTGGCCTGCCTCGGCCACATTCTATCAGCCTGAGCTACAGGCTCTGTGCTGCTGCCTTGAGCCAGAAGTCAGAGACTCAGGAGGTCTCCACCCATCTGCCCCCCTGCTTTTCAAGGGACGCTTCTGGGTGCAGTGGGTGGGGGAGCTGGACATCCTGGTGCAGAATTCCGCTATCGGTCTAGCCAGGTATGAGAACCAGGGGCCGCCCCTGCTCTCGAGATGTCAGGAACGGAAGCCCCTACCAACCCTGGGATGTTACTGAGACCAACAGCAGGGAATGGGGGCTCTCTGAGGTTCTGCCTGGGCTGTCGCATAGTTGGATGGAGGTGGGCATTTCGGGACCAGTCTACAAGGGCTAACCACCAGTCAGATGCCCACATAGGCCTGGGCACACGTTGCGATCCAGCCACTCCAAGGGCCAACTTGTACCCTCCATCTGACCAACAGCCAAACATGCTTCAAGCTCCCTTTAACTCCACTAAACCAGAAGGTCCTAAGGCCAAGCACCTTACTTCCCCTCGAGGGGCCTCAGTTTCCTCAACTGCAAAACGAGGAGCTTGAACTAATTGGTGATATCCTCACCAAGGACCCCTTCTAACTGCCCCCATCCACAGGCCCTGACTTTTAGAGACACCTACGAAACTAGCCTATTGTTAAAAGGAGGGGGAGGGATTAACCCGCATGCAGGCATCACGACAGGTGGTTAGCATGTGCTATCTGAGATAATCCTCCCAGCAACCCAGTGAGGCAGGTAGTACAGCCACGTCACAGAGGGCAGAACTGAGGCACGGCCCAGCCTCAATCCATACTGACCACAGCAGCCTGGGACTCAACGGCGGAGCTGGCCAGAGCCCATGCCCACGCTTGCTCCCTGACACGTTGCCCTTTGTGGTCAATCGGAAAGAGGAAACAATCTTTGCTTTCAGATTTGCCATCATGCCAATCCCAAGCAAAGACGTATGAGGTCTCCAGGTCCCTGTGGGCCTGACTTAGGTGGTGCAGGAAAGGTTTCCTGTGAGCTTGAGTGACCTCATGGATCCCGAGGGATGTGAGAGGAACTCTGGGGACCTTCCTACTTCCATAGAGTCAGAGACTCACTGAGGAACCCCAAGCACTTGGAACAGGGTCTGGCACCCGCTAGGCACTCCATCAGTATTTGCTGAATGGTGGAATGAAGAAATCCAGAGCTTAGATGCACTGAGGGCTTGTTCAAGAACCGTTAGGCATGAGTTAGTGTGAGACACACCAAAACCAGCTCAGAACCACAAAGCCAGCCCCTCAGCAGTGTGCGCCAAGCAGAGCTCTCCACGCCCAGCCCTCGGCACAGAGGATGAAGGCTCAGATGCTGAGCCAGGACCGCTCTTCATCCCAATTGCCAGGGGAGCACCTGAGAGAGCAAGAGGAATGTCTGAATACAAAGGCCACCCAGCAAAGTGGTCACCAGCTCAGGCCCGAGAATCAGGCAAACCTGGGTTCCTGTCTCGGCTCTGTCACTTTAAATTAGTCAGGTGGCCCCAGGCAAGTCACATAACCTCTGTGAGCCTGTTTCTTATCTAAAAATGGGGATAATGTTAGTCCACAGGGCTGTTCTGAAGATGAAATGAGATGATGCTGTAAAGGACAGCCCGGTGTTTAGAGTAAGTGCTGGGAGATGGCATCTGCTGTATCGTCTGCATCAGAGTGGGCGGTTAGGTGCACACTGGGAGTAATCTGCTTGGGTTCAATCCCTGCTCTCCTACTAGCTAGCTATGTGACCTTAGGCAAATTGCTTAAACTGTCTGTGCCACAGCTTCCTGGTGTATAAAATAGGATTGATTGTAAAGATTAAATAAGGCCTGTAAGTAAAGAGCTTAGAATAATTTTTACTTCAAAGTAAGCACTCAATAAAAATTCATCTCCAGAGGACTTCCCTGGTGGCACAGTGGTTAAGAATCCACCTGCCAATGCAGGGGACATGGGTTCGAGCCTGGTCCGGGAAGATCCCACATGCCACGGAGCAACTAAGCCCGTGCACCACAACTACTGAGCCTGCGCTCTAGAGCCCGCGAGCCACAACTACTGAAGCCCGCGTGCCTAGAGCCCACGCTCCGCAACAAGAGAAGCCACAGCAATGAGAAGCCCGCGCACTGCAACAAAGAGTAGCCCCTGCTCACCGCAACCAGAGAAAGCCCGCGTGCAGCAAGAAAGACCCAATGCAGCCAAAAAATAAATAAAATTCCATTTTTTAAAATTAAAAATATTCACCTTCTGCTTAATTATTAACATTACTAGCATCCTTCTCCCTTTGTTCCAATATCAGATTCCACCCCATCCCTCACTCACCAGCCTAAAAGGCAGGCATGGGACTCAAGATAGGTTCATCAGAGTATCCTTCCTCCTCGGCCACATTCTTAGGTACAAAGGGTGTGCATGTGCTCCAAGCTGGGCCAAGTTCCAATCGGAAAACTCCTGGGGAAGGCCTGATCCTCCTGGGTCAGGTACAGGGCTGTGTGGGGTCAGCTGGGAGCTGCCTGTATCCATGGACTAGGTAGGGGATGCTGGTCCAGGGATGCTGGAGGTCACCTTTCTGGGTGTTCTCTTTCTGGGGCTGGATTCTGCAGTGCCTCCTTTGAGTCTCTGTACCTCCCCTAGAACCTTCCAAGGTATCCCATTTTTGCTTAAGCTCATTCAAGTTGGGTTCCTATCACTTGAAACCCAAACAGTCCCCACTAACAGCAGCAGTCAACAATTGGCTGCTTTATCATCACTAAATCCCGCCCAGGAAGAAAAGCCCGCTGCACACTCTCAGTGAGACCCAGGAAGCCAGGGAAAAGCAAACACGGGCAGCAAGGCGTCTCCACAAACTGAGGTGAGAGGAGCCGCCCATAGCCCTTGAACCAATGCCCTTCCTGGGAGAGGAAGATACTGGAACGAAAAAAAGTACATAGCCCAGTCCTGCGGGCCTGGGCTGGGAACCCAGCCTCAGATATGGGCCCTCCTGGCCATGAGCAATAGGAAAAGGCAAGGAGAGAAAGAAGGAAACAGTTAATTTCCACTGCTTCACGGTGATACAGGAAAACATCTGGGAAGCTCCTTGAAACAACTCTATTTAGAGGGCGGGTGAGGGAAGAGGAATTAGCTTGTCTGAGCCCTTAAATGACCCTTTCACTGGTACGATGTCATCTAACCTTCAGCACAGCCCTAGGAGCTGGATGCTTATCCAACCCACTTTCCAGGTGAGGAGACTGAGGCTCAGAGAGCTCAGCAGCTAACTGGCTGAGGTCACGCTGCTAGTGCCTGCTGCCTGGTGCACCTGTCATGCCGCCTCCCCAGCACACTCTGATCCCTGAGCCTGAGGCCTCCTCTAGGCCCAGGCACAACTGCTGCCACTCACACCTGTGTTCAGACCCACTCAAGGGAGGTGGGATGTGCCGCAGCCCCTCATCCACAACCGGCCCCCACCCCACCCAGAGACAGCCTCCCAGGGACTGACAGGACAGGCAGCATCTTGATGTTTCCTTCTCTGAACATGAGTTATTTCAGTCTCCAAGAGCTCCGGCGTGATGTTAACAAGACGGCATGTATCCGTGGGTTTTACACAGGATATGCCTGTCAGAATCCCATGGAGAGTTTCTTTATTTTGGGGGGGGGGGGCGGGGGGTGTTTTTGTTTTCTTCTCAGTCACTTTTCTCAAGAGATTCTGACTCAGCAGGTACAACTACAGTGCTGACACACAGCATGGGCTGAACAATATTATCTTTACTTTGTATCATGTTCTTGCCACCTCCTGGGCCAGCACCCAGAGAGAATCTCTTCCTGTTCCTCCAGGCCTTCTAACGGCACCCTCTTAGTTCCCTCCGGGGAAAGAAGCTCCACCTTCAGAGGTGTTTTAAAGAGATTTAGAAAAACCAAAGCAAAAACCCAAACCCTGGCCTGGTAGCAAAAACAAAGAATCAAAACACACTGGCCGGGCTTCCCTGGTGGCGCAGTGGTTAAGAACCCACCTGCCGATGCAGGGGACACGGGTTCGAGACCTGGTCTGGGAAGATCCCACGTGCCGCGGAGCAGCTAGGCCCGCGAGCCACAGCTACTGAAGTCCGCGCACCTAGAGCCAGTGCTCTGCAACAAGAGAAGCCACTGCAATGAGAAGCCAGCGCACAGCAACGAAGAGTAGCCCCCACTCGCTGCAACTAGAGAAAGCCCGCGCGTAGCAACAATGACCCAACGCAGCCAAAAATAAAATAAAATAAATAAATTTTAAAAAACCGCACCGGCCGCCTCCCCCTCCTCCTCGCCTCCAGCTGTGGGTTGAGCACGCCAACCAGCACACACAGCTGTCTTCTTCCACAGGCCCTGGGAGCTCAATGCCAAGGTCTGCACAGACATAAACCAGTGGGGGTGAGGACTGTGCAGACACAGACATCGGCTGGTACCAGAGGAGACTCAGCTGGAGAAGGAAGCGGCAGCTTCCAATGTTTTCTGGAGAAAAACTGGAAACCATGATCTGAGATGATGTGAAAAGCATCCTGACTACAGTAATGTTAAGAAGAGCAGCCTCGTCAGGGCCCCGGCTGCACCCGTGGGTGTGGGACAGTTCAGTAAGCCATTCCAGAGGAGCCTCACCCGCTGACCCTCACAGGACACACACTTTACAATGCCACACGCTCCCCAGAGCCTCCCTGCCAGCTAAGGGTTTTTGTTTGCTTTCTGGCAGCTGGGTTCAGGCAGCGACTGGGGCAGTCGTGGGGGATTACCCAGGCAAGTATTTCCCTTACTTTTCTTATTCTTTTCATAGCTTTATTCTCTGCGATTTAAAAATAAATACATTAAAAGGAACTGGCTGGTTTGCCCTCAGGGTACGATTTGGTTTCCCTCCTCCCTGGCTGGGCGCAATGATGCACCATGCTGCTCGGCATTGCCTGGCGCTGGAATGGTGTGCAGTATACTGGCAGGGACCCGTGGGCAAGCTGATCAGCTAGACATCTGAAAGGGGATGGAATGCTCAAGGGGGTCCCATTTCCTGCTCCTCCTGGTTCCCATCAAATCAGCCAGGAAAAACCATTCAATAAACATTTGCTGAGTTTCGTGGCTAAAACTGTGAAGAATACCAAAAAGCATAGGGACTAGGTGTCTGAACTTGGGAAGCAGAGGCAGCAGAAGGAGAAGCAGTGCCTCAGGGCCAGCCAGCACTTGGGCTTGAATGCCAGCCTCACTGTTTGTGCGTACTAAGACCTTGGGGGGATGATGTCTACCTTATAAAACTAGAGTGTGGATTAAATAAGATAATACATGTCAAAGAGTAACAAAGGCTGCCACATGTTAGCCATTTACTATGAGCCAGGAACTGTGTGCTAAGTGCTTTGTGTGGATTATTTCACCAGATCCTTACAACTTCCCTGTGAAACAGGCACCATATCCTCCAGTTCAGATGAGGAAACTGAGACTCAAGAGAAATCAATGCACCTACCCAAAGTCACACAGCTCATAAGAACCAGCACTAGAACACACACCCGGGCCCATCAGACTTCAAAGTCCTAGTCTCTGCTCTGCTGCCTGCTGTCTGACAGGTGCTCAAAACACATTATGTAACATGTAAATGCTGAACTGGGGGCTGCTGGCTCTCCACCCAGGAGGCATATGGAGAAAAGAGGGGGAGTTTTGGCTGAGAGGGTTTAGGAAACCTTCCTGAAGTAGGCAGGGCTGAATCTCAGCCTTGGAGGGTGAGGATGGAGACAGGCCAAGGAGGAATGGAAAGCACTAGAGACTGGGAGAAACAAAGCAAAGAGCTGAAGGCAGGGATGACCTAGGTAGGCAGGCAGAGAGAGGCAGCAGAGATTGGCCAGGCTGGAGGAAGAGAGAAAGGGTTATGGGCACCTGAGCTGTTACCTTGGTGGCCGTTCTACCCGGGCTCTTTCTCACCCACACTCCAGAGAGGCTCCTCTGACTGCTCCTTTGGTCACACGATAATCACAGAGGGAATCAAAAACCATGATTATAAAGGCCCAATAACCCCTCCCTCCCCACGGCAGGCTTAGAACCCAACTGCAGGAGCAGACATTTTTGCCAACTCCCAGCCTGTGCTGCTGCGCCGACCTGCCAGACCCAGATTCTAGCCCGGGCTCCAGGACGCTGGGAATCTGAACACTGCCATACGCACTGAAGTATCACCACTGCCCCCCTGGCATTCAAGGTTCCCAGGAGGGAGAAGAGCGCACAGGTCAAAAGGAGGCTGTGGTGCATAAGCTCCTCACGGCAGAGTCCCTGTCTCACTGGACTTCATATTCCCGGGACATTGCAGGTACTTTTTCAATAACCTGAACCAAGTGGAAAATTCTTCCGCTTAAGGAACAACCCTAGAGTTTGATAAGTCTGGATTACAGTCCATCCTGGAGCCCTGGGTCTAGTCCCATTTTGCCTGTTTGTCTCCTGAAGAGGAAGTGCCCCCACCCCAGCAGTCTCTGCTTTGGCCCCCAGCAGCCCCCTGCACCCTGGATGTGGTTCTGAGCCCTGAACCTAGTGCCTGCTCCTCCCCCTGGGTGAAGCTGGGGATGCCGGCCTCCTCCACCTCTGAGTGCAGGTTCCCCCCTCACCCACCAGACCCCACACCCCCGCCCCCGGCACGTCTGCTCCAAAATGCCAAAAGCTACAATGCCCTCCCACTGCCTCAGCTCCCCACCAAGCCCAACCTAGGCCTTGGACCCACGGAGAAGGGAGAATGGGGTTGAGATGATTTAAGCAACTCTGATCATTGGCTCAGCTCAAGCCCACCATCATGTGCTTTTTTGGAAGTAACAGGACCTGGAGGAGGGAGAGGATAAAAGTAGAACTGCAGAAAAGTCTGGTGGTCACATGGTCTCCTCCCCACCCTCCTCAGGAGAAGAGCAAAGGGGAAATGATGAAGGGCTTTGCAGGGATGGTCAACCTGAGCCTCCAGACGGAGGCTGCCTGGCACGGGCATGGGCGCCTGGGTCATTACCTTCCACCCACGAGTCATGGGCATATTACTTAACTCTGCCAAGCCTCAATCTCCTTACCTATTAAATGGAGATAATAACCAATGACCACACAGGATGACTGTGAAGACTGAGTGAAATGTGAATGTGAACGTGCTTGGCAAACTGTAAAGCGCCCTTAGAAACGGCAGACATTTCCCACAGTCTTGGGAGGTGGGGGGCTTCAGGTCAGAATATTCGGCTGCAAGGGAAATGGGAAACTGGGAACCCCTCCTAGTCGGCAAACCTTCTAGGACAAGGCACAAGTCTCCAGGGATTGCAAGAACATTGATCGAGACCTATTGCCCAGTCTCAAGCACTCACTGTCTGGTGAGGGGAAAGCTACACCCACATTTGCACCATAAGGCAAAATAAAAATGTGTTACTGGAAGGAGAGTGTGGAGAGGATAGGACATTTTATTCTGGCCTCAGAGGTCAGGGAGACTTTTGTAATAATATTATAACATAATAATTATTAGCATAATATTAAGTCTTTGTGAGTGCTTGCTATGTATGGCAGTTCTAAGTATTTGCATGGCCCATCTCATTTAATTCTCATAAAAAGCCTGTGAATGGGTTCACAGATGACAAAACTGAGGCACAGAGAAATTCACTCCTCTCTTGGCCTCACAGAGCTGGTAAATGGTGGAACTGGAATTTGAATCCATCAGGCTCTGGGGCGTGGTCAGCCAAGACAGATCTCAGACTCTCTAGGCAGCTGAAAGGCTCTGATAAGGCCTGCAGGGATGAGTCACTGAGGGAGGGCGCTGACTCACTCATGGCCTCTCCTGCTCCTGGGCAGCTCTGACTGCTGGGCCAGGGTTTCCACTCTGACACTGCCCCTGGTCTGTCCTGGAAGTTGGCCACACCTCTGCACTCCCCAAAGCTCCATGTGGGCACCAAATACCAAGGGAGGCTGATATAAGAACCTATATGTCAATGTACATTTATATAACAGATCACTTATAAAGTAATTTCTTATTATAAAAGGTAGTCAATATCAGAGGGAAAAAAATTCGCAAATTCCGGCTCTGCCACTTACTCTGCTGTGTGACCTCAGGCAAATCTTAGCCTCTCTGAGCCTCAGCTTCTTCATCAGTAAGATGTGGTTAATAGTGTTTATCTCAGGCAGGCATTACAAAGGTGAAATGAGATAATATGTCTAGTGCAGCACCTGGCACACCATAAACTTAACACGTTATGGTTGAATCACATGACTTTACAAAGGGTTTCCACTGGAAAATTATTTTCTTCACAATAATATTTGGTGGTAATAGTAGTCCTTTTAATTAGTATTCATCTGCCGCTAAGCTAAATCCATTACATGCTTTACTTCATTTAATCCTTAAAAGCATCATTTTCTTCATTTGATGTAGCTTTAAGATAACAGAAAGAATATGGCCAACACATTAATTTTACTCATACATACACATATAGGGAGAGAGAAACAAGACTGTCAAACAAGCTGATATACTATAATATACAAACTTACTATATGCCCGGTACTGTTCTAAGAATTCTACATTCAATAACCTATTTCACCCTCTTTAAAATGTGCCTATAAGGTAAGTACTATTTTGCCCTTATTTTACAGATATGGAGCTTGAGGCACAGAGAGGTTAAATAACTTGCCCAAGGTCACTCAGCCAGGATTCAAACCCAGAATAATGAAAGGATACTAAAATAATGAAAGAAAAGTCGCAGCAAGAATGTTTAAGCCCCACATTCTAAGAACTTCGGGGATTGCTTGTCGCCCCCCTCCCCACCTAAGCCCTGCCATCACCCCCTTCTGCCAGTTCCACTCTCACCCTCACCCCTGTCCCACTGCTCTTGCTCCCTAGCTCTGCCCCACTGCTCCCAGGTAGGAAATGTCAAACTAAGGGGCTTTGTTAGGCCCTGGTCCTCTCCTCCTGGTATCTCAGCTTCTCTGCCTCAGTCCCCTATATCCCATCCTCTACAAAGCCACTAGGGACATCTTCCCATATGTGGCACTCCTCTGCTCAAGAACACTCTAAGGGTCCCTGCTGCCTAGAGCTGAAGACCCCAATGGGTTGAAGAGGATCAATGAAGGACTCAAGATCCCCACAGGATCTGTCTGGCCTGGCATCTTTCCCTTGGGCCCCAGACTTCTCACTTGCTGGTTTATAAGTCCCAGCACAGGGCGAGTCAGTGAGGCCTTTCCTGACCACCCTATTTAAACTTACAGCCCTCCCCGCCACCGCTTCCTTCCACCTGCACCCAGCACACTCTAGCTTCCTCCCTGCTCTAGTGTTCTGCAGCCACCTCTCATCACCTGGCCTCACACATTAACTTACGTCTTTATTGTCTCTCTCTCCCTCCTAGAATAGAAATTCCACATGGCAAGGGATTTTACCCTGTTTTTTTCCTGCTGTAACTGCAGCATCTAGAACAGTTTCTGGCACAGAGGAAGAACTCATAAGTACCTGCTGAATGAATGAATGAATGAATACACATTTAAAATGCCTAAGAAGCAAGTGTCCAAACAGAACAATGGTGGGGGTATGGCTAGCATGCTTCTGGGCCTCCTCTCTGCTCCTGAGAACATTTCTGGAGGACAGGCCTAGATTAAAATGTCTAGAGGTCAAAGCCTTCCTAGGATTTACAAGAGTTCCCTATAAGACCCTGGGTCCTCATCCTCCCATCCCTGTTCTGAACGTTCACACACACATACACACACACATGCACACGTGCACACACACACACACACACACACACACAATCTATCACATTGAAGGCAGTCTGCATCTGTCCTAAACTCCTCTGCCCAGCCTCATCTCCCTCTGAGACCCACCTTCAAACCAGGCCATTTCCCACTTCTCCTGGCCTGAACACCACTAGAGGTGCTCTCATCTTCCTCCCACTTATCCATCTGCACTTCACCTACTCTTCAAGATACAGATCAAATGTAGCCACCTCCGCCTCCACCTCCTCCAGGAAGCCTTCCAGGCCCTCTCCAGCCTCTAGAAAACACTCCCCACGTCCACTTCTGTTTCCACCAGTCACATGGAAATTAGTCATGAACTACTTTGTGACTTGCCTTCTATGAATGAGCTGAACTGTTACCAAAATCTCCTGTTACTTAATTTTTTTTTAACATGTGTATCTTGTTTTTTCAAGAATACTGTGAACGTTTTGGGAGGAGAGGCTGGGCCTTAACCATATTGTCATCCCCATGGCACAGGGCCTGGGGCACACAGTAGGTGCTAAATGTATGCTTCTTAATTAACTGCCCAACATAAGCAAGTCACCTTTCCAATCAGGTCACTTCCTCAATTATAGGTACCTGGACTGGTTTCTCCCAGTGCCCTGAATTTTTTTTTCAGGGCCTGCTCTGACCTTGGTTGTCTGCAAACCCAGTCATGGGCTTGTGTTTTCAGAGGGTGTCAGACCCGTTCTAATCATGCCCCCCTGTGCTGAGCATATGAGGATGACTAGGAAAGAAATGATACGTAAAGTCCCACAGGTCTGGAAAAGGAAAGGACATAGTTGTTCCCGGCAAACCCAGACATTCAGAGTGTTTCCATTTCCTCAAATATGGGAGTTCAACAGAGGAGAAAACACAAAAACAAAAAAAATCGTGAAAAAAACAAAAATAAAAAATTAATTAAAAAAAAAAAACCCACGGTGTTAAGTTTTAGGTGATTTACCACAGAAAACCAACACTTGAGGCCCAGGTATGCCTGCTGAGCACCAGCTCTAAGTAAACTGAGATTCGAACAAAAGGCAGCAAAATCTCAAGTTACTTCTGAGCTTGGAGAGATGAGAGTCAGGGAGGAGGGAGGTGGCCCTGTGTGCTGCAGACCCTCTATGCGCTGGGCCCATGCCAGCTCCAGGGGAGAGTCTCCTGGCATCCTCACTGTGAGGTAAGTGGTCTGTGACCAGCCTGTTCACACCTGAGGAACTGGGCCCACATGGCAGCAGGAGGCAGAGTGCCGACTTGACCAGGTGCGTCATCCTCTTTCCACAGCTCGCCAATCAGGACTCCCAGATTATCTATGCTTTTGAAAATTTTGAATAGCAAACGTATCACTGGGTTCAGAAATCAAAAAGCACAGGTGTATCCAGGAAATGTGCCCCTCCTACTCCTGTCCCATCGACCCATTCTATCCCCGCTCCGAAACAGGTAACCACGGTTATTAGTCGCTCGTGTGTGTCGTGAAGGTGTTGATGTACATACATGCAAATGGAAATCTGTCTTCCTTCCATTACGGACAGCAGACCATACACGTTTCTCTGTGCCCAGCTTTTCTCTTTTAAAGGAATGGACTTGGACTAGGGCAGGGAGGCAGAATATCTCTATAGAAAAAAAGAGAGGTGGGTCTGTGCGAAAGGCCCATGAAACAAAGAGACAGAGATATTCTGGAGAACATGCATGTGAGGAGAGAAGGCTGAGGGAGCACTCTGGAGGACATGAGTGTGAGGAGACTGAGGTGTAATGGTCCAGTCACCGTGGGTACCACTGGTCTGTGGCTGACCCGGATCCCAGGTCAGCCAGAGGAGAGCCCTGAAGGTCGGGGGGGCAGGCAGGGGATCAACCACCCTGATGGCACTAAAGCCCCACCGGCTAAAAGCTCTGACCAGCCTCGCCGAGCACTTCATCTTCCAGAAGAGAGAGGAAGCGTCTGTAAGAAGGGGACTAAGCTAATTCCCACAACAATGACCGAATGGGTAGTGACTAGGGCCACACAGGAAGGAACTGCGGAGGAAAAGCAATCATTTCCTCTGGAACTTGGGAGGGACCAAGAAGGGGAAGTTGGTGCCTGAGACTCTAAGGAAACAGACTTCAAATTGCTAAAAGAATAGAAGGGCTCTAGGACCCAAGAATGAGGAAGTAAATGATTCAGACACTCTGAAATGCAGTTCTAGCTGTGCAGTTGAGGATGGAGGTGGGGCGGCAGGGGGACAGAGGGAGAGGCAGGAGGAAGAGGAGGAGGAGGAGGAGGGAAGATGGGGCCTTTTAGGAAGCAGGCAGCTCACCATTATGGTTCAGAGCTGGACTTAGGGGCAAACTGACTCGATGCTAATTCCGCCCCTCCCCTTCCTAGCTGTGAAATCTGGAGCAAGTCAGTTAACCCCTCTGCACTTTAATTTCCTCATTGGTAAGTGGGGATAATGAGAGTATCTGCCTCATGGGTCTGGAACAAGAATGAAGTGAGTTAGTGTTTACAGAGCCCTCACATGGTGCCGGGCTCACCACAGCTGCCATGTGAGTGTTAGAGAATAGAGCCACGTGGTTGTACAGGAAGCCTTGACAAGGTCAGTTGTTGAAAAGCGCAGGTCCCATCACTGGGAGAAGGATGCGTAACCAAAGAAGCCCCTGAGACAGTGAGGCAGGGCCTCCCTCAGAGCATCAGCCGGAGGAGGCCAGCCCAGGATGAACTGCGGCTGCACAACACGCCTAGATGGCAGGAAGGGGTGGGGGTCGTCTCGAGCCAACAGGTCCAGAGGCGTAAAGGGACCCTGGGAAACTGGACCTCGGCTCCCACTCCGGACACACGATGGCCTCCGTCAAAGAGAGCTATCCTTAGACTGACACATAAAGATCCAACACTGAGATGAGAAAGGGGGCTGGGAAGGGGGGTCGGGGGAAGCTTGGATTTTTAGAAAAGGATATTTAGATAGTTTCAATGACATCAAGCCCCCTGGCCGGCCCAGAACACTGGGAACTCTGGCAGATGAGACCGCTGAACTGCATCTGTGTGGGGCAGTCCCAGAGCCCTGTGGGAACGGAGAACACATGATGTCAAGGAGCGTTCATGCCTTTCTGTGATAGGATGCTTAATGGTTGATGGAGAATTTCAATAGATGTGGCATAACTAGACTCAAGAAGGCATCTGGTCAGAGGTCAGGAGAGCAAAAAGGCAGAGACTTAAGCAGGAGCAGCTTGGACTACCTTCCCCAAGCAAGCCCATGAAAGAGGACGTTACGAGGGGAGGACTCTGGCAGAGGGCTCTCTCCTGATAAGCATTTTATCCGTGACTTGGGTGATGCTAGGGAAGGCACACTAATTAAACAGGATCCTGAAAGAGCGCAAGGTAACAGGGTTGCACAGAATTTAACCCATTGAAATTTAACAGAAACGCTTGTTCTGAATCAGATGGAAAGAAAATAGGAGGCTCTGCACTTAAATTCTAAAGCCACACACACCTGAGGACAGGGGAGAAGCAGCTTAGCAACACCCCCTGTTAGAAAGATCTGGTCAGGGGAATTCCCTGGCGGTCCAGTGGTTAGGACTCTGCGCTTCCATTGCAGGGGGTATGGGTTCAATCACGGATTGTGTAACTAAGATCCCGCAAGCTGCATGGCGCGGCCAAAAAAAAAAAAAAAAGATCTGGTCAGGAGTAATGTCAGTGAGTCAATAATGTGAAGTAGCTGCCAGAAAAGCTGATGCAATCTTGGGCTGCATTAAAAGGAGTAGAATGGCCTGAACTAGGGAGGTGATAGCTGCCTTCCTCTGCTGCGGTCGCACCACACCATGAACATGGTAGATGGGTCTGGGCACTAGCCTCGATATATTAGAAGGATATGGACAAAATGGAGTTTGTTCAAAGGAGAACCATGGGAAAACACCTGAACCCACATCATGGGTTGTAAATCTGGAAGAAGACTCAAGAGAGGACAAGGGCTTCCCTGGTGGCGCAGTGGTTGAGAGTCTGCCTGCCAATGCAGGGGACACGGGTTCGAGTCCTGGTCTGGGAGGATCCCACATGCCGCGGAGCAGCTAGGCCCGTGAGCCACAACTACTGAGCCTGCGCATCTGGAGCCTGTGCTCCGCAACAAGAGAGGCCGCGACAGTGAGAGGCCCGTGCACCGCGATGAAGAGTGGCCCCCACTCGCCGCAACTAGGGAAAGCCCTCGCACAGAAACGAAGACCCAATACAGCCATAAATAAATAAATTAATTAATTAATTAAAGAAAAAAAAAAGAGAGAGGACAAGAGGGCTGTCTTTAAGTATCATATTGCACTAGTTAGGAGATGCGCATTTTTTTTCAGTTATAAAATGTCTGAAAGCAGAATTACCTTATAATCCCCTAACATCTAACAATCTCTCTAGGCCAGAATGCAGCTGGGGCATAGTTGTCATCGCCCCATTGTCACTGTCATACGGAAATTTGACTATTATTCCTGGTGACACATCTGGACAACTGCAACCCTCAACATTTCAAGAGCCAGAACATTTAAGGACCATTTGAGGAAGAAATGTGAGTCCTGGAAAAAAGAATTCCAAAGACAACAGAGATTAAGAAATACATCACCACTTTACCGGAATATAATATGTCAAAAAGAAAAAGACCCCAAACATATTGATAACTCTGAGTCAAAAAGTGATTTGAAAGATTTGGATTCTGAAAGTGACTAAGTTTTAGAAATGCTGTTAATAATTTATTTTCCTTTTGATGTACATGCAGGAACGATATGGAAGAAAAACTTATGTCTAAAGTCTAAGAATTCTTTCAGTAAATAGAAACATTTTAAGTGATAACACAGTATTGCTCCACAGTGTAACTGGAAGCAGTTTTTCTTTCTTGAAGGTTCATAAAATAATGGTATATCTTACAATCTATGGTATCAGAGATTTGATTTTTAAAAAAACAGTATCTGAAGAGCTGTCACATGGAGGAGAGACTAGACTTTCCTTCTCTATGGCTTCAAGGAGGAAGAACTAGGACCAAATGCCAGAAGCTATAGGGAGCCAGCAGGGAAGTGACAGGAGGAGCCGTCCAAAGATGGAATGGGTCACCTCGGATGTGAAGCCCAGGCTGGAACACAGTGGGGAAATCAAGCACCAATGTGGCAGCCCTGTGATCCCAAGGTCTGATTGAGAAAACCTCACCACAAAGAGAAAGGTGGCCCATCTTTCTTCGTTACCCACCTATGTGCTTAGACTGAGTTATTCTCTCAAAAAGTCACCACTTAAGGATAAAAGCCATTTAGGGAACAGTACTGAATGGGAGACCTGAGGCAAAGAGGAATGCCGCCCACACGTGTGCTCTCAGACTCCTGTGGGCCAGCTGGGGACCACCTACATGCCTGCTATGTGCCAGGCATGTGACAGGTGTGCTACACACACTGCCCCAGTTAATCCTCACAGCCCCCTGTGAGGCAAGCGCTATCACCCCCATCTTACAGAAGAGAAACCTGATGCTCAGAGAAATTCAGTGGCTTGCCCAAGGTGTTACTGCCACTCAAAGCCATGGTCGGTCTGTGACAACCTGCTTCAAATAGAGGGTGGTCCAGAAGTCTTGATTGGCAAAATGAATGAATTGAGCGCTCAACTGAGCAATCAATGAATGGACCAACGTGGTCCCACATTGGTAGCGCAGACGCTAGGAGAAGAAAGAAAGAGGAAAGCCGTTTTAGTGTCCCACCCCCTATCAATAGCTCCCACGGGCACGAAGCTCATGCCATTTGCTCCCTGCAGAAGCAATTTATTCCACCACATAAAGCAAGGGTGTTTCTGAGACGTCTATGGCAGAGAACAGGTGCCAGCTGCCCTGCTCAAATGTCAAAGCACACCAGGTTGCCGTGCCTCCCACCTGCCAGGTTAACACTGGAGTAGGCAGAAGCTGAGCTCAGCATTTGTCCCCTCCCAGGGCCAGGATGTCCAGAGGGCTGGGGAAAGGCTGGGGAGTCAGCCAACTGCCCCCACAAAGTGTTCCAGCCGCCTGGAGACATCCACTCCAGCCCCAGGCCACACAGGCTTCCTGCTTCACTGGGGAAGTCAAAGTGGGCACCAGATACCAAGGGCAGCACCCACCTGAAGGGGATATTCAGGTGCTTATGAGATCACAGAAGGGGGAGAATCGGTCATTTCCGATGATGGCCCACAACGCCCTGTGAGTGGGTGACGCCTGCAGAAACTATTCTAATGAAGGAGGAGGGGCTCACCTAGGTCCCTGCCCCAGCCCAGCTTTGCTGCCTCAGCCAAGTGTAGGCAGGTAACGCCTACTCCTGATCTACGGGTACCCACCCCCAGGGGCTCAGCACCCACGACCCCCAAATCCATCCCCCTCAGGCTGACCTCGAGGGAGGGGAATGACCTCCTGTAGTGAGGTGGTGAAAAGCAGGGGCAGTTACCGTTTTTCTGCAGAAGACAGAGCTGCCAAAGCGCAGGACAGGCGCACTTGGTGGCACAGAAAGTGACAGATGTCCCATATTCTAAGACCCTACCTGAGGGGTTCCAAATGGGCTGCCCTCCTGATCAACTGAAAGATAGGGGCTGCCCAAGCTGACCCCCTTCACAGGGAAGGTGGTGGGGCAAAAGCGCAGACAAGGCCTTATTTGGGCCCAGCCTTAAGTGCCCCCGACCTCCCTGTTCCCCACCCCCCGGGGCACTCCTTGGTCCAGACCGACGGCTACAGTCTGGTCAGTTTACCCGTCCAACGCACGGAGGGCAGTGCAGGCCTCCTAACAGATCCCCCACCCCCGACTCCCACACAAGCTTATCCTGCACAGTCTGATCCGCCTGAAGGAACGCTCTGACCACCCCTCTCCAATGGCTGTCACTACCTGCAGGATTAGGGCCATACCCACCCCTTCCCCAGCACTCAGGGCTAGCCTGATTCCAGCCTCGGCTTCCACAGTTCCCCCAGGCAGCCCCCAGGTTTCCACCACGTGACACCCTGAACATACCCTCATGTTTCTACATCTCTTTGTGCTCTACCTCTCCCCATCTCTGCCTATGGAAATCCTATCTTCCAAGGCCTATCTCAGGGACCAAGAGCCACCTCCTCCAGGAAGTCTCCTCTGACTGCCCCACACTGTGCGACTGTCTAAAGCACATTCCAAACTCTTATCTTGATGTGTGGGCATGAATGAACTTATCTAAGGTACCTCTCTCCATGAGTTAGATGAAGGCTCTGCTCCTGTCATTCAGCACAGCACCCCCGGCACGGCAGCTGTGCACCGTGAGCTAAGAAGCCTAGGTCACAGTGCTCCATGCCGGCCCTGACAGCACCCTATTTACAGTCCTTTCTGATTCCCTCCTCCACCTACTTCCAGCTGACTCATCCCCCATTCTATCAAGGTTTAGCTCTCAGAGGACAGCTAACTGGAGATAAACTAAGCAACATGGTATCCTTCCCAATTAAATTCTATATTTTTAACAAAGGCCCTCTGGAGACAAGGGCTGAAGACAATGGTGGGAATTATAGGCCCCAGAGCTCTGGGGGAGGTGTTTTGATAAGGAAAGATCTTGCACCAAACCATTGTGCAAGCCAGTGTTACCAGGGTATATATCCTAAATTCAAAGCATGGGAGAGCTGCTAGAAAGCGGGGTGTCGCTTGGTGATACAAAAGGAAAGGCCACCGACAAGTAAGGCTGCCCGAGGCTGGTCACGGGCTCACAGTCTGCCAGAAATGGAGGATGGAGAACAGACTTGACTCTGACCTGGTTAGGTGCCCTTGAGCCAGGAACCACACCTCCTGGCCTCCGCTCAGTATCAAGAAGCCTCTGAGCCTCAGTTTCCCCATAGGTAAAAACCAAGGAGGCAGGAGTGAGAATTAGATGATCCCAGAGGGCCCTTCCAATCTGACATCCCAAGGCTCTGTGACTCACGGCCTCCGCCTCTTCCTCCCTCCTGGGAGGCATCATTTGAAACTACCCTACTTCCACTCCCTCCTTACCTTGAGCCCCACCTGAGTCCAAAGGGAAAGCTAAGCCTAAAGATCTCCCAGCCAATCAGCAGGCAGCATGCAGGGGGCAGGCCTCTCCCAGCACAGGGAAAAGGAAGGGGCAGATGCTGGTTTCTGTGGACACAGAAATGCTACTCTCACTTTCCCAATTTGTCCCAGCCCGGAAAAAGACAGTTGGCTGATTGCCTTTGCTTCCCTGACCTACCTTTTTAAGAGATTACAACTGCCTGCCAAATTTAAGTGCTGCCCTAAAATCAGGACATATAAGGTCTCTCAGCGTGGATCTGAAGGGTTTCAAAATGGGTAGAGAGTTAAGTGTGATGAAGAATGAAACTTGGAGGCAATCTAGGCCGGGGTGTGCAGCCCTGTCAATTAAAGATCTTTAAAAATAGCCTCTCCTCTCTCGTGCTGAAGATAAAGATGAAGTTTCAGCAATAAACAGACATCTGCTGGAGCTTCTGAAGAGATTACAGCATAAACACCCCAGAGAGCAGTCATAAACAGCCCAGAGCCCTCTCCAGGTACCCACAGCATCCTGTTCACCAATGGCAGGGGAGGGCTTAGGGGATGGAGGGACAGAGAAGGAGGTGGTGTTCAGAGGCTGGGGAGGATGCAGCAGGAAGAGGTGGTGCAGGAGAGCCCAACTTGGCAGAAAATGGAGAACTGGCTGCCTTCTGCAGGGAAATAAAAGCTCAGGGACCTACCAAGAAAATTTCTAGAGGATTCCATGCCAGTGTCATTCTTTCTGAAAATGGGTCACTCCTTAAAACTGGAAAAAAAAAACCTGACATTTTTGAGTGCCTACCTAAGCGGGGCACTTCACAAATATTTTAATTTTACCTCTACATCAATTCCCCAAGATTGGTGTGATTACCACCTTCTTACAGACAAAACTACTAGGGTTCATTGACGCCCAAGGCCACATGCCTAGGATTCAAACCCAGGTTCTGTCTTAGCACATTTGTTTGTCTTTGCCTATATCACCTGCACCTCGAACATGCCCCTGAGGTTTATTCTCAGTGCCCAGACTCTCTACACCCACAAATCTAACACAAGGAGAGTCCTAAAGGGGAGAGGCAGCAAAGCAGAGTAGAGGGGCAGGAGTTAAGCCATGCGTGCCTAATTCAGATAACTGCTGAGTCTCGGCAGCCCTGTGGGTCCTATCGCTTCCCACCCTGGTGGCTTCCCAGGAGACCCTGGACCCACCCTCCTCCAAGGAACAGCTTTCCTTGGTGATCAAAAAGTCCAAGTGACTGTTTCCCAGGCACTTCTTCATCCTCCCCTCCACCTCATTCCCCTGGCCCTGGCACAAGTTAAACCCTGAGATCCTGCAAATCTTCACCAGATTCAGTCAGTACTCAGATCAGTAGCCAAGGCCAGCCACTCAGAGTCACCAGAGCCAAGAAGCAGTTTCCGCATCTTAACACATTGACACTACGGTGCAGGACGAAATGTTCTTAGACTCCCACTCCCATCTCTGGCCTGGCTGGGCTTCTGCACTGGGTGTGTCAGGAGCTCGGGCCTGCAAACATCCCAAAAACTTGCTGTTGCGGCAGCTCAGGGACCAGGGGCCACCGGCCGACTCCCTGCCATTCTGTCTTGCTGCCAGCAGAAAGGACATGGGCACTGGACATCCTCCACTGCAAGGGAAGGGCAAAACCTGAGCCCCAAACCAGCAGGAAACAAGTCCCTGTTCTCAGGCCTGCCTTGATCTCTGTATTCCCCAGGAAGAAAGCTGACCGAGCCTTGAAAGGAATACAAGAGTGGCAAGGTCTCTGGACACCAATGGGAGAAGGCGGGTGAGGGTGGGGACGGGCAGGGAGATTACCCTGACCCTCAGGGGAGAGAAACACCAGTGCGAGTACGGAACACACTAAAAATCCCAACCCTAAGAATATCGGCACCATCCCCCACACAGCACTCACTGCAAGCCACGCGGGAGACAGATAGGCTTTCCTGGGAGGAACTGTAGTAATATTTAGATGCATGGATGGGCACAGAGCAATTGCATCTGAGAAACGATACCATACCTGGTACTCACAAATGGCTCTTCATCTGGGACACAGGGATGGACACTTCCTCAACGGCTAACAGCGAAGGGAAGCATCGCAAAAATCAGACTCCACCGTGACCTAACCCTGCGATGAAGGTTTGTTTGTGACCAGAGGGCCCAAGTCCCCATCACCCCCACCAACTCTGAGTTCTGAGACCAGATGATCAGGGCTTGAGAAAGGAGGAGCCTTATCAGCGCAGACCAGCCATGCTTTCTACCTCTCAGGAGGTGGCAGGGAGGAAAACAGAAAACGGTGGAGGGAGGAGTCAAGGCCCCCCAAAGTGAGGTCAGTGGGGCGTTTGGCCATCAGGCACTTTCCCAGGAGGAGAAGACAGGCTGTCTGAGCCTGAAGCTTTGCCCTGCCTGCTTTTTCTTAACCCACTATGTTATTCTGTCTTCCTCTGATATCGCAAACTCACTGAACAAAAAATCAAAATCAAGAGCCTAACATTAGAATGATTTCATTCTGGGGAAACCAAAATGAAACTCTCAGGAATGAAAGGGAAGTGGTAGACTGGGAGGGAGGGTGAGGCTATATGGATTTCATAGCTTCCCATCTCCTAAGCTCCGGCTTTCTTTGCTTTCTAACTTCTAAAAAGTACAGGTATGGGAATTCCCTGGTGGTCCAGAGGTTAGGGCTCTGTGTTTTCACTACGGGGGCTGGGGTTTGATCCTTGGTCAAGGAACTAAGATCCTACAAGCTGCACCTCACGGCCAAAAAAATTTTTTTTTAATGATTTTAAAGTACAGGTATGTTCTTTAAAATAACCCCATAAAATAAGCAAATAGCAAAATCCCAATGGCTCTGTGACCTATCCACACATAAAACTGTACCAAATGCATGTATAATTTTGTCTACCCATCCAAACTGGTTGACGGAAACTCTCTTTTTTAAGAGGAAAAAACCCCTAAATATTTGGATTTTCCATTAGAAAAATAAAATATTTTTATTATAAAAATTTTCAAAAAATACTGAGAAATAAAAGATAAAGGAAAAAATTAACTTTATCCCTGCCATGCAGAGAGAAAGACAACATTTTCTTATACTTAATGCCTAGTGGAAAAGACTGTTTACGTTTAAGAAGAAAGAGGAGGAGGAGGAGGAAAAGAAAAAAGCCTCTTAATTTGGGGCCTGTGTGCAGAGAAAGGTCTTTTTTGGGTGGGTCAGAAGATGGCTATCAGAGTGCTTAGCACAGGGACTTCCCCAGTGGTCCAGTGGTTAAGACTGCCTTCCAATGCAGGGGGCGCAGGTTCGATCCCTGGTCTGGGAACTAAGATCCCACACGCCGCGAGGTGTGGCCAAAAAGAAACAAACAAACAAACAAAAAGAGTGCCCAGCACCTTGGGGAGATCTGACAAGGAATCTAGATGTGAAGCCTGTTATCCAGGGGAGCAAGCACACCTTTTCCTTCCCTCCTGAGCCTCTGGTCTCCTTTATTAGGACACCCACAAAGGTGCCAATGGTGACACTATCTCTTCACCATAGATTCAGACCAGACAGTGAAAGGTCGTAAGTGTTTGTTTTCTGTCACAACCCGTCAGTTGCAGATGGATAATACCTTGAGAAAAACCCACACCTCCCCCAGGTGTGAGGCCAGATAGAGAAGGCTCCTGAAGGTACAAGGCAGAACCTTGCACTGCCCAGAGAGAGGCGGGCGGCATTCTCTGGGCAGCAAAGCCAAGTGCCTAGCTTTTAACGTGGTAATCCCTGCGGCTGAATAGGTCAGGATTCAGAGCTCAGGCAGAAATGACCTCAGTCCCCATCAGTCCCACACGTGATCTGGGGAGGCCAGCTGCTGATCAGGGCACCACAGCGGCTGTCTGGGCTCCCCACACCACAAACCAGAGCACGCAAGGGAGCACGGCAAACAGTTCTATTATTTCAGGATGTTTACAGGCTGACGCTTGCTGAGGAAACGTCCACACGTGAGCAAGTCATCTTTTTTTTAAAACCTCTTATCTGAACACAGGCATGGGCAGTCACAGAAACCCACCACTGGATTAATTCATTCAAAATGCATTTCCTGAGTGGCTAGGACACCACTGGGCAGACACTCACCACGCCTCTGCCCTGTCCCAGACAGGGCACTGGGGATCCCCAGCAGAGCACAGAAGTAGACTCCAGCATCAAAGCGTTCGCCGTCCACTGGGAGATTTAAAACGGAGGGTAACAGCTGGTTAAAAGTGGGAGTGGGGCAGAGGGGGTGGTGCTCCAGATTAAAGTAGGCTTAAAAGGACTACCAACCAAATACAGCATACAGACTTTGTTTGGATCCTGATTTAAACAAACCAGTGATGAAGGTCACTTCTGAGACAATGAAGGAAATCTGAATATGCACAGATGCGACCAGAAAATTACTGTTAATTCTGCTACATGCAATAACAGCCATGTGGTCATGAAAGAACATTCTTTTCAAAATAGATATATGCTGGATTATATAGGGGCAAAATGACATGATATCAGAGATTTCCTTTAAAATATTTCAGGAATAAAAAATAGAAGGGAAGAAAAAGAGAGAGAGAGAGAGATGAAGCCAGCCTGGCATGATCTTGGTTGTTGAAGCCGGATAATGAGTATTTGGGGCTCATTATACTATTGTCTCTCTTTTTGTGTTTGAAAATGTTCTTTTTTTTTTTTTGGCTGTGCGGCTTGCAGAATCTTGGTTCCCCAACCAAGGATCGAACCCAGCCCCTCGCAGTGAAAGCACTGAGTCCTAATTGGACCACCAGGGAATTCCCTGAAAATGTTCATGATATTTTTAAACAGAGGACTGCAACACATCATGGTAGATATCCTAATGAAGACTGGTATAAAAGGCAAAGGGGGACCTCCCTGGTGGTGCAGTGGATAAGAACCTGCCTGCCAATGCAGGGGACACAGGTTCGATCCCTGGTCCAGGAAGATCCCACATGCCACGGAGCAACGAAGCCCATATGCCACAACTACTGAGCCTGCGCTCTAGAGCCCGCGCGCCACAATTACTGAAGCCCGCGCGTCTAGAGCCCATGCTCCGCAACAACAGAAGCCACCGCAAGAGTAGCCCCCACTCGCCACAACTAGAGAAAGCCCACAAGCAGCAACAAATACCCAATGCAGCCAAAAAAATAAAAATTAAATTAAATCTTTAAAAAAATAAAATAAAATAAAAGGCAAAGGGGATATAGAGCAAAGAGCAAGGAGGATTTGTGAGAACCAGAAAATAAATCTGCCAAGTTTATGAGTGTTTTAAATACCATTTCATAGTGGGGTAGGAAGACGTGTTCACAAATAATTACAATATAAGATGGGGAATCATAAGCACAGCAGGCGGCTGCACACACCAAGCCTCCAGGGTTCAGAGGATGGCCACGCGGTTTTTTCCTGTTTCCCTTAGTGTTTAATTCCCCACACAGACCTCACTCATGCAGAAAGAGGCCAGACCCCTAGCTTGGTCACTCACTAGCTGTGTGATTGGGGGAAAGTTCCTGAGCCTCAGTTTCCTCTTCTATAAAATGGGAATAATCCCACCTACTTCTTCAGAGGGCTAAAGTGGGGATCAAGTGATACAAAGTATGAAAAACCCCAGCATGATATACAGTGTTTCCTTTCTTGGCTCTTTAAGCAACAGAGACCCTCTAGCCCTGGGAGGGCCTCAAAGATTGGCAATGTTCAGCCCAAATCTTGCACCCATACCCCAGCCCTCCCACCAGGGTCAAGGCTCTCCCTCAAGAAGGCAGGACCTTCCCACCCCCCCCCCGCCCCCCTTAGTAGAGAGTGAAAGGAACAGGCCCATGACTGGGAGGCACACCCAGATGGGGGTGTGGACATGGGTGGAGAGAATAGAGACACATCCCAATGACAGGCAGAGAGGGATTACTCAATGCTCCTCTGCTCATTACAGTTCCTGGGAATAGGCCTCCAATGACCAAGCTACAACCAGCCTTAGTCCTTAAGCTGATTTATACTAAAGTGTAACTGGTTGGTAGTAGGCTAATCACGATTTTCTTTCAGAAGAGAAGGATGAGCAGAAAGGCAGCCCTGGGCCTGAAGAAGGAAGGAGGCAGTGATTTCATTTTTTATAAACATAAGCTCGAACTATGGATTTCAATCACCTTAGAATCACAATTAGTATACCTCAACACCTGCCCTTCCCCCAAAACACAAAATAAAACTAGAATTGGTCCTAAGGTAGAGGTTATTTCAAATAACAGTCCTCCTGGGACTTCCCTGATGGCCCAGTGGCTAAAACTCTGCGCTCCCAATGCTGGGGGCCCGGGGCAGGGAACTAGATCCCACATGCAGCAACTAAAAGATCCCGCATGCCGCGACGAAGATCCTGTGTGCCGCAACTAAGACCCGGCACAGCCAGATAAATAAAATAAATATTAAACAAAAAAACACAACACATATAACAGTCTTTCTAAACCATCCCACAAGCCAACTCTCAGGCGCAGGGCCAAGTCAATGGCAGAGGCAGACTTCCCCCTCAAATAGCACCCAAACACCAACAGTCAGTCCTTCCCCATCACAGCAAGACCAACACCGCCATCACCCCTGATGGAGGACAGGGTGGGCAAGGGGTCTGTAGGTTGAACAACCTGGGCTAACCTGGGTCAGTTCAAGTGCATTGCTAAAGAAGCACCCACAGGATCTTTGGATGGAATCTTTTCAGAGGCCAGGAGCCTGCAACACAGCACACCACTCTCCACAGCCATGGGGCAGCAGGAAGGGCACTGGACTGAGCTCTGGCAGAGTCTGGTTCAAATCCCAGCTCAGCCGCTTTCTATGTGACCTTGGGCACTTACCCTACCTGAGTCTGTTTCCCCATCTCTAAAATAAGGAGGGCATAACTCTCACAGTTTTTTGAGAGTTACTGTGAAATTCTCAAAAAGTGCCTCAGGGCAGGACCTGTCCCTCAGTAGGCACTTAATACATCTGTCTTCACTCTGCCTGAAGGCCTGTTCTTAACTGCAATAAGAGCTTCCAGAACATCAGGTGGGACTGCCCTGGAGAACTGAGGCCCCCCCGCCTTGGATCCACTTCCCCTGGAAAAGGGACAGGAACAGAGCTGGCCTGGGGGCCCAGGGGACCCCAGTGCCAGGGCACCCAGGCAAGCAAATGTCTGAGGGCCAACCGGCTGCTGGCTTTTTTTCCCACGGGGCCTGCCCAGAAGGGGGCTGGTTAGTGGCTTCATCCTTCACCGAAACCACTGAGGGCTGCAGTGAGCAGGCAAGACTGACAGCAAGAGGTCCCCACACTGCTTAAGGTCCCAGCAGGGCCCAATGCGCCTCCAGATAAAAGCTCCTTGGGCTTTAAGAACCCAGGCTTTAGAATAAAACAATGTGGAAAGAGACACACGTTTACTCTGGTTTCAACAGCCTCCTCCTCATCCAGTAAAGGCCATTCCCAGTTCTGCCAGAGGCTGGTCTAGGATAAAGTTAACCCCACCTGCCCCGGCCTGGAAGCCAAGTCAGCGGCGCTTCTGCCCAGGGCCAGTCGGCAAAGGCAAGGCGGGAGCCTGGGACGCCCCGGCGGGGGTGCTCCCGGGCCTGGGGAGAGCGCAGGCTGCTGGGGGCGCGAGGCTCAGAAAGGACAGCGCCACGGCCCCTCGGGCCACCGCCACCGTCCCAGACCCAGTCTCCGCCCGCACGGCGGCCAGGCCACCGACATTTGGCCCAACTTAACTTCCTGTTGTTAAGGAGGGAGGGGAACCGGGCGGGGGTTGATAGGCGGGGGGGTAGGGGGGCGCCCAGTGAAAAGCCGGGAAAGAACGTGACCGGCGAGGAGCCCAAATCGTGGGAAGATAAGTTTAGGGATGATCTTCTGCCCCGGCGGCAGGCGGTACTGATGGCGCGTCGCGCCCACTCCATGTCGACGTTTGGGTATCTTCTAGGCTTAGCATTGAAGAATTTGGGTGTTGGGGGGCGGAGTAAGAGGTAATTCGAGGTACTGGGTTCTAATGGATTCGGAGAGCGATAGGGGTACCCCGGCCTCCCTGGGCAGTGCCACCTGCTCGCTGGGCGCCCCGTGGGGTGGGTCTGAGGCGGGAGATGCTGCGGCGCACCTGACCCTCTCCGGCGCGGGCCAGGGCACAGAGTCCAGGCTCGGCCGCCACGGTCCCCGCCCGCCCTCCTCAGAGCCCCGCGCTCCCCTTATCCTTCCCCCGGTCTTACCGAGAGCCGCGCCGGCCGCCGAGCCTCGGGTGAGCCCTTGTCTTTGCCTAGGGCCGTGTGCGCAGCGGTCTGCACCAGGAGGCCGCCTGCGGATCTGGCAGCTACCTAGGCGGCCCCGCACAGGCTTAGCCGGGCGAGCGCCTGCGGTTCTGCGCCGCGCCGCCAAGGGGACGGGGAGCCACCCCCATCGGCGGCGCGGCCAATGACAGGTCAACCAGGGGGCTCAGCCCCGCCCCCAGCCTGAGGCCCATAGCCAATGGCAGCGCGGCGCGGAGCCACCCACGCTCCCCGCCCGCCCCGCCCCTTTGCGGCCAGCTGTCACCGCGGCTGCAGCGGGCGCACGTGGGCTGTAGCCCAGCCCGAGGGTAGGGAGCAACCTTGCGCTCCTACCCAGACCAGTGCAGGTCTGAGACCAGCAGAGGGCCGATGGGGACGAGGCTTGGTGTTGCTGCTAGATGAAAACCCCGGTGCTGGTATCCAAATGTCAAGGTAGAGGCGAGGGCTGGGCTTCACGCTCCTTGGCCTAGGCAGCTGGAAAGCAAGCCTCAGCGTCCCCTTTTGGACTTGGGGGAGCAGCATAGCACTTCCCTTACCGGCTGTGGACCTCCCTTCTTGCTTTGCTCCTTGACCACCCTGGGCTTCAGCAAACCCCTGCTAGCGGATAGACCCTTCCCCTCACCTGGACTGGCCTTGCCTAGAATAAAACTGGTGGGAAGAAGGGCAGTGGTGCAGACCACCCTTTACCTTCGTCACATCACCCAAGCACCCTCTTTTCTTGGCTGTCAAATGGCTACCTTAATCTCTGCTCTGCCCACCCTCACTGGCTGCCCACAGCTCCAGAGAGCGCCGTTCACAGTGTGAACAGTGTGAGGGTGTGAAGCCGCTTTGTGAACTGCAAATTCTGCAAACACCTTGGGCAGACTGCCCTGGTAGCAGTGATCATGAAACAGGGATCCCACGGGCAGGAGCTGTGTCTTACTCACCTCTGGGGCCCAGGGGCCTAACATGGGCTTGGCCCAATATAAATGTTCTTGCAACAGAGCTGACCCAGGGGGAGGAGAACAGGCAGGCTTGGGCAGTGAGAAAACAGTATTGTGGCTCCAGCCTGCTGGAATTTCCACAGCATCAGACCACCCTCTGGAGAAACTACATTCCCTTGCCAGGCAAGTGCAAATAGAGCAGTTTGCCCCCATCAAACCTGGGGCTTATTTTTTTTCCATACTCCTTACCATGTGATCCTACGCGAGGCCTTTTGGGTTTTCCCAGGGATTGTCCTCCTTGGTTGCTCTCTTAGCATCTTCAGAGTTCAGTCG
The DNA here is from genome assembly GCF_009873245.2 of Balaenoptera musculus. Lineage (NCBI taxonomy): Eukaryota > Metazoa > Chordata > Mammalia > Artiodactyla > Balaenopteridae > Balaenoptera > Balaenoptera musculus. The sequence goes on along the minus strand of NC_045792.1, from coordinate 65,457,114 downwards.
ACTTCCTGAACATGAACTTTCAGCAAAAGCCTTCCCTGTTCAGTTTGCAAGACTCAGTCAGCACTGATTCTCAGAGGGGCAGCTCTCCACTCTGATGCAACTCTGCCTGTGATGCCAGTTGACGAGGTATCCTCTACGCACATTATCTCATTTAATTCTGAGATAATGAATGAAATGGTATGGTGACAGTGGCTCTGCATGGTATGCATTTTTATTATCATTCCCTTTTGCAGATGGGAAAACTGAGACTCAAAGAGGTAACGTAGCTTATCAAGGTCACATGGTTAATAAGTTTCAGAGCCTAGATTGATTCTGGATTCCAGAATCTACATGCCTAACCACTATGCAATGGGGCCTCTGCCATCCTGCCCGTACTTTTGGAGTGCTGGACAGGCCAGGCCTATCCCTGAAGGAACTGCTCTGGGGCCTGACCTGCCCCCAGTCCATCCAAACGTTCTGTTGAGGTCAGGCCTGGGCACTGTTGGGGACAGGAGATGAGGTCAGCATGGCCCTGCCTTGTTTACAGAGTGACTGATAGAGGAAACAGCATTCCCTCTGCCCGCAGCCCAAATCCTCACTGGACACAGGCCTCTTGCTTCTGGCCTGGGCCTGAGACACCCATGCTAGGGATGGAGATGGAGACAGAACCATTCACTCATCTCACAGATGCTACTGTGAGCTAGGTATGGTTCTTGCATTCATGCAACTTATTCAGCTGATAAATAATCAGAAGTACACAGTGCTATGGGAGCTGTATTCTTTATCACTTACATTTTTTATCATTCCCATCACCTTATCTATAGCACGTGTTCTCCAAATTAAACAAATTTAACACTACTTCAGGAACACTGTGGGCCCACCACAGTGAGATACTACTGCTCAGCATAGACATTCTATTAGCTCAAAAACTAAAATTTATCATTGTGTTCCTGGGACCTCTGCCTCCTCTCTTCCCAACCTTTTTTTTTTAAAGATTCAAGGACATTTTTTTTTTCTTCTTTAGCTTCTGACCCCAGGACAAGTATCACCTTCTTTTATTTACTTATGGCTGTGTTGGGTCTTCATTTCTGTGTGAGGGCTTTCTCTAGTTGCGGCAAGTGGGGGCCACTCTTCATCACGGTGCACGGGCCTCTCATTATCGCGGCCTCTCTTGTTGCGGAGCACAGGCTCCAGACGCGCAGGCTCAGTAGTTGTGGCTCACGGGCCTAGTTGCTCCGCGGCATGTGGGATCCTCCCAGACCAGGGCTCGAACCCGTGTCGCCTGCATTGGCAGGCAGACTCTCAACCACTGCGCCACCAGGGAAGCCCTCTTCCCAACCTTTTTAACTTGAGGGGCTCAGGTGAAAAAGAATCTTGGGTCTGAGGGCTGAAGAGTGAATTTTCCTTGGATGTAGGGCAAACTGGGGGCTGATGGAGGCTGATTGCAGGAAGGGAGATAAGCCTTGAGACCTCTTGAATCAGTGGTCAGAGTCCCTTGCCACCACATACAAGCCACCCTTGCTGGCCATCTCCCTGGAGGGTGGACAGGAATGGGGACAGAAGATCACAATTGTCCTTTCTCTGGACAAAGCAGTAGCCATGCGCTATCCTGCCGGACCCTGACTGTGTCTGGGAGTTTATACAACTAAGATCTTCAAAGAAAAGATCGTGCAATGTTAGAGTGGACTTAAAAGAAATATTATCTAAGCCCTTCACTGAACAGATTAAAGAAATTTAAAAATTAATGGGAAAGGGAAGGCACCACGAGAGTCACAGAGCATGGAAGTGGGTTCCAGGTCTCCGACGCCTCTGCTTCACTCTGAGCACGCCAGGCAAACTCAACCTCCTTGCGCCGTGGCTCAGTATTCTATATTTAATAACAATCTCTTCCCAGCCCACTCTTCTGGGATGGCGAATGTGTGCTTGTGAAGGTTGTCTGGGAGATGCAGATGGCCACATTAGCATCAGAGGGAGGGAGAGAAGGAAGGACCAGATTCGTCCCTAAAAATATCTACATCTCAGACTGGAAGCAATGGGTCTCAGCAGCACCACGCATGCCTCCCCGGAAAGAACTCCAGCTGGTGATCTCCATCATCATTGTTTATCCACCTGATGGCATCCTGCAGGGGCTGGACGGGTAGTGTGTCAGGCCTGGCTTCTTTTTATTTCCAGCCGAACAGTTGGCTTGAAGAAAGGTCGGAGTAGAACTAAGTGGATTCCCAATGCAGAGATTTCCTGCAGAGAAGTCCAAGTGGGTCTCACAGCGTTGGAATGGCAGGGGAAGGAGTGACCACCTGTGCCTCCTCCTCCAAATGAAAAAGGATCTGTGCCCTCGGACCCCTTCCTCACATGCATATGTTCCAGGAAGGGGTAAAACAGTGAGTGTGGTCTCACCAGCTTTCTCCCCAAGCCGCTATCAAAGGGCTTCGGTCTTTCAGAAGGAAGAGGAAGGCCGATATCTATACAGTCTGGTGACCTCGTTAGATGATGAGAAAAGGCTGAGTGGCCCCAGTCCACCTTGGGAGCTATCTTTGGAGAAGGGTTTTCTAAGGAAGTGGAAACATTTCTACCTCCCTCAAACAGGCTCAGGAGTGTGCGAGAAGCAAGGTCACTCGGGCCTTGTTCCAGCCCCTTATCATCCCGATAGGCCTCAAAATGCACTATTTTTCATGGATAAGACATATAAAAGTCTTCAAGGTCGCTAGGAACTCATCAAGCCTACCACACATTCAGTGCACTTTCCAGAGACAGTTTGGAGAAAAACTGGCACATGTCAAAATCAATAATGCCCTCAGAGCCACTGCAGCACTTTGGGGGATATGTGTATTTGGCTGCAATGATGGGAAGGTCAGTGCTGGAGAGATGAGGCCACAGGCAGGAGGTGATGTAGCAACCAGAGCAAATAGAGAGCGGGTGTGCGGAGGAGAGGGGAAGAGACACAGGGTCATGAAAGTAGTCTGGCCCCGGCTCCAAACTGTCTGGGGAGAGGCAGAGGTACCTACACACATACTCAAAGCCAACTGTGAAATCTGAGGGCACAGTTCTGGTCTCTAGAGACGCAGAAGTCTAACCAATAACACAAAACCCACTACACCCTCATGGCAGGCTGGGCCATACCTGCTGCCCAGGCAGACTCTTGTTCATACAAACCTAAAGCCCATTCTAGGACACACTGCTGTTATTGAATGAAGTGCCCAAAACCTCCACAGGGTAGGGGCAAGGACGGGGACACTCTTTTCTGTTCTAGCCCATGGAGGGGACTCAGGTTCAACTGTCTATCCATCCAACATACATCCACCCCACAAACATATACAATGCAGTTATTCTAAGAGGCATCATAGCCGAGCAGTTAGGAGCACAAACTCTGAAGTCAAGATGCCTGAGTTTGAATCCCAGCTCTGCCACTTATTAACTGGGTGACCTTGGGCAATACTTAACCTCTCTGTACAGCGGGTTCCTCCCCTGTAATGGGGAATAGTAATAGCAAAGAGAGATGTGTGCTTCGAACACATATACATAGTAAATGATATACATGGGTTTTGATTAAAATAAGTTGGGGTCTAGTATCAAGAAGGGGGTAGAGAACTAGAGCCTCTAAGAGGCACCTTTATGAGCAACTCCAGATCAGGGACATGGCCACGCCCAGCACTACACTTGTGTGTGTACCTCTCAGCCACATTTTAAGGTGGATAATTGTCATTCACACCTTAGAGATGAAAAAATGGAATCTTGGAGAAGTGAAGTCACTCGCCCAGAGTCTCCCAGGAGCTGGCATATGACAGGGTGAATCTAACTGGCTGACACCCTACTCCTGGCTACAAGACTGGACACAGCGCCCAGGCCCGGCCAACCACATAGCCCCAGGGGTGACTGGTCCAACAGACATGTATATGGTCCAAGCAGATTTCTTCTTCAGGACCAGTGTATAGGTAGCATGAGAGAAGCTCTCTGTCCCTGGAAGTCAGGGCTACCAGTAGTCCCACACGCAGTGGAGGAGATCTGACTACAATAGGAAAGAAAGAGACTCCTCTGACTGAAGAAGTAAAGCTCCAGCTATTCTTTGCAATTCTCTTGACTTCACCCTCCTCTGTGTTGGTTTTGTCTTCAGGCTGCTTTTCCTTACTGTAGCCAGTGCCAAAACAGCTCTCAGTGCCAGAAGCTACCTTATCCAAAAAAGAACATTTCTGACCCAGCATTCCAAGCAGGAGTCCTGAGATCCACTCTGATTGGATTGGGTCACATGCCCACTTGAACCCGTGCCATAGCCAGAGGTCTGGAATGTGCTGATTGGCCATGCCAGTCAGGGCCCCTGACTGGACCTGGGGTGGGCTCAGCTTCCCCTGAGACACACAGGCTGCATGGGACAGAGGTGGACACCTGAACAAAAACTGAGTATGGTTAGGAAGGGAGAAGAAGGGATAGATTGTTATATGTTGGGTGGGTAGAGCAGATGCTTCTGGTTTCCGTATACACCAGTGGCTTTCTATCGCAAGCACCTGTGACTCCATACCTGTGGGTTTTCTCTGGCTTCTGCAGTAAGCTTAGCCAATGCAGAGGGCAGTCGAAAGTATGAGATTTAACACCACTGGAGCAACCTTCAAACAAGAGTGAGCAAGAGTTGGCGGATACATACCCCAAATGTCTCGCCCTCAGGTGGGATATCTTGGAGGTGTGTGCTCTATCTCTGTCTCTGTCCCAGAGATCTCCAGCAGGACTGAGCCCAGGTAACTGCTTGTTAACATGTCCTCTATTGCCTCCCTACCATCACTTCCTCAGTTCTTTACTGGTGCTTCCCAGGATTACTTCCCAAATAAACTACTTGTACTCACATTCTCTTCTCAGGGTCCGCTTCTGGGGGAGCCCATCCTAAGACAGTAGGGTCAGCTGACCTGAGCCCCAACCTTAAACTCCTCGAGATGAGCAACAGTGTGGTATTCAATGCTGTACACTCGCGTGTGTTGCTTAAACAGCACCCAGCACATGGGAGGTGTCAGTAAATGTTTTCTGAAGGAATAAAAGAGGAAGCTATTTAAAAGCAATATACAAACAAGGTGTTCGTACCACCCACCCACTGTTTCTCCCATGGGTCTGGACCACAGCCATAGACTTGGGCCCATATGAATGCTCAGAAGGAATTTGTGCTTTTGACCTCTCAGAAAGTACATCATCCTGACCTCCTGTTGTATCGTCCACTCCCCACATACCACCTCCCATGAAGCTTTTCTTGCATTTTGTAGCGGATAAATACATTTTAATTAAAATTAAATTCCTGCACAATCACTCTTCTATTCAAATCTTTCTCCTAGACGTAGCTTAGATGACCAGAGATTGATTACCCAGTGCGGCCCAACCTCTGATTGGTTCAGAGGGGTGATTCTTCCCCTTGTCAGATGAGTGGGGTCTTCAGGGGCACTCAGGATGACTGCGATGGAGCTGGAACCCCCAAGTAGAAAGGCCCAATCCAGCTTCACATGTCAAATTCTGGTGGAAAGCGCTCAGGTTCCAACGACCTGGGTTCCAACCTCTGCTCTGCCTACCAGTGTGACTTTGAACAATCCAGATGATGGAGATAATAAGCTTTATTTGGTAAGAACAGAGTATAGAGGTCAAATGAGGTGACATACATGAAGGTGTATTACTAGCTCTGACTAAATGTTAGTTGTTTTCCCTCCTATTTGTAAGTGTGGTGGTTTTATATTTTAGCAACTTACAAAGCTAGAACTGGGTTTCCCAGAGCCCTCTTGGGGTCATCGGGTAGTCAGAGGAGGAGGTGGTGAGAAATAGACACGAATTCCGGCTTCCCCTCAAGGGTTGTCTGTGTTCCATTTGCTCTTGATTTCTCCTGCTTCGTATCTGCGTTTTCTTCTCACCTGCCAACCCTGCTGACCAACACAACTTCAGGGCCCGAGCAGGCACCAAGGCATCAGCATTCCCAGACCTCTTCACCAGCCGCCACAGCTGTGTGAACTCCACTCCCTATAATCATCCATTATTCCACATCACAGTATGACCCTGCTTCCCTGATCAAACCCTAACTGATACAATAGGTAAATAAAACCGCCACTTCTCATGGGCCTACAGTGGGCCCATAATTACCTTATATAGCTTCACATCATCCGTACAGGATTACTTCTTAGGATTAGGGACTGAGATTATTAACCCAATTTTATACTTGGTGTATTAGTCAGGGTTCTCCAGAGAAGCAGAACCAATAAGAGATTAGATATAGATAAAGATATAGATAGAGTTATCGTGAGACATTCGCTCATTTGATTATGGAGGCTGAGAAGTCCATGATCTGCTGTCAGCAAGCTGGAGCCCCAGGAAAGCAGGTGGTGTAGTTTCATACCAAGTGTGAAGGCCTGATAACCAGGGGAGCCAATGGTGTGAGTTCCAGTCCAAGGGCAGAAGACCAACATTCCAGCTCAACAGTCAGGCTAAGAGAGTGATTCCTCCCTTCTTCCGTCTTTTTGTTCCATCCAGGCCTTCAAAGGACTGGATGATGACCACCCACATTGGGAAAGTCCATCTGCTTCAGTCAGTCTACGGATTCAAATGCTGATCGCATCCAAAAACACACTCACTCACACACAGACACACTCACAGACACACATTCACAGACACACCTAGTATTTAACCAAATATCGGAGTACCCTGTGACCTGTCAAGTTGACACATAAAATTAACCATCACACCTGGAGGAACCAAAGATCAAGAAGGTTAAATACCGTGTCCTAGTATCTGGCAGAACTAGGATTTAAACTCTGGTCTGTCCAGCTCCTGAGCCTAAGCTCTGACCACTTGGTCACTCTGAAACTTATCGGAAGCACGTATCTCATTAATTATAAAATTACTGCAAATGTGATATATTCTTATTAGAAAAAGGAAGGGAATTCTCTGGCAGTCCAGTGGTTAGGACTTGGCACTTTCACTGGGGTGGCCCGGATTCAGTTCCTGGTCGGGGAACAACGATCCCACACGCCATGCTGTGAGGCTCAAAAAAAAAAAAAAAAAAAAGAAATAGGAAAGACTCTTAGACACGCTAGTTTAAAATGTTTAACATGCCAAACACATGGCGAAAAAAAAAAGGGATGGGTGCAGCCCCAAAGACGTAAAAACACTGTCAAGAGGGCATAAGTTGTAGACCTGCTGGTCATCAGGCAAGGTGTTCGTTAGGCAAACTGGTCTCATCTGAAGGGGTCTGATCCCTCTCTGCATAGGCATGTCAGAAAAGAAATTTGACTTTTGGCCCAAAGAAATGCAATCGTTGTTTCTCTGCGCAGTTCACCACTCAGCACCCTCCCACTGGCCAACAAGCCCTGACAGTCCAACTGGGTGAAAATCAAAGAAGTGATTGAGTGAGGACTGCTCTGGGTTTGTGCCCGAGTCACAGGATCCCGGGACAAAGCAGGAAGGCATGGCTGCAGTGGCCTTCTAAGAATGCCTGGGAGGCCAGCCCTCGAGGTTTTCTATTCCGCTGAGCACTGAGGAAAGCATCTCAGAACAAGGCTGTGGCTGCCTGTGGACAGCAAGGAGTAAAGCAAATTTATGATGCGTTGTTCACTCAGTAGGAGAAGGAGGACCTGGGAGGGGGGCAGAGGCCTGGGAAAGAGATGCCATGAAACATGGCCCGATTGGATCCAGACCCTCCCACTCCTGGCCTCAGGGCTTCATGCCTGCTGTTCCCTCTCTTCCTTTCCACCCACAAATGACAGTCACTCCCTTGTAGACTGTGCCCTGGGTCACCCCCTTCTTCCTTGTTGCCTTGGTTCATGTTCCTTCCACATTCTGCAAATAGACTCACCTGTGTCCCTGTGAAGTTTTACATCTCTCTAGTTGTTTCCTTAATGTCTCCTTCAGAGAAGTGCTGTATCTCTAGAATCTTTTTCTTCCTTATATTAAAAATAGGCTTTTTGGGCTTCCCTGGTGGCGCAGTGGTTGAGAGTCCGCCTGCCGGTGCAGGGGACACGGGTTCGAGCCCTGGTCTGGGAGGATCCCACATGCCGCGGAGCAGCTGGGCCCGTGAGCCGCGACTGCTGGGCCTGCGCGTCTGGAGCCTGTGCTCCGCAACGGGGGGGGCCGCGGCGGTGAGGGGCCCGCGCACCGCGGTGAAGAGTGGCCCCCACTTGCCGCGACTGGAGGGGGCCCTCGCACAGAAACGAAGACCCAACACAGCCATAAATAAATAAATAAATAAATAAATTTATAAAAAAAAAAAAAAAAAAATAGGCTTTTTCTGGGAAGATGGAGTGGGTGAATTTTTCCCCTATTCTTCCTGTTAAGTACACCTAACAACCCTTAATGAGGGAATCCCCATAATGTTATCAGCTGATTTTTCAGCAGAAACTCTGAAGGCCAGAAGAGAGTGGCAATATATATTTAAAGTGATGAAAGGGAAAAAAATAATAATAATAAAATAAAATAAAAATAAAAAGAGTCTTTATCTTTTTTTAAACAAAAACTGTGCCCAATCAAAAAGAATAATATAAACTATATAATCTTATCACTCAGAGATTTGGATCATCAACACCTTGAATATGGATCCATTCATATTATCAATATATACAGCTATGAAATCGTGTAGCTATAGAGGCAGTATGAGAGAGGGTTTAAGAGTTTGGGCTTTGTAGTTAAATCAGCTTGGATTGGAATCTCTAATCTAGCTGTGTGATCTTGGATAAAATAATCAATCTCTCTGAACCTCAGTTTTCTCTTGTGTAAAATGGGAATAATCAAGTAGTTACAACGTTGTATTAATTTTGTTTGTATTAATTTTTGTTGTTAGGATTAAATGAAATGATCCACATAAAACCCACCAAGCAAGGTATATAAAATCACTATGTGTGTGTGCGTGTGTATGTCTGTGTGTGTCTGGGGAATGGGGCATTTAAAATACACATAACAAAAAATTCACCATTTCAACCATTTCAAAGTGTAAAACTCAGTGGATTTAGTAAATTTACACTGTTGTACAACTATCACCACTATCCAGTTCCAGAACATTTTTATCACCTCAAAAGGAAACCTCACACCCATTAAGCCATCCCTCTCCCTCTCCCTCTCTCCAGCCCCTGGTAACCACTTATCTGCTTTCAGTCTCTATGGAAAATCACTTTCTCTTCAGCCTTTCTCTCTCTTTTAATTTTTTTTCCTGACAGCTTGGTCACACCTCTCTCATCAAACAGACCAAATCAAACTTAGAAAGAGGAAACAAAACTAATAACAACAGAAAACTACAAAACAAACATGAAAATGATTTGACACAGCTCCTTTCGCCACGGCTCTCACGGTCTCATCATCGGACTTGAAGAGTGATCCATCCATGCTTGGTCTGTCTGCATCCTCCGGGCTCCCTCACCCTACACCCTGTACCCAGGCTCTTGTTGGGTGACCGGGGCCTCCTGGTTGTCAAATCCGTGTTCTATTTCCAGCCTTCACCCTCCTTAATACCGATATTGTGGTACCACATGATGCTGTGGATTAGCATCCTTCTTCAAATCCTCTTTCCTTTGTTCCTAAAACACCCCTGTCCCTCTCTCTGGCCCCCCCACCCCCACCCCCGTGCTGGCAAGTGTTCTTCCCACTCTTCTGCCTCCATCTCTCTCCTTGGGCGATCGCATCCATTGCCCCTGCTTCCTCGACACATCTCAAATTCAACACGTCCAAAAACTGTCCAAAACCCACGTAATGATCTATATTCCTAACTTCACTAATGGTATTCCAACAACCCAATTTCTCAAACTAGAATTTTCAGTCGTCTGCGATTTCTCTCTTTTTCTAAATTTTTTTTCCAACTGGATAACAGATTCCGTTAATATAGTTCAGAGACATCTCCTGAGTCCCCTCCCACCTATCCACGCTTATGGCCACTTAGTTCAGGTCCCCAACCTCTCTTCTCTCAACAACTACAATAACCTGTTTAGTCACATACATCCTTTCCATAACTGTCAGAGTTGTAGTCTTTTTTTTTTTTTTTTTTTTTTTTTTTTGGCCACACCATACAGCATGTGGAACTTCCCCGACCAGGGATAGAACCTGTGCCCCCTGCATTGGAAGGGCAGAGTCTTAACCACTGGACCACCAGGGAAGTTATATTCTTAAAATACAAAAGTGATCATTTCGTTCTCCTCTGTAAACATCCCTGTCTCCTTAGAAAATACACCCACATCCTATCTGGCCCTGACTACCTCCTGACCCTCAGCTCCCAGAACATGCCAGGATGTGCCGCAAATCCTCCACTCTGCACCATGGGCTTCTAGGTGAAGCTGCCTCTAATTTCTGGCCCCAGAGATGGGACACATGACCCAGCCTGAGCCAATCAGCAGTCTCCACCTCTCCGGCCCGAGTAATTGGTTCAAGTCCCAGTCAGTCAATGAAATGCAATTCTGGGCTTTATTTGAGCTAAGAGGAAATCAGACCTCTTCTTTGCAATAGACATGAAGAAACATGGTACAGAGACCAGAACTGCTACATCTTGCAACCAAGGGGAGCCTGTGAATACAGCCATCACTGGGGAAAGAGGAAAATCTCACTCTGGTGACATCTTCTGAGGCTTGGATCAAACCCTCAAAACCATATACCCTTTGTCTCTCTCTCTCCTTTTTTTAAAAATTGAGGTATAATTGACATATAACATTATATTAGTTTTGGGTGTACAACATAATGATTAGATATTTATATATTGTGAAATGATGGTCTAGTTAACATTTGTCACCATATATAGTTACAAAAAAATTTTTTTTCTTGTGATAAGGGCTTTTAAGATCTAATCTCTCAGCAACTTTCAAATACATAATACAGTATCATTAATTATAGTCACCATGCTGTACATTACGCCTCCATGACTCATTTATGTTATAACTGGAAGTTTGTACCTTTTGTCTTTGTCCCTTTTTTAAATGTAAGCCAATACATTCAGCCACGTGCCCCTCCTTTTCTTTTCTTTTTTTGCTTAAGATAGTTCGAGTTAGGTTTTGTGTTACTTGCAAACCAATTTATGACCCTTTAAGCCAGTGTTTCCCAAATTTTGCTGAACATTAGAATCACCTGGGGAGCTTTTTCAAACTCCCAGTGCCAATTAAATCATAACGACTGGGGGTGGGAGCCAGGCTTCAGTCATTTTTAAAGATCTCAGGTGATTTCAGTGCAGAGTGAAGCATGGGAACCACTTTAAGCAAAGCAAGCTGCTTCATCTTTGCTTCCCCAGCTCCGCACCTCCCAATTTACCAGAGTTCTTCATGCCGCCATATTCCTGGCCTGGCTCTGTCTTTGGGCTCAGAGCATCTTAATGGCAAGATTCATGTTTTTTATCCCCTCTGCCTTGCACACGGTAAGCCCTCAGTAAGTATTAAATAATGAACAAATGGATGAATGAATGGGACAGGTTCATACCATCTTCATACGTATTTTTTTCCTTCAAGGCACCTTGTACTGAGTACAAAGTATAAGAAAGTTCAGGCTCTGGAACCAGAGTGCCTTTGTCCAAATCCTGGTTCGATGGGACCCAGGTAGGTATTCAACTGCTCTGGGCCTTCTTTCCTCATCTATAAAATGTTAATAACGATAGCGCTTACATCACAGTGATGTTGTCGGGAGTTCAGGGTTAATACAGGTAAAATTCTCAGAACATTGCTTGGTACACAGCAAGCACGCAATAAGTGTCAGCCTCTACCTTCATTCATTCATTTATTCCTACCAGAGAACTGGGTCTCCCTCCAGGCCAGAGGAATCACGGAGAGGATGGGTGCGGAGATCTTCATACCTGTGTGCTCTGTGGAGGTGGTTTTGCTTTGCATGCAGCCTGTTAATGCAGGTTAATTTTGTTCAGGTGGCTGGAAGTTTACTATGTTGGGGTGCAGAGCCAATTACTGCTCGGTGGCAGAACAAAAGACTTGTAAAGGTCTCATTACTGCTGGGCTTGCCCTGCTCACAGTGCCAACGGCACACAATCAGGTGTTTTCAGAGTCACCTGAATAGAGCCTGTTATTTGGATTCAGGCCAGGTAAAGGGCTATTGTTTTGTATTATTCTTCTCAGGGAATTTAGCCTGTTTTAAAGGAACTCTTTTTCTGCCTAAGGGGAAAAGAAAACACTTCCTCATGAAGAACACAGATTTATTGGTTGTAATGGAAATTTACCTGTCTAGGCTTTGTCTTTAAAAACCTACGTGCTTGGGGGGACTTCCCTGGTGGCGCAGTGATTAAGAATCCACCTGCCAATGCAGGGGACACGGGTTCGAGCCCTGGCCGGGGAAGATCTCACATGCCTCGGAGCAACTAAGCCCATGCGCCACAACTACTGAGCCTGTGCTCTAGAGCCTGAGAGTCACAACTACTGAGCCCACGTGCCACAACTACTGAAGCCCAGGTGCCTAGAGCCCGTGCTCTGCAACAAGAGAAGCCACAACAATGAGAAGCCCGCGCACTGCAACGAGGAATAGCCCCCGCTCACCGCAACTAGAGAAAGCCCACACAAAGCAATGAAGACCCAACGCAGCCAAAAATCAATCAATGAATAAATACAATTTAAAAAAAAAAAAAAAACTATCTCCACGATGATAGTTTATAAAAAAACAAAAAAAAAACCTACGTGCTTGTTAATTTGTTAGCAGAGTGGTTTTTGGGCAGGGCTCTTTGCTGTTTTAGGGGGAGACAGTAAGCTTCTAGCTAAGGATGTCCTTGAAAACATCACTCCTGCTCTCCTACTGTCAGCCTTCTTATCTGCCAAAGGAGGGGGCAAAGGACAGGCTGCCTGCTTCCTGCCCCCCTCCCTTCCACCAACTTGTATTCATTGAGCTCCTATCATATGCAGGGTACAACTGTAGGAGCGGTGGGGTACACACAGATAAACAAAAGCCGATTAAGCCATTGCCCCACCTTCAGTTAATTTGTAGTTTTGCAGGGAAACTATAACGAAAATCACTGTGTCGTAGTTAAGGTTTTCACCACCTCCCATTGAAACAGTTTTTCAATGGCTTCCTAACCAACCTCCCTGCCTTCATTCGGGTTTTCCATCCTCTACCACTGCCAGAAGGTTCTTTCTGAAGCACACGTCCAATCAGGATGCTGCCCTCCAGCCCTGTAACACAACAGGCACTCCAAGCCTTGTTTGCTTTTCTCATTCTATACTCTCCTCATCCTCTTTGTCTTGCAAACTCCTACTCAATTTTCAAAGCCCAGCTCCTTGCTTTCTCTGTACCCACCCCCTTGGCAGAATGAATTATGAATCACTCCCTCCTACTGTGGTATCCCACACTTTTTTAAAAAAAATAATAAAACCATAAACATTTAAGCACACCTCAGTTTTAGCATTTATCACAGTAAGATCCTTCACCTGCCTGTCTCCTCTAATAGCCTACAAGCTCCTACATAGAAGAGGGACCGCTCTTAATTTTTGTTTCCTCAGTGCATGGCACTGAGCTGGTGCTGCACTGGTGATTTCGAAGTCATTGAACATTGTAGGTGAGAAGTGCGTTAAGGAGATGCACAATCTCTAGGAACACTACTGGATATAATACAAGGGCAAAAAACATTTCTGCCTTTTGCTTTCCCAAACCATAACCATGCATTTTGGGGAACTCAGAGACCAGGGACCTGAGGGCTTTCCCCCTAATATTTCAAACATAAGAAAATAAAGTATAACACACCAAGCACTCATGTACCCACCATACAGCTTTAATGAATCTTATTTTGCCATACTTGCTTCAGATGAATTTTTTCTTTTTAAAAACATAAATATTATAGTTAATACGTGCTGTTAAAGGCATCTATTTCCTCATGAATTTAATGTTTGTCATTCTAATATGTTTTTATACTTTTCCTACATAAGCATGTATTTCTAAACAATGTTTTGTGCTGTTTTTCACATTTTTAAACATGTTAACTTGATATAGATTCATACTATATGAAATGACAGTTTGTTTTTTCTCTTAACATTATGTTTTTGAAATTTATCCATGTTGATATTTGAGATTTACTCATGAGGATATGCTAATTTGTTTCGACTGTTGAGTAGCACACCATTGAGTGAATACACCATGCTTTATTTGCTCATTCCCCTGTTGATAGATTTTTTTTGCTTCTATAATTGATATTGCAAAACATTCTTACATATGTCTCTTTGTGTACATGTATAAGAGTTGTCCTGTAAATCTAGAATTGGTATTTCTGGATCATAAGGAATATTCCTTCTCAACTTTATTCACTAGTAACACATTGCTCTCCAAAGTGGTTGTACCATTTACTCTCATCTTGGCCGTTCTATCCAGCATGAACCACTGCTGCCCACACTTTAAAGGTCTTGCCAGTCTGATGGGGATGAAATGATACCTCATTGTGATTTGAATGTGCATTTCCCCAATTACTGTGAAGGTGAAGCTTCTTATGTTTATTGGACACCTGGTGTCATTTATTTGTGAATTTCTAATTCATACCCTTTGTTGATTATCCTCCTGGGTGGCCTTTTCCTTACTGATTGTGGGAGTTCTTGATATATTCTGGATAGAGTTTGTGAGGAGTCTTTTTACTTGGTTTATTGTGTCTTTTCTTGAACAATAGTTGTAATCTTAACTTAGGCAAATTTATTGTTTCCTTTATGGCTTGTGGGTTTGCTATTCTCTATTTTAAAATACATTTCCTTATCCCAATGTCATAAATCTATTCTCTTATGTTTACAGTCTCTTCCAAAAAGTTTTACATACTACTTTAAAAAAAATTGTTTTTATTTTGCATTCCACTTTTTGTTTTCTGCTTTTTTTGTAATTAATTTTTATCAGAGTATAGTTGATTTACAATGTTGTGTTTCTGCTGTACAGCAGAGTGAATCAGTTATACATATACATATATCCACTCTTTTTTAGATTCTTTTCCATATAAGTCATTATGGAGTATTGAGGAGAGTTCCCTGTGCTATACAGTAGGTTCTTATTAGTTATCTATTTTATATATAGTAGTGTATATATGTCAATCTCAATTGCATTCCATCTTGAATTTTGACTTTTCCATGTGGATAACCAATTACCCAACATTGTTTATTGAATGGTCTGTCCTTTCCTTATTAATGTCACCTCTGTCATGTATCAGGTATTCAGATACATGTGAGTATATTTCTGGGCCCTCTGTTCTATTTCATTGGTCTATTTGTCCATTCCTGCACTAATTCCTTTATGTGAATGGCTTTGTAATAGGTCTCAATAACTGGTAGAGTCGGTCTCTCCTCCTTGTTCTTCTTCAAAATCATTTTGGCCATTCTTTGGCCTTTTCTCTTCCATATGAATTTTAGATCCAGCTTGTGAAGGTCTAGGATAATCCTTACTGAGATTTTGATGGGCATTTCATTAGACGCGTATATTAATTTGGGAGACATCCTCATATTTATGGTACTGGATCATCCAATCCATGGGTCGGGTAGAGCTCTCCATTGATTCAGGTTTCCTTTTGTGTGGGATGTGGCGGTGAACCGCAGAGCGTCATTCCCAAAGAAATCCCCAGTGGAAGAGTAAAGAGCATCTAGAAAGTGATCACTGGGTGTGAGCAGAGTCGAATAGCAGGAAATGAAAGTAAGCTCTTCAAACTGATTGCTGAGGTTTGGCTAACCCAGGGATGGTAAACAAGCTCCCACTTCCTAATCCCACAGGGGCAGGTAGTGCTGGTCCGCCAAAGCAGGACCTCCGAGCCTGGGGCTCTCGGCTTCCTTCCCAACCTGGCCCTTTAGGCAGCTCCCACATTAGTCAGAGCCGGCACGGCCAGCGAAACTAGCCTAACCTCTCTGGAGAAGGCATTTCCCGGGACCCTTGAACAGCCCAACACCGGTGGCTCTGCAGGCCTGCACAGGGCTCTGAGCTTGCTGTCTTCCAAGATAGAAGTGCAGGCCATCAGACTTGTGATCTCCTCCTGTTTTAGAGATTGCCGCCTCCTGGAGAAATGGTAGATTTTATGCAAACCAATTAGCTCTGTAGCCTGAATGGAGATATAATTTGCTGCAGGATCTGGTTTTGACTTCATTCCAGCCACCAGTCTACTCTGTGTTGTTAAGTGTGCAGAAGCCCTTGAAATCTGGTCCCTGAGTGCCGGGCAGTGGAAGCTACTTAGTTTCCTTACACCTTTTATAAAAATGATCATTACAATATATTATAAAGAGATTAAAACAAAGACTTTTTAAAAGACTTCTCCCTGCTCCCTTCTGGGCCCTTGGTATCTGGCGCACAATAGGTGCTTACCTGATGCACATTAGGTTGGTGAACATTCATGAATAATGTATCCTGTGTCAGGCCCTGGGTTAAATACTTAAGATCTGAACCCATTTAGTCCTCACCTCAGTGGCATTATCATCTCCATAAAGGCTCAGGGAGCTAAAGTGACTCATCCAATCAAGGTCACACAGACAGTCTATGATGGAATTGTGAGCCGACCTCTATCTACCTGTGACTGTGGTATCCAAGTCCAGTGCCATATACCCACTTCTGCCTGTTATGGAAGGGAGGAGAGGAGGGAGGGCAGCAGGAAGAGGAGGGAAGGAGGAAGCCGAGAGAGAAAGACAAGGGAGAGCAGAGGGAGGGAGGCAGGTAGAGTTGGAAGCTCCAGGCCTGCCCTCCTTCTCCCTTTCCTAGAGTCTGCATCCTGGGGTCCTGGGAGTCTAGAAGCCCCATTGCAGCTGTCTTGCCAGAGTGCTCTTGTTTACCCTGGGAGGAAGGAGAGGAGAAGGAGGGCAGACTTTCACAGCTGAGGATCCTCTCTGAAGGGGGAGGCATGGTTCTTTGAGGCCTAGGGGGTGTAGGGTGAAGGGGAGAATCCTGAGCCCAATAACCAAGGTAGCCCTGCCCTTTAAGATGGGGACAGAAAAGCCATGTCGCCCCCATGACCTCTGTAGCCTGGGAGAAGGGCTCAGCTAAAGACCAAAGGGAGCACCAAAGAGATGATCTGAAGAGTATAATTTGGTTAAACATTATTTTAAGAAAAAGAACCCAAAACAAAAAACCTCTTCCGGAATATAGAAATTATTTATCTCTAAGCGTGGAACTCCTGAAATTTTATTTCCTCTGTTCAGATATTCTATTATATGTACATATTACAGTGGATATAATTCCCTTTATTTTGCTTGATTTGCGGGGTGTTGTTCAAAGATGCTCCCCACTGCTCAGTGGACGGATGGATGGATGGGATGGGTGTGTATGGGCAGTGGGTGTAGCTGTGGCAGCTGCCGGGAGTGGCTGATTTCTCTGTGAGCACAGAGGGCAGGTGAGCTACTCATTACAAAAGGCGCATTACCTCAGCCGGGAAGGAACCACTCTGGACTTCGGACTTCACTTTCACCTTCCTCTTTCCTGCTCCCAGCTCCCCAGCACTCCGCCCTGCTCTGATAGCTGCTGAAGTTCTATGAGGCTGTCTCTTCCCCTGGGTTCTCCGGGGTATGGGCTTAATTAAAAAACCAGTCCAGTTTACCCATCATTAGGAAATAGGGCAGACAGGATGTTGGTGCCAAAGCCCAAGTCAGCGTGGGAGGCAGCTGCGAGCTTCCTGTCGTGACCTGCTGGGCTCAGCTACCAGCACTCGGAACAGGGGTAGCAGGGCTGGGCCCTCCGGGGAGGTGACGGCTGGCTGTAGACCTGGCAGGGGCTCTGGCAGGAAGAGTCTCTGGCCTTTGTCATTAGGTGGGCAGCAGCGTCTCAATTCTGAGGGGACTTTTGAAACAGGAAGTGGTTTTGGATTTAGGAGCAGGATCCTGCCTACAAGGGGAAAGATGAGAGAAGTGAGCGAGAGCTTAAAGTCCCAGCTAAGTGGGGCCCAGGGGACTCCCCAGTCACTGGGAAACCTGTGAGACTTGGAGCAAACGCCCGGTCCCTCAGATTGAGCTGGGGAAAGGCTGGAGCTGAGAAGACAGGTGGGGTCCCTACGTAGGGGCTTCCTCAGGACCACTTGGGTCATGAACACAGATATCAATCTTCCCTCTCCCATTGCACAGATGGGGATCTTATTCACTGGGTGATGGTCCTGGGAGAAGGTAAAGAGGGCAGTTGAAGATCTCCAGCCTCTGCAGGTGGGCCTGGCTCAGGCAAGCAGAGACTGACATCTTCAGCCTCACTGTATGGGTAACAAGGTGAGAATCAACTTGAACCTGTTAATCGTCTGATTTTCCCCTCCACGGCACCAGGTATTGACAAAGCACTTAACTAGCATTGACTCTATTAATTCACTTTTTAAATTAGACAATTACATTTCCTCATTCCCATGCTGAATAGCACTTAGAAAAATGAAAAAGAGAAAACCCAGGTACAGAGGGGTAAAGGGGACCAGCTAATACCTCCCAGTTGGGCCCCCTTGTCCCCTCTTGGCTCTTGGCAGGCAGAGATCATTGTTCAGTCTCTGCATTCTTTCCTGCTGAGCCCAGAGAAGTTGATAATGCTCAGAGGGGCTCTGCTGGTCTTCCTCTCCAGTTGCTCAGTGCTTGCCAGTCTCTGTGGGGTTATGTGAGAGGATGGACAGAAAGCAGTGCTGTAGGGAAGAAGGAAGCATGTAAAACAATTCTGTCCTTTTATCCTTTGCCACGATAATGCTCTTCAGCTATGGCAGATTTTATTTCCCAAAGATGGTCCTGGGACTTCCCTGGTGGTCCAGTAGTTAAGAATCTGCCTTCCAATGCAGGGGACACGGGTTTGATCCCTGGTCGGGGAACTAAGATCCCACATGCTGCGGAGCGACTAAGCCTGCGCACCGCAATTACAGAGCCCATGCCCCCTGGAACCCACGCGCTCTGGAGCCTGTGCCCCGCAACTAGAGAGAAGCCCGCACGCTTCAACAAAAGATCCTGTGTGCAGCAGCTAAGACCCAACGCAGCCATAAATAAATAAATAAAGGAAAAAAAGGTTAAAAAAAAAAAGATGGTTCCAACAGTATCTCTCATCCTACATTCTCTTTTGAAATGTGATCTTGCCATTTCCCCATCAAGAGGTAACATCTATTTCTTTACCCTCTTGAATCTGGGGGGACCCTATAACTGTTTTGACCAGTAAAATATGGAGGAAGCGATGCCATACCAGAGCTGGCATGGCCCTTAGCTGGCCTGGCAGCTTCCTCTTACAACCCTTTCGAACCCAGTGGCCATGTTGTGAGAAGCCCACACCACGTGGAGATGTCACACACAGTCAACAGCCGCAGCTGAGCCCCTAGGCGACAGCCAGCATCAAGTGCCAGGCGTCCACACGAGCCATCTCAGACACCCAGTCTAGTCGAACCTTCCGATGGCTGTGGCCCCAGCTGACCTCTGACTCTAATCACGTGAAAGACCCCAAGTGGGAATCACCCAGCTGAGACTAGTCAAGGCACAGAACCATGGAGATCATAATAAATTAGTATGTGCTAAATTGTTTTAAGCCACTGAGCTTTGGGATGCTTTGTTACTCAGCAATAGATAGCTGGAACAGAAATAGACTACCCTAAAATGTATGCTGTAAAACAACCACCATTTGTTATTTCTCATGAGTCTCTTTGCTCATGTGGCTTCAGGCAGTCGGCTGGGGGCCGGCTGCTCTGTCGTGGGCTCAGCTGGGATGAGTCAGCTCTGCTCCATGTGACCTCTCATTCCCCAGCAGACTAACCCAGGCCGGTCTCAGGGCAGTAGCAGGGTTCTAACAGACAGAGGAGAAGATACAAGGATTCTTAAGACCGAAACTTGAAGCTGGCATGCTATCACTTCCACTAAATATTGTTCAAAGCAACTCTCAAAAGCACATATTCAAAGGGTGTGGAAATCAATTCTATTTCTTTATGGGAGGAATTACAAAGTTGCATTGCAGAGGGTGTGGATACTGGGTGGGTGGAGATTGTGGCTGTTTTGCAGTCGGTCTATCCCCATATCCAATGAGGATATTAAGAAGTTTGCTGGGGGTTGTGAGATATAAATCCCTCCTTTGTTTTGATTGATATCTTTAGTTAAATCTCTATCACTCAGTATTACTTTTCATTCTTTTAATTTTCCAGCCTCTACATTGAGGTAAAGAGAAAAGGGACAGTGAGGAGTGGCTTTGGGGTGGCTGGTCACCCTTGTCAAGTGCTCTAGCTTTGTGGTTTTCAGCTGGTGCTCTGTGAAGCCCTGGGTTTCTTGGTGGCTTCTCAGCAGCTACCACGAAGGGAATAAATGTGTCTACGTGTGAGGTCCCCACCTTAACCAGGGCCGCTCTGCTCTGACTTGTGATTTTCTTTGGAGAAATGTTATGCAGCTTTGAAAAAATAAAAGACAAAGATTTGAAGTTCACTGAACTAGACCAACCTCTCCATCTTATAGAAAAGCAAACAGTCTTAGTGAAGTTGAGTATCTACTCCAAGTTACTCAGCAAATGAGTGTCTTGGCTGGTATTAGAACCCCAGTCTTCTGACCCACGGTTCATTCTAAAGCTAGATCTCCTAGCTTTTTCTCCCCTCTCTTCACTGGGTTCAAGATGGAAAGGGATTGCTGTAGCCTAACGGATAGAGGGGAAACTGAGGCAAGCAGAAGGGATATTCCTGACACTTTTTCAATTCTTTACTTCCCCAGCAAGTGAGATCATTCATAGTCCTTGAGCTGCGAGCCTCAGTGACCCCCATTACACACACACACACACACACACACACACACACACACACACACACACACACACCCTTACGTGATCCCTACAAGGCTTGATCCCCAGAACCACAGACAATTCAGGGCATCATTTGGCAGGCAGGCAGGGCTGGCTGGTCAACTTCAAGGCTGGTCAACTTCAAGCAGTGCACACTTGATGGAGTTGACTCGTGCAAGGCAGATAGAGCTCCATCTGGGAGAAAAGCTCATTTCCCAGGAGAAGTCTTGGTCTCGCTTGGAGCCTGTGATCTCCTTGTTCTCCTTCCAGTGTGTTAATTCCATTTCTCCCTAAGTTAGATTTTTTTAGGACATGAGCTATTTATAGCTCCTCCTAAGCCCGTTCCAGTCTGTTTCCTGTTCAAGTACTGCATTAGTCACCAGAAAGTGTCTCAGGCAATCTCTGAGTCCCTGCCTGCTCTCAGCAACAGGGAACAAGGATGCTAGTCAGATTCAGAGTGGTCCCGGTGGGGAGGGGGCAAGAAGGAGGCAGGAGGCTGGGCAAGGAAACAAAGGGAGCATCTCCTGGCCCCCCTCTGTGGCATGAAGCTCTGGGTCCTTATGTCTTCCTGGAGTTTACTTAGCCCGTAGAGACACAGAAGCCCTGCAGAGGCACCTCCATTTGGCTGCATATTTTTGCCATTACTTGATGACCTATTTGCATGCAGCTCCTTGCAGAGAATTTCCTCCCAAGCCATATATGGTGATTTCATTGCACCACAAACTGACGTTTCTATTTGTAGTCAGTGATAGAGGCTCCTTTCTGACTTCGCCTGCCTGTCCCTACATCCCTCTTTTTTACTGTAGCCTACCTAGGCTGCTCTGAGCTTCCTCCAAGCTCAGGTCTCGCCAAGTGTGTTTGGTCCCAGGAACTTACTAGCTGCCTCTGAGGGGAGGTCCCCTGATCTGAGCTGAGCTTTTGTATCCACAGGCCCAGGCAGCAGTGACCTCTGAGGCCAAGGGAAGGAAGAGGTGACTTCAGACAAGGGAGTGGGCAAAGGGGGCAGCAACCAAGATCTACCTCCACAAATCCCTAGCGAAGGAGTTGAGTACAGGGTTTCTGACCCTGCCTTGCTGGGGACAAAGGAGGAAAATGTGGAGGAAAGTCTGATTCCATTTGCATAGCAAGTCATCAGGTGACAGCACCCCAGAGACTAGGGTCTTTTCAACTTTTGCCTCAACACTCCCCAAGCCCCAAACAAGGGGACCCAAGTGCCTTGAACAAAGCTCCTGGGCTTCACAGGTGACTCAATCTAGGCTCTCTCCTCGGGGGCAGTGGCCTTCTCAGTCCCAGCCTCAGCATTGCCCATCTCAGAGCAGCAATGTGTCACCTACTACCAGCCGGACACGGGCACCTGCTTTATTTATGCCAGGATGATTTATTATTATTATTATTATTATTATCTCTATTTATGCTGAGTTCTGTGGAGAGAAACACTCTGAATGCTCAGAAAGGGTCTTGGTGAGAAGGTGCCTGAGCTAAACGCGACCCTCCTGGCTCATTCAGAGAGCTGGCATGCACACCAGCCCCCTGAGCGGAGGAAGTGGAGGAGGAGGAAACCAGACATGAGACATGCATACCAGGCGCCAGCCTGGGCCGGCATATCAGGGCTGCTCCTCAGCTGTGCAGCACACCGGCAATCTGGCACAACTCTTTTGATTTCCGTTCGGTTTCCATCCTAGGAAATTCATTACAGACTGTCTCCCACAGAGCACACTCAATTACATCCTTACGATGCAAGAGCCCAGGAGACCAATCAGGGACAGCTGAGTCAGGCTTAGTCAAGGATGAGATTGCTTCTGCCAGGGCTGGTGGCCTTGGGACTGATTCTCGGGGCAGGGCTGGGATGCAAGGACCAGGCAGGGATGTCCCTCCTCTAGGACCATGATGGTGGATTCTGAAGCAGAGAGTATTGGAGGGTGAGACCCTTACCCAAGTTCTTCTTAAAACAAAGCCCTCTCACTCTTTCATTTTTTAAATTCTGAAAATTAACATACATACAGAAAAGTGCATAGAACCTTATACATTCTAATAAATAACTGTGAAGCAAATGCCCACGTACTCACCACTAACATCAAGAAATGAAACATTGCCAGCACTCTGAAGCCCTTTGCATATCTCTATTTGATCACACTCTCCCTCTCCCTTAGATTTTTATGGCACTTACTTCCTTTTCTTTTAGTTTTACTACTTAAGTTTGCAGTCCTATAAAAACAGTTTTGTTTTGCCTGTTTTGAGCTTTACATGAATAGAATCACGTTGGGGTTTCTGTGTCTGGCTTCTTTTGCTCGGTTGTGTTTATGGGAGTCATCTATATTGTTGTATGCAGCTGTAGTGCACTAATTTTCATAGCCGTATAGTATTCCGCTACGTGGGTATATCAAATATATTTATCCATACTACTGTTGGTGAGCATTTGAGTTGTTTTCAGGTTTTGACTGTTATGACAGTGGTGTAGTGGGCATTCTTGGTATGTATATCCTGGTGCCATGTGCATGTATTTCCCCAGGGTTTATACCTAAATGTGGAATTGCTGGGTCAAAGGATATGCATGTCTTCTAGTGTACTAGATACACTAACAAATGGTTTTCCAAGTGGTTGCCTGCCTCTTGCCCTCTCTCTGTTGCACAATTGTAGCAGCTGTGCTGAGGGAAGGAAGCCACAGGTCCAGAATTGCTGGTCCCAAGAGATGCTCCAGGAAGGAGAACTTCTACTGAGAAGGCAATATGTGTGCGCCTTTGTTTCTTTCCATGTCTCACTTATGGGGCCCGTCAACCCCTGCCTCATTGTCCCAGCCTCTGCTGTGACAGCTCCCCATAGCTGCGCCCATTACTCCCCTGACCTCAGACTCATTTCACTGTGGTTCCCAGACTAATCTAGTCAGGACATGGAAGGCAGTTGTCCTCTGAAGGTTATTCCAAGGGGTAGTGGGACCCCAGCCATCAGACAGAAAGCCAAGGGAGATTATACAGGGCAGGGGCTTGAGCAGGGCTGGTGGCAGGATGGCACTGTCATGTTTGGAATCTGAGGGCCGATGGCTCCTCATGGCAGCCTGGAACAAGCAGGGAGTAGGAGACATTAGGTCCTCGCTAGGCCCAGAGACCTGGGACGGACCTAGACTGCCTTCAGCATAGCATGCCATTCAGGGAATTTTTTTTTTTTTTTAATTTAATGCCCCACAATTTTTTTTTTTTTTAATTTATTGAATGCTTCATTGTACCAGACACTATGTCAAGCCTTTATTTATTTATTTACTTATTTTTTGTCCTCGCTGGCATGCGGGATCTTGTCCCCAGGTAGAATCCACACCCCCTGCTGTGGAAGCGCGGAGTCTTAACCACTGGACCACCAAGGAAGTCCCAGGAATCTTTATATTGAGGCAAAAATCCCAACTTGAATACTCTTAAACAAAAAGGGGTATTTATTGGCTTGTAACAAAATATAGTGAGAGGTCTGCCTTCAAGAGAAGCTTGATTCCGAAGATCCAGCCATGTCATCAGTGGAACGTCTTGCCTCTGCTTTAAGAGAGACAGTAGTTGCTAAGACGTGGTAAGATGAAGCTCCATAGAAAAGATAAGATTCTGGAACAGGAATGGAAACCAGCAGCCCTGGCTGAGGCCAGGTCTCTGCATCTATAACTGGAGACAACTTGGGGAGTTAGCCTCCATTTTTAGGTATAGTGAGTGGCCCCAGAGTGTTCCTAGTGCCTGAGGAAACATTCTTATACTTGGGGATCGGCAGACTCACACAACCCTATAGAAGCATGTTTGCACCCTCAGATTCTTGAAAAAATTAATGTATTACCAGTCTGAGCAGCTGGGAGAGTACTCTCAGAGAGGAAAAAAAAAGTGAATGTTCTTACTAGACATGAAAAATTTGAATATATTTTCTATCTTAGACATTAGGAACCAAGGTGTGATTTGAGATTTGGCACAACTTTCAGGTAGGTGAGGAGATGTAGATTCTAACACGCTATCGGAATTTCTGGGACATTTCTATGTTGTGTGAGACCAAAGGGACAGAATATTTGAACTCAGGGCTGTCTTGGAAATCTTAGAGGTACAGTAGCAGCACTGATTTTCAATAACATTTATTATTATTTTTTTAAATACAGAAATAAAGTATAAAAACCAATTGGTCCAAAATTCCACTGATAACCTCTCTGGCATTTTTCAAAAATAACACCTCTGCACGCTATTTGTATAGAACGGTATAAAATGGAAACGCAAAATCCTCTTCCTTAGCCTCTCCTTCCCACTGGGACCCACAAGTCAGAATTCCTTATGCGATTTTCGGAAAATTGTTTCTTCAACAGTCAAACCCAGAGTAAGAAGGATTGGTGAATTGCTCTGTTAGCTGTCCCACCTAAATGAAGGGAGACCCAAAGCATTACAGGCCCTCTGGCCTCCTGTCTAATGGGTCTCAATACCCTCATTCCAGATCATGGACTCAGCTACCTGGATCTAGGTGATGGACTCAGCTCCCTGGCTCCAGGAAACCTCCCCTGTGGGCTGAGCTACACTGACCCTTCTCCCCTCTTCCTCCCCTCCAGTCCCACTCCTCCCCCCCACCCCTCTCCCGCTCCACCCCTACTTTTCACCAGGGCATCCTGTCCTAAGAAAGCTCACAGCAGGGGAATATTTACTAAATGAGAACACCCTGAAGGGAAAGATCTTCCTACTTGATTACATGTCTGGCTCTCTGGAACATCTTCTCTCTATTTTTTCCACAGTGATTCATCCAGGGATCATCAGAGACAGCCTGCTTGGGGAAGATGCCACTGTTCTTCCCAAGCTTTGATCGGGGTTATGCAACCTTGTGCTGATTTGTGTTTAGAAGCCTCCGCACTTTCCCCTTGCCACTTGTCCCCAAAATTTAGGGAAGGAGAGTGTATAGCGCCTGGGTTTACATTAGCATGAAATACGTTGCCTTAAGAGTTGAGTCATATGTACCCATAAATATGCCTTTGCATGACATTGGGCCTGGAAGTGAGGTTCTCAAATATTCTCATTTATTCATGCACTGTATAATTACTGAGAGTTTACTCTGTACTAGGCACTGTGCTAGACCTTCAGGCCGAGAAAGAGAGAGAGACAGCTCAGGCGTAGGGAGAGCATGCTCAGAGGTGCAAATATCTGAGGGTAAATACAAATGACTCCTTATAATTAGATTTTAGAGTAAGTGAAGGCTGGTGACAAGAACTAGGCTGGAAAGGTAAATGGGGTGATGGAGAACCTTGAACCCCAAAATCATCAACTTGGACTTTATTTTAAAGGCTGTGGGAACCTCTGTGGTTTTGAGTAGGAGAACTGAATCATTCAGGGATGCAACAGAAAGAGATGGCACACTCAGATGAGGAAAATTTGAGGAGCGTTAAACAGAAAGGCTATTTACTAAGGTTTGGGTAAGTCTAATGCCATACTTGAAGCAAGGAACATGAGGGCTGTTGGTAGGAAGGGGTGAGGGGAAGGAGCAGTTACTGAGAGAGTCATGCGAAGGTCACCTTGAGAGGAGCTGTGGCCTCTGTTTAAGGTGACTTCACAGTGAGGAGGCGTAAAGACCCCAACCTCCCCCTCCTCCCCCTTTGACCTCCAGCTGGTACTCCCCATTGGCCAAATCCAACCAGAAGCTAGAAGCCAAGGGAGGCCATTGTGGTGGTCCATACAGGTTAGTCCCCAGGACCAAGTGTGGGATAGAGTGGATTTGCAGGGGCAGACGGAAGATGTCCTGCCTAGCAGTGGTGTGATGAGATGAACAATTCCACAAGACCATCTTGGACGGGATGGAGGTTGAACAGAGGCAGAGGGATGGGGACAGGAAGAGAGTACAAGGCTCTGAACTAACATGGGTCGCGGAGATGGGGAGGAAGGGAAAGATTAAGTGATACTGAGGAAGTGGAATAGGCAAGACTTGTTGAATAAGGACAAGGGGGGCATCTAGAGTAGCCTGGGTACTTGGGTGGATGGTGACACCATTACCTAGGAGAGGGTTCAAGTCCAAGGGCAGGTGCTGCTACTGGAGGAGAATCACTCTTTTCCAGCGGCAAAGGCAACTGTGAGCAAAAGCACCCCTCTGCTTCCTGCTCTGGTCAGAATTACAATGGCTTCTGGCATCCTTCTTCTTCCATTCTGTACCCTTTTTCTCTACCACTTAGAAGGCCCCAAACACCTACTTTCACAGGGGTCTGACCTTCTCAAAGTGTCCAGGCTGCAAACTGATTTCCCTGACTTCACTGCTCTCCCCTTTCTACTGGTCAAAACCCAGTCCTTTTTAATGGGAAAAACAATTACAATAAAAAGTGGCTGACTGCTAGCTCTCTGAGGAGGTAGATGCACATTTTTAAAGGATCTACTCTGATGAATTTATACTTAATAGGCTATGAGAGAGAGATTTTTACTTCTAACCCTGGACGCTCCCAGGGGCACTCTGAAACCCCAACTCCACCCAGTCCCACCACCTCAGAAGAGCAAGGTAAGTGATGCAGTGTCTCCTCCACAGGATGGCAGCCCCTAACCTGGCATTATGTATTACTCAGGGCTTTTCAATGGTGGGTGCAGATTTTAAGTTTGGCTTCTAAGAAGTGTGTGATATGTTTGGGATTGGGTAGACCTAAATATATTCCAAAACAACAAGGCAACTTTGGTTAAGTTTTGTGAGTAGCGTATCCAGAGTCCCCTCTACCCCCAACACAGTGAAATCCAGTCATCCTGCCCATGGACAGCTGCCTTGAAGGGGAGAGAGCCCCAGAAGGCCGCCCCCAACACAGGAGAGGGGTAATGGAAGGTGGGAGCAAGGGAGGTGGTGTTGCTAGGCAGTCGGCTGCTGTCCTGCGTTGCCCTGGTGACGCCAGTTTGTGTGCACAAGGCGGGTGCTCATGGGTACTCGCTGAGCATCCGTGTAAGCAGGCTGGACTTTTTTCACCATGACGCATTCCTGGAAACCGTGTCATAATGTGATTTGTCAAAATTTCTCAGAGGAACAGCATTGGGTCTCCTTGAGGGGTTGTATTCCTGACTAAAGATGCAGCCAGAGATAATTCATAACTGTGATCAACAATCTGTCATAAACAGAAGGCACAAGTGCCCAAACATCCTCAATGAGTTCTAGGGCTAAAATTACCCTACAGGGCTTCCCTGGTAGCGCAGTGGTCGAGAGTCTCCCTGCCAATGCGGGGGACACGGGTTCGAGCCCTGGTCTGGGAGGATCCCGCGTGCCACGGAGCGACTAGGCCCGTGAGCCACAGTTACTGAGCCTGCGCGTCTGGAGCCTGTGCTCCGCAACAAGAGAGGCCGCGATAGTGAGAGGCCCGCGCACTGCGATGAAGAGTGGCCCCCACTTGCCATAACTAGAGAAAACCCTCGCACAGAAACGAAGACCCAGCACAGCCATAAATTAAAAAAAAAAAAAAAAAAAAAATTACCCTGCAAACCTCACCAGGAAGCTATTACCTGACTCCATGTGAGCCTCCAAGTACTATGTTCATTCATTCACTCATTCAGTCATTCGAGGGCTGTAGGGGTCATTGTGGTTCACTCCCAACATCAATTCCACTTCAGATAATTAGTCTTTGAAGCCAACAGTATGAGTTGTAGTCCTAACCCCTACCACCTCAGAATGTGACCTCTTTTGGAAATAGGCTCTTAACAGAGGTAATCAAGTTAAAATAAGGTCATTAAGGTGGGCCTTAATCCAATATGACTGGGGTGTTCTTATTAAAAGGGGAAATTTGGACACAGAGACACACATGCACAGAGGGAAGATGATGTGAGGACACAGGGAGAAGGCCATGAGAAGACGGAGGATTGGAGTGATCATCTACGGGCCAAGGAATGTCAAGGATTTGGGGCAAACCACCAAAAGCTAGGAAGAGGCAAGCCAAGATTTTCATTCAGGTTTCAGAGGGAGCATGGCACTGCCAACACATTGATCTAGGACTTCTAGCCTCCAGAACTGTGAGACAATACATTTCTGTGGCCCTAAGCCATCCAACATATGGTATTTTACTATGGCAGCCCCAGGAAACTAATATAAGCAACCATGGTAATCCTACCCTCTTGGCCCAATTATGACCAAAGAGCTATAGATAAGGGGAAGGCTGCTGGGCTAGAGTCTGAGAACAGTTTCTCAGCCAGGTGCCTGGCTGTGACTCTGGGACTTGCTGCAGTCATCATACTGTAAGCCGAAAGGGCAAAGCCCTCACGGAGGAGGGCAGAGGTTGGATGGTAAGGATCTGGGGCAGGTGACCTTGTTGAGTTGCTCCTTCAGCCAAGCTAGAGCGAGCCCAGCCTCTGCAGTTCTGTCAGATGCGATGATACGATTCCCTGTGGTTTAAGGCAGAAGGTGAAGTAAAGTCTCCTCACTGACACCAGTGTCCTCCACATGTGGCCCTTGTGGATTGACTGTCACATGTGCTCAGCACTTCTCCCTGCCACCTCCCTCATGCAATGAGCCTCCAGCCCCCTCCCAACCTCTATCTTACATCTCAGTATTAACTGTGGTGGGTGATTTGCAAAGATAGCTGCAATAATCCCTCTTATCCTGTAGTTTGCAATGCAGCTTTGCTGCCCCTCCCATCAAGAGGTGGGGTTTATTTCTCCATCCCTTAAATCCAGGCTTGGCCATGTGAGCTGCCCTGGCCAATGGGAAATTAGTAAATGAGACACAAGCAGAGGCTTCAGAGGCACTTGTGAATTAGGGCTTATCTTTTGGCTGCAGTTGGAACCCTGGGACCATGATGCAAATGGGTCTGTGCTAGCCTGCTGGTAAGGCCACATGGAGGAGAACTGAGGCACTCCAGCTGACGGCCAGCACTAACTGTCAGATGTATGAGATGTGTGTGATGGATCTTGGATCATTCAACATTAGTCAACTGCCCATAACTGCAGCCACATGAGCGACCCCAGGTGAGAGCAGCAGAAGATCCACTGAGCTGAATCCAGCCTGAATTGCTGATTCACAGAACCACAAGCAAATAAAATGGCTGCTGTTTTAAGTGACTAAGTTTTGGGGTAGTTTGTCATACAGCAATATCTAGCTGACATACTGACAGACAATCCCCAGTCTGGCACAATTCCCTCAGACTCATCCACATGCCAGGCACTGTGCCAGGCACTGTGGATACAATCATGAGAAACAACAGACCTGCTCTCTGGTCTCTTGGGAGAACTTGGGATATTATTATGTGCCAGGCACTGTGCCAAAAGCTTTAGATATGTTAACCCAGATGAGAGGTTTACAGTTGTCACCCTTATCTTCCTACTGAGGAAACCAAATCTCAAAAAGTAAGAAAAGGAACTTCCCTGGTGACGCAGTGGTTAAGAATCCACCTGCCAACGCAGGGGACACGGGTTCGATCCCTGGTCCGGGAAGATCCCACATGCCACGGAGCAACAAAGCCTGTGTGCCACAGCTACTGAGCCCACATGCCACAACTACTGAAGCCCGTGTGCCTAGAGCCCATGCTCCGCAACAAGAGAAGCCACCGCAATGAGAAGCCCACGCACCACAACGAAAAGTAGCCCCTGCTCTCCACAACTAGAGAAAGCCCGCACGCAACAACAAAGACCCAATGCAGCTAAATAAATAAATAAATAAATAAATTTTTAAAAAAGAAAGTAAGGAAATTACCAAATGTGGCAGATTATATTTTCCAAAGATGGTTGCCACAATATCTGCTGTCTGATAACATTCTACTAGAACCTTGACACTCCCCATCAAGAGGCAGAATCTAGTTCCCCTCTTGAATCTGGGTGAGCTTGTGATTTGATTGTAAACTAATAAAATGCAGAAGGGATGCTACGTGACTTCTAAGGCTAAATCATAAAAAGAAGCTACAGGTTCTGCTTTATGAGCTGGAGCACTTGTCTTTGAAGCCCTGAGCTTCCAAGTAAGGTCGCCACGTTATGAGGACTCCTAGGACACACAGAGAGACCACATGTGGGTGTTTCAGCGGACAGCCAGCCAGTAGCAAACACCAGAGGATTCTGGCCCCCAGCTGCTGAGTCATCCCCAGGCTTGGAATCGTCTCCCTGGAGGCCCAGGAATCATACATCAGAGATAAGCTGTCCCCACCGTGCCCTGTCCAACACACAGAATGCGTGAGCATGCTACAATGCTTGCTGTACACCACTAAGTCTTGGGGTGGTTCGTTATGCAATAGTAGTGAAACACCTAAGGTTGCACAGCTAGATAACAAGAAGGGACGTGAGGTCAGACTTTGACCCTGGAATTCTGACCCCAGAGCCCAAGTTGCCAGCTTCCCCTCAGACAGCCTTTTGCTCCCATGCTCCCCAACTTCCCTCCCAGCATGGAAGCTTGGTTCCCCTGACACCACCACGTCATCATGAAAAACCACTCTCCCCGCCCCCTACCATGTGCTGGGGGTGCGTGCTTCTTACTCAGCTGCTGCCAGGCCACCACCTCCCAATGCTCCTCCTTTCTGAAAGTTCAGTCCCCTACCTTGCCTGGGCTCCATGACAACACTCTCCCAACCTTTAGGATGCAGCCCCACCTTCCTTGAGGATTTCAGTTCCTGCTGTACAGGTTTGCTTTGCTCCCCATTGAACCCCGTCTGAAAAACGCACCTACTATGTGTACCTACTGTGGGTCAGGCACACAGCAGAGATGAAAAGTAGAATGAGCTCTGCATTCATTTCCTATGGCTCTGTGGCAAATTGCCACAAATTTAGTGCTCAAAACAACATAAATTTACTACCTTACAGTCCTGGGGATCAAAAGCCTAAAATGGCTTTTATTGGACTAAAATCAAGGAGTCTTCAAGGCTGCATTTCTTCTGGAGGCTCTAGGGGAGAAGCCACTCCCTTGCCTCTGCAGCTTCTAGAGGCTGCCTGCATACCTTGCCTCGTAGCCCCTTCTTCTGTGTTCAAAGCCTCCAGTGTAGCATCTTCAAATCTCTCTCTGCCTCTCCTGCCTCCCTCTTCCACTTCTGACAACCCTTGT
Organism: Balaenoptera musculus; assembly: GCF_009873245.2. Taxonomy (NCBI): domain Eukaryota; kingdom Metazoa; phylum Chordata; class Mammalia; order Artiodactyla; family Balaenopteridae; genus Balaenoptera; species Balaenoptera musculus. The sequence goes on along the minus strand of NC_045792.1, from coordinate 65,425,584 downwards.
GATTACATCGTCCCCGCCACTGCCGCCACCCAGATTATCCAGTAAAATCTCCTTATCTCAAGATTCTTTTTTTTTTTTTTTTTTGTAGTTTTTGGTATCGATCCTCAGTTAAATCCACTGACTCTTTTTCTACCTAAAAACTCTGAGCATGAAGAAATGATCTAAATGTTTGCTGGGGGAGAAGGGTCTCAAAATCTGCAAACTGCCAAAATTTACTAAGGGTCTCAAAAGAGTTAACCTAACTTACTGAGGGACAGTGACCCATTAGAGCCCTTTGGAGGAGGATGGCTAGGATGGCACTGATACCTGAGAGAGAGCCGAAAGAAATGGTGACATTCATCTTGAAAAGCATGCTGGCTTGCAAAGGTGGCCACTGTTTGCCAATCCCTGGACGGCTCCAATGGGGAAGAGGAGGGGGCTTGTTCAGAGGGGGCCCTACAGATGAGGACAATGAAGGAAGGCCACATGGAGGTGGATGACAGCCAGCTGAGGAAGAGCCAAGAGCCATCCAGACATAGGACAGGCTGGCCTGTAAGGTGGTGAGTTCCCCACCCCTGGAAGTATCCAAATATCCACTCTTTCATTTACTCTGTCAACATATATGTACTGTGGTCCAGCAATACTTTGAGCGCCAGACAGGCAAGGTTCCTGCTGTCAGGGAGCTTACATTTTAGTGGAGAAGACAAAAAAATTTTTTTAATTATACAAAAAAATTAAATAGGGTCATGGGAGAGTACATTCTGGGTGTCTCCTTTGGATTGGGTCATAGGGGTGAATATCAAGCAGAAGCAGAATGGCCTCTTAGCAAGGAAGGTGTTAAGGGAACATCAGGTTCCTAGGGACCTTTGAAACCCCCTCCGTTCTGAGTCCATGATCTCACATAATACTACCTGCACATTTGTTCCCTAGTGACTACCAGGTGAGCCTCCCCAGAAGGCGGATATGGCTGAAGGAAACTTGACCTGAGCCCCCCGTGTGTGCATGGTCAGGGCCGGGGGGTCCCAGGCACAGTGGGGGTGGTGGGTTCCCTTATTTCCAGCTGCCACCTCCCTGCGTTTTGCCTGCCTTGCAGGCTTGATTGCATAACTGCTGGGCTTGGTTTTACAGCACAGCACAGCATGCAGCTTGTAAATCTTCTCTCACATCATGAAATGCCAGTAATTTCACAGCCAGGGATTCCTGTTCTCATAAAGTCCTCCCACCAGCAGACGTGCATCTAAAAGCGTCCTCTGGACTGATGAATTGATGTCAGAGCTGCTCTGGAGCCAAACACTGAGGCAGGCAGCCTCCGCCACCCCTTTAGCTCCCCTGAAGCCCCTAGAAGTGAAGGTCATGACTGCTAGGCACGGCCCCTTGGACACAGCTCCTGGGAAGCAGAGGATATGGCAGCCCCACATTGGGAACTGAGGCACATTTATCTTCAAGCCTATTTGAGGGGGAAAACACACTTCTAAGCAATATGCACAGTTGTAATCCATGTGGGGAAACATCCACTTACATTTATATTTGCCAGTGACTCTCAACCCTGGCTCCTATTAGAGTGACCTGTAGAGTTTTTAAAAGATAAGCTTACAGAAAGAGGCATTTCCCATGGAGATTCTGACCCCGTAGAATCTAGAATCTAGAATCTAGAAAGGGGCCCCTGCATCTGTATGTTTCACAGGTAAACACGTGCCACCTAATTCATGAGAAAACGAACAAGGACATGTGGCAGCCTTCTAAAATGGTCCCGTGATCCCCACCTCCTAGGACTCATACACTTGTGTAATCCACTCCCCTTGTGAGTGGGCTGGACCTAGTGACTCACTTCTATGAATAGAACAGGGAGCAAAATGGTGGAATGTCACTTCCAAGGCTAGGTTACAAAAGGACTACGGCTTCTGATGGGCGCCCTACCTCCTTCTCTTCCTCTCAGGGAAGCTAGCTGCCATGTTGCGAGTTGCCTACGGGGAGACGCATGAGGCAAGGAGTTGACGTCCCCAACCAACAGCGAGCGAGGACTTGAGGGCTGACCGACAGCCACATGAGTGAGTTCGGAGACGCGTTCTCTCCCTATCGAGCCTTGAAATGACTGCTGTCCCACTGACAACTTGATTGCAGCCTTGTGAGTGATCCTGAGACAAAGGCACCCAGAAAAGTGCTCCCAGGTTCCTGATCCACAGAAACTTTGAGATAATAAATATGTTTTGGGGGTAATTTGTTAGACAGCAATAGATAACCAAAACACACTTATGCAACAAAACATTCATGGTGGCTTATCTCTGGTAGTGCGATTATGAGTGACCTGTATTTTCTTCCTTTTGTTCATCTGTATTTTCTAATTTTAAAAAATTACCATGGATTGTATTCCAAGTGAAAAAACAAAAATCATTTTCAAATTATGTTCAGTAAAACTTCTAGAGGAAAACATTGGAGAAAAAAAAATCTTTGCAACTTTATGTAAGGCAAAGCTTTCTTAGACAAGTCACAAAAAAGGCTAATCCAAAAAAAATAAATTGGACTTTATCAAAATTAAAAACTTTTGCTCTTCAACAAACATCATTTAAAAATATGATAGACAAGCCAAAGATTGGGAGAAAAGATTTGTAAATTATATATCCGATAAAGGATTTGTTTCCAGAATGTATAAAGAACAACAAAAGACAAACAACTCAATTAAAAAATGAGCAAAAGATTCAAATAGACATTCCTCCAAAGAAGATATACAAATGGCTAAGAAGCACATGAAACGATGTTCAACATCATTAGTCATTAAGAAAATGTGAATTCAAGCCACAAAGAGATACTAATGCATACCTATCAGAATGGCAATAATCAAAATGACAAGTGTTGGTGAGGATGTGAAACAAGTGTAAACCTGATACATTGCTAGTGAGAAGGTAAAATGATGCAGCTACTTTGGAAAATAGTTTGGTGATTTCTTTTTTTTTTTTTTTTTTTTTTTTAATTTTTATTTATTTATTTTTTGCTGGGTTGGGTCTTCGTTGCTGCGCACGGGCTTTCTCTGGTTGCAGAGAGCGGGGGTACTCTTCGTTGCGGTGCATGGGCTTCTCTTGTTGCGGAGCATGGGCTCTAGGCACACGGGCTTCAGTAGTTGTGGCTCGCGGGCTTCAGTAGTTGTGGCTCGCGGGCTCTAGAGCGCAGGCTTAGTAGTTGTGGCGCACGGGCTTAGTTGCTCTGCGGCATGTGGGATCTTCCCGGACCAGGGATCGAACCCGTGTCCCCTGCATTGGCAGGCGGATTCTTAACCACTGTGCCACCAGGGAAGCCCAGTTTGGTGATTTCTTACAAAAATTTAATAAAAACTTACCATATGACCCACTCCTAGGTATCTACTCAAGAGAAATGGGTAAAAACATGTCCACACAGAGACTTGTAGGTGAATATTCATAGCTATGTTATTCTTAATAGGCGAAAACTGGAAACAATCCAAATTTCTACCAACAGATAAATAGATGAACAAAATGTGGTGTATCCATACAATGAGATACTTCTCAGCAATAAAAAGGAATAAAGTCCTAATTCATGCTATATCACTGGATCACAAAAACAGTATGCTAAGTAAAAGCAGTCATGTAGAAAAAGAGTACATAGTGTATGATTCTGTTTATATGAAATGTCCAGAAAGGGCAAATCTATATATCAAGTAGATCAGTGACTGTTTGGGGCTGGAGTGGGAGTGAGTTTGACAGTAAAAGAACTTGAGGAAATGTTTTATGGTGACAAGTATGCTCTAAAACTGGATTGCGGAGGTGATTGCATGACTGTATAACTTTATTAAAAAGCATTGAATTATTCACTTACAATGGGTGAGTTTTATGTTTTCTAAATTGTACCTCAATAAAGCTGTAGAAATATTATGTTTGTAGCCGTGAACCCAATAATTTCAGGCATAATCAGAAAGGTACACAAAGTCTTATGTCAAGTATGTCCATAACAGTGGGGTTTTTTTTGAATTTTATTTTATTTATTTTTTTATACAGCAGGTTCTTATTAGTTACCTATTTTATACCTATTAGTGTATATATGTCAATCCCAATGAACAGTGTTTTTTTTAAGTTAATGAAAAACTAGAAAAAAATCTGAGTGCTTAGTAATAGATAATAAATGATTAGTAAGTGGTGATCCGCTTGATAGAATAGTGTGCAGCCATTAAAAATGGTATTTACAAAGAATTTTTAACAACCTTGGGGAAATGCTTAGGATAGAGTACAAAAATGTTTCTTATGGCCAGATTTCTCCAAAAGGAAAAAGAGTCTACGTAAAAATGTTCGTTTTTAAACATAGCTGAATTTGTTCTGTGAATGTGTCTATATGTGCAGCATAACCAGATGCATATCTGAATATAGTTTTTTTCCTTCTACACGTTTATAAATAGGAACTGCTGGTGCCTATAAATCATTTCTACTTTCTTCTGTCCTTCATTATCTTTTGTTTTTTGTTTTTTCAAAAAGCATGTATTTATTTTAAAATCTGGAGAAAAAGTTGTTTAAAGAAAAGAAAACAATGGCAGTCACTCCTTGCCTGTCAGAGGAGAGGCTGAGGTTTCCTGAGTGAGGGGTACACCCTGGCCTAAACAAAATGATGTAGAGGGCTTATCAGCAGCTGCTGATAAATGGCAGGGAGCACACCTGGAAACAGCTGTCTGAGTCCCATTCATCCCAGCGTGGACTCAGCAGCCAGTTAGAGATGCAGGAACAGGGCAGGGCCTGATGCAAGAACAATTTCCTCCTCGTTAGCCAAGAGGAGGAGGTACTCCTGTCATGGAGAGTCCCCCAGGGCTGGTTTCTTTGTCACTGCAGGGTGACAGGCAGGACAGGGAGCGGTGACCTTAGAAACAGTTGCATGAGACTTAATAGAAACTGCTGGAAACCCAGGTCTACAAGCTGTGGCATCATGGAGGCAGCCTAAACACTGGGGACGAGAAACCGGGGTTTGAGTCCTGGCCCTGCTGTGGAAGCCATGCTCTGTGTGGTCTGGGACAAACTACTGATCTTCACAGAATCTCAGTTTCCCCATCTGTAAAGTGGAGACAATTAGATTACCTACTTCCAAATGGAAATCTATATCATTGGTTAGTAAGATGCAAGGAATAACGGGCTTGTGTTAGTTCCCCAGGGCTGCTGCAACAAATTATCACAGCCTGGGTGACTGAAAAAAAAACAGAAAATTCTCTCAAGTTCTGGAGGCTAGAAGTCCAAAATCAAAGTGTTGGCAGGGCCTGCTCTCCCCAGAGCAGATTCATGGCAGAATCCCCAGTGCCTAGAATAGAAACTGGTACCTGCTAGATACCCAGTAGAATTTGTACAAAGAATGAACTGGTTAATAATTAGGAGGACGGTGGATTCATTGTTGTTTTATTTTATGATAACCTCTTTTTTTCTAAAATAAAAGTGATACATATTCATTTTATAAAATATCAAAGACATGTACAAGCAGAAAGAATAAAATGTGCCAGAATCACACCTTTTACAGATAAACTACTGCTAGTATTTTTGCATATAGCTCTCCAACATTTATATTGTAACATTTTTTTAAAACTTTATACTGTAAACACATTTTTGTCACCTGATTTTTACACTTAACATTTTATTCATATCTTTCTGAATTGTTATATATTATTCAACCCTGTGAATTTTTTTGTTACATGGAGGAATCATACATTGAAACACTAACTGAAATTCCCCTACCCTTCTGAATATCCTCTTTTCCTAGGACCCTTCTCCCAACCAGACAGAAGCTGAACTGAGCTGCTCTCATTGCCTTAGGAAAGGGATGCTGAAAGAGAGAAACACACACAATAGTCAAGCTTTGGGGTGGCCGAAAGTCTATTCCTTCTCAGTGGGTGCAATAGATTAAAGATGATTGCAAATTCTTTGCTGCTGCTCCCCTTAAGAGGTGAGGTCTATGTCCCCTGCTGTGGAAGCCAGGTGGGTTTTGTGACTGCTTGACCAATAGAATAAGGAGGAAGTGATGGTGCACCGATTGACAGGCCCAAGATTTAGGAGACTGGCAGCTTCCATTTCTTGTTCTCAGAGCCAGGTCTCAGAGCCTCTGTGTAGGAAGTCTGACTACCTGAGCCTGCCCTTCTGTGAGAGTCCTTAATTGCATGGAGAGCCCTGGAGGATGAGACTTCACCTGAAGGGAGAGTGTGAGGCCATGGACCGCCCAGGCTCCAGACACGTGCATGAAGAACCACCGCGGTAGGGCACCCTTCAACCGCCCCAAACCCCACCCAATTTCCTGACCCACAAAACTGTGACCAAAACAGCGTTGCTGGATTTCAAACAAAAGCAAAAACAAAAACAAAAAACCCCACAAAAATATAAGACTTTCCGTTAAATTTGAATTTCAGATCAACAATGAGTAGTTTTTTAGTCTAAGTGTGTCTCAAATATGCATGGGACATACTTAGACTAAAAAATTATATATTGCTGATCTAAAATTCAAATTTAACTGGGATTAAATTTTTATCCATGTAGTATTTAAAGATAAATTTTAATGTTTTTAACTTTAAATAGGTACAGTACTTACAGGTAAAATATCTGTAGTACTTTATCTGGCAACCCTAGACCAAAAGAAAATGTATGTTTTATATGGCTGTTTTGGAAGTGGTTCGTCATGCAGCAATAGATAACTGGAACAGTGGGAAGAGAAAGGAATCTTTCTCTTGTATAATACACTGGATTTGGAGGTCTACAGTCACTAGGCAGAGCTGTTGTTCTTAGTCTTGAAAGAAAAAAAGGAAGGTAGGAGGGGATGGAGGGAGGGAGGAAGAAAGAAAGAAAGAAAGAGAAAGACTTCCTCGATGGGAGAAAAGGAGAAATAAAGGGGCTAGGACAATAGCTGAGCTGCTGTTGGTTTCCTAAGGAGGGGCTACTGCACTAGTTCCCCCCTCCCTCCCCTACCTCTTCCAGGCAGAGTCCCTGCGTGTGGAGGTGGGCAGGGGAGGCGGGAGCGCGTGGGGCGTTTTGGGGGCGGGGGCATGACAGTGGTCTCACATAGAGGCAGGCATCGATCTCAGAAAGTAGATGGAAACTGGTCTTCACGCGTGGCTGGGACAGTGGCAGTGGTGCTTCTGACTTTGAGGGGCATGGAAGTACCGCTACAGAGCCAGCCCCCCCCACCCCACCAAGGAGGATTCTGGGGCAGGATGGTGGAGATGGTGTGCACAAGGGGCCCACTAACAAATGGCAAAGCAGCCCCCCACCCTAATGTCTGACGCTAAACCCCTCCTCATCCCTTGGGAAAGGGTCAAGGCAGCCCCCCAGCTGACTGAGATGAATTTCCCTTATTTGGTGAAATGTGTCTTAAAATAATACTCATTTCAGGCTGTGGAAATGATGAAACAATGTTTCAAGCCCAATTGAGTTAACAGATTTAAATTTGGACCTGCTACAGCCATCAACTATTTTGTGCCATGATGGTGTTGATATATCCAAGTATGAAAAAATCTACATTTATATACATTAATACTGACACCCCTCAACTCCCTGTCATGTGCCACGCTCAGGCTTTCATCAATCAGCTGGGGGACCATTTCTAGCAGTCACACAGACAGAGCATGCACTCCGGAGCAAGATTGCCAGGCTTTGCCCATAATGTCCTTGAGCAAATTACTTAACTTCCTTGAGCCCCCATTTCTTTATCTGTAAAGCAACAATAACGGTAATAATATCTACCCCATAGCATTGCTGCAAGGATGAAGTAAATCTAGCCCACAGTATGTGTTTATATGTGTTAGCTCTTGTTGTTATTCTTTATGCACTTAATTGGAGATTGCATTTGGGACTTACTATTTTATAAAAACCAGTGGGAAATAGAAACGTAGAAATGTTGATGCTAGTAATTATTAAACTGTGACAAAGATGGGAAATCAAGCAGGAAATTTTCATTCTCAAATGAATACCCTCTGAATTTCTTTGCCACCTGTAGGTTGAATTGTTAAAGAAAAGAACAGATTAAAGAAAAACACAGAGAATCTAGACACATACTGTAACAGACCCCCCTCAGCATTTCCCATTTCTGGGCACTCCAACATGGCTTCTCATCCCAGCCCCTGGGACTCTGCTGCAGGGCTTTCTCTGGCTGGTGCTAGGAAGCCCACACCCTCAGGAGCAGCTGCAGCCAATGACTGATGGGCGGTGGTGGATAAATACCCCAACTCCCCCACCCCTGGGGAGAGGAATGTTCTGCATGGTTTCCCAGAGCCCCTGGTGGAGGTAAGTTCCAGTTGCCCACAGTGGTAACTTGCTGGAAAAATCACCCTTTCTCGGCTTTCTCTCCTTCCCTTTTTCATTCCCCTAGCCCCCACCCAAAATCAGCATTTCCTGGGGTCACTTCCCCCAATAATCTGCCTGCACTGCATTCAATTTTTTGTCTCAGATGTTACTTTTGGGGAAACCCAAACTAAGACACATATCATTAAAGATTGTGTCTAAAGGGTTAGGCATGTTTAGTGATTTGATAATGTTTTTAATTTGGGGGCCACTAGGGAATATAAACACCTCTCATAAGTTTAAAAGCTATTGTTGGTTTTTAAAAATAAACAGGTGTCCAACCTTCAAACATTTGACATTTGGATAAATTTCTGGGAACACTCACTGTGTATGAAAGCAGAGGGCTGCCTGTGATCTGTCACTCCTTCCCGTGATGGTCATTTGGTTTATTTCCAGCTATTGCTAGAACAAACAATGCTTCAACTCACATCTTTCTGGCAAAATCTGTGCACACATCCTTGATTTTCTCTTAAGCACAAATTTCCTGGAGTGGGACCACAGTGGCAAAGGATGCCATATTGCAAATTGCTCTCCAGTTGTACCCCACCCCTTCCCTAGGTCTGGTTTCAGAAGTGTTTTCTTAACTCAACTCTCTGCTTGCCGTGGCTGGGCGGACACTGCCTTTGCCCCTGGCTGAGCACTCTGAAGGGCAGGTAGGCTGCAGGCTGCAGGCAAGGGGCTCGGACACAGTGGATACCAGGCAGGGCCACAGGTCTGGGTCTAGCCCCAAGGTTAAGAGACTAAGATGAGTATGAGTCAGGGTCCAGGTCAAGGCTGATCCTGGGAGCAGAGCTGTAGCTACTAGAGAGCTGACACTGTACCCAGGGGCACGGAGGGTGAGTCTTCACCACATGGTTGGTGGCGCTAAAGGTTGTGTCCCCGTGAGCTAGGGAAGGACCTGGCAGACCCAGGTGGCACCTGCGGGAAAAGTAGGAAGAGATGTCCCTTCTTCAGGATAAAAACGAAAGATGGAGTTAGTATATTTCCGCATGACCTGAATGGCTCTGCCTGGTGGGTAGCACCCCTAGCTCCATGTTCACACACACTATGGGGGCACACTCATGGCCAGCAGCACACACTCTCTGAGTGCCCCTCTTCCACCCCGACCTTCTCTGCCCCCACCAGGTGAGGCAACAGCGTCAGGTTCAAAGGCTCAGGGGCCTGGGAATCAGGCATGAAAGGGCATCAGGTGGTAAGACTGCACAGGCAGCTGCAGTGCACGTGGCACAGAACCCACAAGTCTGTGTTGAGAGTTTGTGCACGGCCCAAGTGCCACTGTGACTTCAGGTCAAAGGTGGTTCCCCCCTGCTACCTATCTGGAGACCTAGAGTCTCTGTGCCATCAGTGTGCTCCCACATAAATTAGCGTGCGTCTACCATGTGGGTGATGCCCCTTAGATACAGTGCCCTTGAGCAGTGCACAACCTGAATTCCCGAACATAGGCCGCAAGGCACCATGCGTTCAAGGTCTATGAGCCGTACCCCACCTGGTGGTGGGCTGGACTCCTCAAGACCTCCCGGCCCTGCTCAGCGTAAGCTCAAGGATGCAGCAGAGACTTCAGGGACTTGAGTAGGGAGGGGCTGAGGAGGCAGAATCCAACCCAGGCCTCAGCCATCTCCTGAGGTAATTCTCTGGGCTCAGGCTGCCAATTAAAGGCCTTGGAGATGAAAGAGGAAAGCTTCGTAAGCAGCCGGGCAAGATGAAAGCCAAGCCCAAGTGGTGTTTTACGGCCTCCTAATGAGGGGCTTCTTGGTGCTCTTTATCATGCTCAAGCAAGAGCTTGTAATTACAGAAACCCAGAGAGATTCTTACTGAGGTGGCCACCTGGCCTTGGCTTTCACTCCTGACTCACTTTGACAAATCACATGTCCTCATCTCCCCACCAGCAGGCATCTGAGGAACACACTAATGGCTCCGGGCTCCTGGCAGCAGGCCCCACCAGTGCTGGACCCGACACTGCACGTGAGCCCCCTCCGCAGCCCAGGACCAGAGCCTAGAAGCACTGGGCCAGAGCCACCCCGCCCTTCCTGGCTGGGATGGGGGTGGGGTGCAGGCTGACATGCCCCGTCCAGCCTGCCCTGCCCGCTGCCCCCTCCGCTGGTCTGTGCTCAGCGGCCTGGCTCGCCGCCCCCCCCCCCCATCCCCAACCCGGGCAGGAGAGGACATGCCCGTCCCACACACCACGTATTTATTTATTTCCTATTGTCTCTCTCCCCCTATAAGAATGTAAGCCCCATGACGGATGGTTTGTGTTAATAATCCTATTGCTGCCGCAAAAAATTCCCACAAACGTAGCGACTTAAAACCACACAGAAGGGCTTCCCTGGTGGCGCAGTGGTTGAGAATCCGCCTGCCAATGCAGGGGACACGGGTTCGAGCCCTGGTCTGGGAAGATCCCACATGCCGCGGAGCAACTGGGCCTGTGAGCCACAATTACTGAGCCTGCGCGTCTGGAGCCTGTGCTCCACAACAAGAGAGGCCGCGATAGTGAGAGGCCCGCGCACCGCGATGAAGAGTGGCCCCCGCTTGCCACAACTAGAGGAAGCCCTCGCACAGAAACGAAGATCCAACACAGCCATAACTAACTAACTAAGTAAATAAATAAATAAAATTAAAAAAAAAAAAAAAGCAATTAAAACCACACAGATTTATTATCCTGCAGTTCTAGAGGTCAGAAGGCTCACTGGGCTAACATCATGGGCAGAACTTCGTTCTTTTCTGGAGGCTCCAGGGGAGAATCCGTTTCCTTGCCTTTTCCAGCTTTTAGAGGTGGCCCACACTCGTTGGCCCGTGACCCTCTTCCATCCTCCACTTCGACCTCTGCTTCAATACATGTCCTCCCTGCCTCTGCCTCTCTCCTGTCTCCCTCTTCTTCTTTCAGGGACCCTCATGATTATGTAGGGCCACCCGGGTGATCCAAGATATCTCCCTATCTTCTGGTCAGCTGATGAGCAACCTTCATTCCCCTTGCTAGGTAACATAACATGTTTACCGGTTCTGGGGATTAGGACATGGCCGTCTTTGGGGGGCCCTCATTCTACCCACCCCAGGGCTTGTTGTCTCTTTTTCACTGCTGTATTCCCAGGACCTGAACAGTATCTGACACTCGTTGAATGAATAAGTGAATAAATACATGAATAAATTATTAAGAATAATATTTAATATCATAGTAGATGGTAATTGTGCTTATTAAAGGGTCAGGCACTGTTCAAAAGTGATTTATGTATATTAACTCATTTAATCCCCAACAGTGCTGTGAGGTGCATTTTATTATTGTCTGCATTCTACGGATGAGGAAATGAAGCTGTCCCAGGCTACACAGCTAGTGAGTGGTGAAGCCGGGATTTGATCTCAAATTTATTAAGCACTTATTTTATCGCTGGCCCTGGCTGGGCCCGTGACATTTCTGATGTCACTTCATCCTCATGATTGGCCATGAGGAAGATGGGCGGAATGTGAACCCTGGTCTTAACAGGCCCAGAATTAAGTCACCGGCCCAGCTGAGGGACTCAAGGATTCTGTGGCTTGGTTGAGGCAATGGATTGCATCTTGCTTCTTGGGTCTACTTAGATGCCAATCAGACAAGGAGCCAGTGCCCCCAAGGAGACCCTGGGGGCTCATGTTCCCACCATGATGCAGGGCTCCTGCATTGGACGTTCCTCTCAGGTTCTGCTTCTACTCTATGCAACCAGTAACCAGACCCCCTGCAGGTCTGCAGCAGACCATGATCTTCACCTGCAGCTGGGCCTAGCAGCTCTGCCTCCTAGAAGCCTGTCCTTCTCCAACAACAGGAACCCATTTCAAACCGCACCCAGAGCTGAAGTTGCATCGCCTGTTTCCTTGATGACAACTCTGGGGACCCCCATAACTGGGACCCATCCATGTTCTGCATGTGCCAGAGCTCTCTGCAAGCTGGCCCCTGTCACTGGCCCCTATGACACCCGCTCCCCAGCTGCTCTGATTCCCCCTGCCAGCCTGCTCTTCAAGGCCATGAGCACACAGGCCTGTGGGAAGCCCCCAATCACTGCATCCACTCCCCCCAGGTCTGCAGTGAGAGAGCCACTCGGGCAGGGAGGCGGCCCTGCCCCCCTCACTTGCATCTTAACCTTTGTGATCAAAGCCAAGAAGAGTGAAACTCACTTGTGCCTGCCAGCACAGTGGGGCATGGCACTTTCTGTTCCTGCTAGCACATTTTTCTAGGTCAATGTCAGATCAGGGAAATCCAATACTGCATGTCCCAACTTTTCATTTGCAAATAGAGAAGTGGCTTTCCAAAATAAATAGTGTTTACAAGCAAAGCCTAGAGAAGCCTCCATCAGAAACACACTCAGTGCCCAGGACAGATACATCCTGGCTTGGTTGCTGTAAACCCAACAACAGCACCAGCTCAGCCCTGGAAGGATAGGCCGGGATGGAGGAGAACATGTGTATATACACACGTGTGTCAATGGGTGCCTGTACGTGTGCATGCACGTGTATTTGCACCGATGTGCGTAGGCATGTTTCCTTAAGGGTCTCTGGGTGTGATTAGCATGCATGTGTAAATTGGGGGGTTACACCTGTGGACTTGTGTGTGCATATACAGGCATGTGCACGGGCGTGTGTCTGTGTGTTTCTGCCTGACGCGTTTGCGCCCAGCCTTACTCCTCAGACATCCAGGCCTCTCTCTAGACACTTTGCTCTCTCCTTACTGCTACCTTCAGCCCCCATCCTGTCCTTTTTCTCACCTGGGTGAGGAGCTGGGGCTCCTCTCTGCTGTGCTGTAAATGCATTTCCTCCATCCTGTCTCCTCTGGATGTCCACCCCTGTCACTCCCACTTAGATGTGGACTTCTTGTACGGGGCTACTGAGTGCCGTTTCTGCCGGCCACGTTGGGACCCAGCAATCTGAGGTCACAGCATGTTAACAGCTCTTGGTAAATGGTGCCTCGTGCTGCCCCAGGAAGACCTCTGGTGTCACACCCTGCTGCGCTCACCCTGCCTTCAAGATCTCCCTCACAGACCCTCTTACTGCGCTTTCAGCACAATCTTCCCCAAATTCTGCCCATTTCTCAGCTCAAGTCCCCGCCTGCCTGGGGAACACCGGCTTCATCAAAACCAAGCAACTCAGCCTGGCTTCTGAGAGCTGAGTGATTGTCTTAGCAAACCCTCCTGGTTTCTCCAGGACAGCCCCGGCGGGGCTACCTCGCTATGTGTTAGCTCAGGCCCTCCCTGACCCACCTCTGAGCCTGTCTTTGCTCCTGCCATTCCGCTGCCACAACGCCTTTCTCCTGTCACTTCTCTGCTATCGGCTCTGCCAGCCCACACCATGCGCCCGCCTTCCAGACCAGCTCGACTCCCACCTCCCCCTACGAGGCCTTCTCAGATAAACCTCCCGCAGTGCCTTTCCCATCCGGCCCTGTATCACTGGATGACACACTGCCCTGTGGATTGCCTAAGAATTGTTTTCAGGTTGCTTCACGGCACTTATCTTGCCCTCCCACCTAGATTACAATCTCCCTCTAGAATCAAGCCCTGTGTTTCCTGTGAATAGGCTGTGGAAACTGACACAGGTCTGGACACAGTATAGACCAGTGATAAGGGCTTGTGGGTGAGTGGATACAAGTAGATGAAGTCAGGGTGGAGGGGGGGTGATCAGGCCAGACAACTGCACGCCAGGCACTGCGTCCAGTGACTCACCTGCTCTGCCTCATTTAATCCTCCCAATAACCGTGGGAGCTGGGTAATATTATCCCCGTCTCACAGATGACAAAACAGAGGCTGAGGGAGGCTACGTGACTCCTCCAAGGCCACGAACCAGCAAGTGGCAAAGTCAGAATTTAGTCCTAGGTCTCTCTGACTCTATTTCTCTTGGTTGCAACAACTATACCAGTGGAAGACAGTGTGCTAGAGAGTGGAGAACTTTCTGAGATTCTAAAGAACACCCTATCCAGAAAAGAGTCTAGAGCAAGCACTAGACTAGTGCTGTCCAGTAGAACTTTCTACAGTGATGGAAATGTTCATTTCTATTGCTGTCCGGTAGGGTAGCCACTAGCCACGTGTGGCTACTGAGGATGTGAAATGTGGCAAGTGTGACTAAGGAACCAGATTTTAAATTTTATTTAATTTTAATTCATTGAAATGTAAATAGTCACCTGTGGCTAGTGGCTACCATATTGGACAGTGTAGCCCTAGATCACTACTTCCCAACCATGTTCATGCTGAGCAAATGTAGAAAATAATAATAATTGTACAACGAGTGAGGCTGCTTGTTACTGGGGGCAACTGGCTCAAGGAGTCCTGCCCTCCTGGTCCCACCCAGCCACCCCCAAGGTTATGCCCCTGAGGGTCAATGTCACAGTAAACGCGTAACCCATTCCAGGCCCACCGGCTCTTAATGATGGCGAAGTTCCCTGTCAGCTCCAGCCTCCAAGCCTAGGACACTGAAGTCATTGTGATGATGAGAAACCCAGCATAGAATGTGCACGGGACCTTGTCAGTCCTTGCATGGCCTCTGTCCCTCCATTCCGCACAGCCGGTGCCAGGCCCTGGGTAGAGCTGTGGTACAAAGGGTGACTCAGAGCCCAGCCTCACTGAGCACAGGGCAGCAGTGATGAACGGAGACTTCCTGACCCTCACGGTCAAGGAGGCTGTGGCCCCATGGTCGTCAGAGAGCAGGACCCTGGTCACTGCAACAGAACCCAATGTGGGCTCTGGCCCTGTGGATGGGCGCCCAGGTGCCTGGAGACAGGGATCCAGGCTCCCGTCAGGCTATTACTAGCAGCCCTTTGGCGCCACCTCCTGGGCAACCTGCAGAGTGCCAGTGAGTACCAGCTCGCCAGGGGGAAACGAGGACAGGGCCCTGCTGACCAACGGGGGGGCTATCAGAGACCCCCCAGGCCCCACCTGGTCACGGGCTGAGGCACAGCAACGAGGTCAACTCCCTTCCTGCGGGGAGAGAACGCCTTGGGATGGAAGGGAGGGCGAGACCATCAGTACTGAGGAAGGGGGGATGGGAACATTACAGAATCCAGGACCTCGTTCACACCTTCCTCATTAAACTGTACCAGGCCCTGGGTATACCGGGAGAAACCAGACACAATCTTGGAGGTGGCTGTAACCGGGTGACCGCGGGGTATGATGTCTGGGCCTGTCCCTGAGGATGAGAAGGGCTGGCTGCACACAGAAAGGGGAAAGGGAATGAACTTGTGGCAGAGGGAGCCGCCTGGGGGCCAGGCCTGGAGGTGAGAAGGAGGGAGGCGCTCTGGGGAAGTGAAGCGGCTTGCGGTGACCAGAAAACGTAGACTGTGTGTAGGGGGTGGGCTGGAGCCGAAGCAGCTGGGGTGAGGCTGGGGGGCGGCAGGGTCCAGCTCACCCAGGGGCCTCCGAGTTTGAGTGGTTTTATCCAAGGCTACCCTTGACAGATCTGAAGCAGCCAGAAAAGGCAGCCAAATGGGCTGCATGGTTTGGAGATGGGGGGGGGGGGCTGCGGGGAGGTGAGGGGGGAGCCCCAGGCTGGGAGGCAGGAGACTCTGCCGCTGACCAGCCCTGTGACCTGGCCACTCTCCTCCTCTCTGGGCTGCAGTTAATCAGAAAGGAGTTGACCGATGGTCTCCATCACCTCTGGCTTAACCAGTCTGAGTCCCAAAGTACGGGGAGGGAGGAGTGGAGACAGCTGTGCTCTGGGAAACGTCCCCTGCCCAGGGGGGGGGCTGTGGGTGAGCTGAGCAGCCTGGCCCCGGTTATGTGCAGATGCTGAGTGGGGCTTCTTAAGCCCACTGAGTCACGGCTTCCCTCAGTCGGGGAGCTGGGGGAACGGGCCCTCATGGAGGTTCAGGCACCTGGCGGAGGCTCAGAGGCTTAGAGGGGAGGGGTCTCTTGTTCAGAATTCAGCCTCACACAGTTTCTCCACAACCTCCACAAAAGGGGTTCTTCTGTCAGGGTGCTGGGGGGAGCCTGGGGCTCTGTCTAGCTCCAGAAGTCTGAGGAGTCCACTGCAGGTTTCTTCCCAAGAGACTCCTGAGCCCGGGAAAGAGGTAAGAAGCCCCCAGAGGAGCCCTGGGGAGTCCTTCTCTGGGAGCTACAGAGTCAGAAGCATCTTTAGTGCTGGAGCCTTTGGGTGGAGTCAGAACGGCTCTGGCAATCCTCAGAAAGCTGGGACGGGGAGACAGGGCCACCAGTGAGCGGGCACGAATGACTGCCATCCCTCTCATTGGAGAACACATCTGAGCCTCTTATCTGAGGGAGGCAGGGCAGGGCTAGGGTTAGGGTTAGGGTTAGGCCTCGTTTTATGATGGCATCACTTCCCTCAGAGGAGAGCGTCAGAGGTCAGCAGTCCAGCCCCATACTTCATAGAAAAGGACATCAAGCCCCACATTAGGGGGTGACATGTCCTGGGCCAAAGGACACATTGGTGACCGAGAAGTAGCTCCTTAGGGATGGGTCCTGAAGGTCCCAGCAGCCTCTTAATACTGAGAGGCAGAGAGAGGCATGCTGCAAGTGTGAAATGCACACAGAATTTTAAGACTTAGTGCAGGAAAAAAAAAAAGGGGGGTGTGAAATATCTCGTTACTGATTTTTATCTTAATTACATGTTGACATGACAAGATATTGGGTTGAATAAAATATATAATTAAAAGGTAATTTCACCTGTTTCTTTTTCCTTGTTTTAATGTGGCTACAAGAAAATTTAAAATAAATAAGCGGTTGGCACCTGTGGCTCCTGTTATATTTGTACCAGTCAGCGCTGCACCAGGCTGTGAGTTCCAATACTGTCTGTGCTGGGTTCATTGCTGTCACCCTGAGGTCTAGTCCAAGGGTGGGCAAGGGTAGGGACAGACAAGGGAACCTTTGAGGAATTTCCATGTGCCAGGCACTGGGCTAAACTTTTACATTTCATTTTATCTTCCCAGCAGGGAGAGAGGGGCAGGGCAAGAGGGCTCATTCAGGGTCCCGGGCTGGGGTCAGAGTGAGGTCAAGGTGATGGATATAGTCCTCTCTTCCTTGCATGAATCCTGAATTTCTTTCTGGACAGGGAGATACCACCTCCTACCCTCCCTCTCTGTACTTCCTGGTGGACCATCTTCCCAACTTGGCCTCAGCCGTGTCAGTTGTGAAAATTGTCCCATCGCCTCTCAGGCTTTGCCCTTGTCTTCCAGACCCAGACGCTGTCCCACCAGCAACAGCACATTTCCCCCAGCAATCAGGCATCTACCCCGTAGCCTTCACAGGCCTCAGCAGCGTGGTGGCTTCCAGAGAAGGTCTCCAGAGTCAGGCACCTGGGCCTGCTGCCTGGAAGGGACCTGGGCGCGACCCAGGCTGTGGTCTCAGAAAGCCCCTTCCCAGCAAATTCAGAATCCCAGGTTCCAGGAGCCCATCCCTCCAGGAGCCCATCCCTCCAGGAGCCATCCTTTAACAGAGACCAGCCTGGCCTTGCTCGGGAAAGTGACCAAAGGACCACAAGGTGGCGCTGTTCCCATAACCCTCCACCCCCCAGCAACCCGTCACCCGCAACTAAAACATATTCCAGCATTGGGAAGAAGAGGTTTTCCCTAGACTTGTTGTTGAATTTCTTTCTCCGCCTTCAGCTGCCAAAGGTTATTCAGACTCAGGAATGCTGCTATGAAAAATGGCCATCTCGGAGTGCAGTGCAGGCTGCAGATCAACGCCAGTTCTCCTCTACAAAGGAATTCAGTACCCAGAGGCCCTCCCTCACACCTAACACATACAAGAGGCATGCACACAGGCTAAGCAGTAGCACATGGGTCCATGTGTGTGTGAGCAGGATGGCCAGAGCCAGAGGATACTCGTTACAGATTATTTAGCAGTAGGGTTTATTTTCCTTTTTGTTTTAGCTCCAGGATTTTTTTATTGAAAAAAAAAATAGAAAGAAAAGAACAGAAAACCTATATTGAAGCCAAATATGTAAAATGAGGGGAAAATTTTTTAAAAATATTTCTGCAGTTGCAGATGTGGAGATAGAAGAGTCTCTTCCCAGTGAGAATTTCTCTGGAGCATAGTTTGAAACCTGTCAATCTAGTCCCACAGCCTTATTTCATAGATGAGGGAGCTGAGACTCGGGAAGGAGAAATGACTTGTTTAAGATCATGCATGCTTTTAAATGTTTTCATTTAAAATCTCTGTCCCAAAAGGCAGGTGTTTCCACTGAGAAATAAAAACAGTCTCTCTTTTCTCTGACTTCTGTCCAGATTCTCTTCAAACTGTGATGATGGCCCAGGGCAGAATGACAGTTATGCACGACACGCCCATCCAGCTCTGTTCACTGCAAGCCCTTTCAGCATCCGTGGTTCTGCACGGCCCTCACACTGTCCCTGAGAGTCGGGAAAGGTAAGAGGATACCCCATGGATCTGAGAACAGACTGAGGCCCAGAGAGGCCACCTGACTTACGCTTGAGCACAGAATGAGCACGTGTCAGATAAAAAAATAAACAAATAAAGTAAAAGACAAGCCCTCAGGACTCCTGCGACAATTCTACAAAATAGTTAGAGCTGAGTTTATTCCAGACTTGGTAGGAAACATTAAAAAAATAAAGGAAGAAGCTGTTAGGTATTGGTTCTCAAGCTGATGAAAAGAAAAAGTGAAACAAGTCTCTGTTCCTTAAGAATGGGACCCTGACTTCTTCATTTTTATATATTCAGAGCCAGGCATCATAGCTGGTAAGTCTCTAACTATTCATTGAATCAAAAAATAAATATGACATAGACATATAAGTAGACCCACCTGGTTCCTGAGACAAGTAAGTCAGATTCTGCAAATGTTAATATCATTTCCCAAATCCACATAGACAGAAACCCTGCACAGATGTCTTGAGAGGAGGAAAGCTCACGGAACACAAGGATTTGTTTATCTTTCTCTCCTGTCACTCTGAACAGTAACCCTCTGGGAAAAGGCAGGCTTCGAACAGTGCAGGACTCCTGCAGCATTTTTATTGTTTACATTATCCATTCAGCTAATATCTTCTACCCACCTGCTAAGGATCGCTGTGCATTAGGTCCTGAGGCATATGAAATAGACAAGTCGGAGAGCATACTTAATAGTATAATATATCAGGACTTAGATTTAGAATGAGAACATTTAAAGGGAGTTAGCTCTGTGATCTTGAACAAGTGCTGACTCACAGTATAGGTGGGAACAGGGGAAGTGATAATTAGCAATTTAATCTAGTAAAAATTTTCTAAACTCTGACATGCCCCAGAGCAAGTGCTGGGTAAGTGGAGAAACAGGGATGAGGAAGGCAAGTCACTGGAGCTCTTCAGATAGATGGGACAAGACAAGCACATAAATAACCACTTAGTGTCATGTTTACCTCTGTTGTAACATGTTATCAAGACTTCATTTCTTTTTATTGCCAAATAACATTCCATTGTATGGATATACTACACTTTGTTTATCCATTCATCAGTTGATGGGCATTTGGGTTGTTTCTACATTTGACCTGTTATAAGGAATACTACCATGAACATTCATGTACAAGTTTTTGTGGGGACACATGTCTTCATTTCTCTTGGGTATTTTTATACCCAGGAGTGGAATTGCAGGACAATATGCTAACACTATGTTGAACCATCTGAGGAACTGAGACACTTTTCCAAAGCACCTGCACCGCGTTACATTCCCATCAGCAGTGTGTGAGGGTTACAATCTCTCCCCATCCTCGCCATCACTTGTTGTTATCTGTCTTTTTGATCACAGGAGCCCTTTTGAGAGTGCTCTCATCAGAGATTTTTCTCCTGCCTTCTGTGGGGCTGCACGCAGAGGAGGGACTGCCAACCAGCAAGGGGAGAGGTGGCCCTGGAAAGGGACTGTTGTCAGTGGTGGAGGGGGCCCAGGGCTGCACTTCCTAGCTCGGTGTGGACCTGCCTCACCTGTGAATTACGGGGGCCTGCTAAACCCAAATGACAAGCATCTCTACCTGTGCCTACAGCACTCTATGTGGAGGGGCACAGATAGGCAGCTGATAGAGCAGCCAAAGAGCCTGGGAAGGAGCAGGTTCTAGAAGAGGGTCACTCTCAGGCGGCCACCGGAGTGAATAGATCTTACATTTGTTGTGTGTCTGCTGTGTGCCGCATCTCCCGTTATCTCATTTAACCCTCACAACAGGACAAGGAAAAGGCATTAAGATCTCCATCTTGAGAGATGGAGATTCTGACTTCTTTGTCTACTCCAGGGTTTTTCAGGCTTTTTTTTTTTTTTTAATCTCTCCCCTACAAACCTTTTTAGCAATGTTTTCTAACTGTCTTCCCCCATAAATTTTAGTGCCACAGATACAGTGTATATCTGTTTATATACTGTATGTACATTTGTGCTTTATGTATAAACATAAGAATATTTTTCTCCCCCAAGAACCAATTCTCGCCCCTCAGGAATGACACTGATGGCCGTGGGGAAGCCTTGCCCTCTTGCACAATGGACTAAATGATGATAAGATGAGGCGCCTGCCCCCAAGATGCTCGTGGTCCAGTGAGGATGATAAAAAAGTTTCAAACCAAGAGCCAAAAGCCAAGCCTCGCAACAGGAATTGAAGAGGGAATGACCATTCGTGCTTGAAGTAAGAGCCTGACACACCAGAGGCCAAGCAGGAGCTACAGACCTGCTCTCTCAGGAGCCACCTGGGTCACCCAAGGCTGCATTTGGTGCATCCTTTCTGACCCTCTCCACTCCTCCCGTGAGCTGCTGAGTAAGCACACCTGTGTCTCGGGTGACTCCCGGGAAACTGATTTAGCAGCACAGCAGCAATGTGCCCTGGCGGCTCAGGCTGCCAGCTGTGGCTACCGCATCCAGCCTCGGAGTGCATCACAGCAGTGTCTCTGATGCGTGACCTCCCCTTCACAGCGTGAGAAATCTCCTGGGCTCTTCCACCAGTGCACCTAGCAAAAGTGAGAAAGCATGCTTAGATTTGGGGAGCGGGGTTTAAAGAATGTTTTTCTTGCTCTTGCTTTCTTCTGTAAGGATCTGCTTTATATCCTGCGATACCATGGCAGAAATCTATTTGGTCTTTGCCGCCAGTTCCTGACACACAGCTCCAAAAACTCTCAGAATCTCTGGAGTGATGAGTGTGTTTTGTATGCTACTGAGATGACTGGTGGCTAGGGGACCCTAGAGAGCCTCAGGATAAGAGCTGGTCACCAGAAAGACCAGGGCTTGATTGGAGGGTTGGAACTTTCAGCCCCACCCACTGACCTTCGGGGAGGGGAGGAGCTTGGATTGAGTTCATCACCAACGGCCGTTGAGTCAATCAATCACGCCTCCGTAATGCAACCTCCATTAAAACCCTTAAAAGACAAAGTTCGGAGAGCCTCTGGGTTGGTTTGGAGAGCTTCAAGGTGCTGGGAGGGTGGCATGCCCAGAGAAGGCAAAGATGCTTCATACCCCCTCCGACATACGTTGCCATATCTCTTCCATTTGGCTGTTCCTGTGTTGTATCCTGTAAAATAAACCAGTAACAGCAAGGAAAGCTCTTTTCTGAGATCTGTGAGCTCTTCTGGCAGACTATCAAGCCTGAAGGAGGGGGGGCATGGGAACCCCCAATTTAGAGCTAGTTGGTCAGAAGTACAGGTGATGACCTGGGACTTGTGACTGGCATCAGAAGTGGGGACAGGGAATTCCCTGGCGATCCAGTGGTTAGGACTCTGCACTTTCACTGCCATGGGCCCAGGTTCAGTCCCCTGTGGGGGAACTAAGATCCCGCAAAAAAAGAAAGAAAAAAAGAAGTGGGGACAGTCTTATGGAACTGAGCCTTTAACCTGAGGGTCTGCACTAACCGTGGGCGAATAGCGTCAGGATTGAACTGAGTCGTAAGACACCCAGTCAGCGTCCAGGGTGTTGCAGAACTGGTGGCTGGTGTGGGAAAAACCCACACATTTGCTGTCAGGAGTGTTATGAGTAGGAACCACTCCCACCGTTCATTCAGTGTCACAGTATCCCAAGCACTGGGCCCTTTACCTGCACTATCTCATTAATGTACCTGACAACCCCAGGGCAGTAGGTACGGTTATTGTACCCACATTACAGATATGAAACCTGGGGCTGAGAGTAACACAGGCTGACAGCTTATGCCTGTCAAAGCTGGGATTTCAAACCCAGTCTGACTCTGAAGTCAGCACTGTGTTTAAAAACAATTCGTTTATTTACTTTAAATTTTTTGCCTAGAGAATACACATACAATTTGTAAATTTCATCAGGTACAGAAAGGTGAATGAGGGTATTCCATGCTGCTAGATACACAGGAACATACAAACACTGTTTTACACTTTTTTGACTTAGCAGTTTATCTTGGAGATCATGCTATTCTATACTTCTTTTCCCCCTGATAATTTATTGAGGTGAAATTCACAAAACATAGGTCAACCGTTTTAAACTGAACAACTCTGCGGCATTTAGTACATTCACAATGTTGTGCAACCACAACCTCTATCTAGTTCCAAAGAATTTCCATCACTCCAAAGTTAGACCCCTTACCCATCAAGCAGTTTCTGCCCATTCACCTCCCTTCCAGCCCCAGGTGACCACGGTCTACATTCTGTCCTGAGCGATTTATCTATTGTAGATATTCGTATAAGTAGGATCATACAATATGTGAGCTTTGGTGTTTAGCTTCTTTCACCTAGCATAATATTTTGAAGGTTTACCCATGTTGCAGTATGCATCAGTACCTCATTCCTTTTTTTTTTTTAACATCTTTATTGAGGTATAATTGCTTTACGTTGTTGTGTTAGTTGCTGCTGTATAACAAAGTGAATCAGCTATACATATACATATATCCCAATATCCCCTCCCTCTTGCGTCTCCCTCCCACCTTCCCTATCCCACCCCTCTAGGTGGTCACAAAGCACTGAGCTGATCTCCCTGTGATATGTGGCTGCTTCCCACTAGCTATCTAGTTTACATTTGGTAGTGTATATATGTCCATGCTACTCTTTCACTTTGTCTCAGTTTACCGTTCCCCCTCCCCGTGTCCTCAAGTCCATTCTCTATGTCTGCATCTTTATTCCTGTCCTGCCCCTAGGTTCTTCAGAACCTTTTTTTTTTTTTTTAAGATTCCATATATATGTGTTAGCATACAGTATTTGTTTTTCTCTTTCTGACTTACTTCACTCTGTATGACAGACTCTAGGTCCATCCACCTCACTACAAATAACTCAATTTCATTTCTTTTTATGGCTGAGTAATATTCCATTGTATATATGTGCCACATCTTCTTTATCCATTCATCTGTCGATGGACACTTAGGTTGCTTCCATGTCCTGGTTATTGTAAATAGAGCTGCAATGAACATTGCGGTACATGACTGTTTTTGAATTATGGTTTTCTCAGGGTATATGCCCAGTAGGGGGATTCTGGGTCATATGGTAGTTCTATTTTTAGTTTTTTAAGGAACCTCCATACTGTTCTCCATAGTGGCTGTATCAATTTACATTCCCACCAACAGTGCAAGAGGGTTCCCTTTTTTCCACACTCTCTCCAGCATTTATTGTTTGTAGATCTTTTTGATGATGGCCATTCTGACCAGCGTGAGGTGATACCTCACTGTGGTTTTGATTTGCATTTCTCTAATGATTAGTGATGTTGAGCATCTTTTGATGTGTTTGTTGGCAATCTGTATATCTTCTTTGGAGAAATGTCTATTTAGGTCTTCTGCCCATTTTTGGATTGGGTTGTTTGTTTTTTTGATATTGAGCTACATGAGCTGCTTGTATATTTTGGAGATTAATCCTTTGTCAGTTGCTTCATTTGCAAATATTTTCTCCCATTCTGAGGGTTGTCTTTTTGTCTTGTTTATGGTTTCCTTTGCTGTGCAAAAGCTTTTAAGTTTCATTAGGTCCCATTTGTTTATTTTTGTTTTTATTTCCATTTCTCTAGGAGGTGGGTCAAAAAGGATCTTGCTGTGATTTATGTCACAGAGTGTTCTGCCTATGTTTTCCTCTAAGAGTTTTATAGTGTCTGGCCTTATATTTAGTTATTTAATCCATTTTGAGTTTATTTTTGTGTATAGTGTTAGGGAGTATTCTAATTTCATTGTTTTACATGTAGCTGTCCAGTTTTCCCAGCACCACTTATTGAAGAGGTGTATATTCTTCAATACACATTCAATATACATTGTATATTCTTTCCTCCTTTATCAAAGATAAGGTGACCATATGTGCATGGGTTTATCTCTGGGTTTTCTATCCTGTTCCATTGATCTATATTTCTGTTTTTGTGCTAGTACCATACTGTCTTGACTACTGTAGCTTTGTAGTATAGTCTGAAGTCAGGGAGCCTGATTCCTCCAGCTCCATTTTTCTTTCTCAAGATTGCTTTGACTATTTGGCGTCTTTTGTGTTTCCATACAAAGTGTGAAATATTTTGCTCTAGTTCTGTGAAAAATGCCATTGGTAGTTTGATAGGGATTGCATTGAATCTGTAGTCACCATCCTTCACTTTCTTTGTGTCTGCTCAAATGTCACCTTATCAGAGGTCTCTCAAAAGCACATCTAAAATAGCAACTCTCCTCATTCTTTTCTGTCCTCAGCTTTATTTTCTTCATAGCATTTATCACCTCCTAAAATATAAACTATTATCTCCCTCTCTCTCTCTCTGTGTGGTGTGTGTGTGTGGTGTGTGTGTGTGTTGTGTGTATCTGTAGGTTTGAAGGTCTCTCTCTATTCTCTGGAATGTAAACTCTGTAAAAACAGATGCTTTGCTGCTTCATTCATCTCAATTCCCAGCTCCTAGAACAGAGCCTAGCACATGGAAGCACCCAACAAAATATTTGTTGAATAAATGGATGAATGAATGAATGAGAATAGATAGAGCTGCCTCATTCTTTTGAAAGGTAAAAACAGTATCTCATTGTAGTTTTACCAAACGTGATTCTTAAAACATAATGTCTCTGTTCATCTAACACTTAAGTTTTAAGAGAATTGTTCAGTCCTGTCTGGTCCCTTAAACCATCAGCTGTCTATTCTAGGATTTACGTAGCCATCAGCTCATAAAAGCAGGCTGCTCTCTAGCCCCCATGTACCCTTTACAGACTTGAGCCTGCATTGCTTGCCCTAACCTGTGGCAGGTACCATATCCAAACCTGTTTCTAATCTGCTCCCTTTTTATTTTCTCCCTGTTTCTGACCTCACCTTACCTTGGCTGTGACACTCAGCACTGTTCTTTTCAGCTCGGCTCTTTGACTATCAGTTATGTTCTATAAACATCTTTCTTTGTCCCTCTGCATTTCTGGGTTTCAATGGTCCATTTTATTGAGCAGATCTTTCACCAGTTCCTCCTCTCCTGGTTCTTAATTTGAACCCCATCAGGAATGTTTAGTGATAGCTGCTGGCAGAAAGTAGAACAAAAAACTTGGGAAACACTTCAATTTTCCTTTTGATTTTATCTCCAGTCATGCTCTCTCTTTTACTTGGGCTGGGGTGCTACCAGCAATGCTACCACCGTCTTTTGATCTCTCTGATACTAAGTGAGGCTTAGTATCTCCCTCAGCAGTGATGAATAGACATTCTAAAGGTTTGGTCCCTGGGCAGATAGTAATAGGATCACCCAGGAAATTGTTAGAGATGCAGAGTTCAGGGCCCCATCCAGGAGTCTGTGTTTAAGACCCACTCCCCCTGACCCCAGGCAATTCTGATGCTTGATAAAGTTTAAGAACACCAGCCAAAAAGATGATGGGTGCTAGCATGTGCTGCCTGGCAGGCTTGGTCAGCCTCAGGGCCAGCGCGGTGAATTTCCAAAATAGCACAATCAAACTGGCAAGGGGCTATTGTCTTGCAGAGATATTAAGCAAATAGACCCATTCCAAGTGTCTGCTTTAGATCAAGAAGGAACACAGAGAGAGTGACAGCGACAGAGGGATAAAAATGAGAAGACACAATTTTAGCAGTAGCTATCCAAATTGCTCCAATTTCCCTTGCTAACAGTGGGACTTTGGACAAGTCCCTTCATTTGACTCTTGCTCACATATCATCAGGGAGCTGGATGGAAGTCATATTGCAGGAAGGGATGTGCAGACCGTGAGGGAGAAAAAAAAAAAAGAGTTTAAAATGTAAGAGCCTCAGCTGCAGGACCTAAACGTGGATGGGAGCGTGTTCTGGGTACAGATCGTGTTTATTATGTGAACTTCTGACCCAGCCATCCTGGCGGCACTGTGCACCGAGGCAGACAAAAGGTTTGCCTGCGTAAACAGAGAAGAGCTGTCTGCACGAGCCCCTCCATAACCCTTCGTGGTCTGAGCAAAATTTCCATGGACACTCCCCTCACCCAGCCTTCCCTAGAGCCCCAGCTGAGCTCACACAAAGGAAGCTCTGTTCCCTGCTCGCTTTGCAAGAGCTTTGTTGGCTGGTGATCATATCATAATAGCTCACATTCACTGATGCTTGCTAAGTGCCAGGCGCTTTGCTGAGTGCCTGTCAGGCTAACATCAGTCCCATGAGGTAGATGCAGTTCCTGTCCTCCTTTTAGAGATGAGGAAAGTGGGGCTCAGAGATGTGGAGAGACTTGTCCCAGTCACCTGTGGAGAGTAACACAGAACTGGGGCTGTTCCTGGGCCCCTGCCCTTTACGATGACACAGCAATGCCTTCAAAAGAGAAAGTAGTTTAAAGCTGAGAAAACTAGAGTTTAGAGAGAGAAATTAGATCATCCAAGATTATAAATCTAGAAGGTAGCAAAACCATGACTGGAACACAGTTCCTTTCCCCACATCATGATGCCCCGACTGCAGGCTTCTTTGTCTGATATTCCTGACCAAGGACAGAGTGTTTCCTGAGAGGTGCCCCCTCCCCTGCAAGTTGCCTGAGCACATGCTGCAGAGCACTTCAAAGTCCAGATCCAGGAGTTCCACACACCTGCTTGAATCCCTGGCTCGGACCTTGGGCAAGTTACTTTATCTCTTTTTTTCCCCCATTTTCTTTTAATTTAGGTGTAATTTGCATACATTAAATTCAGAGCTTTTAGTGGACAGTTCTACCAGTTTTGACAAATGCATAATGGTGTTGTGTGTCTACCACCATTATCAAGGTATAGAATCCCCCAAAGGGCCCTGTGCCCCTTTACAGTCAACGCCTCCCCGCATCCCAGCCTCTGGCAACCAACGATCTGTTTGTAGTTCCTATGGTTCTGCTTTCTTCTAGAATATCATATAAATGGAATCAGTGTATAGCCTTTTGAGTCTGGCTTCTTTCACTGGGTATAATGCATTCGAGATGCGTTTGTGTTGTGCGTATAAGTAGTCCATTCCTTTTTACTGCTGACCAGCAAGGATATTAATGTAGCAAAACCCAACAACAGCCAGCCTACTGGAAACACCCAGCTATGCCATTGAGCTCTTCACCTATTAAGTTTTGACTCATTATCTTCAAGATGGTACAACTATTTTGGAGACGGTGGTAGTGGAGGCAACTGGAAACCAGAACTGAATCACAGATGCACAAACACATCTCTTGGGGGCTTCCCAGATTATCTTAGTGACAGCAGGTGTGGGCTAAGAGCCCTGTGGTTTGGGCACTAATGTGCCCATAAGCTAGAGAATCCGGGGATATTCAGGTCATGGCAGTTAGGATCAGAGCCAGAACCCAAACTCAGGACTATCCAGCTCCAAGTCCAGCCTTCTTTCCACTCTCCAGCAGCTTCCAACCACATCCAGAGGGAAGCAAGTGCTACTGGCCATTGCCCAGGTCAGGGGAGAAGCTGATGGCATGAGAGGAGAGCTTTTGGGTGAGGCTTGATGAAAAGTGAATCCTCAGCAAGGACAGTTCTAGAATGTACCCTGAGGAGCCCTCTCTCATATGTCTGAATCAGCATCTCTAAAGGGTACTCAGGCATCTGTATTGTTTAGTAAGCTTCCCAGCTGATTCTATTATGGAGCTAGCATTGAAAATTGCTCCAGGGAAGAAATAAACACACCATTTTGACCTGAAGCAATGGAGAGAGTTGGGTAGAAACACATTTCTAGATAGTCTTCCTCTATGGTTGCCTAATAAGATCAATTCCTCTGTCTTCCTCTTTTGGTGCTGGCTCCACCAAAATTCTCTTGTTCCTTAGTCATCACCCACTTCAGATACACATGTAAGAATATACAGAGCACATGAATCCACCTGCTAAACAGCAAAGCAAGACAGCCAGGCTCGGGGCTCATCCCTCCGGTGCTGCGTTCCAAGGGTGATGGCCAGGAATATGGTCCTCTGGGTGTCTTTTGTTCACCCACCCACAGAAACCTGGCAAATTAAATGTATGTTTTGGATATTCAGTGGCTGTTACTCATGGAAAATCTGAATCCATGTGAACACTCTTTCCAAGGCCAGATGGAGTTTCCATTCAGAAAAATCTTGGCACCAGTTTCTTCAGAACAATGACAACTTCCAGGCAGGAGCTGGGAAGCCTCAGTGTAATTGGTGGCTGGCACTGTGGGTCAGAGCAACTAACAAAGGGGAGGAGGCCCCTGGCTGACATTTCCCTGTCCTGTCGGGCCTGGTGGCCCTCTATTTCTAATTCATGCGTCTCCTCTAATGCAAACCTTCCTTGATGAGGATTGCCTTGTTAAAATATAGGCAGCCCCACCCCAGACATTTAAGGCAGCTTGGTAGCCAGCCACAGAAAGTTGTGAAACCTAGCTGGAACAAAAAGGGAAGTATATGAGAAGAATCCCAAAACATCTCACAGAGTCTAAGGGCAGATGGGGCAGCTGCTGGCTTTCAAACTCATGAAAGACAAAAACCCAGAACCAGAATGACATCATGGGGTGAGGCAGCCCCTCTCTTCCCATCACCCTCTCTCTCAAGCTCATAGGATCTCATTTCTCTAAATGTGTCTCTCCCTCAATCTCTCTCTCTCTCTGACTTTCTCTATGTTGGCTTTTGTCCTCAAGCGGCTGAACAATGGTGTCTGCAACCTCAAAATCCAGGAAAGAATCTGATGGGTCAAGCTTCAGACAGGTGTCCATCCTGGTCCAATCAAAAGGGTGGGAGAGGTGGGTCATCCATGAGGACGCCACAGGATCTCCCACTCCCACAGAGATGATTGGACCAGCGATGAACAGCCCTATCCCACTATGGACGTTCTGAAAAGAATCAGCTGGTCTTTTCCTCTGTCATACTGTCCTGGCATTACCTGCTTACTGCTGTTTCTTTGTTCACTGTAGATTCCTGTGGGCAGGGAGCCCAGCGCCTATCAGGCCCGCATTCATTCAGGATTTCCTTATTGAGTGTGAACTCCCTGCAGACCATCAGCAGGACAGGACAGGAGACGGTTGCAGGGCCAGGCATCCTGGGCAATGTCACGGGGCCTGCATTCCAGCAGGGAAAACAGCTACTAAATACTAAATAGATATTAAATAGCCATGCAGATACATGATGTCTGAGCCAACTCTTCACATTTGTTTCCAAATTGTGTTCAGTGTAGTCTATCTGAGATGGAAGGGAAAGAAAAAAGAGAAATGTGTAATCAATCCTTCCTTGGTCTAATTAATTATTCTGAATGGTTAAACTTTAAAAAATCAGTACACAATAGTCACCTACCCAGATTGAGTGCCTCTAAGTCGTGGGTGTCTGAGGTTTCCTTGTTTGCAAACTGTTCCCTATCCTGGTGGTGGCGGTGAGTTGGGGGAGGGGTTGATAGATAAGCCCCACCCACCGCCCAGGGTCCTTACCTGACTCCAGTTCCCCCACCCTTCCACCCACCCCAGGAGGAAAGCTCCCAACCATTGGAGCACACAGAAGGGCATTTTATGAAGAGAAATGCCCCTCCATTTGGGTCTGGTGTGGACCCTCCACTCCTCCCCCTCACCTCACAGCAGTGGGGGCCACTGTTGGGCCTTGGGG
The DNA here is from genome assembly GCF_009873245.2 of Balaenoptera musculus. Taxonomy (NCBI): domain Eukaryota; kingdom Metazoa; phylum Chordata; class Mammalia; order Artiodactyla; family Balaenopteridae; genus Balaenoptera; species Balaenoptera musculus. The sequence goes on along the minus strand of NC_045792.1, from coordinate 65,395,507 downwards.
AAGAGAGCATTTCCGCCAAGAACAGATCTAAGAAAAGTCTGTTTGGCTCTTAGAGGTGTTTTGTTTTGGTTTGGTTTTTGGGGGGTGCAGGATAGGGATTGGGAGGGGCTTGCCTTTTGCTTTTTTCTTTTGTTTCAATTTATTCACAATCTATTTCAAATAGACAGACAATAATACAACAGACACACCCATATGCCCACGTGTAGTTAATCAACTGCAGTGATTAAACTGATGTGAATCTTTGGACACTTTTGCTTCAGAACTCCTCCACGCTGCTACATTCTCTTTCTTAAAGAAATAAAATGTTACAAATGTGACTGAAGACCTTCTCCATCTCTTCCCCCCACCTTTTACCTCAGAGGCAGCCTGCCTATTTCTGTAATTTTTTTATTTTTTTACTATATTTATAACATCCATAAACAATAGATAGTTGTTTTGTGTTTTTAAAATAAGCACAAATAGCATTCTGTGCATCTCATTTTGCAAATTGCCACATTTGTCTTTTGAAATTTATCCACGTTGTTGCCTAGAAATATTGGTCCATTCCTTTAACTGTTGTATTCTATTGTTTGTAGAAACCTGTTCGTCCATTCTTCTGCTGAAGACACTAAAAAGTGTTTTCAAGCACACGGCCATGAGCGTCTGTGGGGTGGACAGCTAGACCTGAAATCGCTGTGTGGGTGCTGACTTTGTAGGTAATTTCCAGCAGGTGACAACCTCTCTGTTGCCACTTCCTCAACCCTGAAATGAGACTCCAGTAGAGAAAATGTGAGGACTTAGAATTTTTAAATAATTCCAAGAAGTGTTTCCAAACACCCTGAAAGAAAAAAACAATGTCCCTGATGGACATAGAGCTTAGACCAGTGATATAATGGAAATTGTGGCATTTTAGATAGTTCCTTACCCTTTTTTTTTTGTTTTTGTTTTGTTTTTTGTTTTTTTTTTTTTTTTTATTCTTATTAGGTAGAAATGCTGTTAATTATGCATGCTAGAAAACAAAGAACTTTGTTTTTCATTTTCTTTTTCCCATGACAGATGGCAGTTCCAATCCCTTACATTACAGCCCTCTGTTTAAGAGCCTAGCATTCTTTTTTTTTGGACCTTACCCTAAAGGTGATTGATCTGGACAGCCTTCGACAACTCTGCCTGCTCTGTGTGCCCCTAGGCCCGTCCGCTCACAATGGCCATCCAGGCTGCTACCCTTTCTCAAGTCAGGCCCCAAACGCACAGGGCTCGTCCACTCCTGCCCCTAAGCTGCTAGGAGCCCAGAACATGTGCGGTCTGGCTGGGGCCCATCTCTGCAGCTGCCTCAGTGCTTTTCCTGCCTCAAGGTGGTGATGGGATTGTATGAAGCTGGGCAGGGGGAGCCCTTATATTTGAGGACTGTAGATTTTCTTACCTTTCCTGTCTCTTTTCCCTTTTATCTCTTTCTTTTTTGCTAGTTTCACTTAATAATGGCACTATGGATACATTTCTACCTTTCAGAGTACAAAATTTAGACCCCGTAGGAGAAAACACACAGCCCTTCACCTGTCACTTGGGAGCAGCTCAAATTTTTCTATGTTTTTAAAGTTCATTCTGAAAGTCAAGAACTCCAGACTGCAGGGCAAAAGATATAAGATAGAAGACAAGTCTTATTCAGGGAAATTCCCAGTCTCTTAAGCCAGCAACGGGGAGGAATGGAAGACCATGGTTTGCTCTGTAAATCTGCACCACTGCAACTCTTTTCTTGGCCCCAAAGTGTGCCCTCTGGCTGGGGTCTCCATTCTGCTCTAGTTTCTTCCTAGTGTGTGCGCCTGGTGGGGAATCTGGAGATTCAGTTCCAGGCTCTTTGCACAGGATCGGCCACCCTCAGGAAGCTAATGAATAGCTGAGCCAGGGCTGCAGAACAGGGGATGCTGGGGGGTCAGGGGGCTTTCCCTGGATTTTTAGGAGGGTTTAACCCAGAGGCCCAGAAATTTAAGAGAACATGGCTAGAAGCCACATCTTGGTGATAAACAGTGATTTGAAGACGTCTGCAAAGAAAGGCAGTCATGAGAAAGAAAGCTACAAGCACTGGTTTTAGAGTCAGCCACACGTGGAGTCTAGTTCCAGACCAACCGCTCACTTGCTGTCTGGGCAGAGGGGATAACTTCTCTGAGTCTCCAGGCAACTCACTATAGATTTGGGGTGTGCACAGTGCCTGATGCCAAGAAGGCCCCCAATATCCTTTCTTCCCAACTGACACTCTGCTGTGGACTCAGCTGGATGGACATGACAAAGAGGCCATGGTCCCTGTAGGGGAGGAAAAATGTCTCCCCAACCCTCTTAGAGTCCCCGGCTGGGCCTAAGAATTAAACTGACACAAGACAGTAACAGAAGAAAAGCATCCACATTTTATTAAAATTTTACGTGTACATGGGAGACTTCACAGGTAAATGAAGACTCGAGGAGGTGACCCAGAGCAGAAAGCTTATATACCTTTTAGACAAAGAAATGATAGATTTGTGAAGAAATGACAAGGCAAAGGGGGTTGGGCTACGGACAGTGAATTGTGGGGAAGTGACGGGGAGTGGTATGGTGAAAAAACTAAGATAAGGGTTATTTTAGTAAGTGTGTGTTTGTACAGATCCGTTTTGGCATTGACTTCCTCTCTGGTGATAAGGATGTTCTCTTCCTGGTACAGGGAGGGCACCTCTCTCATGAAAAATTTTATGGTCTTTTTGTAGGTAGAAAAGGGCAGGTCAGAGAGCCCTTCCTACATCTGCTGTTTCTCAAGTGCCTTCAGTTCAAAATAATCAATATGCCAAAGTGGCATATTTTGGGATGGCATGTCCTGAACTCCCTCCCCCAAACACATGTTTTCCAAGTGGTCACCTGCAGAAATTGCTCATCAGATGCTCCCAAGTCATCTCATACTTCCTGGCCAGGTTTATAGCAGAGGCGTTTGGCAGAGAAGGGTGAAGGCTCTGGAGCCAGATTCCTGGGTTCAAATCCCAGTTCAACCACTTACGAGCTATGTGGTCTTAGGAAAGTTTCCTTATTTGTGAGATAGGAATAAAAGTAGTAGTACCAACCTCAGAGGTTGTTTGAGAATTAAATGAGTTAATACTTGTTCCCGGCACATTGTGAGTTCTCATAATGTTACTGCTATATTGATATATCACTAGCAATTGATATAATGACCAGCCCATCCATTTCTCAGGGACCAAGTGTGTCTTATAACTGAGGCTCTGGTGACAACGGTGAGCAAGTCAGTCCCCCCTCCTAGGAGTTCGAGGTCTCTGGGGGAAATGGGCCGGTGACTAGAGAGACCGTGGCAAGTCACGGCTGCCATGGGGAAGCACATGGTGCTGGGGGGTCCTAGAGGAGAAATGGGATGGAGCAGGGACAGGTAACGAGAGACACTGAGTCTTGAAAGACGGGGTGGAGTTAGCCTGGCCAAGGGGAGGAGGGAGGGCTGTCCAGACAGAAAGAGTAACAGGAAAAAATAGGAGGAGCTTTGACAAATAAAACACAGGTTTATTCAAAAATTACGTGAGTGCTCCCTGTTCTAGGTACTAGGGAGACTGCTGTGAATAGACAAAATTCTGCTCTCACTATGAGAGCTGACATTTATACCCCACTTATCGCCTGCCCCACACCTACCTGCGTGCATTATACTTGTTACCTACGAGGTACCTTACTACTTGTCAACTGAATTAAAAACAGACAACACGAGAGCTGTGAGTTTCAGTTTTCTTTGGGGACTTAGTGAGGACTGAAGCCCGTGAGACAGCCTCTCAGAAAGCTCTGTGGAACTGTTCCAAAGAGGTAAGGGGGGAGGTCAGTATATCTGTGATTTTGGCAAAGGGGGTACATGCAACCAAGCACACATCTCAATAGATAGCTGCTGCTAGTCATGAGGAACGGATGTGTTGATGAACAGTTTTAGTGCTTTTCTAAGTATGGGATGATACAAGAGTTTGGGTTCATAAAACTTTCTCCTGAAAAGATCTCTCTGAAGGCCTGTTCTGCCAATTTCCCCAGAGCACACAGTGCCTCATTCCTGATCTCTGCCCTGAACTCCTTTCAGGGGGTGTTGAAGGTCTGCGACTGCAGTGGCTAGTGCCTTCATTCTTATAGAACCAGATGGCAAGCAACTTTTTTTAGCTGTCCTACTATAACCTCCATTTTACATTTGGGCTAAATGGAGAGCAGACGAATCTGCTAACTTGGCCAGATTGGTAAACTTCTAAGTAGCAGAGCTGGGATTGACACCAGGCAGTCTGGCTGCAGTGTCTGGTCTTAACCACTCTGCTATGCCGCCCTTAAGGAGCTTGCTGACGTTCTCGGGACCTATTGCGGGAGCTAGGAGTGGGCTTTCTTGGCTGGAGTACTGAAACAACCACGGCAGACAGATTAAGGCCAGCTTGTGATGGGCCTTGAATGCCAGGCTAAGGGGCTTGGATTTTATCTTGCCTGCTGGGTAGAGGATGGCTTGGAAAGGGCAAGGTGGGACCGAGAAAGAACACCTTCCCCTCGCCTCCCGTAAACTGTGGCAAGAATCTGGGCCAGACATGACAATGGACTGGGATGCCGCGGGGCAACGGGATGCGGAGACGGCAACAGCTTCCGGTAGAGCCGGGCGCCGGCGGCAGAGGAGGCCAGCCTGGGGCGGGAGGTCGCCAGCGCCCGGGCCGGCCATTGGCGGCGGGCTGGGCCGCGGCCCCTCCCGCGGGGCGGGGCGGGCGGGGCGAGCGCTGCGGGCTCGCCCGGGTAGCAGCGCTGCAGCATCCCCGCCGAGCTCCCCGCACCCGCGGCCCGCGCAGCGCGCCGCTCCCGCTCCGCAGCCCTGAGGCAGCCCCTGGCGAGGCCTGGCAGGTCCACCCCGGAGCACAGCTCGGTCCAGTCGGGGTGGGTGAAGGGCGGCGGCGGGGAAGGGAGGTGGCTCATCTCGGTAGCTCCTGGGTGGGGGAGGAACTGGGCGCTGGACTCGGTTCCGACCCCGGGGATCGGGAGGGGGCGGTGATAAGCTGTTCTCTGACCACCCAAGATGGGGGCTCGGGTAGGGCTGGGGTGGGAGTAGGGTCGCGGCACCAGAGCTGTGCTCTGACTTGGTCGAGGAGGGAACAGGGCTCAAACCCGGGACCAAGCCGGGGTGGGGGGCCGGTGGGGAGGGCGGTGAGGGGAGAGGGTTGCAAGCTTGGGGGCGCCCGGGTTCTGTTGCCCGCGGGAGGGGGCTATCACTGGGGCGGGGGCAGAGCGCAGCCTGTGCCGGAGGATGCGCCAGGGGGTACGCAGGGGATTCGGGCGCGGGGCTGGAGCGGGTGGGGGTCTTCCCTGTGCGTGGTAGCTGCGTCCGGAGGGGACTCGGCCTCCTCCCATCTGGGGGTGGGTGCGGGGAAGCGGGGCGCCGGGGGCGGGCCCGGCTCGTAGTGCCGGAGGCGGCGGGGTGGGCGGCGCGGGCCAGAGGGTGGTCGGCGCGCCTCTGACAGCGTTCTGGCACGCGCAGGCGGCGGCGCGGCGGCGGAGGGCGCTGAGCCGAGATGCGATGGCTGGGGGGCACCCTGCTGTGCCTGCTGCTGGCGGCGGCGGTCCCCACGGCCCCCGCGCCAGCTCCGACAGTGACCCCGGCTTCGTTCGAGCCCGGCCCGGCTCTCAGCTACCCGCAGGAGGAGGCCACCCTCAACGAGATGTTCCGCGAGGTTGAGGAACTGATGGAAGACACGCAGCACAAACTGCGCAGCGCGGTGGAGGAGGTGGGTGCGCCCGAAGGGCCCGCGCTCCGGGGAAGCGCGACGCTGGTGACAGCGGGGGCTGGGGAAACCGTGCTGCGAGCGCTGGCCAGGGTCCTCAGGTCCGCTAAAGGGCTGGGCAGGGCCGGCAGCAGATTCCGAGTTATCTGAAGGCAGTGCGGGGTGATCCCAACTCCCGCCTCGTTCTGCCTTCCTGCCAAAAGCTCTGGATCTGAGTCTGTCCACCCAGAGACTCCGGCTGGACCTGCCCATGGGCAGCGGGGGTCACCACCTGCCTGCAGGCTGCCGGCCATCACCCTGCAATCATCTTCAGGTGTGCAGTTGGCCTCATCCTGTTCTCAGCGGAGGCTTGCAAGGCCCCTGGTATTCCAGCGCTGTGGTTTTGCTGAGGAAGCTCCGGGCATCTCAAGTCCCAGCTTGTCTGCTGGGCTTTGAGCTTGTGCCATCTTCCCAAGAGACAGGGTGCCATGTGGGGACAAAGAGCCCTGAGCTTTGCTGGTAACCTGTCTGGGCTTCCCCAGTGCCATGTGGGGCAGAGAAGGAAACTGGGAATCCTAAATCCCAGCAGTGTCAGTTGTCAGAGGTGGTGGGTGAGAGGAGGAGCAGTGTGAAAGGCAACCTCCCACCCCACCCCAAGAGCGCTTTGGAGTCAGTCCGGGGCTCAGGGTCCTCTTCTGCCATTCACTAGCAGGTGGCATTGGGCAGATCCCTTAACATCCTGTACCTCAGTGTCCCATGAGAATTAAATCCACGCTATGTGTAGCACCTGGCGTATAATAGATGCGCAATATATAGCAGCTGATAGTTATCAGTTACCAGATGCCTTGGGAAAACTTTGCTTGGCTTCTTCCTTCCATTGCCTCCCAGGTCCAAACACTATGGATGGCATCCTCTATGGTGGGCATGCAAGCATCGCCAGGGTTGCCTGGACAGGAGGTGCAGCTGGCCCACCTCTCCCAGCCAGGTGGCCCTGCTGCCTGGGGTGGGTGGGCATGGCCCCTCTTGGGCCTGCCTCTGCTGCAGCCTGTCTTTGGAGAGAAGCCAGCCATACAGTGAAGGAGTCAGTGAGAGACCACATGTCTAGGCTGGAAGGTCAGGTGCCTCCACATCCCTGCTTCTCTGCACTGCATTTGGACAAAGCCTCCAAAGCTGGCTCTGGTCTACCAGGAGAGGTGGCTTTCTCCTCCCACCCCTGTGTGGTTTGGGTTAGTTCCCCTTCCTGCCCACAACAGTCAACCTGGTGGACCCTGGACACTGGTGAAGGGGGGACACTGGATTGGGAGGCGGTTGCATGGGCAGCTGTACCTGAACATCCACTGGACAGGCCAGATTCTAAAACCTGTGGACTTCCTGTTTCCTGAGAAAGCAAAAGAATCATGACATGGAACAATGAAAGGGGCCGGGGCATCAGAGGCCCCAGTGTCTTTTCACTTTGCACCTTCAAATTGAACTGAGCTCACACGATCCTTCTGGTTCCAGAGCAGGTCATTTGCTTCCCTCCTGCCCATGGATTCCCACTGAGCCTGACCAGGTCACCTGCGTGTTTTCATTCAGTGTGAACTTGCCCATGCAGCATGGTCCTCTGCTGGCAGCCCCTGGTGAGGGGGGATGAGGGAGCGGCAGGGCCCCTTCAGTCTCTTCACTGATGAGAGCAGTTTGCGGCCAGCGGGACGTTGTGTTGGTGCTCACTCTGAGGGAGCTGGCCACGTTGCCTCTGCCTGGGCCCCGGCCTTCCTCCTCCAGACATGGCTCTGCCTGACTTCTGCAGTTTGCCACCAAGGGAGACATGGGCTGGCACCTCCACCCCACTCAGTGGGAACCAACCTTCCTTCTCTCATCCCAGCTCTGCCACTTACGAGTGATGGGATCCAGGCTCTGAAATGGAGGAAATGTCCATTTCCCCTGGGGGTAATGGGGAGAATTAAATGAGAAGATGTAAGTAAAGCAAGTTTTCTGGTCGTCTAAAATGCGTTAAGTAGGGACTTCCCTGGTAGTCCGGTGGTTAGGATTTGGTGCTTTCACTGCTGTGGTCCATGGGCCCGTGGCCCCGGGTTCTATCCCTGGTCGAGGAACTAAGGTCCCGCGAGCTGCGCAGCACAGCCAAAAAATAAAATAAGATAAAATGTGGTTAAGTAAAATTGATGCAATATAAGTTGCCCCCTCGTGTGGTTGTCAGGACTATGGGAAATTGTTGGTTCTCAATAAATAATGGCTCTCATTATCATCATATTAATAACACTAGTATGAATGATAACAAAAGAACCACCAGTGTCTGATATATGATAGATTCACAAAAGATTACGGCTATTAGTATTAATTTTTTAAAAGAGACTGCCAGAAAACCCCTTAAATCTCATAAACACAAGATAGTTACTATTTATTTACTGTCCCAGAGAAGAGCCAAAAAGAACCCGAGGCCAGATGCATTAATTGTTTACATAGTTGCATCATGAATCTACTTTCAAGTAACTCCCTGACATTTAAAATATTCCAGCTGACTCAAGCTGCTGATTTCTCTTAAGGGAAAATAGTTAACTCTGCTTGTAGGATCATTATTGAGGGGAAGCGAATCTTCCAATGGTTCAGTCTGGGCTGCTCCTGTTTTCCTGTTTAATTATTCTGTATGTTACTGATAAAAGTATTGTGAGGATAAAACCATTCCCCGCCCCTCCATTGCCACATCTGTAACTGGCATATTTTAGAGTGTTCTTATCACCTCACCTATTCCTAGGAAGAACCCCAATACCAAGCCTGAATTTCTCTCTCCAGTTTTTCTTACTCTGCTCCTTTAACAGACACACAGATTCAACCAATTGTAGGTGCCATTTTAATTGTAGGTGCCTCCTCTGTGAAACAAGTCCTGTTGCTTCAGGCTTAAGTTTCTCGTGCTAGTGGCAGTAATAGTTGTGGTTGAAATTTCCACTGTAAGCTGTACTTTTAGCTTGTGGTGGCATGAAAGAGCTTTAGCTCATTCTGTTGAAATAACCACTGGTTGAGGGGGAGAAGGTTTTATATAAAGACTATCTGTTCAGCTCAGAGCAAATTCTAAATTTGGTAACTTGTCAATTATTTGCAAGCCAAACTGGAGGATTACCATTCCTATAGAAATTTTAAAAGCATTAAAACATTCCATTCTCCTTCTGGCTTTAGTCCCTCTAGCATCTCCAGACTCCCATTCTTTCCCAGCTGTATCTTTTCTATCACTAAACATCTCAGGCTCTCTCACTTAAATTTAAAAAGCCTTTTTCGTAGTCTTAAATCTCCTATCTCAGCTTCATCCTTTTCTACTCCGTTTTATTAGCAAACCCTTGGAACACATGTTATTTATTACCTGCTCTTTCCACTCCTACCCAGACATCCCCCGGCAAACTAGCTTCTTCTAAAACTGCTTTCTTAGACGACTATATTATGCAAGTATTACACCTTTGCAGGGTGACAGATACTGTACCAAGCACTCAGATTTCATGATCCTTAATCATTACATCTGCTCAGCAAAGTAGAACCATCCCCATTTTACAAACAAGAAAGCTGAGGTTTAGAGATATTTGGTATCTTGCCCCAGGTCACGTGGCTGCTTTGTGGCCGAGCTGGGACTTGCCCCTGCCCCCCATTACCTGACTCCAGAACCCGGGCACTTTTCTACTGTGCTGCCTTCTGACGATACTGCGGGTAACTTCTTGCCTAATCTAATGGCCAGCTCTCAGTGGCTTGGTCCTTCTAGATTTATTTGGAGCCTTTACCACCTAGAAGGCCCCTCCCCAGTTAAAACTTCTGAGACTCAGCCTGCTTCTAGCTAGTCCCCTGACTCCGTTCTTTTTCTTCTCTGGACTCTGTATTATCTCCCAAATAGTCTTCAGAACTTGCTGCAGCTCCCCATTGCTCGGTGCAAAGGTTCTTACCTGAGGGTGAGTAGAGGGGAGGGAATAGCTCAGAATCATCTGGGAAGCTCATTGATATGTGGGGTCCCCCCTCCAGAAATTCTAATTTGGCAGATCTGGAAGGGATCCAGATATGTATATATTTTTTTAAAGTTTGGGCATGACTCTGAGGTGCCTCTCGGTTGAGAACCAGGCTAACATCGTCTGCATTAGAACTGCCCCTGGATTCACTGTCAATTTGTCTCTACTTCATTATCCATTATTTTATCCATTCAGGGTCCAGCATGGACCCTCTGCCCTAGCCCATGACACACCGTTCTCATCCAGGCTGCCAGTTTCGCCTCCTCTATGCTCCTCTCTATCCAAATCGTATCTGTCCTGTGAGACCAACCCAATCATGCCTCCTCTTCCACCTGGAAGCCTTTTTTCTCTCTTCTTTGAACCCCTGACTCGCTTCTACAGACTGTCATAATCATCCTCAAACTGGCTTGTGTGGGGCTCTCCTATCTCCCCAGCAAAAGTATATGCAGAAGCATATACTAGGAAAGGCACATAATTTGGAGTCAGACTGACCCGAGTTCTAATCCGAGTTTTGCCACTTACTAAGAATGTGATAACCTTAGGCAGATTCCTTCCCTTTTGTCAACCTCATTCTTTTCATCTGCAAAATGAGGGTAATAACACTTCCTCTTATGGTTGCTGTGAATATTTAAGGAGATATGGAAGGGGCTGGTGCAATGGCTCAGACATAGCTGCTGCCCAAGCATGGAGGTGATGATCACAACGACTGATGGTGATGACGGAGCCAGTGACCAGGTTTCAGACATGTGACGAGTTGTCTCAGGGTCAAACACGGCGGTTGCTGACCAAGTCCTTGGTTGGTTATCCGGTCCTTTATGCTGACCAGACTTTCTTCACACTTCTGGTGCAGTGTCTTTGTGCTATACTGAGACATGGGAATTCTTTCTCCATGTATACCCAGCTCAGCAAATCTGGATGGGAGAGAAAGGAAAAGAGGGGGCTTCATGTAGTATGTAAGGGAATGGAGGTCAGTGATTTTTAAAATAGGAGAATCTTTTTTGAGGATTCGTTTAAAGGAATAAAAATAGCCCAGAGTCAAAGATTGCACTGTTGGAAAATTGCCAAGCACCAGCTACAACTTCTCTCTGTGTCTCTCATTTTAAATTCCTAGAGAGAGTGTCGGGTTGGCTCAGTTAGTCGATGACATGACCTCTGAGTCCAATCAACTGTGACTGGTCACACTGTCACCTGCCCAGTCCTCAGGACTGGGGCTGGAATTGGGTACAGATTTAAATTGACTGACATGTCTGGTATAGATGTCATGGAAGCTTATGATTTGTGGACAGTGGCCTGAGAAACGTGGCATCAGAAAAAGACACTTGTGCAAGAAGAGCCAGAAGGAGGGTGCACCCCGGGAGCTAGTCACCTGACCCTCTACAGGGGTCCCTCTTGTACTCAGGGGGTGGGTGGGGAAGATACGTAGCTGTGGAGCCACCTGCAGTGGGGAAGGGGCTGTCCTAGGTTGGGTCCTCACCCCAACCCGGCCCTGAAACAAGGATTTGGGAGCAAATAATTCATTTGTGATGTGATCCCAGAAACACGAGGAGGAAGTGGGAAAGTGAGATGGAAAAGAAGAGAGGCAACAAAGGCTGTGCTCATGAGCAGGTTACTGCTAGGGACAACTAGGGCTCAATCCCCCTGGGGTCCTTGGAGAGAGGCCGTCCCACTGAGGGGAGAGGGCACTGGGGTACTTACCCCTGTAGCCTGTCCTTCACTGGTTAAGGGTTGTCTCTGGAGTGCTCACTCCCTAACACGTGGGGCCTGTGCAGACTGAGCACACTTCTGCAGCCAGAGAATGCTCTCGAAGAGAGACAGAGGTGGTTGTTGGCACATAAGGGAACGAATGCGGGTGACCTCCCGATTAGGCCACGGGGAGATGGGCGTGGCCCCGAGAGCATCTATACAGGGGTCAAGACTGTTCAACAGAGGCATTCCCAAATCCCGACTCTGCCCTCCACTGAGAGTCTTGGGAAGTTATCTAGTCTTCCTGAGCCTCGGTTGCCCCACTTGTAAAGTGGGGGCCATTAACACCCATCTCACAGGGAGGTTGTGAGATGTAAGGCAATGATATACGTAAACATTTAGAACAACGTCTTGTTCTACTGGGTACTCAATTACTGGTACCTACTATCATCAGCACCACTGTAATTGCAGAAGAGGAAAAGAGAAGTGGTTCTTTTTTTCTAATGGACTGTGATTTGTATCAAGAGAAAACAATATTGCTCATTAAATCCATTGACTTAATTAGATGGAGGCAGAAGAGGCTGCTGCTAAAACGTCCTCAGAAGTGAACCTGGCACGCTTACCTCCCAGCTATCACAATGAGACCAACACGGAAACCAAGGTTGGAAATAACACCATCCACGTCCACCGAGAAATTCACAAGGTAAGGGCGGTCGTGGCCGGCACTTCCTCCTTTCCTCATCACCCGGTCCCATCAGAGGACTAGGGTCTTGTTTACATATTTGATATACAAGCCAAAAAATACAAATGAGGATGGTAAAATACATGTTAAAAACCAGAGGGATTGAGGGAGCTATTTAAAGGGGAAAGATATGTATCAAAAACATAAATTGCTTTTGTATTTAAGCAGTAAATTTAACTCTACTCTTCCTGCCAGTCCAATTGCAAAGGAATGTTCAGGGATTTTTATCATTTGGGAAAAGGAAGCAAACAAGTGTTTAGAGAGATACTTTCCTAGTATCGAATTTGAGGAATTTATTTCACAGGTTTTTATCTGTGTTTCAGTGGTGAGTTGAAATAGAGTTCATGCTGTAGTGAACAGATCTTCACCATTTCCTTAGGAGGAGCGCAAATGTGATATACTCAGTCTTCAGAAGAAGAAGCCTCTATTGCCAGGAGATGAAATATTCTTTTGTTTGCTGGTTATCCATTCAAAATTCTACAGCAGAGTGTTTCCTAACCTACCACACATCTTAAGTGTCTCTTGGTCCAATATCTTGCACGAAGAGCAAGCAGGTTTGTTCTCAATCTGACTTGAGGAAGAAAATGTTGCAAACCTAGAGGAATGTGACGTTAGCTTGCCCCTAGTGTGAGATGTCTCCGATATGAGTTTGGCAGGACTTTGGGAGCAAACCACGTGGCCTGTGTTCTCTTGAAGAGAGTCTGGTGTGCAGATGTTCAGCGTCGTTGTTAGAGGCTGTAGAGTTGACCTTCTGTTGTGAACATCAAGGAGCTTGACCTCTGATCTCATCTCAGTGCCTACATGCAAGGCCATGACAGCTCTCACAAAAGAGCCCTGCTTTTGTTCAAGTGCCCAGGTAATGGGTTGAAACAATAGCACTTCTGTGCTATAGAGGATAAAGGGGTCAATTTTCATGGGCTATTGCCTTGACTATAAAGTAGCCTCTGTGTGGCTCTTCTGCTACATACTGATGGCCCAGCTCCAGACTGTACCCCCCGCATAAATAAATGAGCCACCTGCCAAACAGAATCCTCTCGCATTGCTCGTCTGAAGACTGGAGAATGTTTCCAAAAGGGATTGTTTTATTCTTGTCAAAACCAATATTAAGTCATCCTTTCTGAGAATAATCAGCCAGTAGTTTCAGCTGCTTCTTAAATTTTCTCCTTGTAGATATCAGAACACCCAAACGTGAGTCCTACCAGTAACTAGTGTGATTTTGAAAAAATTACATCAATTTCATGACCCTCACTAACTGCGTTTAGCAAATAGGGATATCCACATCTACATGACGGTATTATGGGGGTCCAATAACTTAAAGTATGTGAGAGTCATTGTAAACTATGAAGTGCTATCCAGCGGCAAATTCTTCTTCTTCTTCTTGTTCTTACGGTAAAGTTACGGTATCCGCACGGTGTGGTAGTTCTCGAGTGGGTTCCATGGAGCTCCTGTCCTGTGTGATGCTTTATAAAAGAAGGGCTCAGTGGTGAAACATGTTTGGAAAACATTGTACATATTTCTCTTCCTAGAGATACAAAAATGCACCTTAGTATAATAAAGGCTCTGAGAAGTCCTGCAACCTATACATATAGGACTGTACAATTTAAAAAAATATAACATTGGTTAATCCTGTAAAAATCGGGCATAAAGGAAGAAGACATCATCTCTTTGCCAGAGAGAGGAATTATTTAGATAAAAATAAAGTATGTTGATAAAGACATGATCCTTATCTCCTCAGAACTGGAATTAGAACTAGAATTTGATCCACTATTGCGCATTAGCCTAAGAGTTTCCACTTCGTTTTGGCTGCACATGCCTGTGACATTAGAGCTGGCAGGAACTTTAAAGATGACCTAGAAATGAGAAAACTGTGAATCAGAGAATAGAAATGATTTGTTCCAGGTTACATACTAGACGGTCATTGGTGTCTGAGGCAGGGCTCAAAGAACACAGGTCTCCTAGCTCCTGGGCTTCTTTCTGTCTTTTTATCACCAACACAGAGGTTTGGCATGGCCTTGGATGGGGTGGGAATAGCCTGGGTTCCACGTCAGGTTTCTAAGGCTCGGCTTTGAGGTGCCTGCTCCTGTTTACAGAAGGCAGACAACAGATAGGGGAATACAGGGCCGGGCCTCCCATTGTACTTAAGCACTTTTTTGATGAAACAAGACAGTTCCCCAGAATCAGGAAGGGGGGCAGCTGTAGCTAAAACCTGCTTCCTTCAATACCCAGACCTGTAGTTGAAAAGAAAGCTGACACTGAATTTCAAGTAAATGAGCCCCGAGAATGATAAAAATAGCTAGCGCTGGGCTTCCCTGGTGGCGCAGTGGTTGAGAGTCTGCCTGCCAATGCAGGGGACACGGGTTCGAGCCCTGGTCTGGGAGGATCCCACATGCCATGGAGCAACTAGGCCCGTGAGCCACAACTGCTGAGCCTGCGCGTCTGGAGCCTGTGCTCCGCAACAAGAGAGGCCGCGATAGTGAGAGGCCCGCGCACCGCGATGAAGAGTGGCCCCCGCTCGCCGCAACTGGAGAAAGCCCTCGCACAGAACCGAAGACCCAACACAGCCAAAAAAAAAAAAAAAAAAAAAATTAAAAAAATAGCTAGCGCTGAATATTTGCGAGGTGACGGGCTGTGTGCTGTGGGCTTTACACAGACCTCCTTGGCCCTCCTCCTAGCAGCCCCATGCTGTAGGCTCTGTTACATCTCCTATCGCTGCACCATCTGACGCTGCTGGTGGAGCTCAGAAAGAAAGGGGGACAAGACTCCCCTGGTGGTCCAGTGGTAAAGAATCTGCCTTCCAATGCAGGGGACGCGGGTTCGATCCCTGATTGGGGAACTAAGATCCCACATGCAGTGGGGCAACTAAGCCCGCGTGCTACAACTACTGAGCTCACGCGCCTCAATGAGAGAGCCCGCGTGCTGCAAACTACAGAGCCCACGCGTGCCACAACTAGAGAGAAAACCCACACGCCACAACTAGAGAGAAGCCCGCGTGCTGCAACGAAAGATCCCGCATGCTGCAACTAAGACCCGAGGCAGCCAAAAAAATAAAGAAAATAAATATAAAAAAAATAAAATGCATTTAAGAAGAGGGGAGGGAGTGGGCATTCTGTCTACTTTGACAGGTGCTCCTGCTTCAGAAAATAGCAAACAACAAAACAAAAAACAACCTGTGGGATTTGTCCAGAATTCCTGCTATTTCACATTCACTGTACTTGTTCTCCTATAGATCACCAACAACCAGACTGGACAGATGGTCTTTTCAGAGACGGTCATTACGTCAATGGGCGATGAAGAAGGCAAAAGGAGCCACGTGAGTGGTCATCTTCCCTGTGCTCGCACCCGAGGCACACACTCCTTTGCTGAGCCTGCCAGAGCTGACCCAGACTTCAGAGTGGGTGCAGGAGGGAGCTGGCTCCCCCGCACCTCTCCTGTTTCGTTTCTGCCAAGATTCCCCAGTGCCTACATTTCTGGCCAGACAGCTGCAGTCTGGTAACAGGCTCTACCTCCATATGCACTTTGCCTCAGAAATGGCAGGACACATTCAATTCAGTTGTCATTTGCATGGCTGAGGCTCAGCCTTGGAAGGGGAACACTGAAGTATCGGGTGCATTGGTCAGGGTCCCTGGTGACAAGACGTGGTGCATCTGACCTGAAAATACCCTAGAACCTCTGGTGTGACCCACGTCATTTAGGATCCCAGCCCTGGTCTGGCAGTTTGAGAGCAAGAAAACCTTAAGTGGAACCCAGTGGCCCATTGGAAAGGTGTCCTCCTGCTCCAGGCTTCACGCTGGGCCCCTTGTGATTGCACCCGCTACTCAGTGGCCTGTTGCGCAGTCCAAAAGTGGGCTGTTTTTTAGAGAATTATAGATTCTGAACATTGAGAGAGACATCATTTCACAGAAGAAAGGCCTGGCATAGGTTGGGGGATGACCCAGGCCAAGTCACTGGTGTCCAGATTCCCAGATGAGAGGTGACTCAGCTGCACCTTATCTTCGCAAAGAGGTAGCTGGTTTCAGATGCAGAGGCCTGGTGAGGAGTGGACAAGGCAACTGCCATGTGACATGGTCCATTGTAAAAAGTGCCTGCTCTATGGGGCCTGCGAGGGCCAGCCTCTCTGTGCCCAGGCACCTTATGCAAACTTCCCACTGCACGTTCTTCCTCTCTGAGGTGTAGAATGCATCCCCAGCCTTCTGAGGGGATCCAGGATATTCCCTCACCCCTTGTGGCCTTATCACAGGAAAAGAAGCAGTGTACCCATAATTGTTAGGTGGTGTTGCTGTGGTTGGTAGTCGATGGGTCCTTTTTTTTTTTTAATATTTATTTACTCATTTATTTTTTATTTATTTGTTTTTGGCTGTGTTGGGTCTTCGTTGCTGCGTGCGGGCTTTCTCTAGTTGTGGCGAGCGGGGGCTACTCTTCGTTGCGGTGCACGGGCTTCTCATTGCGGTGGCTTCTCTTGTTGCAGAGCATGGGCTCTAGGCACGTGGGCTTCAGTAGTTGTGGCATGTGGGCTCAGTAGTTGTGGCTCACAGGCTCAGTAGTTGTGGCGCACGGGCTTAGTTGCTCCGCAGCATGTGGGATCTTCCCGGACCAGGGCTTGAACCCGTGTCCCCTGCATTGGCAGGCGGATTCTTAACCACTGCGCCACCAGGGAAACCCCCTACTCATTTATTTTTATTGAAGTATAGTTGATTTACAATGTTATGTTAGTTTCTGTTGTACAGCAACGTGATTCAGTTATATGTATACATATATATATTCTTTTTCATATTCTTTTCATTATGGTTTATTACAGGATATTGAATGTAGTTCCCTGTGCTATATAGTAGGACCTTGTTGTTTATCTATTTTATATGTATATTAGTTTGTATCTGCTAACCCCAAACTCCTAATTTATTCCTCTCCCACCCCTTTCCCCCTTGGTAACCATAAGTTTGCTTTCTATGTCTGTGAGTGTGTTTCGTAAATAGGTTCGTTTGTGTCATATTTTAGATTCCACATGTAAGTGATATCATATGGTATTTGTCTTTCTCTTTCTGACTTACTTCACTTAGTGTGATAATCTCTAGTTGCATCTATGTTGCTGCAAATGGCATTATTTAATTCTTTTTTATGGCTGAGTAGTATTCCGTGTCTTCCATGTCTTGGTTATTGTAAATAATGCTGCTATGAACATTGAGGTGCATGCATCTTTTCAAATTATAGTTTTCTCCAGATATATGCCCAGGAGTGGGTTTGCTGGGTCATATGGTAGTTATATTTTTAGTTTTTTAAGGAACCTCCATACTGTTCTCCATAGTGGCTGTATCAATTTACATTCCCACCAACAGTGTAAGAAGGTCCCCTTTTCTCCACACCCTCTCCAGCATTTGTTATTTGTAGACTTTTTAATGATGGCCGTCCTGACTGGTGTGAGGTGCTAGGTACCTCATTGTAGTTTTGATTTGCATTTCTCTAATAATTAGCAATGTTGAGCATCTTTTCATGTACCTCTTGGCCATCTATATGTCTTCTTTGGAGACATAGGTTTTCTATTTAGGTCTTCTGCGCATTTTTTAATTGGGTTTTTTTTTGTTATTGAGTTATATGAGCTGTTTCTATATTTTGGAAATTAAGCCCTTGTTGGTTGAATCTTTTGCAGATACTTTCTCCCAGCCTGTAGGTTGTCTTTTCATTTTGTGTATGGTTTCCTTTGCTGTGCAAAAGCTTATGAGTTTGATTAGGTCCCATTTGTTTATTTTTGCTTTTATTTCTATTGCCTTGGGAGACTGACCTAAGAAAACATTGGTACAATTTATGTCAGAGAATGTTTTGCCTATGTTCTCTTCTAGGAGTTTTATGGTGTCATGTCTTATATTTAAGTCTTTAAGCCATTTCGAGTTTATTTTTGAGTATGGTGAGAGGGTGTGTTCTAACTTCATTGATTTACATGCGGCTCTCCAACTTTCCCAACACCACTTGCTGAAGAGACTGTCTTTTCTCCATTGTATATTCTTGACTCCTTTGTTGAAGATTAATTGACCATAGGTGTATGGGTTTATTTCTGGGCTCTCTATTCCATTCCATTTATCCATATGTCTGTTTTTGTGCCAATACCATACTGTTTGGATTAGTGTAGCTTTGTAGTATTGTCTGAAGTCTGAGAGGGTTATGCCTCCAGCTTTGTTCTTTTTCCTCAGGATTGCTTTGGCAATTCTGGGTCTTTTATGGTTCCATATAAATTTTAGGATTATTTGTTCTAGTTCTGTGAAAAATGTCATGGGTAATTTGATAGGGATTGCATTAAATCTGTAGATTGCTTTGGGTAGTATGGCCATTTTAACAATATTAATTCTTCCAATCCAAGAGCATGGGATAGCTTTCTATTTCTTTGAACCATCTTTAATTTCCTTTATCAGTGTTTTATAGTTCTCAGCATATAAGTCTTTCACCTCCTTGGTCAGGTTTATTCCTAAGTATTTTATTTTTTTGATGCAATTTTAAAAGGGACTTTTTTTTTAACTTTCTCTTTCTGATATTTCATTGTTAGTGTAAAGAAATGCAACCGATTTCTGTATGTTAATCTTGTATCCTGCTATCTCGCTGAATTCGTTTATCAGTTCTAGTAGTTTTTGTGTGGAGTCTTTAGGATTTTCAATATATAGAATCATGTGATCTGCATAAAATGACAGTTTTACCTCTTCCCTTCCAATTTGGATATCTTTTATTTCTTTTTCTCATCTGATTGCTGTGGCTGGCTAGAACTTCCAATACTATGTTGAATAGAAGAGGTAAGAGTGGGCATCCTTGTCTTGTTCCAGATTTTAGCAGGAAGGCTTTCAGCTTTTCACCGTTAAGTATTATATTGGCTGTGGGTTTGTCATAAATAGCGTTTATAATGTTGACATATGTTCCCTCTATGCCCATGTTAGTAAGAGTTTTTATTACGAATGGATGTTGAATTTTGTCAAATGCTTTTTCTGCATCTATTGAGATGATCATGCGGTTTTGTCTTTTCTTTTGTTTATGTGGTGCTGATTTGCGTATGTTGAACCATCCTTGTGAGCTTAGGATGAATCCACTTGGTCATGGTCTAGGATCTTTTTTATGTGTTGTTTGATTCGGTTTGCTAATATTTTGTTGAGCATTTTTGCGTCTATATTCATCAAAGATATTGGCCTGTAATTTTCTTTTTTGGTGGTGTCTTTGTCTGGTTTTGGTATCAGGGTGATGGTGGCTTCATAGAATGTCTTTGGGAGTGTTCCCTCCTCTTCAGTTTTTTGCAAGAGTTTGAGAAAGATAGGTAGAAATTCTTTTCTGTATATTTGGTAGAATTCGCCTATGAAGCCATCTGGTCTGGGACTTTTGTTTGTAGGAAGTTTTTCAATTACCGATTCTATTTCTTCTCTAGTGATTGGTCTATTCAAATTATCTATTTCTTGATTCAGTTTTGGTGGGCTGTATGTTTCTAGAAACTTATCCATTTCTTCTAGATTGTCGAATTTGTTGGCATATAACTGTTCATAGTATTCTCTTATGGCTTTTTGTATTTCTGTGGCATTGGTTGTTATGTCTCCTCTTTCATTTCTTATTTTGTTTATTTGGGTCCTCTCTTTTTTCTTCTTAGCGAGCCTGGCCAGAGGTTTGTCGATTTTGTTTACCCTTTCAAAGAACCAGCTCTTGGTTTAATTGATTTTTTTTCTATTGTTTTTTTAATCTCTATTTTATTTATTTCCTCTCTGGTCTTTATTATTTCCTTCCCTCTGCTGACTGGATGGGTTCTTTTTGCTTGTTTTGGCACAGTGCTCAGACATTTACTGCAGGCTGGGGGAGTCCAGTCAGCTTTGTGTGGTGGTGATGACCCCCCATTCAAGGGACCTGGGAGCTGATGGAGGATAAGCCGTGTGGTGCAATGAAGAGAGACTTAGTGGCAGAGGCTGGAAGCATGAGTTTGTCACATATAAACTAGGTCACCTCACTTCCCTCATCTTTAAATGAGGCAATGATTTTCACCATCTCTCCCAACTCTGAAAGTACAGAAGCCTGTGACACAAAGATAGGATTGACTAAGGTCAGGAGGGAGGAGAGACCAGCTTTTGAAGGTGGGGAGAGAGAAGAAAAAAAACATAAAAATAGAAAAAAACCCAGACAGACAGATGGTACCAAGAGGGAAAAGCTTTAGAATATTCCAGATTTAAGTCTCTGTGAAAGGGCAGCGGAAACACAACTCTCAGGGCTGTGAACTACAAAAAGAAAGCTTTTGTGTTCAAGAAAAAAAAAGGTGTATGATTGCATGATAGTATAGTTTTGCTCTGGAGAGCTTCCCAGAGCCCAGAGGGCAACAGCACTGCTATGAGCACCTCTGTACCTGCTGGAGACCCAGGTGCACATCCCACGCTCCCCGCTCTGCCCTCCGAGTGAGGCAGCTGTGTCAGGCTTTGAGCCCTGTGGCGGGGAGAACCAAGGCTCTGAGAGTGGTGGGTGACTGAGAGACCACACCTCAAAGATGCCAAGAGCGTGCACGGCTCAGGGAGCAGCTGCCTGCACTTGTGTGCTGTCGCCTCTGAGTTTGTGCCAGGCTCAGCTGGGAGGCCCAGAATCCCCATGCCTGCAGATGTAGGTTCATACGTTGATCATGAACCCCTGTGTACAATGGTCCTGAGAATGCAGGAGAATGACAGGGAGAGACATAGCCAAGAAATCCAGAAGGTAGAGCCTCACTGAGTTTTTCCAGATTCCTGCTCAGGCCCTTGGAATCTTAACTCAGCAAGTTTCTCTATGAGAATGAGCTCCAATCTGATTGGCTAGAAGGGTGACCTGGGGCATCTGATGCTTGACTTGCCAGTGCCTGGTGAATCCCATGGGTCTTTAGAGAACAGCCTGGAGACTTTGCAAGGCATTTGTGAGAGGGAGGTCATATGGCAGGAACGGTGGTGTGTTACCTCACTACAGAGCCTTGCTTGTTGTCAAACGCCTTGCCAGCAGTCAGAGAAGCAAGGTCTGGTTTCAGATGCCCACAGAATCCTTCCATTCGAATCCTCTTTGGTTCCTGGGTTACCATTGTCCCGACACAACTGAGCTGGGACTCAAGCATAAAGAGACGTAGAGCTCCTTTTTCTGAGTGGGAAGCCGTAAAGACTAGATTGCCTTCAAAGGCACGAGAACAACCGAACGTCATCACCCACCGTCCCATTCCACAGTTTGGCAATTTAATGATTTTTACAGTTGGCTCTGGAAAATGCGTTATGTGCCAATGAGACATTCTCTTAAATGCAAAAAGGAGGCTTGCCACTCAAAAAGACAAAAATCATATGCTGTTCCAACCTTAAGCTACTATAAATAGGAGCTAAATTTTCAGGATTTAAAACTCCCAGATGAATTCAATTAAAAATATTCACCAAGCACCCCATATTTTCCTTTCTTCAAATGCTGGGATGTGTATTCATATGTATGGTAACCCGAGGAGGCCCACGGAAAGTCACAGACAGTAACACTATAGACCCGTCTAGAAAACCTAACACAGTACGTGCAAGGCATGGGTCTGTTTTTGCTCTCACGTGCGAAAGGGGAAAAGGACATGCTGTCTTATTTCACCGGAGCGCCCCGGCGATGGTGATGTGGTCTGACGTCTTTCTGTGAGGCTTTTGTGTGGAGCCTTCTGTCTCTGCCCTTCGTGGGCCACTGGGTGGGCTGACCGGTGCAAGGGGTTAGGAGGAAAGTGGCTTGTTGGAAGCTAGAGAGCAGACAAGCCATTATGCACACATGCAAGGCTTTTGTTTATAACCATGTCCCCAAATATGAAGGATCTGGCCCAATTAGCCAAGGCACCATTCTGAAGGGACGCGTCCTCTCATTAAAATACAGCTCAGAGCAACAGAGCTTAGCACGTTGTGCATTTGTTGTCTTTTCTGTTTTTACATTAGAATATGATATAAAAGAGCAGGTCTGTTTGTTTCTCCAGCCGAACATACCTTATTTGAACCTACAGGTTCAATCACATACAACCAACTCCAAGGTATTGCTGGAGACTTCTGAGGGCCTAGGTAGACAAATTTCACTACCCAAAACACCCAGATAGTCGTGATTTGAGTAACCCCGTGACTTCCTTGTCCAAGAGAATGGTCAGGGCAGACAGCAGACTGTGGGCAATGACAATGGAATTCTCCACTAGTATGAACTCAGTGTCTTCTCTGCTGCGAGGATGCTTTATGTTGAAGTCTGGGGGAAGAGGAATGGTAAGCTGTGGCTGAACTTCTCCAAGATTTGTTTGTTTGTTTTGCATTGAACAGCAAACATCCTGTTACTTCAAAGCCCAGAGAGACCCAGTAAGAGAGTGGGCAGAGAAAGCGAGTTGAATGGCCTCTTCCCCTGTTAGTCCTCGGGTTCTCCTTGTCCCCAGCTTGTTCATTCATCACAGAGTAAACGCAGGTGGGGTGTCAGCTTCGTCTGCTCCCTCTGCCC
The DNA here is from genome assembly GCF_009873245.2 of Balaenoptera musculus. Classification (NCBI taxonomy): domain Eukaryota; kingdom Metazoa; phylum Chordata; class Mammalia; order Artiodactyla; family Balaenopteridae; genus Balaenoptera; species Balaenoptera musculus. The sequence goes on along the minus strand of NC_045792.1, from coordinate 65,372,966 downwards.
TGATTTCTGAGGCTGGAGTCACCCTTGTCAATTTCATGGACTTGCACAGGGCACCATGCTGAGGAGTCACTGGGGTTTAGTTTAACAGAAGTGCATTGGCGGAGGGCATGGGTTCCTTAGAGAACGTCAGTCAGTTCCCAAAGGCCCAGCCTCCTGGAGAGTCCTGCTGGGGGTGTGGTAGCGGGCAGGGGTGTGTGGCCAAGTCCCAGGAAATGCAGCCCTTCCCTATCGGTCAGTCTGGGGGCAGAATGAGGTCTGAACAAGATGTGAGGCCCACCTGGGTTCAAAGCTGTCCTGACCCTCACAAGCTCTCTGTGATTCAGTTTCTTTCTTTCTTCAGTGACGCTAATAATCCCCGGTTCACAAAATTGGGTGAGAGTCTTGTAAGGCAAGGTTTATAAAAGCTCTTTGTATAAGGCTCATTATTATTGACAAGTAATTAACACTGGGTTCTAACTGGCTTCTCCGCTGGTTCCCATCAACCTACTGCAAAAAAAGAGTGGAATTTCCCTGGAGGCTGAGGCTGTGTTTCAGGACTCCACGGGCCTCTTCCCATTGATGTTTGTGGCCTTGGGCTAAGTTCTCTAGAGCTCTGCCTCGCCCTCTTGAGTAATGCATTTTGCTAGAAACTCTGTGCTCCCTGCCTCAAGCCTGACTCACCCTGCACTTCTTGTCGTCATGAGTCATAAGTGTCTGATTTGGGTGTTGGGGATACAAATAGAAGGAAGGATGGGCCTAATGAATGATAAGAAGCATAGGTGATGGTCAGGTGCTGACAAGTTCCAGGATGGGGCCAGGTTGGCAGGACGTATCTTGGTTTCTATAGAAAACAACACACTTGTGGTTCTAAGAGTGATGGCAGAGTCTCGTGTGAATGTACAGTTCCACAGTCCTATAACCAGACACTTGGGTCCATTTGTGTTTCTAGATTTATATTTTGCATTGGTTTTGTAATTTCTGGCCGAGTATAAGGCCCTCATGCCTTAATCCAGTAGGAAAACATAATACAAACAATTGAAGAGCTCTGGATCATTCTGAGAAGTGGATAAGCAATCCCCAAATAAATAAAGTTGTTGTGGGTGAGCAGTTTTTAAGGAGTAGGCGTTTTTTTTTTTGAGCTATAACCTGGCTATATTAAATTGTACTCTCCTCAACCTAAATATCCTTCAAGAAGGAATTCGTGATTCCACATGCAAAATCAAAATACTGTGAAGTTGATAAACCAGTTTCATACAAGTTGGTATAAAAGGATGTCTTCAATAAAATGTTAAGTGAAGAAAAAGCAATTGTAAAGCGGTATATTTACTATATATTTAAGATATACTTTATAAAATATCTCATTTTTAGAAAAAAAAAGTATGCATTAAAAAGCTTGGCAAAATGTACACAAAATCATTACTAGTAGATATCTCTGGAAGAACTGAACTTTGCAGAGACTTCTCCTTGGTAGAACTCTATATGTTTTGAGTGTTTTAAGAAGAGTGTTTGAACTATTTACAATTTTGCTATAGACATCTATCTATATTTTTGAACAACATTGCCAGTGTTTCTTTGTGTAAAACCTGGAAATTAAATTGCAGTGTCAAAGGGTGTGCCTATCTAAGATTTTGAGAGATGTTGCCCAATTTTCCTCCCGAAGGTTGTACTATTTTTGCTCCTAGCAGCAATTTCTGAGATAATTTCACCAACCCTCCCTCACCTACAGTGGGTTTTATAGTGGGTGACCACCTATATTTTCTTTTTGTTTCTATTTCTTTGATAAGGGGAATGGCTGTTTGAGAATTGTAAGCTGTAGCAAACAAGAGCATGGTCCACAAATTTATCTCATCCCTTCCTCTCTTCTTCAGGGAGAAGGGTCAGTTTTGCATTCCAGGCTGTTCCCAAGGCCAGATACCATCTGGCCCAGTGTGGGACAGATTAGGAAGGTGTGAGGTTCCAGCAGGAACTATCTGTGCGTTCCGTGTCCACCGTGATGGCTGAGGGGCTGCAAGTCACACCGGGGAGGAGGTGATGGTGACATACAGGCTGCTGCTGCCACACCTGTAAACACAGAGGCAGGCACTCCCTCCTCCCTTCTTTGGCCACTTTCACAAACACCCCAAAGCTTAGATGCCCTCTGAGAGGAGAAGCACTTTAGCGGGATGGGTAAGGCTTGGGCCCAAGGAGAGCTGGCTCAGAGTGCAACTCTACTGCTATTAGCTGTGTGACTGGTGAAATCCCTTAACTGCTCTGAGCCTTAGTTTCCCCACATGTAAAGTGGATTCATCAGAGTACCTTCCATATAGTGTTTCATGAGGATAAAATAAAACAATCCAGGTAAAAAAAATACCAGACAGCGCCTAGAACGTGAGCATAAGCAGTCAGTAAATGTCAGCTGTTTGTTGTTATCATTATCTGATTACCCCCAAACCATGGCTGTCAAAATTCCCGGTGTTAATTAATCAACTCATCCATTTATTTGCACATTCATTGAGCACTTAATGTGTGTCTGGCAGATAAATGTAAAAGATGGTCCCTAACAGCAGAGAGGACCCAGGCTAGCGGTGGAACAGCAAAGTAAACAGGTCATTACAACATGGATTCATACGTGTTTCCTAAGGCAGTGGTGGACAGAGCATGGTGGGAGCATTGTGTGAGTGCTGGATGAGGTAGCCAGGGAAGGTTTTGTCAGGAAACCATCCTTCTTGGTTTCTGGAGTTTCTGCACATTTTATAAGCAGAGGGACTAATTGCCCTTTGGTTTCAGAATGTCTTTTCCAGGATGTTTGTACAGCAAGCAGTCTTGGAAGACAGAGACAGCGCTCCCTCCTTGGCAGAGGGAAGGTTTGCTGCAGTCCATTATATGAGACTTGGGTGCTCTAAGCCTGACATTCGTCAGCTGTGATGCACACCTACTGCACACACTGGATCCACCTGGGCCCCTCCATGTTGCCCCCTGGGACTTGGGGGTGAGGGGAGCTGTCACAGACATGAAGCTCATGCTGCTTCTGTGCGGTCAGCAATGAAGCCCTTTGTCTCTGACCCAGGAGTCTGACTTCTCTGCTGGCAACCAAGAAACTGTGGAAGGCTCACTTGTCCCCTTGCAAGTAAAGTCTCAGACCCTTCACACATTTTGGCAGGCTTCCTGGAAGAGGTGGCAGTTGAGCTGTGTTTCGAACGGTGTCGAGGAATTCTCAGTTGTGAGGAGGAAGGGCATTCCTTGCAGAAGCATTCTTTGTTCACAGTCAAGGAGGCAGGTGGGGCTGGAACATGTCTGAGGAACACTACATAGTTTAGAATGCCAGAGGTGGAGGCGTGCTTGGGGGAGTAGCAGATGAGGCTGGGGAGAGGCAGGAATTAGATCAGGAAGGGTTTCAAGAGCCCAGCCAACTCCTAGTTGGAAATACATGCTGAGTTAGGAACATACCCTGCCTCGGTATAGTATAGGGAGGCTCCACGCAATCCCCAGGATAAAGAGCCAGGAAGTCGTGGTTTGGATGACAGAGATGTTGGTGGGGACAGGATTTTGCTTAATCCTGCTGAAACTCGAGACTGAGTCGTCTGTGCCCTGCAAAAAAGCCTGGCTTCGGGGCTTGGAGTCTGGAAACTGTTACTTAGAAATGGAACACGCTGCTTTTGCTTGGTGCCAGTAGGCAGGTCAAATAAACGACAGTGATTGAACTTGAAATCTCATTAGGCTGACGCTGCAGGGCAAGCCTATTTCTGTGGCTTCTGAGTAGCCCGAGCATGTCAGGGGCTGAAGAGCTCCCTGTGCAGGTGGGTGGCTGTCCCTGGCTATTAGGGCCTGGGGATCCTTCTAGACCAGCCTGACTGTAAGATCTGCAGCTCTGCCCGTCCTTGATCTTTGGCGTAGTTCTGAGAAACTCACAGAGCCTGTGAGTCCGTATCATTTTATTTTTAAAAGAATATCAAGGACCACAACGTTCCCTCGTTTGGTCACTGAGACTCAGAAAGTGATCAGATTAGCCATCCTCTCTCCAAAGCCACGTATTTCTCCTTTTCAGGGTAAATCCTGGTAACCGATCAGACCAGCTCATCAGTGCGGTGATGTCATCCAGGACTCAGTAATAATTACTGATCGTAATGACAATAACAGTAATAGACGATGATGAACATAAGAGCTGCCATTGATGGGGCCCCTGCTGTGTGCCAGGCACTGTGCTTGGGATCTGGCCAGCTTCCCTTCACGTACTCCACACAGCAACCATGCAGGGCACATACACTCTTGATCCCATTTTATAGATGAAGTAACTGAGGCTCAGAGAAGTTAAACAGCAGAGCTGGGTGGAAAGCCAGTACTAAGAGAAAAAACAAACAAATTACTTAGGTCTTATCTATTGCCAAACCTTTCAAACCCATGTTCTTAATGGAACATTTAAAAAATTGTGGTAAAAAATAAATAACATAAAATTTACCATCCCAATCATTTTTATGCATGTAGTTCAGTAGTAAGTGTATTCACATTGTTGTGCAGCCGGTCTCCGGAACTCTTTTCATCTTGCAGAACTAAGACACTGTATGCATTAAATGATAACTCCCCGTTCCTCCCTCCCCCTGGCAACCAACCTTCTACTTTCTGTCTCTATGAATCCGACTATTCTACATACTTCACATGAATGGAATCATAGTGTATTTGTCCTCTTGTGATTGGCTTATTTCACTTAGCATAATGTCCTCAAGGTTCATTCATATGGTAGCATGTGTCAGAATTTCCTTCCTTTTTGCTGAACAGTATTCCATTGTGTGTATATTTTCATTCGTCTGTCAGTAGACACTTGGGTTGCTTCCATCTCTTGGCTGCTGTGAATCATACTGCGATGAACATGGGTGTAAAAATCTCTCTTTGAATCCCTGATTTCAATTCTTTGGGGTATATACCCAGAATGGAATTGCTGGATCATATTGTAATTCTATTTTTAATTTTCCGAGGCACTGCCATACTCTTACACAGCAGCTACACCCTTGTACATTCCCACCAGTGGAGCATGAGACAGGGATGTTTTGCTACCTCTTGGTTTCCATGACTGTAGGCACGAGGGAACCCAAGGGCCCAATGTAAACTGAAGGGCTGTACAAAAATCCCTGGGCTCTGCTGCCCTAGGTCAAGGCAGTGCCTTCCCAACACTGGTCCCACCAGTAGCCTCTGCAGTATGGCAGCCATCGTCTCAGGGGGTGTCTTTGAGGGGTACCTGACACCACTAACCAGAGGTGTAAGTAAACACTAACTCATGCCCCCCTCTAGCCAACATGCTGAAAACTTCCCCCTGTCCCCGGCTGGGTGTAGGCAGGCTCAGGCTGCATCCTTGTAAATTCATTTCTAGGATCCAAAGATGTGGTTTTCCTGATCGTTAGGAATCTCCTTCCCATCCACACCCTCCTTGGTGAGATCCCGCACCATGTCTCCTGAAAGAATCCCTGAGGCTTCGGGGAGCTCCCACTTTCCTGTCAGGGCACTGCAGACTCCTGGGGGCTCGGGCCTCCAGGGAGAGGGTTTTGTGGTGGTCGGGAGGGCTTCCTGGGAGGAGGACCAGAGGACAGGGGCTCTGGGGTCAGAGGCAGAGCCAGTGGAAGGGAACTGGGTCAGGATGAAAGTTTGGGATGCAGAGGTATGTATTTAATGCTCTCAGGGAATTCACAGTATGCCCCAAACCTGGTGAGCTGAGCTGGTCTCCCAAATCAGGCAGGAATGTCTTCTCTTGGTCCTATGCCCAGCAGACTGTAGGAAAAATGATGGATGAGGACTGAGTCATCTAAACGTTTGCCCAGATCTCATCGCTCTGTCTAGACCCACTGTCAGTTTCATTTTTCACCTCCACCTCCTGGAAGAGGAAGAATAAACAAGACATGCGGGTACGTTTTCTGGGAGCACAGAGCAGTGGGGTTTGGAGTCTGAAGTGCCACGGGTTGGGATCCCTGCTACCTGGGCAGCTTCCCCTACTGCTCTGAGCACTGGTTCCTGTCCCATGAGAGGAGGAGTTAGCGACTGCCCTAAGGGTGTTTCAGAAGGAAGAGATAATGTATGGCAAGTATCTGGCACTTAATAGATGCTCAATACAAATAAATTCTCCTTTCTGAGCTCATTTCCTGGGCCTCTAGGAGCAGTGATTTACCAAATATGAGGGTGATACATTAGTACCTGTATTTATTTTGTTGTAAGTTTGCTGTCCCTTGAAACCCAGTAACTGAGAAACTTTCTCAGGTGATACTGGCTAAGGTCCTAGACCAAACAGATGAAAAAGCTGTTGTGTGAAGACAGGCCTTGTGCCAAAGGTAAGTAAAGCAAGATTTCACTGAGTCACAGGATTATAAATGGCAGGATTCACAGGGTCCTTTGAGTTCCTGTAGACCAGGGTTGAAAACACGGGGCACATACACTGCCATCCTCCCCACTGCCGCACCCATAGCAGACACGGCTAATCAATTGCAGTTATTTCCTAATGAGCCCAGCTAGAGCTTCAGAATTTGAGATAACACAGCACTTCAAGCAGCCATTGATAATGGAGTTTCCTGTTGGGGAAGCAGGGCGTTGGTGTCACCGTTTTTGTGATATCTAATAAGATTAGTAACCGGGGAGATGGCCTGCCTAATGCTGAGAAGGTGGTGATGACTGCTTTCGGAAGGAGCTTCCCAGGTTCAGGAGCAGCATCAGAAGTTGATGAAGTGGTGGCCAGGAGAGTATCTAGGAGACTGTGAGCCCTGGGAAGGCAGGGGCTTCGTCCTGTTTAACACGGGATCGGCACTTAGTAGTTGAATGAACAAATTTAACAGATGAAAGCTGTATGACCAAGGAGTAAGCTGGGTACTATAAACAGAAGCAGCAGTCCTTGAAGATAAGATCCAGCAAAGAGCTACAAATACGTAGATGAGTTTTATTTGCTTGAAAAAATGGTCCTCTTTGTGTTTTTCTTGCCTTCATTCGTTCATCTACGTTATTGAGCACCTACTGTTTGCTGGGCTGTACACCAGGTATCTTTACATCTTTTATTTTCTAATTTTTATAATACTGAGAAGTAGGTTTTTTTTTTTTTTTTTTTTTGGCTGCGTTGGGTCTTTGTTGCAGCACACAGGCTCAGTAGTTGTGGCACGCAAGTCCTAGAGTGTGCGGGCTTCAGTAGTTGCAGTGCATGGGCTCAGTAGTTGTGGCATGTGGGCTCTAGGGCGCATGGGCTTCAGTAGTTGCAGCACGCGGGCTCAGTAGTTGTGGCTCGCGGGCTCTAGAGCACAGGCTTAGTAGTCGTGGCACATGGGCTTAGTTGCTCCATGGCATGTGGAATCTTCCCGGCCCAGGGATCGAGCCCGCAGCCCCTGCATTGGCAGGTGGATTCTTTTTTTTTTTTCACACACACACACTGTATTTTATTTTTACAAGAGATAAATAGACTGACACCAAGCATTGTACATGGATGACCACAACAAAAGCAACAATGATTGCAATTACCAAACATGAAACACACTCATACTATGTCATAATATTGACATTCAGTCCAGTAATCCTCCACTGTAACAGCTCCTTTACTTTGCAGTGAAAATTGATTTGTATATTCTTTGCCTCTGAGTCCTTGTTGGGTTTTTTTTTTTTTTAATTCAGACAGAAAGTCACAAAATTATACTCATCCTCATCAGTTCACTGGCAGTGGATTCTTAACCACCGCGCCACCAGGGATGTCCCGGAAAGTATGGTATTGTTTTACAGATGAGGACACTGGAGTTTAGAGAAGTTAAATTTCCCAAGTCATGGTAGATGGTTTGAATGGTAAAATGGGTTCCTATTCCTCTGAAACCAGATATAAACTGGCCTTTTCAATAAAAGATATATTTCTGATAGAAAAAGTCATGGAAGCTTGCAGCCATAATTTGGGGTGGTTTTGAAGAGGTTATCACGAACCTTCCACCACCTAGTTCCATTCCTGTCATTTATATCAAGAGTCATTGAACACCCCCCCCACCAAATGTTCAAAATGAAGAATCAGAATCACAAAAGGACCACTGCATGGCCATAAACACAGGGCTCTTTCCCTCCCAAGAATGGCAGAGCCCCTTGGGGGTCACTGGGAGAGGCTATCAGGGTTAGGAAACTGTAGAATCTCTCACCCGATTTCTTCTGCTCTCGCCACTGGTCGGGTATGAGACCCGTGCCCCTGAAGGGGAACATTCTAAACCACCGAGGAGGAGCATTTTAAGTGGGTGGCAGGCACCTGTATTTGAAGTTTGGCCACTGACACATTTCAATGATGTGATGTGGAAAATACAGCCACAGTCTGAATTTTCCACAGTCTCATAATTCATGGCCTCCCAGAAGAGGAAGCAGGTACAAAAAGCAGAGAGAGCCCACTGCCTGGTGAGTAGCAGTCAGGGTGGAAAAACATCTTGCCTCGCAGACTGAGGAGGCCTGCTCCCCAGGCCAGTGGGTCCCTGGTGGCTCAAAGTGGCCAGGGGCCAACAGACCCCATCCCTCTCAGGCCCTGCAAGAAGCAGGCCATAGGGTCAGCCTCCCACCCCCCCTCCCAGTAGCCTTTTGCTTTTCCCATTGCTTTGGGGTCCTGTTTTTTCCCCATGATGTCTGCAAGGACCTCCTTCCCCAGGGAGAACACACACCCTGCAGAAAGGCTAAATCAAAGTCATGCTCGGTGCCTGCCTTGGCGGAACTGTTCCCCTCCCCGACAACTTTGCTAGGATTTGGAGGGTGAGAGAAAGGGAAGAGAACTAATATTCATCGAGCATCTACTATGTGCCAGGTACTGTGGACCATTTCATAGAAGTGATTTTCTTTAACTCTTAACCAAACCCACCTAAAACAGGGGGTACCAGCCCCGCTTTAAAGATGAGGAAGCACAGAGTGACTTGCCAAGGTTGTACAGCTAGTAAGTGGCAGAGTTAGGATCTGGAAATAGGTCTGTCTTACTCCAAAGCCTAGCCTTCTTCTACCATACACTACTTTACAAAAGGGGCAGATGGGAAGGTCACTAATAGTAACTGAAGGTCTGGTCCAGGCCATGATATGTGGACACACGTATCGCCGTTAATCTTCCTAGCAACATAATTGGTTCGGGTTTGTCATTCCCATTTTTCAGATGAGGAAACTGCAGCCCAGTGATGTTAAATGACTTACCCAGCAAGAAGTGTTGAGAAGGAAGCAGACCTGGGGGCTCACCGTAGGGGTAGTGTGTCCCTTTTATAGCCCGTGACCGGGATCTTGGCTTGGAAAGCTGGAGCAGACCCGGTGATGGGGGTGGATTCCTCGGCACCGGCACCTCGGCAGGCAGCGCGGGGGCCATCATGATGATAGGTGGCTCCAGGGTTGTCTGGGGCAGAAACCTAGGTGTGCCCAAGACCACTCTCCCTAGACCACAGCCCACGGCCTCCCCCTTAGAGCTGTAGCTTTCTGTGTCCCCTGCCATCGCACGAAGATGAAGCAAAATAAGATGAGGCCACTTGTGAGCAGAACGAGGTCAGAGTATGTGTTTTTCCACGACGGAAACATATTAAGGCTTTTCCAAGCTCATTAGCACAAATGGTTCAACTTGGAAGGTTTAACAATTCCACAAGCCCCTTTTTCAGTCCTCACTGTGGTGAACTTTGTGGGGATTGTTGGGGGGAGGGAAAGCATAATTGCTGACAGCAGGAAAGAGGCCAGGACCAAGGGCTTTAGAAACCCATTTGAGGCCCAGGGGGGATGCCAGGCTGCTTTCCCATCCAAAGGCCTGGCAGTTGCCTGGGGAAGTGACTTTTTCTGCATGGGGGGGACAACTTTGTTTTCTGTTACTTTACATTTTCTTTATCTTTTTTTTTTTTTTTTAAAGAACTTGAAGGAATCCTTTGAGATGTATCCTTTAAAGAGGGTGCTAGATGGGAGGCACTAAAGGAGTAGCCCTTAACCTTGGACATGCATTAGAAACACCTTCTTAACCTGGATAGAACTCATGGAAAAGAAGCGCACTTTGATTTTCACCAACTTTTAAATTAAAGTGGCACTTCCTTCAATCTTGAAAGTAGGCAACAAACCACAGTATCATTAGCAGTTCCCTCGTTACCGGTGGCAGTCAGGCATATTTTTGTGCTCTCTCGCCACTGTTGCAGATGACTTGAAACAGCATTTACGCTCATCACTACTTAGAAATTAAGGTTATTGTCAGACCAGCCAGTAGGTCTTATTGCTCAGTGTGTTAATGAAGAAGCCCATAAAACACTGTATCTCAAAATATATATATATATATATTTTTTTTTTTTTAATTTTATTTATTTATTTATTTATGGCTGTGTTGGGTCTTCGTTTCTGTGCGAGGGCTTCCTCTAGTTGCGGCGAGCGGGGGCCACTCTTCATCGCAGTGCGCGGGCCTCTCACTATCGCAGCCTCTCTTGTTGCAGAGCATAGGCTCCAGACGCGCAGGCTCAGTAGTTGTGGCTCATGGGCCTAGTTGCTCCGCGGCATGTGGGACCTTCCCAGACCAGGGCTCGAACCCGTGTCCCCTGCATTGGCAGGCAGATTCTCAACCACTGCGCCACCAGGGAAGCCCTCAAAATATTTTGATAACTGTATTTCAGTGCAATCATTTTCCTTTGTAGTCTTGTGTGTTTTCCTTTATTTACCTAATGCATTATTCTGAGAAGGGATCTGTAGGCTTTGTTAAGCTGTCATAGGAGTCCATGGCGTGAAAAATGTTAAGATCCCCTGTTTTTAAAAAGGCCAGGGGCCAGTGCCCACACTGGGGCCTCTTAGTCGTTCAGAGTTAGACGTGGCCTCCCTGGCAGAGGGAAGGTTGTTGAAGGGGATCTGTCCGTTGCATTCCCTGGCGTGGGATCGCCCCCATTGTGGATGGGACGTGACCTCCAGACCCCAGTAATGCCAGCCTCCGTTCAGGTATTTGAAGCCTAAGGGCTCCGCAGACCTGTTCGCAGGAAACTGAAGTTAGAAAAAATTCTGATCACCAGCTTTGCGGGGCCCTTGAAAATGCAGGTTAGGGTCCATCTCAGAGTTGGAATGTGCAGGTTGGTCCACAATCTGCCGTTTGACACCAGGTGGGCCAGGTGGGAACGCCTGCAGACCCCTGCAGCTTAGGGCTCCGGTGGAGGCGAGTCTTCCTCTGGGAAGGCCCGAGGCCCTGGCTGGGGCTTGGCAGCCTGAGCCACCTCCTGACGTATCTCCAGACTTCCGCCTCCCTCTGAGGCCTTTTTCACCAGTGGATCAGCTTGAGGACACAGACAGGACGTCCCATTGGAGATTGTTGATGTTTTGGGAGGGATCATACACCCCCCCGTAGTCCTGTTCATTCCTGGAGAAGACTTGACCCGCTGTCCTGCAGACTCAGCCCCGAGCCGCTGGGATGGACAAAGAAGAGAAGGAAGACGAGCTAGTCTTCACCACCCCCAGTTCTCTCCAGCACACGCACCTCGGGCCCGAGCCTCAGAATGCTTTACTCTGAGAAACTGGATCTTACGTAGGCACCCTCTCCAAGGGCTAAGAGTGTTTTGGGACATGACACATTCATGACTTTCTTCCCAAGGCAAAGGAAAAACAATTTGAAGGGGTTGGGTTAGGCCAAGTCAGCTCACTAACTCATGCGAAAAGAGTAAAAAGAAACCAAGTGAGTAAATATGGAGAGACTCCACCTATCCCCAGTGATGGAGGGAGGGTCTTAAATAGAATCAAAATGTACCTGAGCAGTAAAAACGCTCTCAGAACCTACTAGCTTACTTACTGGAAAGCCTAAGCAGTCACTCATACCCTGCCCCTGAAACCTACTCTGTTCCTACTTCATCTCCTGCATTATCCTTTCCTGTGAATGAATGAAGGAATCACACGATCGTGTGAACCATACCGGGCTTAGCTGGGTGCAGGTAAATGTGAATGTGATTTAAGTTTCTTCCTGGTAATTGCTTTGTTTGAAAGTGAGGTGATTTCACTAGGGCCTGTATGAGGAGTTGTGTGAGGGTGGGGACACAGATCTCTGGTCCCCACAGGCCCTGAGTGGATCCCGCCCACTGCAGCCACCTGCGAGCATCCTTCTCGCCTGTGACTGGCACTGGCCGTGGCCTCCCCTAGTCACAGACGCACGAAGGCCCAGAACACCTCTGCCATGGCAACGGCTCACTGCCCTCCATGGCTGAACGTTATTTGTCTGGGGCAGATGCCAGCACCGAGGGGACCTCTGATTTGGTTGCAAGTGTCCCCAAAAGTGGCCAAGGCCCCAGCAGGACTGGAGCCGAGGGGATACAGAATGTGCATGAAGACGTGAGCCACACAGCAATTTCAGCCCTGAACCAGGAAAGGAGGAAGAGGAAGGTGATGGAGATTTGCCCGAGGTGGCTGAGTCTGTGGCTGAGGGGACAGCAGCGGCTGTGCTGTGGACCAGTGCCAAGAAGCTGGTGGAAACGAGAACCGAGACGTGCCTTCCCATAGACACTCCTGTCATGACTCCCGGGAGCTGGCTCCTGGGAGACCTTCCCTGACACCCAAATCCCTCTCCCTGGGAGAGCCCATCCTCTGCTGCAGGGAGGGCTGCTCACGGTTCCCCGAAGGCGTCTCCTCCTGTGTTTCCTTCGAGGCCCCCGACGCAGTGGAGTCCAGGGGCGCTCCTGTCTCCTGGGACACAGCACAGCCCTGGAGGATCCACCATCACATCCCAGATGTTGCTTCCGGTGGCCATTCATTGCTCAGAATGTTTATGTTAAAAGAGAGAAGGTATAAGACCCTTGCCGTGGACTTCCCTGCCAGTACCACGGGGTCCAGGCTGGGATGGGGGGGTGGCCTCTGCCTCAGAGACCAAGCAGGACCACAGGGAGCCCTGTCAGCAGCTACTTTGGAGACTCACCACCAACAAGGGTTGATATTTTATGAAAAACCATGTGGATTCATAGGAATTCTAGCTCTGCTGGACTCTTGAACAGTGAGCGGAGATGTCCAGCCAAGGAAAATGACATCAAACCTGTCTGGCTTGGAGAGCAGCCAAGAAGACCGAGGAGGCCATAGCCTGGCCAAGGCCAGAGAGGGTCAGAGTGGAGACGAAAGAGTTCACAAAATCAGCCACCAAGCAGGTGACCAAGCAGAGGGATATGGAGTTGGCCTCCTCGCTCTAAACAACTGCCCGAGACTGCTGAGGACACAGCCTGCCATGCTTCCTGTCTGCCTACCAGCAGGGGAGTGAGCCCTGTACAGACACCGGCATTACCCACTGAGACGTGAGATCATCACCAGGGTGCCAGGCGGGAAGATTGGCAAGGCAAAGGGCAAGTTTGGGATGTACTGTGCTTGGGTGATCTGTTACCCCAGTCTCCACGGTATAAAACAATCATTTGTTACGCTCGTGGATTAGGGGCTAGGGATTTGGACAAGGTTCAGTGAGATGGTTCATATCTGCTCCAGAGTCTGAGAGCTCTGACTTGAAGCCAGGGTGACTCAGTGGCTAAGGCTGGAATCATCTAGAAGCTCTTCATACTCATGCTTCTGGCTGTCACCTGGGACATTAGCTGGTGCTGCGGCCTCTCCACAGCCTGGGCTTCCTCCCAGCATGGAGCCTTGGGTCAGAGGGCAAGCATCTGAAGAGGGAAAGAGCCAAGCAGAAGCTGTGTTGCCTCTCATGACCTAGCCTTGAAAGTCATGCAGCATCACTGTATCAGATTCATTAAAAGCGAGCCTAGGGTGCTTCCCTGGTGGCGCAGTGGTTAGGAATCCGCCTGCCAATGCAGGGGACACGGGTTCGTGCCCTGGTCCGGGAAGATCCCACATGCCACGGAGTGGCTATTCCCGTGAGCCACAACTACTGAGCCTGCGCATCTGGAGCCTGTGCTCCGCAACGAGAGAGGCCGCGACAGTGAGAGGCCCGCGCACCGCGATGAAGAGTGGCCCCCGCTCGCCGCAACTGGAGAAAGGCCTTGCACAGAAACGAAGACCCAATACAGCCAAAAATAAATAAATAAATAAATAAATAAATAAAAAGAGTCAGAATCTATCACACTTATTAAAAAAAAAAAAAAAAAAAAGTGAGCCTAGGGACTTCCCTGGTGGCGCAGTGGTTGAGAATCCGCCTGCCAATGCAGGGGACATGGGTTTGATCCCCGGTCTGGGAAGATCCCACATGCTGTGGAGCAACTAAGCCCGTGCGCCACAACTACTGAGCCTGCGCTCTAGAGCCTGCAAGCCACAACTACTGAAGCCCGTGCGCCTAGATCCCGTGCTCCACAACAAGAGAAGCCACCGCAATGAGAAGCCTGCGCACTGCAACAAAGAGTAGCCCCCGCTCGCCGCAACTAGAGAAAGCCTGCGCGCAGCATTGAAGACCCAACGCAGCCAAAAATAAAATAAATTAATTAATTAACTGAAAAAAAAGTGAGCCTAGGTGCTCTCCTAGGTTGGATGGGATAGTTGAGGGACTGCCCTTTCAGTCCCCCCAACTACCTATTTCAGAAAACAATCCAAAGATGCTATAAGTGCTCTGGTGAGACCAGGCCAGTGACTCAAGTGAAGGTCTCAGAGGGCTTTGGGAATTGAGGCACGTCCCGCCTTGGGTTGCCTAGAGACACAAATGACCAGCCAGCCACCGGTCACCTTGGCTGCTGCTGGACGGGGTCACTCCTCAGAGAGAAAAGCCAATTACAGACACTTGAAGCCTCCACAGCTTGAATCTTGGCTCTCCCAGTGTCAGTCTTGGCAAGTCTTATAAATGCCTGTTGGTCTTTGTAGCCCAAACGTATTCTTCTCTTCACCCGGCTTTCACTGGGGTGGATACTGAGGGCCAGGGGCACCCAGGAGACAGGCCCTCGCTGCCCAGTGGGGAGGGTCAGGGATGTGTCTGAGGAGGACACATTGTGTTGCTCCTTAACGATGAATTGGCAGAGCAGGGAAGTGAGGGCATTCTAGAAGCAGTGACCAAAATTGGGTCTTGGGGAGGTCAGGAAATTGGACTGGAAAGCAGGTTGGGAACTGACCGTGAAGGGCTCTGTGTGCCGTGCAGAGATTGGACTCGGGTCATTGTAGGCAGAGAAGGTGGGAAGACAGTGAGTTACAAGATGGAGTGTCCTCAGGGTGAAGGTCTCACCGGAACTCACAACCTGGGTGAATTTGCTAGGACCCTTGAGCGCTGCAGATCCAGACACTGGACATCCTTGGCCCTCTTGTGAACTGAACTCAGACCTCACTGATGTGTAGGTTATTAGTTTGCACGGGTGAGGAACATCTCTTTGCAGTGGCAGGAACGTTGGCGCCCCATCCAGGACACCCCCCATCTGGTGTCAGGGTCTTGAGGAGCCAGGTTGGTTGTCTGAGGGTTGCTGGGGGAGTGAGAATTCCAGCCAAGGGGGCAGTTCACGGTTCCAGGTGCTGCCTGGCACAGGCAGAGAGCTCCCCGTGCCGGAACCTCGGGCCCCCGTCTCTCAGGTCACAGGGGGGCATACCTGTTTCTTATTCACTTCTCCCCTTGTCACACTTTGTTATTATGCCACCATCACAGATGCAGTCTGGCCATTCCCTGGGCCTGGAGGGCTGCCTGTCTCCTCCAATTTGGCAATGATTGAATTAGTCCAACCTCAGCTTCCTCCAGGGCCCCTCTGCTGGAGCAGCTTTCAGAACAATTCTGGTTAGGCTCCTGATGACTTGGGCAGCAGGTATCTTCTGCACCAACCGTGTCCCGTGTGTATTTGGTGAAGGTCAGACCTTCAAAGTCGGCCTTTGGAATGGGAGGTGGGGGCCGTGCAGACTCAGAGCCTCAGAAACGTGGATGGGGAGAGGGTGGAGGGCTCATTCCACTGCTTCTAACCCAGGCGGTGACAACACTCAATTGGTTAGACACAGATTGGGCATGTGAATAAGTTTTTTTTGGAATTAAATATGGGTATAAATTCCCCAGAGGCAACATGGCTCAGGCTAAAAGAATGTGCTGGGAAGTTCTGTGAGTGTGGGGCTGCCTGTCTCTGTGGCCTGTCTGTGGGACAGGCTTTAGTCTGGAACACCCCTCTCCATCCTTGAGGACCTGTGGGCGTGACGGTCTCCCCAGAGGGCCCGAGGTCTGGGGGGGCCCAGACCTCTGGGGGGGCAGGAGGAGAGGAGAACTCCAGGACCGTGTCCTGAGTGATGTGGGCACCGAAGGCTCGGGGGTATGGTTCTCCACACCTGGTGTGCTGAGCCCAACTGGGGCCGCATTTTCCTCTTTCACGGGCTTTGTGACTGGGGAAGAGATATTGGTGGGAACAGCCCCGGAGCCCCAGGCCTTTGCAGATGTTGGGACTTCAGGGTAACAATAGTTGGCGTTGGCTCCTGGCTCTGGCCTGGGTTTTTCCATCGGGCGATCCCTGCAGCGTGGGTCAGGCCACAACCCTGGGTGAGGTTTGCAGCTCAGGCTGAGAGTTTCCAGGGCAGCCTCTAGGAGAGGCTGGGGGCACCCTGCTGTGTTCGAGACAAATGTGCATGAGTGTCACAGCTCCTGCGATTGGCCTGGTCTTAAGGTCAAAAAAGGACTCTGAGGAACAGGGAAAGCTGACTTGGAGATCCCGTAGAAGGAAGGGGAGGCCGCCTGCCGCTGCTCTCAGCACCGCTCCCAGCCCTCTGGGCATGTGCACCAGGGCCCAGCCTTGGAGACCCTGCCCTGCCTTGCCGGCAGAGCTGGCAACTCCCAGGCTCCCCCAGAGGCCTCCTGCCCCACACTTCTCCCTCCTGCCCCCTGGCCTGGGCCCCCAGCCTGCCTGCTCCCTGGGGTCTGCCCTTTTCTCCCTAGAGCACTGGGTCAGGGTCAGATGGAACTCTTGGGCTGAGTGCCCCGCCCTACCACTTCTTACCCATGACCTTGGCAAGTGACCTCACTGCCTTGGTCTGTAAAGTTGGGCTTCTCTTGCTCACTTTGGAAGACGATGAGATGAGGGTTGCCAAGTGCCTAGCACCCAGGGTGATTGAATCGTGTGTCTCCTGGCCACTTGCATGCCCTCTTGTAATTGGGCATCCCTGGGCCCCCCTTGTGCTTCTGTGCACCTGTCCTCCTCCCTCCTGTCTCCCCACAGCAGAGGGCTCCAGGGTGAAGCAGGAGGTTGTCTTGTGGTGATGGATGGAGAGCCCTGGCTAGACCTGACATTCTGGGTCTTTTCAGTAGGACAGGTATTCACTATAGAATGAGATTTACTGGCCTGAACTTAAGCTCAGAAGCTTACTCAAGGCTTCCCACGGTCACCTTTTGAGCTCCTGCAGTGAGTTAAGAGCGCAGACAGAGGTGCGCCCTGGGGGTTGAGTCCTGGGGGCCCTGGCACTGTTCCAAGAGCATGCACATTTTATCTCTTTTCATCTGTCCAACAGCCTCTTGAGGTTTCTCATTTTACAGACAAATCAAGGCACAGAGAGGCTCAGTAATTTGCCCAAGGTCACCCAGCTTGTAAGTGAACCTGTATTCAATTCCCGGCTTGGGCCCCAAAGCCTGCAGCTCACCCTCATGCCAACCCCAGGTACACTGGTGCCACGTGGCCTTGAGGGGCTGGAGGACATGGAGTAACCAGAGTGCATTGAGTGCAGCGACAGGGCCCAGAGAGGGAGGTGTGAGGGTGTGTGCTCCCAGAGTGCCCGGGACTTTCCCAGTGTTGGCACTGCAGGACCCGCAGGCACTGCAGGAAGCCCCCCAGTTCTGGGCAGATGAGGACGGTTGGTGCCCACAGTCTACTCAGGAGGGCCGGGGCTCAGAGAACAGCCCCACGTCTGGGAGGGACATTTGTTTATCTCAGACTGTACCATCCCCGCATCCCAGGAGCATTCAGGGCCCGGCACCACCACTGTACACCTGGGGCCAGGAGAAGACCATCCATCCAAACTCTGTAACCAGAGCATGGGCCTGGGGCCAAAAACTTGCTGGTTGAAAGTTTCTGGGCTCAGCGCAGAAACCTTGTTCTGGTCCCTGGGGTAAAAATCCTTCAGAATGTGCCATGTCTTCCCCCGCCACAAACCCCCATCCCCTCTGTCATACCTCCGGCCCCCACCCCGAGGGAGATTTGAAGCTCAGGAACAGAGGCTGGATGTGTGTGGAAGGTCCGAAACAGAGGAGATTTGGCCACAGGCTTGTTGGGAGTGGCGGGTGTAAGATTCCTAGGGCTGCCAGAATAAAGTACCGCAAGCTAGGTGACAAGGTGACTCAACAGAAATGTGTTGTCTCACAGCTCTGGAGGCTGGAGGTCTGAAGTCGAGCTGTTGGCCGAGGTGGGTCCTCTGAGGGCTCTGAGGGAACAGCTTGTAGATCTTCTCTCTGTTCTTCACAACGTCTTCCTTCCAGCTGTGTCTGTCTCTGTGTCCAAATTTCCCCTTTTCATAAAGACACCAGGTGTATCGGTCTAGGGCCCACCCTAATCACCTCATCTTAAGTAATTATATCTGCAATGGCCCTATTTCTAAATACGGTCACATTCTGAGGTATGTCGACTGAAAAAAAAAAAAATGCACAACCTGCAAGTTGAGAGTTATGTTTTATTCGGTGGACATTCTGAGGACTTCAAGCCCGGAAGAGAGGACTCTCAGATCACTCTGAGGGACTGTTCCGAAGAGGCAAGGGTGGGGAGCCAGGATATATAGGAGTTTTTGTAACAAAGGCCAGGTAGTCAGGACATCAAAAGATTACTATTAATAAAAGAAAACCAGATATCTCAAGTTAAGGAAGTTAGCTCTTTTCTATGTATGGGAAGATGCAAGAGTCTGGGCTCACTGAAATCATTCCTTTGATGTTCACTTCAGCTGTCTGGGGCCAGTACCCTGCTCTTCTCCATTCTGAATTCCCCCGGGGTGCACAGTTGGGGGTGACTGCAATGGCTGAGGGCTTGGCAGTGGGCAGCCCCTTTGGTTTGTCTCCGTCCTGAGTTCCCTCAGGGCTCATGGTTCCGGGCAGCTGTCATGTGATGGCTTGATGGCTGTAACATCCTTTGTTTACTGATATGGCAGGCAACATTTTTCATTCACAGGTACTAGGAATCAGGGCTTCAACATATGAATTTGGGGGGAGCATAATTCAACCTGTACCTGGGTATTCAGAGGCAACAGGGTGTGGTGGAAGGTCAGTGAGCCTCAGCTTGGGGGTCTGATGGACTTGGGTTTACATCTTAGTGTTTCCAACTCCATCGATGACCTTGGGCTCTGAGCCTCAGTTTACTCATCTGCAAAGTGGAGATTGGTCTTTGGTTCATCTATGTATTTTTAACTGAATGGCAACTCTGCGCCAGGCACATGCTGGGGGATGTGAAGTGACCTCACGGGGCTGTGAGGATAGAGAGAGCCATGGAAGCCCAAGCAGGTGCTGGCACGCAGCAGGTGCTCTCTGCACCTTCCCTGCTGCAGGGGGTGTAGCTCCAAGGGCCAGCGAGTTTCAGCTGGTGGAGGTCCCCTGGGCCTTCATTTCATGTGCCCTGGCAGGGGCCCCCCTGGTGGCCTCCTCCTTTAGGCTTCTCGATATAAGAATGTCTGGATTCCCGGGGACCATGGACAACATGTCCCGGCCAGTGTGAGAAGCGAAGTGTGGCAGCAGGAGGGCCACAGAGAAGCTGAGCTCCCCCGCCGCTCGCCACACAGAAGCCGAGGAAGGCCTCGTGGGGTTCCTGTGCTGTTTTCTCCCCCCTTCCTTTGCCTCCCCTGATAAACTCTGAAATGGAAAATCAAAGACGCAGAATGGCTCCTTTGCCATTTTCCAGTATTTCATGGTAGTGTCGAAGTGCCAGGGCCGTTTCCCGGCCTAGCATTCTGCCAAATCTCCAGTGTGTTCTCTGCCAGCCCCGCCTCCCCGCCGGCCTCTGAGCAGAGTGCTGTGCGGAGCACCTTCTAAACATAGCTCCATCCTCAGAACAACAAAGACCCCGTCCTCTGAACGGCTTCGGCCCTGACGGCAGGCCTCTAGGCTGTTTGTCAGCCTTCCCCACCAGGATGGGAGGGAGGAGGGGGAAAAGACAGCGAGTGGCCAGGACCGGAGGAGCCTCTGAAGAAGCTGGTTCTAAGTGACCCAGCTTTGAGGCCCAGACGCCCACGGGCCGTGGCCTTGGCCCTGAGTCTCCGGGGATGTGTGGGGCCTGGGGCCCTGTCCCAGGCGGGCTCTGCTAAGCTGGGACTGAGGCACAGGAGACTGGTTGGTGCTGAAGGGAGAGAGGTGATCCTCCCAGGAGGGGAGATGGAAGGATCCTGTCTTCAGGGTCAGACCCACTGGCTTGGACTCGCAACGCCACGTCTGGGCTGGGTGACTCTGGACAGATCCTTCACCTTAAATCTCAGTTTCCACATCTGGGAAGTGTGGGTACTAAGGCCCACGCTGGGGGGATTCAGGAGAACTGGTGCTGAGTGGCGGCAGCAGTGACCCGGCCGTGCCTGGGCCTGGTGCCAGAACGCCGTGGGCAGCTGGTGTAGGCTCAGCTTGTCATCTCACCCCAGCACCTCATCCCACCTGCTCCGTGGTGCTCACATGACCCCTTCATTCTTTTCTTTTCTTTTCTTTCTTTTTTAAAAATTTTTTGGCATTCTCACAGCCCCGTGAGATAGGTCACAGCTATGAAGTGGCAAAACCAGAATTCAGTTTCTGCTCTTTTGGCCTCTAGGGGTTCTTTTTTTTTTTTTTTTTTTTTTTTTTTTTCTAGGGGTTCTTTACACTTGGAAGTTCCACGGTTTCCAGTATGATCACAATTCTCAAAGAGCATCTCTAGCATTTCTAGCTGCTGGGAATGCACATCCACAATAAGCGAGCCGGCAGACCGTTAACACAGAAGCACCGAGCTTTCTTGGGGGTCAGTCATGCTGAACTAACCTGCCAGAGCCCCTGGCAGGTAGCAGAAACATGTCTGCAAAGGAAACCATTGCTTTAGTGTATCTGGATTTTTCAAAAGTGTTTGACAAGGTTCCATGCCAAAAATTTTTCCATACCTAGAAAAAAATTAATTGCTTCACTGTGACTTTGTAGGGAATGCTTTGTTCTGCGTAGGAGTCAGTTTAGGGAAAGGAAGATATTCCTGAGGATGAACCTGTTCTTTGCCTGATGGAGAATTGCGAACAGCAGGGGCTCTTAGCTCATATCTTTTTTTTTTTTTCTTTAATTTTAATTTATTTGGCTGCCCCGGGTCTTAGTTGCGGCACGTGGGATCTTCGTTGCGGCATGCAGGATCTTTTAGTTGTGGCATGCGAACTCTTAGCTGCGGCGTGTGGGATCTAGTTCCCTGACCAGGGATCGAACCCAGGCCCCCCGCACTGGGAGCGTGGGCTTTTAGCCCCTGGACCACCAGGGAAGTCCACCCCTGCCCCCACAGCTCATATCTTTTAAATTAAAGATCTGGAAGGGGAAGTATGGTAGTAAAATTCCAAGTCTACAGGATTCTTGGGGAATGAGAAGCCAAGTTAATGGAATGTGCAATTTTCTTGCTTTGGTTCCCAGATCAGTGCTAACGGGCAGCATTTTGTTAGCCTGTTTTCCCCAGTAACATAACAAGTGGTTTCATCATCCACTCAGCGTGTATCCATCAGGTGCCCCCGCATGCCAGGCGCTGTGCTGGGTCCAGGCGCGTGTCACACGTATTGTTATTCTGCTTTACAGGAGTGAGGTTACATGCTTCTTTCACTTGCTTGTTTTACTTACTGATGGATTGTAAACATCACAGTGCAAAGAACTACCTCATTCTTTTTAATGTCTGCCTGGTGCCATTTTCCCACGAAATGATTGTACAATAATTTAATCAGTCCCCTCTTATTGGGCATTTCCATTATTTCTGGATTACAAATATTATACTGATGTATAGCCTTAAACATCCCTGTACATGGATATTTGCACATATGGATGAGTATTTCTGAGGATAGCCACCTGGAAGGGGAATTACTGGGTCAAAGGATCTATGCATTTATTTTTTTTTTTTTTTTTTTTTTTTTTAGTTTTTATTTTTTTAAGATTTTTAGAAATTTCATGTAATGTCTGAAACATTTATATTAACATATTTCCATACATATTTCCATACAAATACAAATATAAGATTTTTAGAAATTTCATGTAAAGTCTGAAACATTTATATTAACATATTTCCATACAAATAACCCAATGAAAGTTTAGTATTAGTTGTTTTGTTTGTTTGTTTGTTTATACTGCAGGTTCTTATTAGGCATCACCTTTATACACATCAGTGTATACATGTCAATCCCAATCCCCCAATTCAGCACACCACCATCCCCACCCCACTGCAGTTTTTGCATTTACATTTTTGATAGATGCTGATGAATTGCCTGCAAAGAACATCTACTTCAATTTTAATTACACCCAAATTGCCATCTGGGCAATGCTCAGTTTCTCAAATCCCTACCAACATGGGATATTATGCAATGTATTAGTTTCCTATTGCTGCTTGTAACAGCTTACCATATGTTTATTGGTTTAAAAACAGGAATTTATTATCTTTACAGTTCCATAAATCAGAAGTCCAACAGGAGTCTCACTGGACCGAAATCAAAGTATTGGCAGGGCTGTGCTCCTTCTGGAAGTCTAGGAGAAATACTGATCCTTGGCCCATGGCCCTTCCATAGTCAAGCCAGTTAGGTCGGATAACTGGGGATGAGGGTCTTTGCATGTGGGCATTGCTCTGGACACTGACCCTGCTGCTCCTTGCCATGTGCAAAGCCCCTTACCGTTACACTGGGTGCACCTGGATAATTCAGGCTTCTTTCCTTATGTCAGGTCAGCTGATTAACACCCCTAATTCCACCTGTGACTTTAATGTCCCCTGCCCATGTAAACATGACATGTCCACCAGCTTCCAGGGATGAGGGTGTGGACATTGGCGGGGGGGGGGCAGTATTCTGCCTACCGCAGATAGTATCAAACTTCTGTCTCTGTTCTAAGTGAAAAACTGGTATTCTGCTCTTTCAAGTTTGCATTTTCCTTGATTATTGGTGAAATCAAACATCTTTTCTGCGTGAAGAGACAAAGCAGTTTCACTGGCTGTAAGTTGTCCTCTTCATACCCTTCTCTCCTTTCTGCTGGGTTGCCTTTTTTTTTTTAAATTGAATGATAAATTTTTTAGGGCAAAGGCCTTCTCCTATTCACGTTTGCATCCCAATGCTTCAAAATGTGGCCGGGTTCAGAGAAGGGCCTTGATACCTGTGGGCCCTCTACCCCTCCCTCCCTCCTCCCCCCACCTACCCCATGCTCTTGCTATTCTGTTTTGGAAGAAATGTCAGGACGCTTCTGGCTTAACTGGCTGAGTTGAGTCTGTGTCGAGGAAGGCGCGGTGGCTGAGTGCTTTACTTACAAACCTGTCGGCTTCTCAGGCTATTATGGACTCTGGGGTCACACAGACGGGGTGCCCTGCCCCCAGCTCAGGCCCTGATTTGGGCGGCCCTTCCGCCCCTCTGAGACTCAGTTTTCTCACCAGTAAAAACAGCTGACCTTTTAGGGTTGCTGGGTTGGGAACAGGGACAAGATCGATTCCTTTTGGGAGGGCAGACCCTACTTGCTGAGCTGCTGCACTGCCGTGGTGACGGAAACTTCAGGCAGAGCCGTGGGAGGGGGCTTGTGGGCCAAGATGAGTGGGACGCTGGGGAGACACAGAGAAGAGCAATTTTAGGTCATCTTGCAGGGTGCTGGGCAGTGTGCTCTCCTTTTTTTTTTTTTTTTTTTAAAGCTTCTTTTAATTAATTAATTAATTTATTTATGGCTGTGTTGGGTCTTCGTTTCTGCGCGAGGGCTTTCTCTAGTTGCGGCGAGCGGGGGCCACTCTTCATCGCGGTGCGCGGGCCTCTCACTGTTGCGGCCTCTCTTATTGCGGAGCACAAGCTCCAGATGTGCAGGCTCAGTAGTTGTGGCTCACGGGCTTAGTTGCTCCGCGGCATGTGGGATCTTCCCAGACCAGGGCTCGAACCCGTGTCCCCTGCATTGGCAGGCAGATTCTCAACCACTGCGCCACCAGGGAAGCCCTGTGCTCTCCTTTTGTTACTGAATCGAACTTGGGTCCACTTGCCTGCACACAGTAAAGCCAATCTACTGATGCCGGGTCGTGGTGAGGAAAGTGCAGCGTTTGTTGCAAGGCCAAGCAAGCAGTAAAGCTCAGAAGATCCCAACTCCCCCTTGGCTTTCAGGGAAGGGTTTGTAAAGACAGGTTGAGGGAGAGAGTTGCACATGTGCATGACGAGCTTGCAGACTTTCTTCTGATGGGTGGGAAGGTAACTGGGAGTCAACATCATCAGTCTTCTGGTTCCAATTGCCTGGGGTCTGTGGGCTTGTGATCAGCATACAGTTAACTTCTTCCACCTGCTGGGGGTTTCAGTATCTGCAAAATAGCTCAAGGACATGTTTAATGGCTAAACTATCACCATTTTGTCTTGCTTGACTGTTTTCCTTTGGTTCTGCATTTTCTCACTTTTCTGATTAAATTTTTTCTTTGGAACTCAGGGAAGGCCTAGGAGGTTAAAGTTTTTCTACAAACAAGAGGCAGGTGGAGGACATGGGGTGGGGGTGAGGGTCTGTCCCAGGAAGGCCCCGTTGGGTCCTGCTTGGTTACCCTTGTCACTTTTTGAGAAGTTACAGTAGAGATTTAAATTACTTTTCACTTATTCTGGGTGTCAGCCCTGGTCCCTTCTGGAACCCCTGATGAGCACAGAGCCTGGCACATGGGGGTGACTTGTACCACGTCTCCAGGTTGGCCTCTTTCCCGTCATCCCTCAGAGGGGCTGTGGGAAGATGGTGTCCAGTGGGACTGATGGTCTTCCTGGCTGGGTGAGCCTTGCTTGGTGAACAGAGTGTGACCGCATGCTCTGAGGTATGCCAGGCTGGGGGTCAGTGCCAGGCTGGAGTTGCAACACTCCTATGCAGAGGCCAAGCCTGCAGGTGCCCTGAACCAAATACCCATCTTCTCAGGCCTGCAGTGTTGGCCTGGGGACACCTGTCACTTCCCAGGGACAAAGCTTCATTCCCTAGGCTGCCTGGCCAGAGCCTCCCTGCTGACCCCCAGGCCTACACACATGCTCTGGCCCTGGGGGTCCCTAGAAGACCCCGTTCACAGTCTCCTGTCCATACCCATTAGCACTGGTGCCTCAGCTCACAGAGCAGAGGTAGGGACCAGCCCAGGCCACTTAGGCCAAGGCTTGCCCATCCAGGCCTTTCCGGGTCGGGCTCCACACTTGCTCTCAGCATGGAGCATGCCCAGGTCAGAGCGGAGAGGCAGGTCCCTCCCTCCCCCAGACCCTTCCATAAGGTTTGCTGGGGCCCCAGGACACCCGCCTCAGGAGAGTTCCTCATCCGTGGGTCCCTGACGGCCGCATCTGGAGCCCTAGGCCCCCTCAGCCAAGGGCTGGTGGTGGAGAGGGTCCCCCTACCCTGGATAGCTGTTCTGTCTTGGGGGGCCCCCTTGGGGGGCCTCTCTGAGCCTCAGTTTCCAGGTTGATAGCACGGGGAAAGTAAGCCCTCCCTGCTGCTTGCTGGGGAAGCCACGAGGTAGATCAGGGACGCTGAGCCTGCCGGGGCTGCACCGTGACGGGCTGGCAGTGGTGGATCTTATGCCTCTCGCCTCTCCCGCCCTTCCCTCCCTCTGAAGCTGCCAGCCCCGGGCCTGAGCCTGACAGCAGGGCCGGAGCTAAAGCAGCCCTGCTCCTGCCCGTGACTGGCGACCGTGGCCGGGCCACAGTGGCCTCTCTGGTGGCCTCCCTCTCCTGGGCCTCGGGCCTCGGGGTGGACAGATCCCTTCTCTCCCCTTCTCCCCCATTTGTCCAGCCGAGCAGGGCTGGCAGCCATGAGAAGGCACCTGGGCTGGAGGGCTGAGTGCCAGCTGCACCCTCCTCGGGTTTCAAAGCTGGCAGCTGCCTTTGCCGGGCAGCCCTGGACCCCAGACCAGGAGCCTCAGGAGGCCCCCCGGCAGCTGCGCAGCCTCTGCAGCACTTCCCTTCACTGTCAGCAGGGCCCTGCTGGGCCGGGACCCCAGCCCTTCCTGTGCAGCCACCTGGGCCTGGAACTCATGAGCTCTTCTTATTAAAGCCATCTGCTCCTCGTTGAAGAATGGCTCTGAGTCTCTGTGCTCCCATCCCGGGTGTGTGAGGGGGAGGGCTGCACGCAGACTCGATTGCGTGCACTGGGTGTGGCATCCTGCAGGGCAGAAGCCCGGGCGTGCGGGGTTGGTGAGGGCCCCGCTAGCCTGGAGGGAGTGGATGCTGAAGCTTAGCCCATTCCTGTGGGCTAAGACTGCGGGATAAAGTGGGGCTTGGCCCTTCCAGGGCACCGCGGGTCAGCTGATCTGCCTTTCACTGATGAAGCTGCTCCCTCCTCCCCTCTCCTCTCCTCTCCTCCCCTCCTTCCCTCCCTCCCTCCCTCCCAGGAGTGCATCATTGATGAGGACTGTGGGCCTGGCAGGTACTGCCAGTTTTCCAGCTTCGAGTACTCCTGCCAGCCGTGCCGGGACCAGCAGACAGTGAGTGTGCCCAGAGGCCCCCAGAGCTGCAGCGCCAGGGCCATGGGGGCCCAGAAAAGGGGACCCGGGGGAGAAGGCCAGTGGCCCCCCGGTTCTCAGCTGGGCTTCCTGGAAGCCTCCTATGGGGCCCCACCGTGTCCACGCTTGGAACAGGCAGTCCATGGTGCCCAGTGGGGCTGACTCCTGGGGTGACCAGGAAGCCGTCTGCAGACCTGCTGTCACCCTGCCCACCTCATAGATACCAGAGATGGGGAGGGAGGACAGAGGAGGCCCCACCCTGCCCCTTCCCTGGGGAAGACCATCCCAGTAGACGCAGCCAGCAACACCACGGCAGCCCTTGGGCAGGGAAGGGGCAACCCACCCCCCAGATCTTTCTCCCAGTCTGCTCAGAGAGGGCAGAAGGAGGCCCAGGAAGAAGCCAGAGCATGTTCCAGATGGAGGTTCCAGAGAGAAGCGGGAAGCCGGGAAAGAGTGACACTCCCTCCGCCCAGCAGATGTTTTGGACAAAGCCATATATGGGCTTTTCTGGTCCTTTTCGTTATTAAGGCAATAACACAGCACAATAACAAGTTTGGAAAATAGAGGGCTTCTTGCTGCCCCGCCTGGCCCCACCTGTGGTTAGGCAGCTCCTGGCCTGCTCGGTGCCACCGCTCCACATGTGCGACCCCAGGTCCAAGGCACCCAGTGCCCTCCTGTCCATGTGGCTGCCCAGGCTTGGGCCCTAATTTAATCAGCTGCTCAGATTCACGCTGCTGCCCGCGTCTGTGGGCCATAAGCCATCTTCCTTCCTGACCGTTAATTAGGGACCTAATGAAAAGGAGGCAAGGCCAAGTCTGGGGGGGAACCGAAAAGATGCAACCATCCTTTATAAAATCTCAAGCTGCGTAGGACTCCCCCAGGTGTCATGTTTCCTGCCCAGCTCCCATCTCCACCCCCCTTGACTTCCCTAAGACACCCCCAGACCAAGGAGCTCGGTTTCCTCCTGTCTATAGTAGGAGGATGTGGGTTAGCCGACCTGCGCTGTCTCCAGGCTTCTGGATTGGGGGCAGGGACAAGCTGGGCTCCCTCAGGTCCGTGAGCCGCCTGTGTTTTCCCTTCCCGCTGCAGCTCTGCACTCGGGACAGCGAGTGTTGTGGAGACCAGCTGTGCGTCTGGGGTCACTGCACCAAAACGGCCACCAAAGGCGGCAACGGGACCATCTGCGACAACCAGAGGGACTGCCAGCCGGGGCTGTGCTGTGCCTTCCAGAGAGGTGGGTGGGCTCCCCTCTGGGGGCAGGACAAGCCCTGTCCCAAGCTCCAGCACACTGGGCCTCCTGGGGCCCCGTCCATGCCAACCACACCTTTTCAGGGACCTTCTCCTAGGCAGGGTCCCCAATGCTCATTGGTATGTGTCCCAGCGCCACAACTTCTGCCCGGGGCTGAAGACCAGCTCTCTCTCTCTCTTTTTCTTTTTCCCCCTGTGATGCCTAGAAATTAAATTCCTTCAGGATGCATGAGCCCAAGGAGGGAGGAATACCCCCAGATGGGTGGGATGAGGGCACCCCCTCCCCATCCCACTCCACCCATTCCCCAGGCCTCAGGGTAGCACCTGGCCCTGGTCCGCTTTCCTGCGAGTGGCCCCCTTCTACTCCCGTCTCCCATTCTCACTGCCCCTCCCAGGTGAGGTCTGCTCAGGTGCTCTCCCCATCCACGGGTGTTTCTGAAACCGTCCCTTAACCCCCTCCTTCAACCCCTCGTCCACCTGGTACCTGCTGCCCCAGCAGTTTTCCTCAAGGACATGGCTCCCTGGGTATGATTCCTCTGGGAGCTGCGGTTGCTCCTGTCCTGTCACTTCAGTTCCACTCCTCAGTTGGCCTTCCAAGACCTCTGCCGGGTCCAGCTTACCTGTCCTCCTTTTCTCTCTACTCCTTGGCCCATTTGGGAATCTCGCTGTCCCAACCTTTCTCACCAGCCCAACCCCAGGCCTTTGTTGGTTCTGTGCTCCAGCCTTTTTTTTTTTTTATTTTTCTACATATATATATAAACATATTTACTTTCATTTTTTAATTATACAAATAATACATTTTCAATGTAGGAAAACTGGAAGATACAGATAAGCAAAGGTCTTATCTATATCCTTCCAGATTTTTTTTTCTTTGAACACATATTTTGTTACAGTAATTCCTGCCCCTCCAAAAAAAACTTCAGTGCCTTTTTCCACTCTTAATTTCTCCATACCTCTGGCCTCAAAACCCAGCACAAGACCACCTCTTCCAGCCAGTCCTCCCTAACTGCTCCAGCCCTCCCAGCTTGTTCCCTCCTGAGCCCATGCCGTCATTCTGGTTTCCTACCATTCCACCTCTTCAATCCCTACCTCCACTTTGGGGTTCAGGGTGGAAGCTGGGGGGCTGCACCCCATTTCTCTGCTCCTTCCTTTGGTGCCTGCCTGCCTGGTACAGGGGTAACCCTCAGCTGGTTCCAGGTCTGTTGTTTCCTGTGTGCACACCCCTGCCCGTGGAGGGTGAGCTCTGCCACGACCCTGCCAGCCGGCTTCTGGATCTCATCACCTGGGAGCTGGAGCCTGATGGAGCTTTGGACCGATGCCCATGTGCCAGTGGCCTCCTCTGCCAGCCTCAGAGGTGAGGTCTCACCTGCCCTTTCTGTCGGGGGCTGAGAGCAAATGAGGTGCCACCCAGTGGGGACCCAGGAGCAGGAGCAGGGTGGGGGGAAGATGTGGATTTAATTTAAGGTAGGTTTAGTTGGAGGTGTCCTTGGGTCTTCCAGATGGAGGGTCCAATAGCGGATCTATAGGACTAGGGCTCAGGAGGTGTGGCCAGGGGTACAGATTTGGGCTCATCTGTGTGAGGGTTGAAGCCTCCTCAGTAGATGACCTTAAAAAAGATGGCGTGTGGAGGGAGCCCAGGCCCAGCGCAATGAAAGAGCAGAGGAGACAGAAGGTGCAGTAAGAGAGGCAGGAGGGGAGCCGGGAGAGTGGCCAGCAGAGTAGAGGCTGTGGAGAGACGTGAAGCACCAGGCCTGCTCAGAGGCTCAGTTCTCCGCGCGCATCTCACTCAGCAGCCGCTGCTTCGCCTTCTCTCCCAGCAGAATCCAGGGTGGCTGGGGAGACAGACAGAACCTGGCCCCGGCCCACAAGGCCCAGGGCTCCCCACAGGTGCAGCAGGGGCTGCTGCTGCCTGGGGGCCCGGGTGGGCAGGGGGCTGTAAACGCTCAGACCCCGGAGTCCTCAGGGCTGCCAGAGAGGGTCCGTGACAGGAGGACAGACCTGTGGCTAGACGTGGGGGAGCTCACCTTGGAGCACCTTCTCCAAAGGTGACCCTCCCTCGGCATCTGCTTTAAGGCAGGATGTTAGAGGAGGTGCCGTGAAAGTGAGCTGGGCTCGTGCAGAGGGCGGGGCCTCAGTTTGGGGGCCTGGGCCTCGCCCCTGTCCCTCCCTCCGCAGCCACAGCCTGGTGTACATGTGCAAGCCCACCTTCGTCGGGGGCCGCGATGAGGACGGAGCGAACCTGGTGCCCAGAGACGTCCCGGACGAGTACGAAGACGGCGGCTTCATCGAGGAGGTGCGCCGGGAGCTGGAGAACCTGGAGAGGAGCCTGTCAGTGGAAATGGCTCTCAGGGAGCTCGGGGCCGCCTCGGAGCTGCTGGAGGGAGAGGAGATTTAGACCCACTGTTCTATGGGTAGACATGCAACGGAAGTAGTTAATTTATTTCCCCAGCTGTGTCCCTAGGTGTGGGCTCACCAGGCTTTTTTTCCGTGCCCTCTTCCCAGTACATTTTCCCCTCTGGCTTGAAACAACATGAGGGGCTGCACCCTTGCCCAGCACCCACCCCCCTCCCCCATGCATCACAATTCTGGTGTCCGGGGAAGACCAGGGTGTGGGAGGCTGAAGGTAGAATAGGGCTGCTACACTGGTCCAAAGTATTGGCTGCTTCGCCTCTGCTGGTTGGCAGACGGCATGTTTTGTTTTGTATGACATTGCCTCGAGAATAGTTGGAGGGGAGGGGATGGAAAAGAATGCAGAATTTCCCCACGATGGGTTTTGGGGAAATGTTGATTCTCAAACACGTGGAGAAGAATGCCCTGCTTTGCAAACGTAAACCTGCGAAAATGCAACAAGTGATTCTTTCATGCCATTCTCCCCATGGGCACAGGCAAGTGCTGCCCTCAGCTGCTGCAGGTGAAACGTTCTCACTCAGCGTTGCCTGCATTCATCCTCTCAGCAGTGTTACTCAGCTCCTACCTCTGTGCCAGGGCAGCAGTGTCATGTCCTCTCACCACAGCCTGGTGAAGGGGGCGTTGGTCTCCCCGTCTGTCAGGATCTCGGAGGCTCAGACATGTCAAGTGGCTTGCCAAGTCACACAGCTAGTGAAGACCAGAGCAGGATGTCACCCAGGTGTGATTCCAAGCCCAGTGCTCTCCCCACCAGCCTCAGTGCCACCAAAAGTACCCCCTACGAGGATAAAGAATGAGATTTTTCCTTTTTTTTTTTTTTTGAGGCACATCTGGAACTAAGGTCAAAGTAGTTCACACATCCCTGTAAGATTAAAGAAGTTCTGCTGTTAGAAAAACAGCATTCTCCCCAGCGTTCTCCCCAGTGTGGGTGGCCATCACTCCAGTGGAGACAGAGGTATTGACACTGTCCCCTGTGGCAGTCAGTTGTATCAGTAACTAACTTTGAAGGTACACATGACCGGAGCATAATATGTAAGTTAACGTGCCAGAAACAGTACTTAGGTAATCTTAGGGCCAGGATTATAAATGAAATTTGCAAAATCACTTACCAGCAACTGAAGACCATTATTGACTGCATGGAGAAAATCAAGCCAAGCAAGACTGTGAAATATGGTTGTAATATCCAAGCTAAGAGCACTGAATTGTATGCTGTTCTATAAATATTTTCAAGTGTCATGGACTGTTTCCATCATGTATTCAGAGTTATTAAATGTTAAAGTCACACACAATTGTACAAGCATGCTTTCTTCAAGTTTTAAATTATGTATAAACACATGTTGCATTTAGAAATCAAGCATAAATCACTTAAACTACTCTTTTGTAGCTCTTGGACTTCTTTTTCCTTTTGACTTTGAATAAATATAAAGCCCTTTCAGCCAGAAAAAATAAAATAGAAATGACCTGCATTGTCCAAAAAGAAAAAAAAAAGTTCTTCCATAAAGCAAATTTTCCAGACAATGGAAGCATACCTCTTTTAGCATCAAAATATGTTAGAAATGTTAACCATTTTGGGATGGGAATTAGTCCTTAAGAGTGTCAGTGCTTCATTGTCTCTGAAAGAGTAAATGGAATGTGTATGCCTCTTTTCTGGGGAGGCTTCTTTAATCAAATGCAGTTCTGGGCCAAACACAGTAAGATCTTCAGTGAGCATCATAATCCATAATAATAAACTACTATATATGAAGGTCACCTGGGTGATTGATAGACACCAGATTAGACAGTCTACCCATATTAATTCAATATTCATTGAACCCATGAGTATTTTCTTCATTTAACAGATGAAGAAATGGAGACTCAAAAAGATTAAGTGATAGAGCTAGAAGTCAAAACAATATCTAGTACAGTATGCCCAGGATATACTGACAAGTTTATCTCTTAAAATTAGCTGTTTTCTCTTCAATGTCCAGAATCATCAGGACCACTCTACATCTTTATTACTCAACAGATATTTACTCAGAACCAGGTGCTGTGATATGCACTAGGGGTACCAAGTTGATCCAGATAGGGTCCTACCCTGAAGGCATCACAGCCTAATGAGGGAGATAGATACACTAAACTCAGCACTGACAAAATGAAAGCAGTCAACCTGATATCTGAACAGAGCGTTACGGGATCCTCAAAGGAGCACGTGGCTTGGGAGAGCTGGCATGGAAACTGGCTTTCAAAGATGATAGTATATCAGGAGGACAGAAGGAATAGGAGAGGGCATTCTGGGCTACAGGCAGAGGGAGGGAGGCAAGGAGGAGGGATGGTATATAGGGGGAACTGCAAGTAATTCACAGTGGCTGGAAGGCAAGGTAAATTTGAGCGTTTGGAGAAGAGGCTGAAAATTATTTCATCCAAAAATTTATTGAGCACCTACTAAATGTCAGGCCCTATGTCAGGTGCCAGGGAGACAGTGGCACATGAGATAAAAACTAGGTCACTTTCTCATGGAGCTTATATGCAGGTATATTATCTTGTTCCACTTTGTCATCATAGCCACAAAAATGTTAAGAACATGAGACGCTTGGCAAAATTCTTGGCTGAAATTCACATATAAACACGCTGGTGTATCTCCTCTACTCACGATTCTAAGTGGAAAGTGTTAAAGGTTAGGTGGAGCTTGGTACTTGCATCTTCCTGCCTGCCCTTCCCGAGATCCGGAGTTCCTGCCAAGGAAGCCACGGTAGATGCTGTCATTTCAATTACGTGACAGCTAATCCCAGCCCTCTTGCGCTTCTCCCACCATCACAGAGGCTGAAAAAGCTGGACACTTACTTTCCCAGCCCCCACTTGCAGCTAGAGATGGCCACATGACCCAGTTCTGGCCCTGGAAATGGGAAGGCTGCCAAAGAGTTTCTGGGAAGGGTTTTTTACCTGAGTGACAAAAGGAAAGAGGCCTACAGGAAGTATGTCCCCACCCTCCACCCCCTTCCCTGGTTGCCTGTCTTTGAGCACAGGTGTTTAGGATGTGACATTTGGAGCTGCAGCAGCCATCTTGGGATCATGTGATCAAGATCAAGGCCATCAGCAGGGCTGCCTTCTTGGAGGCTCTGGAGAAGAAACCACGTCCTTGCCCTTTTTAGCCTCTAGAGGTTGCTCTCATTCTGTGGCTCATGGCCCCCTTCATCTTCAAAGCCAGCAGTAACATGTTGGGTCTTTTGGTGCCATCTCTGCAGCTGGGAAAGGTTTTTCACTTCCAGTGACTCATATATAATCCAGAATAATCTTCCCATGGCAAAGTCCTTAATCTTTATTATATCTGCTGTCCCTTTTGCCATGTAAGGTAAATATTCAGAGGGTCTGGGGTTTGGGATATGGACATCTTTTGTCGGCCGTTATTCTACTTACCTCAGAAGGATAAACGTCTGAGTCCTTGATGACATTGAGGAGGAAAGCAGCCCTTCTGTCAACTATTTCTGGACTCCTTCTAAAGTAAACCAGCAATATGACACATAAAGTTGCTGTTAGTCTTTGTTGTTTGAAACCAGAAACAACTAAAAGGGGAACAATGTGCAGCTTTATGAATCCCAACCCACCCGCTTTCCCACCCTCAGTGGGAAAGCAAGATGATTAGAAAATGAAGTGTTTGGGTGTGGTGCAGGCTCCAAGTCTGAGCCCCACCTTCCGCCCAGAGGAGTGGCTGGCTTGTCCACCCACATGGCCTTAGACTAAACTGGAAGAGGACTGTGATGGAACAACAATGATTGCTGCTGACTCTTCCCAGCTTCCCCTCTTCATGTTCTGTTCCTGCTCCCTCTTTACTCCTCCCAGGGTCTGGCTTTTCTAGCCTCCCTAGCCTGGTTCTTTGCGCTTTTGACACGATCAGGAGAAAGGGGTGCAGGGCAGAAGGATGAGAGCTGAAGAGAAAAGCCAGGAGCCTGCTGTGGTGGGAGGGAAGCGTGGGATAAAGGGCAGTTAAGTATTCCTGTAGTCTGTGCATCCCCTCCAGAGAGTCAAGAAATGCAACTAGATTAGAGATTATGTTTTGATAGCCAGATTGGGTTTCCAAAGTCAGAGGGCCGACAGCTGTGGAGCTAGGCACCTCATAACAGGGGCTGCTGAGAGGTGCCGCTGCAGCAGCAGCAACTCAATTGCCCTATATAAAGATGACGAGAGAGGTGGTAAGAAAGCCCCTTTTGGGAGATGGCAGTGTTTGGAAAACAGGTTATTTCCCTGTCTGACCTCCTGTGAGGCAGGGGAAATTAGACTTATTCCTTTGGCTAAAACCTATGGGAGGAACTTTCAGATAAACACTCATAAAGTTTGGATGGGACAACTCAACAACAAAAAACCAACCAACCCAATGCAAAAATGGGCAGAAGACCTGAAGAGACATTTCTCCAAAGAAGAAATACAGATGGCCAATAGGCACATGAAAAGATGCTCAACATTGCTAATTATTAGAGAAATGCAAATCAAAACTACAGTGAGGTACCACCGGTCAGAATGGCCATCATTAAAAAGTTTACAAATAACAAATGCTGGAGAGGGTGTGGAAAAAAGGGAACCCTCCTACACTGTTGGTGGGAATGTAAGTTGGTGCAGCCACTGTGGAAAACAGTATGACGGTTCCTCAGAAAACTAAAAATAGAATTACCGTATGATCCAGCAATCCCACTCCTGGGCATATATGCAGACAAAACTATAATTCAAAAAGATACATGCACCCCTATGTTCATAGCAGCACTATTTACAATAGCCAAGACATGGAAGCAACCTAAATGTCCACTGACAGATGAATGGATAAAGAAGATGTGGTACATATGGAAAACTACTCAGCCATAGAAAAGAATAATGCCATTTGCAGCAACATGGATGCAACTAGAGATTATCATACTAAGTGAAGTAAGTCAGAAAGAGAAAGACAAATACCATATCACTTATATGTGGAATCTAAAATATGACACAAATGAACCTATCTATGAAACAGAAACAGAATCACAGACATAGAGAATAGACTCGTGGTTACCAAGGCGGAGGGAGGTGGGGAAGGATGGATTGGGAGTTTGGGGTTAGCAGATGTAAACTGGTACATATAGACTGGATAAACAACAAAAGTCCTACTGTATAGCACAGGGAACTATATTCAATATCCTGTGACAAACCATAATGGAAAAGAATATGAAAAAAGAATGTATATATATTTGTATAACTGAGTCACTTTGCTGTACAGCAGTAATGAACACAATATAAATCAACTATACTTCAATAAAAAAATAAAATTTGTATGGGAGCCATTGACATCTCAAAGGGGGATGGTTGTGTAGAAGGTGGACACGTTGACTTGCCACCAGTACCGTGGAAGGAGGAGCATCAGGGAGAGATGGCTGGATGGAGCAGTGAGGTGGAGGAGGGCAGATGCAAAGAAGATAGATTCCTACTGCACCCACAGCCCGAGAGACAGGGCCATGGAAGAAACATGCAATTAAGGGTTGAAGACTTGGTGGGGACCAGGGCATCATGGGATAACGTGGTACGCATTTCAGAGGAATGTCCCTTGCCAGCAGGAAGTCGGCAAAAGATAGTCAAGTTTCATAAGGAACCACCAGTGTTGTTTGGAGTTGAATCCTTGGCTGGTAGGACCCGTAGGGCGTCTACCTCCTACGAGAGTTCGTGGTGACCAGGTAAAAGGGGACAGTAACCTCACCACCACCCACAGGAGGCTGCTCTTTTCCCTCTTCCACCATCCACAGAGCTGGTGCGGAAAAGAGCCAGTGGGGAGGGAGGGCTCTGACCGTAGCCTCCTTCCCTCTC
Organism: Balaenoptera musculus; assembly: GCF_009873245.2. NCBI lineage: Eukaryota > Metazoa > Chordata > Mammalia > Artiodactyla > Balaenopteridae > Balaenoptera > Balaenoptera musculus. The sequence continues at coordinate 65,337,138 of NC_045792.1, read as the reverse complement.
CAAGCAGAGAGTGGCACATCCAGCAGCCACTGTGCATGTGGTGGGGGGAGGCGCTTTAAATCAAATGACTAAAAAACTTCAACAAGGTCAGATTGTTTGAATAATGCAAAGTGACTTAAAAGTTATAGGGTTGCCCCAAATCTGCTTCCAGTGCGAAACTGCATTCTACAAAACAGTTGGCACAGTTACTGGAAAAACAGAACCACTGCATTATTTGTATCTCAACAAGATGATACCTTCTAATTCAGTGGGTTGCTTAAGCATTATAAGGCTGAACATGAACTGTGCCCTCTATACCGGGGGAAGGGGCAGGTTGGGAGCAAAGGAAGCAGAGGGGGAGCATGGTACTCACCTTTAAGGCAGGGCTCTCGGGTCCACTAATAATCCCCTGGCCTGGTAAATCCTCAGGCTCTGACCAGTCAAAAGACCAGCTTCTCCTGTGCAGGTTAACCGGTGAGGGGGAGGTAGGTGGTGGTGCTATCACGGGGAAGGGGGAGCACATCCCTCCCTCACACTTTTTTGCCCTCCTAGCTTGGCCCCTAGTGATTGTCGCATTCTTCTCTAAACAGTCACACATGATTTAACACACTCTTGATTTTGTCAAGCATTGTTTCTGAAAGCCACGTTTTGAAAATTAACACTATATCTAACCAAATGATCATAGTACCCCTTTCCCCATATGAACGACATTGAAGGAGCATCTTCTGTACACCAGCTTCATGTACACCAAGCCTACGTGGCTACAAGCTTTATTTGGACCGTGAACTCCTTTGCAAACCTGATTAAAAAAGCATTTACTAGATCCCTAGAAAACTACACATACACACAATTTTGCATTGGATTTAAGGATTTGTGGCCCTAGAAGCCTTTGACTGCTAGTGACCAAAATATTGATTTGTTTTGCAAAAATTACACAGAATTGTTTAGATGGCATACTTTTATTTAGCAAACAAAAAACTTGCTAATTTAGATTATCTTCTATTCCATATACTCTAGACTACAATTTGCAAGTCACAAGTACAAGAGCTGGTTAGAGACTTGATGCTGAACAAAGGGACAAAATTCAGAAGGAAAATAGCCAATTGAAAAGGAAATACTAGCGAATGAATCAGAATAAAAGATTTTATTGTATTCCATACATTCACAGGTCACTTCCAGATTTAGCAATAACACTGCAGTGCTCTGATGCTGTGCACTCTAGCTCGGACCATGTTGGAAGTTTATAGCTGTCTCCTCTCTCCGCCTAGATACCATTCCTAACAGTGTAGCCTGCCTACTTGATTGTTTTCTAGCTGTAGCATAGTTCACCCCCGTTTTCTCAGAATTTTAAAGTACTTCCCGTTTTCTCAAGAGTTTTAAAGTACTTTCCATTTCATTACGAAAGAGATTACCAAACACTGTGTAGTACAGGGCACTTCCCCTCACTTTTTATCTTGTCATGACTACTATCACTTACACTTCGTTTGACAAGTAGACGTTCATCTAGCAAACCTCTGTACAGACCAGCTAAATAAACACTGTACAGACCAGCTAAATAAACACTGTACAGACCAGCTAAATAAGCAAGGCAGAGTCCTGAAACCATAGCTCTGGCTTCTTTGGCCAGAATGGACCCCTGACCTTCAGCACCTGCCTTAGATATGTAGGTACTTGGTCCTCACAGGGTGTCCCTGGCTGACACAAACTCATCTGCCCCACAGAAAAAACTCTTCAAAACCTTGGCATGACCCATGGGGAGCAGGGTCACCCTTTATTGCATGTGGCCTGCCTCAGCCTCAGAAGATTCAGCAGATGAGTAATCACCAGGTTCCACTGCCCCAGGCCTGGGAACACACAGTTAATGTGCCCCTTGGCTTACAGGTGCTCACTTGATTCTCTGAGTCTGGGGGAGGTTGACACATTAATCTCTTTCCCGCAAATTACTGTTCCCACTGTCACAAATCCACTTTGAAATCACCACCCCCTTTACTGAAATTATTCAAGTACAACATTGTGTTTTCTCTCTATCAGGCACTGAAGAGCAAGAAGCTTTAACTTTTTCTTTTCTATAATGAAATACATATTTTCTTTACCCTTGGTATTTGTAATACGCCTGCAATTAGAAACAGCAAACACGAAACAAACAGTAAAAAGGGCAGAAGGCACAGAATGAGGAGCAGGTATGAAGATTCCACCATTTCCTCTTATAGGGACACTAAACCGAAGCAAACAAGGCCCCAAACCCATTCTACTTACAAATCGGCCGCCTCTGCTCCACAGAGTCAGTCCTTGAAAGCAGAAAGCACATTTACTGACCCCTGTATCCCAAGGAAGCTGGCCTGCATCAGAACCAAATAGCTGTCATGTTACATCAGAAAATCAAATGGTCTGAAAAGACAAATCTTCATCACAAATGCTTCAAGTTTTCCTCTGAGAACACCACCAATTCCACTAATGCAAACCCAGAACAGTACCGCCATCAAATTTAGCAGAATGCTACAGAGTTTATATGGAATAAAAATTAGATTTTTTTCCCCCTTGTGGGGACTTTTAAGATATTATGGAATTCTCAATCATTATATTCAAACTGCAACCAACATTTGCTAACACTATTTTCTAATTCTTTCTTAAAAGGAAAAAAAGGGTAAAATTTTGATTTTGAAATATTGACAGGATCCTCCAAAGTTAAATATTAACATCTTTCCATCTCTCTTATGAGAACTTTACTGTAAACATACGTTACCACAGAAATAATTATTCAATATACGTTACAAAATGTGGTATTTAAAGAAAACAAATCTCTTCTGAACCCGGATTCTTCATCCACAAAAGTTTAATGACCAAAATAACACAACAGAATGAACAAATGTTTTATTGGCATGTTCATTGTTGTAAACAGCATCTGGCATGAAAAAGTTTTACCAAAACCTTTTTATTGATTTTTTTATAAATTAGATGGCATTTTCAAAATTTACGTAGAATTGTGTTCATTGAATAGTTGTATTTAGCATAGCAAACACTTGCCGATTCTAATAGACTTTGCAATGAAATCATGTTGACTGCATTAGCCTGTGTCATGACCTGACTTACTAGCAAGTTTATTCAACACGATGTTAAGATGTTTCCCCAAAGTTAAACTACATGTAACTATGTATCAACTCCAAAAATTAAAGTGGAACTTAAAAGGGTTTTAGAAGATTCAAACTTGAAGTAAATCTTCAAAAATAAATGTAAAAAAGGAAAAAATTGAAGCCGCTGAACAGAAAAACCTCATTAACAAGGGAAAATACAATCGTATGGGACCCAGCACTGAGGAACCCCACTGAGGGTTACATTTACATAAACTGCTATACTTCTCAATGTACACAAATGTACACCATGAATGATATGTGAAAGGAATAACCATGGGAAATAGCTGAACTGCAATTATGATAACTCAATAGGATCAATTTTATTTACATGCTGAATGAACGAGTGAAATGAATTCTCTACATCCATAACTTACGTACAGTTATAATTACAGTATTGCAGCAATTTTGAGCTGCCACCTGCTGGGAGTGGTCTAAGGGAAACGTTTTGATGATCTAGGATAATGTTCTTAATACTTTGAAAAAAAGGAAACGAAAACACAACTTCACGATTCTTTCTTTACTGGGTTATGGCTGGTTCTAAGAATTTCTTTCTTCTGCTATTTTTGCTGCTTTCCAAGAGTCAACACACGTTGCATTTACTTCCGAATTGTCAATGAGGTAATGTGTGTATCAGTGAAATAAACAGAAAATTCATTCATTCATGGCCTTTGCACAGCTTTTATTATTAAGCTATGAGCATCCTGTTTGAGGCTGGTTTGACTAGCGGCTATGTGCACATCTGTCCGCAAGAAAAGAAGTTTACTCATTCCCCTTTCCCCTTTTCTAGTAGGTTTTGCTTTTTGTTTTTATTGTTTTGCACATCCCTTTTCACTTTACAGTACATTTGACTATAGTGCACAACATGATTCCAAGTCAAAACAGTGGCCCATTGGGCACTGAGCTTCTGATTGGTGAAGGGCAGTCCAATCAGTGCTGGTATCACTGGGTTACCCCTAACCACGTCCGGCTATAATGGCACACTACACAGTAGCAGTGAACCGTCTAATTAAAACCAAAATCCCCCAGGGAAAATGCTACACTAGCAGAGTCAGTCTTGAGTCAGATCTTTATTTGGTGCTCCATCCAGATATATTTTTAGTGCTTTTTCTTTCCGAGGTGAGTACGTTACACGATGTCCCGTCTTCTGGAGTCGACTGCTTTCTTTTTTCATCAGTTCATTTCTTTGCTCATCTGTCAACTCCATTAATTCTTCTGTTTTATCCCTACGTTTAAAATATTAATGACATATTAGACCAGTAGAGCCATCTGTCTCTTTTAATTTATGCTTAAATGCTCTAATGCTCCTCAGTGAGAAAATGAAATCTGATTATCACCACTGAAGTTAAATACCTCATATATTACGATATCCTAGATTTCTAATGTGTTTACTATATTAACATGGCACTCACTTTGAAAAATGGCATAGAATAATTTCCATGTTACTATTAGTATAATAATGGCTATCATTTATTGAACATTTATTTATAACAGGCACTAGGCCAGTTTTTTAAAATGCAATAGTTCCTAATTCTCATAAAACCCTGCAAGGTTGACATCACTGTTGCCATTTTACAGATGAGGACCTAGGTAAATAACAACGCTAAATCTGAACACATATCTGCCAGCCTCCAATGACTATTCTTTTCCTTCTATATCTGTTATGTCTGATCCGGTAGCCACTAGCCATGTGTGCCTATTGAGATATGTCCGCTCCAAATTGACATGGGCGGCAAGTGTAATAAATACACAGTATTTCCACGACTTACTCTATGAAAAATAATGTAAAGTATCTTGTAAATGATCTTTATATTGTTTACATGTTGTAATGATAATATTTTGGATGTACTGGGTTAGAAATACTTTATTAAAATAGTCTCACCGTTCTACTTTTTAAAACGTGGCTACTAGGAATTTCAGAATGTAATATATGGCTTGCACTGGTCAGGGCTGCTCTATATCATAACAATTGTAAAGCTATTTATGAAAAACAAGATGCACAACAAAAATGTGGCATCACTAGAAATAACCAAAACATTGTGAATGTTACCTATAAAATATGACTGCACCATCATCACAGATATAAAGAGGCCAGACATTCAGGGTAGAAACTTTAGGATTCCAGTCCAAATCCTGATGAATATCAAGGACAGAAATATCACAGGGAAAAGTTCCTCTACCCTAAGGAGAAAAGAATGAATGAATAAATGATGCCATTAGCCATGTTTACTGAGCCCCTAGTACCCAGATTTAAACATTCTCAGGGTCTTACCTTGGCAAATTCAATATCTTCTAAAGGAATTCCACTGATTTCACAAAGCTGTAAAAGGAAACATTTTACATGAGTTCATCTAAAAAGTAAATTTGCTGAGAAGTTATTTTCCTTTAACCTCATAAACACAGACGTAGCTTGACTTTTTGTTCAAAGAAGTAACATGTTTGGTATAAAAATTTTTTAAAAAGCAGGAAGTGGAATTCTCTCCTCTGTCCACCTGCAAACACCATGTCTCAGAAATATCAATTTAGTATACTCCTTCCAGACCTTTCCTACGCATATATAAACTACATACACACATTTATAAATATATTTCATAAATACAGTTTTATATATCTATATAATAACTTTATATAGTCTATATATAAGAATAGGATACCGAGTAATCTCATTCTCTTCAATAGTTGAAAAATATACCATTTTATTTCCTACTGAGGGACACTGAGCATGTTTTTAGGTTTTCCCAGTTACAGTGCTATAATATGCATCTCCATAAATATCTCTTTGCATATTTCTGCAAATATTTCTTAGATGTAGAATTGCACATCTGAAATGTTGATAAACAATGCCAAGCTGAACCCTGAAAAAAATGTAACAATTTAACCACTTATCAAAGGTGTACGATATTGCATTTTCCCCAAACCACGATGACTCTAGGTATTTTTTTATATTCTAAATCTTTACCAATTTAAGAGGTAAAAAGTGCTGTTATTATTTTAACTTGTATTTCTTCTTCTATGAATTGCCTATTCATGTTCTTTGCTTATTTTAAAATTAGATTGTCCATATTATTAATTTGTAGCTCCTTTTAAATTTGGACATCATGTTTCACATATGTTTCGAATATTTTTCCCTTGTTTTTTAGTTTTGTTTATGGGTTGCTTTAAAAAAATTTTTTTGGCAGTGGCGGGGGGGGGGTACTGTGCAGAAGATTTAAACTTTTATGTTGTCTATCTTTTCTTTTTTGGCTTTTGGTATTATACTTACAAATATTTTTCCCTCTCTGGGATTATAAAAATATTCTCAATATTTTCACCTAGAACATTTATCATTTTATTATATTTTAAAATATAAATTTAACTTATTTAGAATTTATTTTTGTGTTTGGTGTGAAATATGGAAATAAATTTTTCCCCAAACTGCCAACTGTCCTAGTACCACTTATGAATAATTCACCCTTTCTCCAGGGATCCTTAGAATTCCCACCTTTAAAATGCAAAATGCAGAAGAGATCTTCATCTGGGTTCTCTATTCGATTCTACCTCATTTGGGTTTTAAGCATATACAGCAATTTACTCTAGTGCCTCTAACTAATCCTAACTACTTAAGGCAAAGTTGGTCCAAGTAACAGAAGGTGGCGGTTCACTTCTGGATGGCCAGAAGCCAAGGTAATTTTTCAAAGCATCAGCAGCCCTAAGAAACAAGAATAGTGTGGCACAAGGTGTGACAGGGACAAAGAAAGAGAGGTTGCTGCGTCAGTGTCTGGCACTCACTTCCTAGGGTGTCTCTTATGCACCACAAAGAAAAATGTATGTTAGTTCATTTTCTTTAAAGTGAACTTACCTTCTCTCGCAACTCATCAACACTACTGCTTTCCAACACAACCTCCTGGAAGGGATCCAACTTCATCTCTGAAGGCCTCCACCGTCTTGACAAAACTGCAAGTTGTGACATGGATTTCATCTTCTCTGCCCCTAATATGCAAGATTAGGCCGTCATTCTATTTACTCTAATGATTCATAATTTGCCTTTTCTTGTACTGCCTGACTAAACAAAAAGATTTACTTCAAGTGTTATTCTTAAAAAGTGGGCATGGGGACCTCCCTGGTGGTCCAGCGGTTGAGACTCTGTGCTCCCAAAGAAGGGGACCCGGGTTCAATCCCTGGTCAGGGAACTAGATCCCACATGCCACAACTAAAGATCCCGCACGCTGCAACTAAGACCCGGCGGAGCCAAATAAATAAATAAATATAAAAAAGAAAGAGTGGGCATAAAAGAAACCAGTTATCCCAAGTAGTTTTTGAGAATAAAATATTTATCCTCTTCCCCCAAGTCTCAGAAGATAATCGCTAACCCCTGCCAGCTCTCCTTCCACCAGTACTCCTAATTCCACTCCCTTGCGGCTCCTGCTGGACACTGCTCTACCAATTACTCTCTGCTTTGGATCTATGATCTTTGCTCCTCTGTTGGCTTCTACCCCACAATCTAAAATCATAATCAAATAGCTTTCAGTTTATCTTCGTTTTTCACTCAAGCTATCATTAATCCTTCTCTTTTCATTTACTCCCAAACTTACTGATTCTTCAAAGCCCAGCTCAACTGCCACCTTTCTCTTTGATGTACACAAGAGCCAACTGTACTGATTTGGTCCTTAACACCTATCATTTTGGAATTACAGGTTTGTAATTCTGGCTCTCCCATACACTGTGCATCTGGGGGGCAATCACTCGTCTTTATTCATTTTTGTAGCACCAAGGATCAGCAATGTCTGGCAAATTACAGGTCAATAAATGTTTCTTAGATTTAATCACATGACATATCTTAATCAAGTATTTCGATGCTAAAATATATACTGAAATGATACTGATGCAAGGACCTACTATCCAGAGACATGTTCTGGCTAATCCATCTCTGCTAATATATACACCGTCCTAACAAGGGTGACGTCTATGTCCTTCATCTCTTCTTGGCCTACCCAGACACAGTGATTACTCTCTCAGGCCCCAGATACTCAGAGAAGGAATTACAATCTGGAGCACTTGCCTACAAATCATGGTAGATGGCGTCCTGGTTATTCCTTGTCTCCCCAGTTAACTTGTCAATTAATCAGAATTCAAACATTGAAATTTAAACCAAATTAGACCTGAAATAGCCTGAAATAGGTGAGGTGTTAGTATTATTGAACACTCTGAAAGCTATCATAATCTTACATAAAAATATCCAGAACTTATGATATATTAATTTCTATGGAAAAAGAAAAGGAAAATCAAAAACTTTCTAAGCAACAGCAAAGTCACAAAAGAATATAGAACTAGTTGTTTCCCTTGATATCTCCCAAAAGCCAACTTTTCCCCCACTAACTCTTCCAAAAAACATTAGATTAAAACGTACCAATGTTGATAATTAAAACTAGGAGGTGTGACAAACAGAACTGCTCTTCTAGGTCACTGTTACACTGTTATGGGTTGAATTATGTCCCCCACCAAAAGACATGTTGCAGTCCTGAACTTCAGTACCTCAGAATGTGACCTTATTTGGAAATAGGGTCGTTACAATGGTAATCAAGTTAAAATGAGGTCATTAAAGTGGGTACTAATCCAATATGACTAGGGTCCTTATAATATGGGAAATCAGGACACAGATAGGAAAGCCCACACGGAGAACATGATGTGAAGACGAAGGCAGAGATCAGGAGGATGCATCTATAAGCCAAGGAACACCAAAGACTGCCAACAAACCACCAGAAGCTAGGAGAGAGGCATGGAGCAAATTCTCCCTCACAGCCCACAGAAGGAACCAACCCTGACAACACCTTGATCTCAGACTTCTAGCCTCCGAAACTGTGAGGAAATAAATTTCTGTTGTTTGAGCCACCCAGTTTGTAGTACTTTGTACCAGCCTAGAAAACTAATATTGTCACTGTTCTCAAAATCTCTGAAAAATTATTAATACCACAGCCTCAAAACAAGCTTTAATGAAAAAAGAGACTAAATAACAAACATGGCTAAGAAACTTTTACTTTCTGTAAAAAGTACTAAAAATACAACTTTGAAATTGCAACTTCCCTGAAAGGAGGAATTCATATTCTTAAAATTGGAGAAAAGAAGAAATATTTAAAAGGCAAATGGTGCCCAGAGAAGAGACAGAAGAAACTCATTATTTGAAAAAATGATAACTTCTATTATTTCTAGAGAATTCCTGGTATTTCTCCACAAAAATATTGATAATACCATCAAGAACTTCAAGGAAAACCTCCCAGTTGCTGGAAATATTAATATCTTCTTCATAAATATGATAATCCAAAAAGACAGTGCCAGGATTCTTCCATGTTTTTTTCCTTAGACGAAACCTACAAATGTGATAAGACATTTTAAACTACTATACTTCGAAATTCTTAACTTGAAAAAAATGACATGAATCTGACACATCAAAGAAAAATGAACTATGTTCAAACACAAAAGTCAAATGGTTATTCATTAAAATTTTGGGAAAATATAATGAAAAGCTCTCAAGACATCAAATTTAGTATCCTACAGAGGAAGTTCAAACAAATGCTAATACTTTTGCTTAGTTCTATTAATCTGCAGTACTAAAATTCTGAATGGTACAGGAATTTAAAATTCTTCTAGTTTTAGAAAATTATACCAATCCATATCAATTGATCACACTGTCCTTCTTCAAATTGCTGATGACACTGTAATTTTACTTTACCTGTCAATACTGAGCTCTAAACCACATTGCTCCCTGAGCTGAGGAATTAACTCCTCTTTTGATTGCCGTACAGTCATTCCTTTAGCAAACACAGCATCTAGCAGAAACTTGCACGGCTAGGAATATAAACATAAACAATTAGACCCTTAATTACACATTAAAATAAGGATCAACAAGACGTTTTATTTGCACTTTATAGTGTGACAATTACTGGACTGGGTTTAGGAGTCTATCTTCCTAGGTTTAAATCTTGGCTCCACTACTTACTAAATAACTCTGCTATCTTGAGCAAGCTTACTTAACATTTCTGTGCCTCAGTTTTCTCATCTGTAAACTGGAGCCAATGTCTTGCTCACAGAGTCATTGTGGAGATTAAATATGATAATACATTCATATTTCTCTTTTTGTAATACAATGACCATAATTTTGAAAGTAAAAAGAATCACCTTTATAGAGTAAAATGAGAGAAATGAATACTAATTCTCCAAATACATTCACTGACTGTCTCAAAAGAGATACAGTATTCACAAACCCCAAATTCAGAAGATGTAAGTCAAAATGAGTGTAATGGATCACATATAAGAGATATGACTGATGCCTAATAAAATATTTGTTGAACAAATGAAGGCATTTTATGAAAACACTATCCCCTTATTTGCTGTTTTTCACATTTGTCTAGGTCTTCACTGAGATGTTATAAATGTCTTAAAAATAGTGTCTTTGCCTTATTCTTCTGGGTATTCACCACAATCTTATATATCACAGGAACTAAGATATTTTATTACTCTCTGAAAAACATAGCTGGTTTAGATCCTTAATCCACCATTTACAAGTTGTATGACCTTGGGCAAGTTACTTCTCTGTGCCTCGGTTTCTTAATCTATAAAATGGGAATAATAGTACTTTTATAATAGTTAATTGATGAGGATTAAAAGGGTTAATATTTGTAAGCACTTAGAGCACAAAGAGACACTATATATAATGCTAGTTAAATACTAAAAATGATTCTCTGAACACAAAAAGTAGTCAACTGCCATCCTTCTGTAGCATTATACGATCATTCCCAGAAGCACAAACAAACCCCCTTTTAAAAGCAGAAAATGTTTGCCCCTCCAGCATTTGTAGCAATACTTTAGACCAGGGGGATGACAAAAACGGCCTGAGGGCCACATTCATCTGGTGCCTGTTTTTGTAAGTGAAATTTTACTGGAACACAGCCACCCCCACTGGCTTATGTATTGTCTGTGTCTGCTTCTGTACTACATTGGCAGAACTGAGAAGTTGCAACAGAGGCAGTATGGCCTGCACAACTGAAATATTTCCTAAAAAAAAGTTTGCCATCCCCTTCTTTAGAGAGATAAAAAGAAATGTCTAGTAATCAAATCTGTGCACTGTATGTTTTTAATAACTATCAAAAGTTACCTTACATTGCTTGTAAGTATATTACTTACCTCTTGTTCATTGACTAGAAGCTGGTACACTTTAACTCTGTATTCTCCTTTTTTAAGTGCTCTCCCCAGTCTAATTGTAATCTACAAATTAAAAACAGTTTTCTTTTAAGATGTATGGTCTCATTAAAATAAACTACCCATTTTCATCCCAACTGTTTAGTATTTTTCTCCCAATTCTCTAGATTCTGGGCTGTTTGAAAACAGGTATATCTTTTACCTCCGATTCCCCAGTGCCTAGAATACTAACTGGCACACAGTTAACATTTAACAAATGTTTGTTAGATGAATGGAGAAAACAACAACAAAAAAGCCAAATAATCACTAAGCCTCAGGGACAAATTATCCTTTTAGGGTATCCATTTCACCTTACTTGGAAGTAGTGCAAGATGTTCTCAAATCTATCATTTAAAACAGACTCTAATTATTCAGAATTATTTTGATCAACCTTATTGTCATCTGAAAATGATGAAAGTGTCTCATTCAGCCGGACGCTCTCAAACTCTTGATTGCTGGCATACACACGAAAGACCTTGAAGTGAGAGGACAAAACTCCAACAAAGGGCTCTAAATGTTGTTTGAAAGCAGCCAGAGTAATTCTTTTATCAACATGCACCATCAACCCTAAGCACACACACACAAAAAAAAAACAGAAAAAAAATGTAAAAGAAACCTCTTAGAGTATAAATAAAGCAGATCATATACTTTTTATTATACAGTAAGCAGGAAAAAGTACCCCTTTTCAGTTATTTGACTTTTAGCTAATATACTACATTGAATGGACAAAAACGTGGACACTGAGCAAATGCTAGGGATAATCTGACAGCTTTAAATGTTCTGAGATATTTAAGTGTTTATTTGCTTATTTATTTTGGCTGCTGAATTAAAAACCAAACTTATAGGAATTCTCTTCAAACACATACATTTCTAGATCTACACAGCAGTAGTGGGGGCTCTGGCTGGGTCCCACCCCTACCTCTTCTGCTTCCTTACTAGCTGTGAGACACAGAGCAAGCCACCAGCCTCCCTACCTGCATTTTGTCATTTGAAAAATGGAGCTAATAACAGTACCTACCTCATAGTATCTCACTGTAAATTCAAAGGTAATATGTTTATAGAATAGTTTTATATACATATATATATATATATATATCGCCTCAAAAATTGTTAGTAAATCTAGTTCTGGGATTTCTACTAGAGAAAAATGTCAAGACTAGCAGATGAAGATGTCTGTTTTATCATGTGGTTGGTTGGACTGCAACAGGAATAATATCTAAATGGATCAGAAACTCCCACCTCCTCCAAGCTTCAGTTTAAGCTCTGTTGGCATTATAATAGTATTATCTTTGATGGGCTTTATTTTTTTCTAATGCTTATTATTTTAATCTTTTGTCCTTTATTTTATAAGCCACTCATGAGGATACTTCTGGAATATATTTCTATTTACTCTGGTCTTCATATTCTAGTAAAGAGCAAAAACTTCACTCATTTATCTTTCTCTTGTAATAAAGCAGTACAGAATGCAAGAGCTGCCATGCAGCCTCAGGCCCATGGTCTCTTTGCAGCCCTAAGGCTCCCTCTAGGGCAGACCTCAGTTTTCTGTGAAATCCATATGAAAGGTTAAGGATAAAACCCTAAAACACTCCTGATTTCCATTCTCAGGTCATCCCAACTCAGGTTGATGAATTTTTCTAAATGGATTTTTCAAATAATGTCTATTTACTATTTTCCTGGTTATAAAATACTGGTTCACTAGAGAAAATGTGACAAGTATGAATTAGCAGAAAACATAGACAGGGTGAGGAACTATATTTACTGTATATACCTTTTGAGGCAGCATTTCTTTTAATTTGTTTAAAATGTCTGTTTCTAAGCTTTAAGGAATGCCCCTAAATGTTAAAATCTAGCTTTTGGCAAACAAGACTCTATTATCCAGAGAGGGACTAAATTTCTTGAGAGAAGGATGTAATGAAAAAATTTCTTGATTAGAAATGAGAAGCCTATGGCTGGATTTCAGTTTTGCCACTTCAGTCTGATAAATGGCTGTAGGTAGGTCATCCAATCTTTCTGAGCCTCCGTTTTCTCATGGGATTATTATGCCAGTCTCATTGATTGTTGTTCGACAAATATAGTAAATTCTAAGGCATTACTCAAATAAAAGCTATCACTGCCATTTTGGTTTCTCTCATAACTCCTAGTAATGTTGTATCATAGGAAGACATGAATGTTTGTTGGTTATTGATATAGTCCTACATGGTGATCAGGACCAAGTGTTCTGGAGTTACATGGCCTGGCTGGAATGAAGTCTTGGTTCCTCCTCACATATTAGATTTGTGACTTTGACCTAAGTTCTCTGTACTTCAATTACCTCTATTACAAAATGAAGGTAACAGTATTTATATCTCATAATGTGTTTTTGGGTCAATACATGTAAAATGCTTAACATAGCACTGACAAAGTGTTAGCTTAATTGATGAGCTATAATTATTTTGTAGTTTTACAGAATACCATCATATCATTTTTCCTATCTACCCCTTCATACAGAAAAGTTCAGTCTCTTCACAGTGCAACCTCAAAATAGCCTCAAAGGCTTTCCTTGTTTCTTTCCTGTCTTTTATGTATTTCTTGAAAGAGGTGGTAGCCAAAACTGTACAAAGAAATTTCAGTGCAAATACACTACCATTTTTATTACTTTGGCCTTCCTGTTTATACCCCAGTGCTTGAAGACTACAACTAGGTCACACTGGGACAGTATTTTCAAAGACAGGTTCTATACTCCCTGAAACAATTTCTGGATTATAATGAATCGCTTAAAGACCATCACGTTAAGTGCTGTTTGGTAATTATCTAAATGAGTTGTCTATACGGTGCATGGTATACCACTCTTCAGATATCAAATTCTTTGTTTACCTATTCTACCTTGCCCTTTCATCACTCTGAAGAACTTGCATTATTACGTATCGTCCATGTTTCCCAGGCACCTACTTTCAGATCCCTGCAGAACTGTGACGAAGCCGTCTTACTAGAGACTCCTGACACACCTGGCTGCTGGCTATCATCCCCACTCCCTTTTCCCTAGGCCAGTTCTTTAAACATGAAAAGGCATTTTCCAGGGTTTTCACTTTTTCTTTTCAAACAAACCTTCTGTATGGCTTCTGAAAGCCTAAATAATTTGTAGAAAATGGTTTCTCTTCATCATGTTTACTATTTCAATGAATGCTAGTAAATTAGCCCACAATGGATTTCTAAAAAGGTTAAAATGGCCAGCAATCTCCTTTGTAAAGACTTCATTAAGCATTCTAAGATGGAAATGGGACCCTTTAGACTATGATTCTAAATATTCCCACTGAATCCTTCCTACCGTTGAAACTTTCATGCAGTCTAATTTTCAGCACATCTTTCAAAAACAAACTCCTTGAAAGAAATTTCTAACCTTTTTCCAAAGAGAAGCTACTTTTAATTTCTGCAGTGCCCTTGAAGGGTTGAGGATGGTCAGAAAGCAGAGTAGGTACTAGCTATTTCTCCTGTACTATGTTGTGAGGTAAGTAAGTAACAGTGGTAGCAGTGAGGAGGTGGAGGAATGAGTACTAGGCTTACAATCAGAATACCTGAATCTAATCCCAGCAGTGTGACCAACTAACTGTGTGACCTCAGGCAAATTATTTAACTTGTTTGAGCCAGTTTCTTCATCAGTGAAAAGTGTCTAACAATATCAATTTCACACAGCTGTTGAGAACTAAATGCGATAACATGTTCATAAGAGTTATAAGAAAAAAACTCCATAGAAATTTAAATAAAGCATTACTATAATAGAGCTTCTCTATCTCCATTTTAACTCACTAATCCACATTTTCCCACTTGAGTTTCTGCAAGATATAGGTATGGATGTCAAATAATTACATTGTTATTTGGACCTAATTAATTAAAAACACAAATTTATGTATTTTTACTACTGATTTCATGATTTCTACCACTTTCTTTTAAAAGATCTAATTTTGAGACTACAAGTATCATAGCATTTAACTAATACAGTGGTTGTTTGTGCACCTTCTCTCCACAAGATGAAGCATAAGGCTGCATCTTAGTCATCCTCACTTCTAACAAATACATACGGCCCACCACCTAGCATGTATTCAGGAAATAATAACTGTGTGGGTGTATAAATGGATTGATGAATGGGACTCTCTTCCAAAAGTAATACGAGCAAATGCATTCAATTAGAAGCCTTAACCTCTAGTAATGGTTCCACTACTTACTAGATATGTATGTATTTTTGGGAAAGTCATTCACCCTCTACCAGTTTGTTTTTTTATCAGTCAAATGAGGATATCATTGTTTGCTTTATTAATTTCAGAAAAGCTTCAAGTGAGAAAAAGTGTTTTGAAAACTAAAATATAAAAATATAAGGGGTAATATTAATATTTGCCTTTCAGACTAATGCAAAGTATTTAGGTTTTCAGCTATTTCCCTTTTATACTTGAAGAAAGATTTTGTATCTTGAACCTGCTTGTCCTGCTAATTCTCTGGCTGGTTTTAGTCTGATATTTTATGAATTCTTTTATTATTTTAAATCTCACCAATGTTGATATGTTTTTGTTGTTGCTGTTTGTCTAAATGCCCAAACTGACAGATCTCTTCCATCCTTCTGAGATTATATAATTCAGAATTTCTAGTTTATATCTTGCCTGAAGCTTCCTTCAAAGAAACTTAAAAAAAAAAACCAAAAGAAGGCCCTTTTCTTTCTCTGACTTTTCCGGTTAGTTATGTACTTTTTAGGGGGTGTGGGAAGGGTGCAGTTTGGATTAGGTGATGGAGGAAAGGGAAGGAATGCACAAATTAAAAATTTTTCTAGGTACTGACTATAAAATTTTCTAAAGTGTCTGGCCTTTTTTTGGTATATTATTTACTATTTAAACTAATTCTTTTTTTTTTTTTTTTTTTACTTAGTACTGTTATCATACTTCTTTCCTTTAAAAAAAACTTAATTCTTTTCCTTCTTTCCTTTTTTTTAAAATCATCTCAACAAAAGTTCTGACATCATTACCATCACAGGCCTAATGCACAGGTCTAAGGACACCATTTACTATAACTGCATCAAAACTGAAAGCAAAGGAGAGAGAGGATAATCTTATAACCCAGGAAGCTACAGGTAATCTTAGGACAAATCATCTCTTAGCTGATTCTTAACTAAAAATTTAAATAAACTGATAAAAAAAATTGAGGAGTGTTTCAAGGAGCCTTTTTCTTTTTAAGTACATACATTTATGTCCTTCCCCAGAACTTTCATCTGCAGCATAGGGTTCTGCTTTGAAATACATGTACTGTATTTCTCCCCTACTCTTGCCACTCTCATCATATTCACTGTCCGTTCCGGAGTCTTCTTCTGCTGTATCCCATGTCTCCTTTTTCCCTTCATTCGCTTTAGTTCTTCTACTACTCGTGATGCTATGAGAGTCAAGTCCATTAGCCAAAGGGATTTGAGCATTATCTGCATTGCACAAAGTATCACTGCTATGACTTGAGCTAAGGATATCACTGTCCACTGAACTTGTACTCCTGTCATTATTCACATCTGAATCTGATCGTTCTTCAGACTGAAAATTTTCAGGATCGGAAGTCTGAATATGCTGTTCAAGTTCTCTATTATCCACTGAGGCTGAAGAGTCCCTCTCATTGAGAGGTGATTCAATGTTTTCAAAGTCACTTGTCTCAGTACTTTTGCTGCTGTCCCCATTATCTCCCTCCTGCTGCTGTTGCAGTGACAAGCTTTTGAGTTTTTCAGTGCTTTCTTCTAGAATAGCTTCCACAGACTTTAGACCCCCTGCAGGTCCTTTGACTCTTTCACAGTCATCATCCACATTACCAGAGTCACCCCCAGCTTTCTGGTATGCTGTCCTTTTGGAATAAGATCCTGGAGATTGTTCAGGTAACAAAACAAATAATCTGATTGTATTTGCATGCCGATCCAGCAGTTTCCATAAATGAGAGTCTGTAAAGGCCATCTGGTAATCCAAAGTCTCAGAACTTTCAACGAACACCTGAACAGTAAGTCAAAGAGTTATATTACATCATTAATTTTGGTGACATTTATACGAATAATATCGCATCAATATAAGACAGTGCACAATAAATTATAAAATTTGAGATGATAATGTTTCTAAAGGACACGCCCATTGTTTTTGGAGACTAAATAAAATAAATATTATGTTCATATGTCTTTGTAATTAGCCATAAAACTGCTAAACAAATATCCTGTTTATTGGAAAATGTATGAAAACATCTTGGGAATGCAACACCAAAATCCAGGTTATATAAAAAATTTAATGGACAAATGACTTGACTCTACAGCAAATTAATTGCAAGGAAACAAACATTAAGGAAATCTTTAGATTAAAATAAACTTGAAAGATATTATGGACTTTATTTAGATCCTGATTTGAACAAACAAATCTTATTGAAAAAAAATTTTTTTAAGATAATCAGGGAAATTTGAATATTGACTAGGTATTGGTTGATATTAAGGCATTTCTATTAATTTTTTAGGTGTAATAATGTAATTGTGGTTATGTTTTTAAAAAGAGTTCTCATCTTTTAGAAATATAAAATCATATTGCTTATAGACGAAATGATATGCTGGGAATGTTTTTCAAATAATCTGGGGGAAGTAGTTAGTTAAATATACATGAACAAGACTTGATAATTATAGAAGCTGGGTGATAAGTACATAAGGGTTCATTACACTATCCATGCACTTCTGCATATGTTTGAAATTTTCCACAATAAACTTAAAAAATGAAATGCATATACATAATCAGGCAATTATTAGTATTTTGAATTTTGCATAAAAAGATTATTATTCAATAAATGTTATAAATCAGGACTATCAGCTAACCATTTAAAGAAAAAAATAAAGTTAGATCCCTCCCACTCCTTACCCTAAAACAGTATTAGGGTGGATTAGCGATTTTAATGTTACACACAAACACCACACAGAAGTACTGGAAGAAACTAGGGGTGAATAAAAATTACACATCAGAATTAATAAAACAATACTTAAAAAAAAAAAAAAAGGCTAAATATGATAGAAGACCAAACTGCCCTAAGATGAATGAGACTGGAAATGGTGATAAATAAAAAAGACAGCAAATGAGGAAAATTTGATACAATTTATCCAGAGTAAACCAATGGCATTAGGAATAAAAACATAGGAAAAATGATAAATGATGGAACACATAATGATATCAAGAGATAAAACAAAGAGATCAACATGAACTTTCTCTTTTCTTACAGAGATAAATGAGTAGGAAAAGGGAATAATGTGGGGTGAACCCAAGATAATAATTTTCTCCACACTAGGCATGCTTCAGACTTTCACCGTGAAGTACTGCTTTATGGGAGAAGCTCAAGAATGAACAAAATTCAGAGAACATAATCATTGTGACCAGAACTAGTCATGAAGGCTCCACCAAAGAAGCAGGACTAACCTGGGGCTTGAAACAAAATGTAGGAAGAGGGGGAAACACTCCAGGTGGGGCGGCGCATGAACAAGGCAAAGAGGAGACCCAGCAAGACTGACTGAGAAGACAAAGAAGCAAGATCTGACCTGACTATAAAGGAAGGTAATTATTGGGAGGATGTGAGAATTTAAAAAGTAAATTTCAGACAGATGCTGAATGGCAGCATAGAAAATAGTCATGAAAAAATAAAAGACATACCTTGTTACTTCTAAAAAACCCTTCAGCTTTCAGGGTTTTACTGGGCACAGTGAGAAGACGCAAATCATTGTAGCAGCGTTCCAGCACTATTCTCATTGTTTCAGCAGGTAAATAGATGGCCTATAATGAAAGTAATTTAATTAAAAAGTGCTCTTTCAAGAATAATTCTGCTTGATTTGGAAATATGGGAAAATGAGACACTGCTGAGTTCTTCTTAAAAATAGCAGAAAGAAAATTAAGAGAAAAATAATCTTAGTAGAGGTTTACAAATTTTTAAAGAATCTATGGGAAAAATTATTGGTCCCATCCATTAAACTATGATGTAAATTAGGAAAACAGAGTATCACTTATAAATGTATGCTCTGAAACTATTTTAAAAGTAACAATCTTTCACTAAAAGTTCTATTTCTCTCAAACTCATGAAGTAAATGAGGTGATTTGATTCCAAAGAAACTGAGTAACTGACTTTGAGAACTGATGTCAAACCAACACCTGTTTAACTTCTTGACTTTTGATGAGTTCTTCTGTATTCTGTGAATAGTTGTTAATACTTTTACTAAATCAATTTTCTTCTGTGTAAAATGAGATTAAATTAGTAGGTAAATTTTAAAGTTTTCTAAAATTCCATGTCCTTAATTTTTGGTGTTATTTTATAAATTTCTCATGAAATGAGCAGATAAAAATAATTTACATTTTATAAAACATGATTTGTTTTACAGCTAATGATAACTAATTCTTAGGCATCCTCGTTATACATTAAACACTATATTTCTTGGCATCCTGTTTTCTGACTGTCTTTATTCTTAGACATATTTTTCCCCAACAAAATTATCAGCTTCTTGAGGGAAGGAAATGCATGTGTTCCTTTTGTACTACCTCAGTGCTCATATTCTAGATTAAACTGTAATACAGAGCAGTTACACTAATGTTGTCTTTTTATGAGTAATTTAATCATAAACTATGACTTCACAGTATGATTTGTTTCCTCCAATTATTACTTTGGCAAATTGTTGGAAGTCATTTTTTTTAAACATAAAACTAATTAAAAACTAACTTCTATATAATACTTTACAATTTTTTTTCCCACAAAAAGAGCATTTATTTGTTTTGTTCATGTTCACAACAACCCTGTTAAAACAGGCATTAAAAAACCCCAGATGAGATAATGAATGGAAACTGGAAGTTCCTTGACTTGCGATTTCTGAACAATTTCCACCACACCAAGGGAATCTTAACCTGGGGTTAATTTTGCCTTTGTTTGTATGCTCAATGTTCTATAGCGTACAAGACCCCTGAAAGGATAATAACCATTTCTCTGGAGTGGAATCGTTTTTTTGTCCAAGGAAATCTGAATGTTTCATCATCATATTTTTCCAGTTCAAAAATTCTGAATGAGCCTCTGCTATTTACCACTAACTCACATAATGTGGCTAATATTTGATTCATCACCTTTCTCTTCTACTTCTATTCATCTATCACTGTCTTTCTGGTTACCCAAGTGTGAAACTCCTCAGGTCTTCTGTGCTCCTGCCTTGCTCCAATGTTTACCAATCACAAGTGCTGCCAATTCTATTTATACATTCATTCTTACAATCGCCACTTCTCTCATTTCTGGTCATAATGCCTTCACCTGAATAATTTCAACAACCTCCTCATCTATGTTCCTGAGTCCTCCCTCAGTCCACTGGGAACACCAGTCTAGTGTGCCAGAATTACCACGCTATAGCAGAGCTCTCATCATACCACTGCTGTACTTAGAAAAACAACCAACCAACCAACCTACTTCCTACTGTTTACGTTAAACAGGGCCCAAACTTTTGAGCTTACATTTAAAAACCCTCCATGAGATAAAGTGAACTTGTTTTCCAGGCACGTACTTTACAATGATCCAGCCAAGCACACGTATCATTGCTATGTGCACTTGCTTCACACTCCTTACCTCCACACTTGGGTCAATCTGTTTCTTCCATATGAAGCATCGTTCTCTCCTAACCACAGTTGTCTCCTAGCTATAAATATTGGCTCCTTGAGGTAAATATTGGTTCCTACATCTTGTAACTATCACATAGTGCTTTGTACACAGCAGGTACTTAAAAATATTCATTGACCAATTTTAAAACTTACCTTTGAAATAAGCTGTTTGAACTCTGTAACTGTTTGATTTAAGTAAGCTCGAACAGTGATAGGAGCAGCTACAGATTCTGCCTTTAGATCAACAACATGAACCTTCACCATCACTTCTGTCCCATTGGAAAAACATAAAAACCCAATTGGAGGTTATTTTTTAAAAGGTATTTCACATGAGCAATGCATTCTAAATGTGTTTCTAATAGATGGCAAAGAAAATATTTTTCTAATTATCAAGATGGTAGATGCATATGTTATACATGTTAAAACTTTCACAATTTATCACATTACAAACATATATAAAGAAATAAAAAATGAAGTTAATAAAAAAGTTCTTATAGATCTCTTTAAAAAATGACGAAAGTCAAAATGTGACTTTTAAAAATACATGCTTTGTTTCCTTATAAAACATTAACACCACTGTCAAATTTATCAAGCATATTAAAAATATGTACCCAAAGTTCCAAAATACAGACCAAAACCACAACACTAAATAAACGTAAATAACTAGAGAATGCACAACAAATACTAAAGGGGACATAGCAGCGCTACTTGCTTTTGACAACCTTCATTAAACAATTCAAGACCTTGTTCATAATCAAAGACTTCTTCTCCTCAAAATAATATTCTCTATATCCTATGGAAATTTCAACAGAAAACCTTTTGGATTACATGTTTGTTTTCTGACTTAAATTCTTCATGTTACAATTTATTTATTTATTATTTTATTTCATTTATTTTTTTTGGCTGCATTGGGTCTTCGCTGCTGCTCGCTGGCTTTTCTCTAGTTGTGGCGAGCAGGGGCTACTCTTTGTTGCTGTGCGTGGGCTTCTCATTGCAGTGGCTTCTCTTGTTGCGGAGTATGGGCTCTAGGCGTGCGGGCTTCAGCAGTTGCAGCATGCGGGCTCAGTAGTTGTGGCTTGCGGGCTCTAGAGCGCAGGCTCAGTAGTTATGGCACATGGGCTTAGTTGCTCCACGGCATGTGGGGTCTTCCTGCACCAGGGATCAAACCTGTGTCCCCTGCATTTGCAGGCAGATTCTTAACCACTGTGCCACCAGGGAAGTCCCCACGTTACAATTTAAAGCCACCTTCTCCTCTCCTATTTTCAGGAGATCATTATATAACTTAACTTTTAGTCACCAGAAAAATAAATGATCTTCAAACACCAGATTTAGTAGATAGTTATTCTCCAGCTTAACTGTTTTAATCTCTTATATGTAGTATATGTCAATACTCCATTTCCCCCAAATGTTGCTAATCTAAATCTGAATAAATATTCTGCTAAAGTCTTGATTATTAATGAATAAAGGAGATTACTTTATAAGGTTTACAATCCACAATGACGTTTAGAATTCTCTTTTTAAAAAGTGGATTTTTTGCTGACCCATGTTATATTTTTATCATAATTTTTACAGTCTAGTCCAAAAATAATCTGCAGGAACTTCCCTGGTGGCACAGAGGTTAAGAATACGCCTGCCATTGCAGGGGACATGGGTTCGATCCCTGGTCCAGGAAGATCCCACATGCCGCAAAGCAACTAAGCCTGTGCGCCACAACTGAGCCTGCGCTCTAGAGCCCACAAGCCACAACTACTGAGCCCGTGTGCCACAACTACTGAAGCTCGCGTGCCTAGAGCCTGTGCTCTGCAACAAGGGAAGCCACTGCAATAAGAAGCCCACGCACTGCAATGAAGAGTAGCCCCCACTTGCCGCAACTAGAGAGCCTGCGCGCGGCAACGAAGACCCAACGCAGGCAAAAAGCAAAAACAAAAAATCTGCAAGAAAATGCTCCAAAGGGACTCTTTACAGATAGAGCGGAGTCTGACTAAAGGAGCTCTTGAAAGAATACCACACTTAATCTACTTTGGAAAGAAGAGCCTTCATAAAAAGGAGGTGTATAAGATCCACAGAAGAACAGAATTTGAGTTATGAAACCATGTCTTCAAGGAGACCCTGAAAAAGAGACTCTACTTCTGAGACTTTATGGGAATATACCAGGGTCTTCTCTATAAAAAGAGAGAGGTAGAGGTAGAGGCTGGGGTAGGCGCAGAGGTAGGCAGGGAGGATGATTTAGTACTGGAGAAGAAAAATCCCACTGAAGATTATAAGCCAGAAGTTTTGTTGTTTGTTTCTTAAATTTTGTGTATAGCTTTTTGGAAAGTAATCTAGAACTTAATTCCAGGTTTGTTGCTGACTACTTCCCAACCTATCAGAATTATTCTACATTTTAAGAACATGTAAAAAATTTAAAAATAATTTCTACAAACAAAAAACTTTCTTAGGAAAATTTTAAGTCCTTTACAACTCAAAATACCATGAAATTCCTTACCTCCGGGTTTGTAAGACTGGAAAACCTGATCGGGTCTTCTTGTCTCCAACAGCAGATCAAACATGTATGTTGACTTGACTCCACCCAGTAAAAGTCCCATTGGCGTATCTTCTTCTCCTTCATATGATCGTTCAAGATAATCATGAAACTCATCATATTTAACAAGACGACAGCAATCCATAGGTATTACCTCTTCTAAATCCATCATCTAAAAGAATATAACACCCGAGGAAAAAGAAAAAAATATATATAGTATTGATATTTTAGTCTGATGTGTAACTGTACTAACAATAGGTCCTAACAAACAATAAAATCCATATATTTATGATCTGCATCAAAGCTCAAAGGCACGACTTAAAGGGTATTTTAAAATAACCATAGTTCATTATCCCTCAAATTATACGACCTATGCACTAACATATTTTAAAGACTTTTTTGTTTTTACAAAAGTTAACATTCTAAACTTTAGATGTACTCAAAATTAATGCACTGTAAGCTATTGCTTCATAACCACTAAGCTGGAAACATAAGGGGAAAACAACCAACCAGAACATGCATCTTTTGTTATCTTAATCCAATTTGGAGAAAAACTGGTAATTAATGCATGTAGTAACGATCTCCCTTAGCACAGGAGGACAGCATGCCTTGTAGAGCCACCACAAAGGCCATAGCTTCTATGCCTCCCAAGTGCTACCCGACTCCTCTCTGAACCATCCCCTTCAATCTTAGCCTCCGGAACACCAACAAATTGGGCACAGGAATTTCTATCAAAAATTTTCCCTCTAGTACAAGTCACTAGTAGATGGCATACCCTGGATGCAACATCACTTTAAGTGGGAGCTGAACCTCCTGGAGAAACATAGTAGGATTGCTTAGAAGTATTCAATACTCATCTGAGGTTTGTGATTACAACTTTAAAGAAAGCATTACTGTAAGCCTTGGTATGTCCGCATTGCCCTCTACTCCTCCATCCCTCACTTCCCACAAATCGAGCTTTATTTTTCTTACATAAGATCGATTTATTTCTCTTTTCTATTTCACTCTTTACATTTGTGAACTTAAACTTTCTATTTTTTAAGACAAGATTTTTTCTTCCTACATTAAAAACTGATGGAATATAAACTACCCTTAGTGCTATCACTGATTGACCTTACTGTGTAAAACGGTTAAGACATTTTCTCCATTTTAGTTTAATTTGGTTTCACTATTGTTTTGCTTGCAGTCCACCAATATGTTTAAAGGATTTTTACTTTCATCAGGTGAACCCAGAGCCATTCATCCATTTTATTATTTGTTCATTCATTTATTCATTCACGTACCCATCCAATTTTGACTCTCCTGTTTATCAGGCAAAAGTAGTGGAAATGCAACTGTGAACAAAACCAGAACACTCTTCACCCTTGTAAGTGCTTATGGTTTAGTGAGGGACATTAATTAATTAAAATAGTCACACAAATGTAAATTTTCAATACTGATAAAGTGCTATGAAAGACCAGGTACGCAATACAAGTTCTCAAACTGTGTGTGTCTAAAAACCACTTGAGGTACCTGTTTAAAATGCATAATCCCAGGTGCCAAAACATAAGTTCAGATTCATTTGCAGGAATTAGTTTTTTAATAGGAATGTGATTCTGGTGCAGGTTGTGCTGGATCACACTTTGAGAAACAATGCCGGCTATCTTGTGAGTTATTTTTACTTCTTTCATTGGTTCTACATATAATTATAAATGAAATGATGTAGTATGCAATTTTTTCTCTAGGTAATGATTGTTTAACTTTAGTCAAATGATGTTAATGTTTACATGGAAAGGGCAAAATATTTTGTCAAGTATAACAGATGACATTTAGAATAATCTGGTTAAAGAATGCTTCTTTTTCTATTTGCCTTTCAAAACCCACTTAGAAATTTGCATTATTCTTAGAATCAAATGCAAACTTCTATTCTTACACAGCCTTTAATTTCATTTTATGTGACTCTATTCTCATTCAAGATGATCTAAACACAATGCTCCTTTTTTCAGCTTCTTGATCATGTACTTCCTCACCTCAGTTTTTACACATGCTGTTACCTCTACTTAAAATACTCTTCCCCAACTTCTTGCACAGCTGTCTCCTCACGGTTTAAGTCTCAGATTAAATAACCTTAATATACTACTGAATTACTTTATAGCATCTAATAAGATATTTGCAAACTGTGGTGTTTAAATATTTTTTGTCTGTTTTTTTCCCCAGTGGGATTGTAAACTCCAAGAAGGCAGTGAGCCTGTTTTGCTCACTCTGGTACCTCTAACACCTCATGTGGTCTTGTTCACTCAAGTTCTCTAATGCATCATATAGTAGACACTCAATAAATATCTGCCAAATGAATATAAAGAATAAATAAATATTTTTGTTTCTAATTCTATTTCTGAGTTTTAGAAAGCTTTAACTGGCTTTCGGAGTGAGAAAGTTCTCAAAAGCAATGGACCACATTCCAGAGAAGAGGTGTAAACTATACTCTTTAAGAGACATAGGATTTAAGTGGGCTATCAAAGCTACTGCAAGTGCTTATATTACTACTGACTATAATAAAAACTTGGGAAAATGTTAATACTGTTACGTAAAATATCAATAATTAAATGCCAACAGTGCAATTAAACATACCTTATAAGCCATTTCTACTGCTTCCTTTAATGTCTTATCCTTATGAACCTCCAATTTATTTTCCATCATCACTTGTTTCACAGGATGTAAACAGAATAATTTTATCTAGAAAATGTAAATGTAAAATATCATCATTAACTCAACAGGTCATAAGTCAAACTTACTTCTTTTGTAGACAGTATTTTTTCCTAATAGTCAAAATATTATAATTAAAAAAAAACATATTGGGATCATTCTCCCTGTCTATTTATCTCACTTAATAATTGATACTGTCTCATGTTATAAAAAAATTCAAAATCATTAATTTTAACAACTGTATGTTTCTTTATAAGCATGTATCACAATTTACGTAATCACTCTCCTACTGATATATATTCAAGTTGTTTCCAATTTTTCCCTAATTTGGAAAATACTGTGGAGAATGTCTTTGTGGTCAAAATTTTTACTGCATCTGTCATTATCTCATTAGGTAATATTTTCTTGAGATAATTATATAAAAGAATATGAATTTGCTTAAGGCTCTTGATAAATCCTACTCAAATTCTAGGCAGAAAGGTTTTATCAGTTTATACTTGTAGCAGAATGTTACAATGTTCATCTCATTGTAACCTCACCAGCACTGAGCATTATCACTACGTTACTGGCTTTTGGTTTTTTAAAAATAAATTTATTCATTTATTTTTGGCTGCATTGGGTCTTCGCTGCTGAATGTGGGCTTCTCACTGCGGTGGTCTCTCCCGCTGCAGAGCACGGGCCCTAGGCACGCGGGCCCCAGCAGCTGTGGCACACGGGCTCAGCAGTTGTGGCTCACCGGCTCCAGAGCACAGGCCCAGCAGCCGTGGTGCACGGGCCCAGCTGCTCCGCAGCATGTGGGATCCCCCCGGACCAGGGATCAAACCCGCGTCCCCTGCATTGGCACGCAGACCCCCAACCACTGCGCCACCAGGGAAGCCCATGCTACTGGTTTTTTATGCATAAAATGAAATCACTTTACCTCAGTAATATAGTTGGTTACACTGTTTAATGATCATGATGGCATAACTATCTACAGAATCAACCCAATGAGTCAGTGATGAGAACTGCAGTTAAGCAAAGTTCAATAGCACTTTTTAATTAAAAGTAAAATTAGGAAATCTAACCTTGCATGTATTGCGCTCAATTTCTCGTTGCCTCTTTTCTTGTTCTTCCAATTCTCTCTCTCTCTGCACCAAATTTTTAATATGTTCTGGATATTCATCTACTTCTAGAAATTCTATTAATAGTAAAAACAGGGTAAAACAGTGCCACTGAGATTGAGCTTCCTTTATTTAATTTTGTTCTACTATGTTCCCAGAGTATACACTTCTACTACAGCTGTTATCAAAATATATCTCAATTACATCAATCTTTCAACTTGCAACATGAGCTTCTTCCAGGCAAGGGTGAAGAGGTAGTTGATAATGACACATGGTTAGGTCTCAAAAAAGCCATATCTTTATCTGTATACCTCTTGGCTCCAGACAACTCTGGTATGTAAATTAAGATTTTTAGAATGAAAAAGCCTCCCTTAAACTTGAAAATAAAAGCACTTCTGATTTCAAATAGTGCTATCACCATCAAATTGTGTAACCCTGGGCAAGTTTACTTCTCCAGACCTTGGTTTCTTCAGCTTATTAACAGCACCTTACCACATAGAGTTATTACCTGGGATATAAGGAAATGTAATAAATACTGTTGATGCTCTACTATTACAAATGGTATTTATTTGTTTATTATTATTCACTAATATGATTATCTTTCCTTTGTTCTCAAAGTAGTCTTTTAGCTGCCTTCTAATCAAAGAACTTCATATGTAACTCAAAGTATTCGAAGTGACAGTATGAGACTATAACACTGCTTAATAAAGCCAATGATTGTTAGGCATTAAACAGGGAGAACAATTTACATTTAAAAAAATCATGCCTCTGTGGAAGGTAAGAATCCACTGTTTACAGAAATGAGCTCTAATTTTAAAAATATTCCATATCATATATACAGTGCCCCCTGGTGCTTCATCAGAAAACTAGAGGATAAAGATAAAACGGGGATAAAACGGGGAACGGATAAAAGAAAGCTGAGTTACTGCACTACATGAAATATCTGGAATGCTGGGTGCCACAGAGGATACACAAACTATAAACCTGGCTCTGCCTCCAGGTAGCTATGACCTTGGACAAATTACTCTTTAGGGTATAGTTTCATTATGTGTAAAGTAAGAATGAATACTTCTACTCTGAAATCTCTGTTCTGAAATGACTTATTATAATTTCCTTTTTTCTTTCCTATAATTACACAGTAAATTATTGAACAGCCTCTATATGACAGACCCTGGATTATATCATTGGTGAAAAGATAAATAAGTCCTAAGCCTTGCACCAACTGAATTCACAGTCTGATGAGAGTTTACGAAAATGTAAACAAAAACATTTGACTGCTTTAAATAGATTTACTCATAGTATAGTAGTTTCTAAACAAAGGAAATATATTGAAATCAAAGACAATGATTATATTAATTGTGAAAAGAATATGAGCAAACACATCACCTGTGTATATATCGTATGTACACACACACACACGCTTTACACACCTATGTGCAAATACTGTCTCTGTCACGATCAGAGTTAGCAAGAAAACACAGGAACTGTAATTTTTTAAAGTAGCAGTTACGAAAGGAAAAAAGAAAGGCAAATCCACACGCTTTGTATACAGGATTATTTTTAGGATTCTTAATAAAATTAAAATCTAATAAAGGATGCATACTCGACTCATAAAACTTTACTTGCTTTTTAAGCAAATAAGCAAAGATGTTTAACTCTAGTACGATACTAAATGCTTAAAATTTTATCTCATTTAATTTTTTATAATAATCCTATAAAATACGACAATTATTCCCATTTTACATGTGTGGAAAGTAAGTCTTAGAAAAGTTAAATAACTTGTTCTGGGACAGGCAGATGGTGAGTTATGCCTGCTACACAGATCTGGAGACTATCATCACTGCACCAAACTACATATAATACAATCTTACTGCAAATAAATATCCAACGTACACAATACAGAGTAAGTTTTGTCTCTTAGTGTATTAAAAAACAGTTCAACTTTTTTCCAGTTGGTATTATCTCATAACAGTCTTTATAATTAATTCTTCCACACATAAAAAAATTTAATTGTCCTATCATTTAAAA
The DNA here is from genome assembly GCF_009873245.2 of Balaenoptera musculus. NCBI lineage: Eukaryota > Metazoa > Chordata > Mammalia > Artiodactyla > Balaenopteridae > Balaenoptera > Balaenoptera musculus. The sequence goes on along the minus strand of NC_045792.1, from coordinate 65,307,860 downwards.
GTAGTTATTTGGGTTTATAAAACTTGCAAAAAAACTGGTTTATAACACAGACTAAAATCAAGTAACTATATGTCAACATACTTGCATTTCTTGCTGGGTCCTTCAGTCTATATATCAGCATATATGCATTTGTGGAGCTAGTAAAATATAAAAAAGATTAATAGGGACAAAAAGTAGATTGTAAAGATTGCATTTCTAGCATCAAATATTTATTTTAAATAGTAGTATTTTGTTGTTTCAAACAATTAGAAAATCATGTAGCTGTTCTTGTACAGGTTCAGATTTAAACATTCTTGAAAAAAAAGGAGACTACTTTGCTTTTACTGACATATGTATGAGAAAATCCCGTGTCTTTTCTTGGTAACGTAGTAAAATCTTCAAAAAACCTTTGTCCTAGAATGAGTACTACAGGTAAGTCAGGAGTCAGCAAATTTTTTCTGGAAAAGGGCCAGATAGTAAAAGCCATAGGCTTTGTGAGCTATTCTGTGTGTGCTAAAATTACTTAACTCTGCTGCTGTGTGGGAAAAGATCAACATACAATATTTAAACAAATGAGTATGATGGTGTTCCAATAAAACTTTATTTCCAAAAATTGAAGGCAGGCTGAATTTGGCCCATAGGTTATAGTTTGTTGACCCTTGGGTTAAATCCTTTTAGTGATAAAAAAATGTTGAAAAGCTGTAATTAATTCTAATTTATAAACAGTAAAAATTAGGAAGTTATTTACCTTGCAAAAGCACTGGAGTAATATCCTCTGCTTCCTGAAGATCCACCATGTGTTTTCTTAATGTCCTCTTGTGTTATCTAAAAAGTTGTTACATTACTTACTTTTTTGGTAAGATCTATAACACCATTATCTTTATGTCAATATGTAACCCAAGTTTTAACCTCAGAGTTAAATGGACCACACAGATACCAGTTCACAAAATGTAATCATAATCAGTGGCTACTAAAGGCCAATCTTTTCTAGTGCTCTTAAATAGATAGCCGGTGTGAAGGCTCAGGGCAAGAAGAAAACTGGGAGTCTAGCTCTGCAAACACTCAGCAAGCCCAAAATAAAACGAAACAAAGAAACAAAGGAAATTTACTGAAAACAAAAACAAAAGAATGACATCTGGTATGTGTTAATAATTTGGTATGCTTCAACTGGACAGAGTCTCACATTTTTAATAAACCCTGCTGTTGATGAGAAACATCCCTACTCCTGTCTTTCAGAATAATAATCTTAAAAAAAAATCCCTCCTTACCCTGCTGACATGTTGATCATTGAAGCTGTACCACTGCTCATCATTGAATGACTTTATACAAGCATAGTAATGACCACCAGCAGCACTCCCTGAATGAACCATAACCGAGAAGAGCTCATAGATCAAAGAATTCTAAAGAAAAGAATAAAAGTAACTCAGCACAGAGGAAAAACACAAAACCCTAATTTGTATATTTCCTATTCTCTACTAAAACACAGCAAAGTAACATGTTAGTTGTCCTGTGTATTTATGGCAAGTCAACTTTTCTCTAAGATCATTAAAATGGTAATTCACCACATCATTTTATATACCACAAGTTTCATTCAGTGTATTCCTTCACATTTTAATCATGCTATAACCTCTAGAACAATGCATAACTGAAATACAAATTTATATATTTATGTAAAAAGAAAATAATAGTCTGAAATTTTAGGAGGTGTTAAACACGAGACCATTCTGATATGCACATCAAAATCAATAAATCCCAAATAACATTTTTTAAAATCCAAATAAGATTCCACTTCCTTTATAAAAAGAGCTAAGGTATATAATTATTTTGAACATCTTCTAATGTATTTATGTAATATCTGTGATACAGTGATCTATTGATTTGATATCTCTCAGGTATGCAAAGCTGGTTCAACATTAGAAAAATCAACCTATGTAAACCAGGCTAAAGAAGAAAAGTTACATGATCTTACCAATTGAACCCAGAAACAACATTTGACAAAATCCAAACCCATTCATGATAAAGACTCTCAACAAACTAGGAAGAGAGGAACCTCCTCAAATTGATAAAGAACATCTATAAAAAACCTAGACCCAATACCATACTTAATGGCAAGAGACCGAATACTTTCCTCCTGAGATTGGGAATAAGGCAAGAGCGTCCTCTCTCACCACTCCTATTCAACCTTGTATGGGAAATCCTATCCACTGGAACAAGATAAGGAAAACAAAAAAAAAGATAGGCATAATTGTCTATGTAGAAAAACAGGTTGGGGGTTGGATTTAGGTCTTGGGCCACAGTTTTCCAACTCTTGTTTGAAGGCAATGTTCTTTACACTAAGTTATAATGTATCCACTACATTATTCATCACATAGCAATCCACACCTCATGTGTCTGCCCTGAAAGAAACAGATAATTTTAAAAGGTAAAGGGTAGTGGTAATGGTGGTGAGAATAATGGTCTTGATCTAAAAACAGATTTATGCAAGTGAAACTCCATTCTTAAATGCCTAAAAAAACCCTATATTTAATACGACTCTGTCAGACTTGAGCTAGTGATCAGTCTTCACACTGGTGATTAATTATTCACACCATGCTCAAGACATCTGATCTGTAATTCTCCCCTCAATAAAGCAAATTATACAAATGTGAAAGAAATGGTTTGATAAAATCTTAAAAATCACTGACCTAGTAACAAAAAAATTCTATCCAGTCTTGTAGTTTCCAAATGATAATCCATGGAATTGTATCATTTTTTGAAGTCCCTTAAGGGCTGTCATAGGGGAGGGGAGGAAAACTGAGGGGTCCCCTACCTAAAAAAGATTAGTTCTCTTATTGTTTCAGAAAGGGTCCCATAGCCATAATTTTTTAAATTAACAGATCTAGTCTAATGCTTTCATTCTGCTATATGAGAAAACTCTGATATTAGAGGCTTGCTGCTACTTTAAAGGCAAAATGAAGTGTTTCCTCACTACTAGGCACCCTTTCCACACCACCACTCAGCTTGCTTCAGAGGTACAGTTCAGCCTCTCAGAAATTAATGCTCCCACCTGTGAGTAGTTTTTTCTAAAGTTTAATTATGACCACATGTATGCATAAAAATAGTAGCAATTAAACTTCTTTTAAAGAGAATTATATAGCAGCTCAGAGATTACCTTACTCTCTCTTTCAACTAAAAACCACAAATTACAAAAAGTACCTTTTCAAGTCCAGGTTTTGGAATCTTTTCAGTTCCACTATTGCTTTCAAGGCAGATCCCTTCATCAACACCATCATCATTGGAGAAATCATTACTCATTTGATCACTGTGACAACTGCCTTCATTTTCTGCTCCACTGTCAGTGCAACTTTCAGTCTGAGGAGATTTCTTAATAAAACATAATTATCTTACAATTATAAGCTAAATTAAGGGAAAATATAAACCTTTCAATCTATATGCTGCTTTTCCCACATAATTTACGATGCTATTGTTAATAAAAATACTTATTCTACTTTAAGCAAATTTATTTTCTCTTAAAAAGAGAGACCTTAAATAAAATTAAACAAAAGTGTATTTTAAAAGCATTTCTATTAACAACCTTAAAATTCTAATACAACAAATTAGTGATTCAGAATTGTATTAAACCCCATTTATGTTTACAGCTGCAAAGTAACAATATGAAATTACCATTTCTTTCATCAAAAACCATAAAAGCAGAGAACTTAAGCTCCAAAACGAGCTTCTGTTGTTCTCAAATCCCAAAAGAATATCATCTCCGGGCTTCCCTGGTGGCGTAGTGGTAGAGAGTCTGCCTGCCAATGCAGGGGACATGGGTTCGAGCCCTGGTCGGGGAGGATCCCACATGCCGCGAAGCGACTAGGCCCATGAGCCACAATTGCTGAGCCTGCGCGTCTGGAGCCTGTGCTCCACAACAAGAGAGGCCACGATAGTGAGAAGGCCCGCGCACCGCGATGAAGAGTGGCCCCCACTTGCCGCAACTAGAGAAAGCCCTCGCACAGAAACGAAGACCCAACACAGCCATAAATAAATAAATAAATAAATAAATATTAAAAAAAAAGAATATCATCTCCGTTCTTGAACAAAAAGTTCAATTCAGTTTATCACTATGCTAGGTATTACAGACAATTAGAAAGAAAAACAAGACACTGTATCTATCCTCAAGAACTTTACACTCCAGTTAAGGAGGTGGAAATGTAACAACAGTAAATAATACTTTTCCATGCTTTTATGATTTTTAAATCTCTTTCAGACAAATTTAATTTAAAGAATTCTTCCTAGAAATCCTCAAACAACTCTTTCCTCCCTTTTCCTTTAATATTTTATTTTATTTTTAAAATTTATTTATTTTTGGCTGTGTTGGGTCTTCATTGCTGCGTGCAGGCTTTCTCTAGTTGCGGTGAGCGCGGGCTACTTTTCGTTGAGGTGCGCAGGCTTCTCTCTTGTTGCAGAGCATGGGCTCTAGGCCTGTGGGCTTCAGTAGTTGTGGCACGTGGGCTCAGTAGTAGTGGCGCACAGGCTTAGTTGCTCCGTGGCATGTGGGATCAATCTTCCCGGATCAGGGCTTGAACCTGTGTCCCCTGCATTGGCAGGCAGATTCTTAACCACTGCGCCACCAGGGAAGCCCCTCCTTTAATATTTTAAATACATAGTTTGAAAATTCTTCTCTAAGATGTAGGCACTTGATATGTTTAAGGCATTGCCTAGAAGTTCTTGAATTAACCAAGCAATATGTAGTAAGTACCAACTTCTTGCCAAGAATTTTGCTGTAAGAACTGCACCTAACACATAGTCTTCATCCCTCAAGAAAGTATGGTTCAAGGAAAAATGGAGGTGAAAAGCAACTTGAGAATTCTACACAAAGTCCAAAGAGATCATCCCTGAAACTCCTTTTAACTAAGCCAGAACATCTTCTCTTCTTCCAAGAAATGGACCTAGAACTTCCTAAAAGTTCTGGTCAAACTTTGTATCTCACTTTTCTTCCCTTGGAAAAGACTTCCCTTTACAAGAAATACATTAGGAATATACAGAAGACCCATCTAATACTCATCTCTGAGTAGGAATCTCCTTTGAAAGTTTGGTATACTTTGGACAGACTTCCTAGCTTAAGCACAAGTGTTTGAGATATTATTTCAAATTAAACCTTTCAGAGACTGTTACCTGGTCACAGGTACCATTCAATGAACATTTACTTTATCTAAGGCAATCTCATCTTATGAAAGCTATGAAAAGCAATTATCATCCTTACTTTACAGACAAGGAAAGTAAGGCTCAGAAAACATTTGCCACTTAGTACTTAAGAGCATAAATAAAACTTGAGAATGTTTAAAATTATTTTTAAGCCTCTGGGAAAAGGCATTTTTAACTATTGTGATGAATTCCAATCAGAAAAAAATACTTCATGGCAGTTTTGAGAATAAGAAAGATTTATCACTCTGTAACAACTATGTTAAGTGATTGTAAATATTGCCAATAATTAAATCAGAAGAGTTTCCAAGAGAACAGAGTGGGACATTATGAATCTTTTACTGGATAAGGATAGAGGAACCAGAGAATTGGGGGAGGTCAATGAGTGGAAGAAACTAATGAGCTTTATGTGTGCCCTCAAAGTTCCATTCTCAAACTATATTTAAATAGTTTTAAATTTTTTATTTTAAAAGTTTTAATTAAAAAAGAAACAGAAAAATATCTTTATTACCTAGCTTTCTAACCTAGACAATTTAAGAGCTGGTAAACCTTAAGGGAGAATAACCCAGCAACCTTAATGCTTGAAAAAGACACTAAGACAAAACAAGAAATTATGGCCATACTACCCAGTTTGCTCGTTCATTCAATATATCTGTTCTGTGTTTATCATGTGCCAGAAACACAAGTGCAGCCCATCTCTAGACTGGTACGTTTCAATAACTAAGAAAGTTATGAAACATAAGATTATCACTCAAATTAAAGAAATAATTCCAGAATTTAATATCCTTTTTGTCTTTTCAAAGAATATCACAAGTTACTCTGATCAAAGAAGAATATCTGAAGTATAATTTATAAGTATTTACCTCATCTTCAACATCAATAAATGTACTCATGTCTAGTTCCTCGGGAAATGTCATCCGATCATTCAATTTAATCCTGTGCATGGTTGTATAATCAAAATCAAACCTTTTCAGTTGTAAGGTCAGCAGATAAGGGAAATGCAAAAACCGAAGACCCTAAAAAAAAAAGTGGGGGGAATCTATTGAATATTGAATATTATCTCAGATAATTAAGTATTAATTTCTAAATGGCATCTACCTTTCGTGCATCACACTTCTTCTTACAACGTTCACAAAAATATTGATTTGGGCCATCCAGGATCTCTGGCTGAATAAATGCATGCAATGCTTCCTCCTAGTTAGAAAAAAAAATTGTTTTATAATTATTGTAAAATATTATAATGTTAATGACAAAGCCCTGAATATAAAAACACTGCAATTACCAAAATACTTATATGTAGAACAGCAAGAAAATTAGGAATTCAAAATGCAAAAAGGGGGAAAAAAAAGTATCAACAGCAAAATGATGTTATCATTATAAAAACTGAGCAAAAAATTACTTTATTTCATTCTGTATGAGCTCTGCGTTTCCTAGTGTTGCACATCAGTTAGTCATTTCTACCTAATTTTCATAGACTTTACGTTGTGATTTTTGGTTAAATAATCTAATAGAAATCCTCAGTCTTTAGATTAAAAAGTAATTCCACACTTCTTAGAAAAGCAGTTGCATGTGTCACTGCATCCTTCTTGTAAAAGGAGACAATTTTAAACTGCACAGTTAATAACCCAGCACTCTGAAGAATTTACACTATCTGTACATTAAAAAATCTAATAATTATCCTTAACCCCTACATTTAGGGTCAGTCAGTAAGCTACCACTGCATTAATTATGAAGACTGAAAAACTGAAAACCACTGTGCAACCTTCTCACTGCTTGTCAGCTACTGCTCCATTTGAAAATGTATGAGAGATGCTGGATTGTTCACCTAGTGGAACCATGTGGTTCTCTTTTCTCCATACAGCTTTAAGACAGAAGTAAGAAACTAGTATGAATATTGTTGAAGAATCAGTAGGCATAAAATTTTTATTTTAATTTTTCATCATTGATTTTTCACAATTAAGAAATTTTAGTTAATACAACATATAAGATTGGATTGCACAATTTCATTTGATGTCATCTCTTTTCCTCAGACATGGTCTAAGTAGAACTACTGACAACATTTATTACATATAAAGAAAAAGAAGTGGAATCATTAAGACAAAATATCTTCAAAAAATTTTTGATACAGAACAAGTTGTTCCTCAAAAGATAAGGGAGCTTGATCTAGCAAAATGGACTTAGCTGTAAAACAGCTAGCAAAGCATATAAAAACTACTATCCACATATTGCTTGGTATAGCTCATTTTGGAATAAGATAAAAAATATGAAAAAATATACAAAATGCTTCTAACTTCATCCATCTCCTATTTGGTCCTCAGAACTCAAGAAGAACCAATGGGGTGGGGGAGGGGGACCAAGTAGCTGGTTTTTCTCCACATAATCAAGCGTTTTACAGGAGGTCATAGGAAAGGACACATTTAGAAAACGATTTTTTTGGGATTTTTTTCCCCATATTTTAAGTACGAAAAAGGCAAACTCTTTAAAAACATAAGAGAGGTAAAAGCTTTAAGAGCAATCACATCTATAGCTTAACACAGACTGATACCAAATCAGCTGAGCTTTCCAAATGGATTACTGAACTGTTAAAACAATATCTTAAAAAAGCAGGGGGAGGGTAAAAGGAGAGAGTGAGAACATTATGTAACTCAAATTCTACTTTACTAAACTAAGCTATATGTATGTATTGATCTCTGGCTTATAGTTCACAGCCAGAGCTACCTTTTTTTTTTTTTCTTCTTTTAAACCTAGAGAAAAGTTTAAAGAAAATTCCCTTAAACGTTTTACTTAGACTCACCAACTTTTAACATTTTGCTACCTTGCTTTATCATTCTCCCACCCACACACACATTATGTGTTTTTCCGAACCACTTGAGAGTAGGTTCATACGTGCTTTTCCTCTTAATACTTCAATGTGACTTTTTAAGAAAAAACATATTCTTACATAAACAGAAGAGTTATCAAACTCAGGAAAATTTAATATTGGTTAAGTACTTTTGTCAGTCCATATTCCAATTCTGTCAATTATCCTAATAATGTCCTTTATAGTATTTCTCCCCATCCAGTACAGAATCAAATCCAGGAAAACAGATTGCATTTGGCTGTCTGCCTCTTCAGATTCATTTTGTCGGGTACAGTTTCAAAGCCTTTCTTTCATAACATTAACAACTTTGAAGAGGCCAGTTATTTTATAAAAATGTTCTGCAATTTGGGTTTGTCTGATGTTCCTTACAGTTAGATTCAGGTTATGCATTCCTTACTAGACTAATGTAAGTAAGTAATGATGTGTTCTTCTAAGGGTATCACAGTCAAAGGGCAAGATATCCCTAACATCCTTACTGGTGATGTTAACTTCAATCACCTGGTCAAGGTGTTGCCCAGTTTTTTCACTATGTGGTTATTATTTTTTTCCTCTTGCAGCTAATAAGCAATTTGTAAGGAGACACTTGGAGACCATACAAAAATACTATGCCTTAAAGAACTTTCCACCTTAGTTTAGCATCCACTATTGGATTCTTGTTTAAACCAAATTTTAGTATGTTTGTTTCATAAGCCAACTTGAAAATCTTTTACCTTTAATAGGCAATTTAAGCCCATCCATATTTAATATGACTGACGTTTTGTTTCATCTCAGTCACTACTGTATATTTTAATTACTCTATTAAGTAATACTGTTTCTTTTTCTACATGGTGTGTTTTTCTTTGCTACTTTTTACATTTTCTTTTGGTATTTAGGAAGGTTAGTAATTTTTTTCTAGTGCATTTATACGTACTTTTGTTAGTACCCTTAATCCTTCCTTTTCCTTACTTAAGCTTTTAGTGTCTGGTTGGCTGATTTTAAATGGTATCCTTGATCTCCCACCTATTTAACAGTCTATGATCTCATTCTACTTTCCCTTCTCACTCTCTTTTCCTTTTTTAAGAATGGTATTCTCTGTACGTTGTTTAACATGTAACATTTCATACTTTCTTCTTTCCATGTCCCCACCCTTGTTTTATTTAGTCCTTAATTCTACAATTTAGTATATTAAATGCTCACGGTCCTTTTGCTAAAGCTTCCCCAGTGGTCTCTTGGGTGGATGGAGATCATCCTCCAACAAACTCCTCAAGAAGGCTTATGGATACAATGGTCAATGAGTTCCTCAATATTCAAAAGTTGATTTTCTATTGCCATAATAATTGAAGAAAAACTTGGCTGGATAGCAAATCCTTGGCCTGTACTTTTCCTTGATTTTCCTGAAATTGCCATTCTATTGCCATGATTTGCATGTTGCTCTTCAAAAGTATGATGCCAGCCCAATTTGTCTTTCAAGTTTAGCAGTTTACTAAAATATGTCTCAGTTGATCATTCCAGGTCCATTTTTCCAGGTACAGTGGTGGGTCCTTCAAAAGGTAGATTTAAATTTCCCCTATTCCCAGAAAGTTTTCCTGGATTATAGTTTATAAGTTTTGTTCTACTGAGTTATTTTTATTCTTCACAGATTCCAATTATGTTGGACCTCCTTTGCCAGCCTTTCCTTTCCATCATTTGCTCTGAGATCCTAATTTTTACTTCTTTATCTCATTTTCATTCTATGTTCTTCCTTAGATTTTCATTCCATTCTATTTTCTCTTGAGCATTTTATAATTAATTCTTCATTTCTAACGTAGTCTTGTCTTTTCTTTAATCTCCTTCCTGAGTTTGATCAGCTTGCATTGCATTTCTTGTTTGTTTGGTTTTTTCTTTAATCCATTTCTCTCCTTAAATTTTTGGATACCAAGTTCTGTTTTGCTTGCTTGAGAATACTTTATTTAGTCTAGAGTACTGTGTTACAGTATGCTACTTTGTGGTTATTTTTCTAAGGTTTTGAGGTTGTGTGTGTATAGATTTTCATCAGCTGAAATGATTTAATACATATTTTCTGTTTTCTTCCAACAGTGGTGCTGTGTAAGTTTGATTTTTCCCCTACTCATTTTGTGGACAGCATTCTTTAGTTTGTGAGTACCTTCTGTCAACTTAGGGAAGTGTAATTTCTTGAATGGGTAATGGGGAAAAAGAGGTTGGTGTCCTCTTTCATTTTGCAGAACCCTTTTTCTTTTTCTTCTTGTTTTCTCCTCACTGCTAGGACTCAGTGGCATCACCCCTTCTCTGCTTATCTCCTTCTCTAGAAGCAAAATTCCTCCAAGGCTGCCACTTCCTAATCCTACACACTCTAAAACTCCTTCCTGGTAGCTGGTACTATAAACTACCAAGTCCCAGTCTGTGTTCACTATTTTGGCACATACTGTTGTACTTTCTCTTTTTGAGGGTGATTCTGTCTTCATTTTGTTTAAGTTTTTCAGTCCCCTCTCTTCTGTTTCATAATCTCTAAAGCATCCCACTTCATACTCTCCACATATACAGACTTGCAGCAGCAGTGGAAGCTCTGCTGGAACTTGATAATTTTGCTACTTTCAGGTAATTTGAAGTTCATGTTATTGTCTCCTAGCAATCCAGAAAGTATGGGTTAGTTGGGTTTCATTTGTGTTCCTTCTAGCCTATGGTTTTGGGAGGATATGTGGAGATATGGAGATTGAAGTAGCCACCATTTTCCTTTAGATTCAGAAACCAGTTAAAGCTATATTAATAATTTTCTTTAGCTCCTTATTCATTTTTTAAAAAGTTGACCCCAGAATAATTATAAATAAAATTATTCAGTTATAAAAATTAGCTTCAATTCATCCATTCATTCAACAAATAAATTATGTAAATCATGGGCTAATGTGGTTACATACATTTGTCTTCACTTAATGTGATGTACAAGATAACTAAAAATCGTGCCAAACTATATTTTAGATACCAAAAAATAAGTTATGGATCATAAAAATGGAAAATATTATACACATTATGCCATTATTAATACACACAAAAAAACTATACTGCTTACCATGAGCTGTCCTCTTGAGTATGTTATTCTTGTGTCATGTTTCCAAACTAGCTTTGGGTTGACTGTGATTGTTTTTCATCATTCCAGAGTGAAAATAATAGTTTTATTTTCTAGAGCTTACACCTCCTTATATATTATACAAAGTGTAATTGTGCAGAGTTTTTTAGACCCTGATTTCCAGCATTCAGAATAGAACATAGAGAATTCTTACATCCTTAGTTCTCTGAATAAGAAATACAGAAAATCTAGGTACAGTGCAATCAAAAGATAGAACCAAGGAATGGTATATAAATCCTCTCACTTATTTTTACTCTTAACTTATATATAAAATTCTTTCTCCATCATTCAACGTCTACTTCAGCTTGAATGAAGAAATGGTTGCTAAAATATAATACTTTATTTTTCAGACTGAACTACTGAAGATAAATTAGAACCACTACTGATAACTATTTTCTAACTGATTTTGACATACTTAGCAATTCTGTGCTATTGAAATAGTTACATGTCTTCCTTACAGATAGTCAACTATCTTCCCCAGAATATATAGTTTTCTCTTTTAAACTAGGAAAAGAACTCTACTTTTACTTAAGCCATCTACTTTTAATTGCAATTTTTGTGATAACTGAAGATTCACATACAATTATAAGAAATAATACAGAGCCCCCTGTACACTTTGCCATTCCTCCATTTGATAACATTTTGCAAAACTATAGTATAATACCACAATCAGGATACTGACATTGATATAACCCACCAATCTTATTCCAATTTTCTCAGTTTCAGTGTACTCATTTGTCTATGTGTGTGTATTAAGTTCTTTACAATTTTATTACCTGTATAGGCTTATATATCCACCACCATAGTTAAGAGACTGAACAGTTCCTACACCACAAGGATCCCTCATGTTGTCTTTTTATAGTAACCACCTACCCATCCTTCCCCTGGCGCCAACTAATCTACAAGCTCTAGCAATAATTAGTCCATCTCCCAGTTCTAAAATTTTGTTTTATCAAGAATGTTATATAAATGGAACCATATGTAACCTTTTGAGATTGGTTTTTGTCACTCAGCATAATTCCCTGGAGATTCATGCAAGTTTCTGTGTGTATCGGTAGTTTGTCCCTTTTTATTGCTAAGTAGTAGTCTATGGTTTGTTTGTACCACAGTTTGTTAAACCATTTACTTGTTGAAGGACATCTGGGCTGATTCCAGTTATAGAATATTAAAAATAAAGACATTATGAATATTTGATAACTTTTCATTTCTCTGGGATAAATAACCAAGAGTACAATTGCTGGAGGTTACGATAATTTCATGTTTAGTTTTATGAGAAACTGCCTGTAACTTTTCACATTCCCACCAAAAACATATGAGTGATCCAGTTCCTCCACACTGTTGTCAGCTTTTGGTGCTGCCGTTAGTTTTTATTCTAGCCATTCTGTTGGTAGAGAGTGTTATCTTCATTATGGTTTGAATTTGCATTTCCCTAGTGATGCTGAACATCTGTTCCTGTATTTATTTGATATCTGCATATCCTCTTATATGAAATGTTGTTTATGTCTTTTGCCAACTGTCTAAATGGACTGTTATCATTTTTTACTATAGTGTTTTGAGACATCTTTATGTATTCTAGATACGAGTCCTCTGTCAGATATGGGGTTTCCAAATATGTTCTCCCAGTCTGTAGCTTCTCTTACCTTCATCACATGGGCTTTCAAAGAGCAAATGTTTTTAAAATTTTGTTGAGATACAACTTGTCAATTTTTCCCTTTGTGGATTTTACTTTTTGGTATCAAGTCTAAGAATTCATTGCTTAACCCTTTTTCTAGAGGATTTTTTCCTGTGTTTTTTTTCTAAAAGTTTGTAACTTTACATTTTGTTTAAGTCTATGATCCATTTTGAGTTAATTTTTTTTACAAGCTGTGAGGTCTAAGAAAAGGTTCATTTTTGTATATATGAATTCCTAATGGTTTTAACATCATTTGTTTAAAAGATCATCCTTGCTGAATTGAATTGCACTGTGCAATTCTAAAAAAATCAGCTGGGCATGTTTATGTGGATCTAGTTCTGGGTTTCCTATTATGTTCCACTGATCCATTTGTCTATTCCTCCAATACCATACAGCCTTGATTACTGTAGCTATATAATAAATCTTGAGATCAAGTAGACTGATTTCTCCTACTTTATTCTTTTTCCAAAATTCCCTTAGCTATTCTAGCTATTTTTTTTAGAATGAGCTTGAAAAATCTTCTCAGATTTTGAAAGGAATTTCATTAAAATTATACAATTTGGGGGAGAATCCACATCTTTACCATGTGAATATTCCAATCAATGAGGACAGTATGTCTCTCCCTTTATTTAAATATTCTTTTCAGAATTTATAGTTCGCAGCACATAGGTCCAGTACATATTTTGTTAGATTTACACCTAAGGGTTTTTTTGCCCCACAACTATAAATGGTATTGTATTTCTAATTTCACTTTCCACATTTCTTTGCTAGTATTTTTGAAATACAATTTATTTTTGTATGTTTATCTTATATCCTGCTACCTATTAAACTCACTTATTAGTTCTAGGGTTTTGTTTTGGTAAATGTCTTCAGGTTTTCTATACAAAAAAATTATGTTGTTTAAAAAAGGTGGGGGAGCAGGTAGATTGGTTCAGGATGGCAGAGTAGAAGGACGTGTGCTCACTCCCTCTTGAGAGAGCACTGGAATCACAAATAACTGCTGGACATTCATTGACAGGAAGATACTGGAACTCACAAAAAAAGATACCCCACAAGCAAAGACAGAGGCGAACCTGCAATGAGACAGTAGTAAGGGCGTAATCATAATCAAATCATATCCCATAACCACGGGTGAGTAACTCACAAACTGCAGAACAATTATACCACAAAAGTCCACCCACTGGAATGAAGGTGCTGAGCCCCACAACAGGCATCCCAACCTGGGGGTCTGGCAATGGGAGGAGGAATTCCCAGAGAATAAGACTTTGAAGGCTAGGGGGATTTGATTGCAGGACTTCGACAAGACTGGGGGTAAAAGAGACTCCACACTTGGAGAGCACACACATAGTGTGCACATCAGGACCCGGGGAAAGGAACAGTGACCCCATAGGAGACTGAATCAGACCTACCTGCTAGTGTTGGAGGGTCTCCTGCAGAGGCAGGCGGGGTGGCTATGGCTCACTGCGGGGACAAGGACACTGGCAGAAGAAGTTCTGGGAAGTACTCCTTGGCATGAGTCCTCACGGAGTCCACCATTAGCCCCACCAAAGAGCCTGTAGGCTCCAGTGCTGGGTCACCTCAGGCCCAACAACCAACAGGGAGGGAACTCAGCCCCACCCATCAGCAGACAAGCAGATTAAAGTTTTACTGAGCTCTGCCCACCAGAACAACACCCAGCTATACCCACCAACAGACCCTCCCATCAGGAAGCTTGCACAAGCATCTTAGATAGCCTCATCAACCAGAGGGCAAACAGCAGAAGCAAGAAGAACTGCAATCCTGCAGCCACTGGAATGAAAACCACATTCACAGATAGACAAGATGAAAAGGCAGAGGCTACGCACCAGATGAAAGAACAAGATAAAACCCCAGAAAAACAACTAAAAGAAGCGGAGATAGGCAACCTTCCAGAAAAAGAATTCAGAATAATGATAGTGAAGATGATGCAGGACCATGGAAAAAGAATGTAGGCAAAGATCGAGAAGGTGCAAGAAATGGTTAACAAAGACATAGAAGAATTAAAGAACAAACACCTAGAAGAATTAAAGAACAAACAAACAGAGATGAACAATACAAGAACTGAAATGAAAAATACACTACAAGGAATCAATAGCAGAATAACAGAGGCAGAAGAACGGATAAGTGACCTGGAAGACACAATGGTGGAATTCACTTCCATGGAACAGAATAAAGAAAAAAGAATGAAAAGAAATGAAGAGAGCCTAAGAGACCCCTGGGACAACATTAAATGCAAAAACATTCGCATTATAGGGGTCCCAGAAGGAGAAGAGAGAGAGAAAGGACCCGAGAAAATATCTGAAGAGATTATAGTTGAAAACTTCCCTAACATGGGAAAGGAAATAGCCACCCAAGTCCAGGAAGCGCAGAGACTCCCATACAGGATAAACCCAAGGAGAAACACACGGAGACACACAGTAATCAAATTGGCAAAAATTAAACACAGAGAAAAATTATTGACAGTAGCAGGGAAAAACGACAAATAACATACAAGGGAACTCCTATAAGGTTAACAGCTGATTTCTCAGCAGAAACTCTACAAGCCAGAAGGGAGTGGCACAATATGTTTAAAGTGATGAAAGGGAAGAACCTACAACCAAGATTACTCTACCCAGCAAGGATCTCATTCAGATTTGACGGAGAAATCAAAAGCTTTACAGACAAGCAAAAGCTAAGAGAATTCAGCACCACCAAACTAGCTCTACAACAAATGCTAAAGGAACTTCTCTAAGTGGGAAACACAAGAGAAGAAAAGGACCTACAAACACAAACCCATAAAAATTAAGAAAATGGTCATAGGAACATACATATCGATAATTACCTTAAACGTGAATGGATTAAATGCCCCAACCAGAAGACATAGGCTCGCTGAATGGATACAAAAACAAGACCCATATATATGCTGTCTACAAGAGACCCACTTCAGACCTAGGGACATATACAGACTGAAAGTGAGGGGATGGAAAAAAGATATTCCGTGCAAATGGAAATCAAAAGAAACCTGGAGTAGCAATCCTCATATATGATAAAATAGACTTTAAAATAAAGAATGTTACAAGAGACAAGGAAAGACACTACATAATGATCAAGGGATCAGTCCAAGAAGAAGATATAACAATTATAAATATATATGAACCCAATATAGCAGCACCTCAATACATAAGGCAACTGCTAACAGCTCTAAAAGAGGAAATCGACAGTAACACAATAATAGTGGGGGACTTTAACACCTCACTTACACCAACGGACAGATCATCCAGACAGAAAATTAATAAGGAAACACAAGTTTTAAATGACACAATAGACCAGATAGATTTGATATTTATAGGACATTCCATCCAATAACAGCAGCTTACACTTTCTTCTCAAGTGCACATGGAACATTCTCCAGGATAGATCACAACTTGGGTCACAAATCAAGCCTTGGTAAATTTAAGAAAATTGAACTCGGGCTTCTCTGGTGGTGCAGTGGTTAAGAATCCACCTGCCAATGCCGGGAACACAGGTTCGAGCCCTGGTCCGGGAAGATCCCACATGCCGCGGAGCATCTAAGCCCGTGTGCCACAACTACTGAGCCTGCGCTGTAGAGCCAACGAGCCACAACTACCGAGACTGCGTGCCACAGCTACTGAAGCTTGCATGCCTAGAGCCCATGCTCCGCAGCAAGAGAAGCAACTGCAGTGAGAGGCCTGCGCACTGCAACGAAGAGTAGCCCCCGCTCACTGCAAATAGAGAAAGCCCGTGCACAGCAACGAAGACCCAATGCAGCCAAAAATAAGTAAATAATAAATAAATAAATAAAATTTAAAAAAAAAGAAAATTGAAATCATATCAAGCATCTTTTCTGACCACTACGCTATAAGATTAGAAATCAATTACAGGGAAAAGAACGTTAAAAACACAAACACACGGAGGCTAAACAATACGTTTCTAAATAACCAAGAAATCACTGAAGACATCAAAGAGGAAATCAAAAAATACCTAGAGACAAATGACAATGAAAACACGATGATCCAAAATCTATGGGTTGCAGCAAAAGCAGTTCTAAGAGGGAATTTCAGAGCAATATAATCCTACCTCAAGAAACAAGAAAAATCTCAAATAAACAATCTAACCTTACACCTAATCGAAGTAGAGAAAGAAGAACAAACAAAACCCAAAGTCAGTAGAAGGAAAGAAATCATAAAGATCAGAGCAGAAATAAATGAAATAGAAACCAAAAAATCAATAGCAAAGATCAATAAAACTAAAAGCTGGTAATTTGAGAAGATAAACAAAATTGATAAACCTTTAGCCACACTCATCAAGAAAAGGAGGGAGAGGACTGAAATCAATAAAATTAGAAATGAGAAAGGGGAAGTTACAACAGACACCGCAGAAATACAAAGCATCCTAAGAGACTACTATAAGCAACTCTATGCCAATACAATGGACAAATTCTTAGAAAGGTGTAACTTTCCAAGAAAGAACCAG
Source organism: Balaenoptera musculus (assembly GCF_009873245.2). Lineage (NCBI taxonomy): Eukaryota > Metazoa > Chordata > Mammalia > Artiodactyla > Balaenopteridae > Balaenoptera > Balaenoptera musculus. Next base: position 65,290,577 of record NC_045792.1, on the reverse strand, counting down.
GAAGAAACAAAAATATGAACAGACCAATCACAAGGAATTAAATTGACACTGTGATTAAAAATCTTGCAACAAACAAAAGTCCAGGACCAGATGGCTTCACGGGTGAATTCTATCAAACATTTAGAGAAGAGCTAACACCCATCCTTCTCAAACTCTTCCAAAAAATTGCAGAGGAAGGACCACTCCCAAACTCATTCTATGAGGCCACCATCACCCTGATACCAAAACCAGACAAAGATACTACAAAAAAAGAAAATTACAGACCAATATCACTGATGAATATAGATGCAAAAATCCTCAACAAAATACTAGCAAACAGAATCCAACAGCACATTAAAAGGATCATAGACCATGATCAAGTGGGATTTATCCCAGGGATGCAAGGATTCTTCAGTATATACAAATCAATCAATGTGATACACCATATGAACAAATAGAAGAATAAAAACCAGATGATCATCTCAATAGATGCAGAAAAAGCTTTTGAAAAAATTCAACACCCATTGATGATAAAAACTCTCCAGAAAGTGGGCATAGAGGGAACCTACCTCAACATCATAAAGGCCATATATGACAAACCCACAGCAAACATCATTCTCAATGGTGAGAAACTGAAAGCATTTCCTCTAAGATCAGGAACAAAATAAGGATGTCCACTCTCACCATTATTATTCAACATAGCTTTAGAAGTCCTAGCCACGGCAATCAGGGAAGAAAAAGAAATAAAAGGAATACAAATTGGAAAAGAAGAAGTAAAACTGTCACTGTTTGCAGATGACATGATACTATATATAGAAAATCCTAAAGATGCCACCGGAAAACTACCAGAACTAATCAATGAATTTGGTAAGGTTGCAGGATACAAAATTAATGCACAGAAATCGCTGGCATTCCTATACACCAACAATGAAAAATCAGAAAGAGAAATAAAGGAAACAATCCCACGTACCACTGTAACAAAAAGAATAAAATACCTAGGAATAAACCTACCAAGGGAGGTAAAAGCCCTGTACTCAGAAAACTATAAGATGCTGATGAAAGAAATCAAAGATGACACAAACAGATAGAGAGATATACCATGTTCTTGGATTGGAAGAATCAATACTGTGAAAATGACTATACTACCGAAACCAATCTACAGATTCAATGCAATCCCTATCAAATTACCAATGGCGTTTTTTACAGAACTAGAACAAAAAATCTTAAAGTTTGTATGAAGACGCAATAGACCCCGAAAAGCAATCTTGAGGGAAAAAAACGGAGCTGGAGGAATCAGACTCCCTGACTTCAGACTATACTACAAAGCTACAGAAATCAAGACAATATGGTACTGGCACAAAACCAGAAATATAGATCAATGGAACAGGCTAGAAAGCCCAGAGATAAACCCACACAACTATGGTCAACTAATCTACGACAAAGGAGGCAAGGATATACAATGGAAAAAACACAGTGTCTTCAGTAAGTGGTGCTGGGAAAACTGGACAGCTACATGTAAAGGAATGAAATTAGAACACTCCCTGACACCATACACAAAAATAAACTCAAAATAGATTAAAGACCTAAATGTAAGACTGGATACTATAAAACTCTTAGAGGAAAACATACGAAGAACACTCTTTGACGTAAATCACAGCAAGATCTTTTTTGACCCATCTCCTAGAATAATGGAAGCAAAAACAAAAATAAACAAATGGGACCTAATGAAACTTAAAAGTTTTTGCACAGCAAAGGAAACTACAAACAAGATGAAAAGACAACCCTCAGAATGGGAGAAAATATTTGCAAATGAATCAATGGACAAAGGATTAACCTCCAAAATATATAAATAGCTCATGTAGCTCAATATCAAAAAAACAAACAACCCAATCCAAAAATGGGCAGAAGACCCAAGTAGACATTTCTCCAAAGAAGACATACAGATGGCCACAAGGCACATGAAAAGCTCCTCAACATCACTAATTATTAGAGAAATGCACATCAAAACTACAATGAGTTATCACCTCACACTAGTTAGAATGGGCATCATCAGAAAATCTGCAAACAACAAATGCTGGAGAGGGTGTGGAGAAAAGGGCACCCTCTTGCACAGTTGGTGGGAATGTAAATTGATACAGCCACTGTGAAGAACAGTAGGGAGGTTCCTTAAAAAATTAAAAATAGAATTACCAAATGATGCAGCAATTCCACTACTGGGCATATACCCAGAGAAAACCATAATTCAAAAAGACACATGCACCCCAATGTTCAATAGCCAGGTCATGGAAGCAACCTAAATGCCCATCGACAGACAAATGGATAAAGAAGATGTGGTATGTATATACAATGGAATATTACTCACCCATAAAAAGGAATGAAATTGGGTCATTTGTAGAGACTGTCATACAGACTGAAGTAAATCAAAAAGAGAAAAACAAATATCGTATATGAATGCATATATGTGGATCTAGAAAAATGGTACAGATGAACCGGTTTGCAAGGCAGAAATAGAGGCACAGATGTAGAGAACAAACGTATGGATACCAAGGGGGTAAAGCAGGCTCGGGGGGATGGTGGTGGTGATGGTGGGATGAACTGGGAGATTTGGATTGAGCTATATACTCTTAATATATATAAAATAGATAACTGATAACAACCTGCTGTATAAAAAGTAAATAAATAAAATAAAATTCAAAAATAAAAATAAATAAAAAGGAGGGGAAACAATTTTATTTCTTCCTTTCATTGGTATGCCTTTTATTTCCTCTTCTTGCCTTACTGTACTGGCTATGACTTCCAGTACTGAACTGAGTAAGAGTGACAGCAGACATCCTTGCCTAGATAACCTTGATGTTTTAGGGAGAAAACATTCTGTCTTTCACCATGAAATACGATGGTAGCTCTAGGTTTCTGAATATGTTCTTTACCAGGTTGAGAAAATTATCCTCTATTACTAGTTTTCAGAGAGTTTTTTTTTATCATAAGCGGATATTGAGGTTTGTCAAGTACTTTTTCTAAGTCAATTGATATGATCATGTGAATTTTCTTCTTTTCTGTCAATATGGTAGATTACAGTCATTGATTTTTTACATACTGACAGGCTTGAATCCCTGGAATGAACTCTACTTCGACATGGTATATAATTCTCCTTATATATTGCTTAATTCTATTTGCTAATAATTTGACAAGGATTTTCCCATCTATATGCATTAAGAATACTGGTTTGCCAGAGATAAACCCATGCATATATGGTCACCTTATCTTTGACAAAGGAGGCAAGAATATACAATGGAGAAAAGACAGCCTCTTCAATAAGTGGTGCTGAGAAAACTGGATAGCTACATGTAAAAGAACGAAATTAGAACACTTCCTAACACCATACTAAAAAACCCTCAAAATGGATTAAAGACCTAAATGTAAGGCAAGACACTATAAAACTCTTAGAGGAAAATATAGGCAGAATGCTCTATGACATAAATCACAGCAAGACCCATTTTGACCCACCACCTAGAGAAATGGAAATAAAATTAAAAATAAACAAATGGGAGCTAATGAAACTTAAAACCTTTTGCACAGCAAAGGAAACCATAAACAAGACGAAAAGACAACCCTCAGAATGGGAGAAAATACTTCCAAACGAAGCAACTGACAAAGGATTATCCTCTGAAATATAAAAGCAGCTTATACAGCTCAATATCAGAAAAACAAACAACCCAATCCAAAAATGGGCAGAAGACATGAATAGACATTTCTCCTAAGTAGACATATAGATTGCCAACAAGCAAATGAGAGGATGCTCAACATCACTAATCATTAGAGAAATGCAAATCAAAACCACAACGAGGTATCACCTCACACAGGTCAGAATGGCCATCATCAAAAAATACAGAAACAATAATGCTGGAGAGGGTGTGGAGAAAAGGGAACCCTCTTCCACTGTTGGTGGGAATGTAAATTGATATAGCCACTATGGAGAACAGTATGGAGGTTCCTTAAAAACCTAAAAATAGAACTACCATACGACCCAGCAATCCCACTACTGGGCATATACCCTGAGAAAACCATAATTCAAAAAGAGTCATGTACCACAGTGTTCATTGCAGCACTATTTACAATAACCAGGACATGGAAGCAACCTAAGTGTCCATCGACAGATGAATGGATAAAGAAGATGTGGCACATATATACAATGGAATATTACTCAGCCATAAAAAGAAACGAAATTGAGTTATTTTTAGTGAGGTGGATGGACCTAGAGTCTGTCATACAGAGTGAAGTAAGTCAGAAAGAGAAAAACAAATATCATATGCTAACATATATATGGAATCTAAAAAAAAAAAAATAGTTCTGAAGAATCTAGGGGCAGGACAGGAATAAAGACACAGACGTACAGAATGGGCTTGAGGACATGGGTAGGGGGAAGGGTAAGCTGGGACAAAGTGAACGAGTGGCACTGACATATATACAGTACCAAATGTAAAACAGATGGCTAGTGGGAAGCAGCCGCATAGCACAGGGAGATCAGCTCTGTGCTGTGACCACCTAGAGGGGTGGGATAGGGAGGGTGGGAGGGAGATGCAAGAGGGAGGGGATATGAGGATATATGTATACATATAGATGATTCACTTTGTTGTACAGCAAAAACTAACACAACATTGTAAATCAATTATACTCCAATAAAGATATAGGTGTGTGTGTGTGTGTGTGTGTGTGTGTGTGTGTGTGTGTGTGTGTGTGTGTATTATAAAGAATAGTGGCTTGGTCATAGTTTTTTGGTGTTTTGTTTTGTTTTTTGTTGTTGTTACTGTTGTAGTTTTAACTGTCTTTGTCTGGTTTAGTATGAGGATAAGACTAGCTTCATAAAATACACTGAGAAGGGTTCTTTCCTTTCTGTTTTTTGGAAGGGGTTGTGTAGAACTGGTGTTCACTGTGCTAAAATGTCTGGTACAAGTCTCCGGTGAAACCATTCCAACTTACAGATTTTCTTTCTAAGAGATTTTAAATTATGAATTTAACATCTTAACAGTTATAGGGCTATTCAAGTCATATTAGATGAGTTGTACTTTGTGCTTTTCAAGGCATTGGCTCATTTCATCTAAGTTATCAAATTTATGTTTGCAGAGTTGTCCCTTACTATCGTTTTGATATCTACAAGGTTTGTAGTGGTACTAATTTCATTCTTAATACTGGAAAATTTTTTCTTATCTTCTTTCCCCTTCTGTCAGTCTTGCTACATGTTTGTCAATCAGATTGGTTTTCAAATAATAGCTCTCATTTATTAATTTTCTGTTTTCAATTTCACTGATTTCTGTCCTTTTCTTTATAATGTCCTTCCTTCTGCTGGCTTTGGGTTTCTTTTGCTCTTTTTCCAGGTTAGGTGGAAGCTTAGATTATTGATTCAAAACAATTCCTCTTTTTTCTAATGTAAGAATTTTTGCTAAAGGGCAGCATTTAATGTTCTAAGTTTCCCTATCAGTAGTATTGCTTCAGCTGTGTCTCAAAATTTCTGACATGTTATATTTTCATTTCCATTCAGTTCAAAGTATTTTTAAAAACATTTCCCTTGAGACTTTCTCTTTGACTCATGGATTTAAGTGTGTTGTTTATTTTTCAAATGTTTGGTGATTTTCCACTTATCTTTCTGTTATTGATTTCCAATTTGATTCCAGTGTGGCTGAAAAACATATACTCTATGAGTTTAATTCTTTTAAATTGAGGTTTGTGTTATGGCCCAGGATATGGTCTACCCTAGTATGTAGTCCACAGGCACTTGAATGTTATACTCTGCTGTTGTTGAGCGGACCATTTTATAAATGTCTGTTAGATCTTGTTGGTTGATGGTATTGTTAAGTTCCATATCTTTGCTAATTTTCTGTCTAGAGATTCTACCTATCAATTATTGAGAAGGGCACTGAAGTCTCCAACTATAATTGCAGATTTGTCAATTTCTCCTTTCAGGTAGGACAGCTTTCACCTCATGTATTTTGCAGCTCTGTTACTTGGTACATACACATTTAGGATTGCTGTCTTCTTGATGGATTGACCTTTTTATCATTAGATAATGCCCTTCTCTGTCTCTAGTAATTTTGCTTCAAAGTCTACTTTACCTGATATTAATATAGCCATTCCTCATTTATCTTGATTAATGTTTACATGGTATATCATTTTCAATCCTTTTACTATCAACCTGCCTATACCAATATACTGTAGGGAGTTTTTGTAGCTAGCATACTGTTGGGTCACTTTTTTTTAATCTAATATGCTGATCTCTGCCTCTTACTTGGTATAGTTAGACCATTTACATGTAACTAAGTATGCTATGTAAAATTTTTGGTTTGTTTTATTTTTTCTGCCTTCCTGTGGATGACCGAAAAAAATTTTTTTTTTTTTTAAATTAATTAATTTATTTATTTTTGGCTATGTTGGGTCTTCATTTCTGTGCGAGGGCTTTCTCTAGTTGTGGCAGGCGGGGGCCACTCTTCATCGCGGTGCGCGGGCCTCTCACTATCGCGGCCTCTCCTGTTGCGGAGCACAGGCTCCAGACGCGCAGGCTCAGTAATTGTAGCTCACGGGCCCAGTTGCTCCGCGGCATGTGGGATCTTCCCAGACCAGGGCTCGAACCCGTGTCCCCTGCATTAGCAGGCAGATTCTCAACCACTGTGCCACCAGGGAAGCCCCCGAAAAAAATTTTTTTTAATTTTACTTTGATTTATCTATAGTGCTTTTGAGTTTATCTCTTTTTCAGTGGTTGCTCTGGGTATTACATTACATACACAAAACTTATCTGTCTGTTGGTCCCATCCTTTTACCAGTTCAAGTGAAGTATAGAAAGCTTACCTCTATGTCTTTTTACCTTCTCCCATTTATAATATAATTGTCTTAAATAGTTCCTCTACATACATTTAGAACCACATCAAACAGTGTTACAATTTTGGTTCAACTATCAAACATAATTTAGAAAACTCAGGAGGACAAGGAAAGCCCACTGTATTTACCCAAATTTTTGCTTACCATGTTCTTTCTTCATTCCTAATGTTCCAATATATCTTCCTTTTATCATTTCCTTTCTATTTACAGAAATTTCTTTAGCCATTTTTTTAAGGTAGGTCTGCTAGTGACAAGTTCTCCTAGTGTTCCCTCATCTAAGAATGTCTTGATTTTCCCTTCATTCCTGAATATTTTCACTGGGTATAAAACTCTAGTTGATAGGTCTTTTCTTTCAACACTTCAAAAATATGCCACTGCCTTCAGGCCTCCATAGTTTCTGATGAAAAATCTGCTTCTGAGATATCAGAGTGCTTTTCTCCTGTAGAAACAGTACCTTTTCTCACTCACTGCTTTCAAGATATTTTGTCTTTAGTTTTCAGAAGTTTAGCTATAATTGAACTTGACATAGAGTTCTTTTGGCTTATCTTGTTTGTGGTCTGCTCAGTTTCTTGGACCTGTGGCTTTATGCCTTTTGCCAAATTTGGGAAGTCTTCAGTCATTATTTCTTCATTTTTCTAGCCCTGCCTTCTTTTTCCTTTCCTTCCAGGACTCCAGTGACACAAATGTTAGACCTTTTGTTATAGTCCCATGGGTCCCTGAGGATCTTTATCCCCTCTCCAGTCTATTTTCTCTGTTATTTAGATTGGGTAACTTCTATTGTTCTATCTTCAAGTTCACTGATTATACACTGTCTCTTCCATTCAGCTGTTGAGCCTATCCACTAACTTTTTGAGTTTGGTTCTTGCATTTCTCAGTTCTAAATTCCCATTTCATTTTTCTTTATACCTGCTATTTCTTCCCCAGGACTCTCTATTTTCTCATTTGTTTCAAGTGGGTTTAGGAACTCTCACTTAAGTATTTCTATGATGCCTGCTTTAAAATATTTGTCAGATAATTCTAACATCTGTTATTTCGGTGTTCTTGTCTATTGATTCTCTTCTTTCATTGAAAATGAAATTTTCCTGGTTCTCAGAATATAGAATGATTTTTTTTTAATTGAAATCTGAACATGTGGGGTATTATGATATTCTGGACCCTATTTTAAATCTTCCGGTTTAGCTGGCTTCCTCTGACACTGTTCCAGCTGGGGAAAAGGTTCCTGCCCAATTACTGCCAGGTGGGAGTAGAAGTCCAATTTCACTTGGCCAATGTTGAAACTGGTGGTGGGGAGGGGTTGCTCACTACTGCTGGCAAGGGTAGGGATTCTGGCTACTTAGTAGGCCTCCGCTGACACCACCTGGGCTGTGAGAGGCAGGAGTATCTCATTACTGCTCCCTTTGTGGCCTCCACCAACACCACAGGTAGGAGAGGGAGAGCCTCCTTACTCCTGGGAAGCGGTGAAAGTCCTGACTCCCACCTAGGCCTCTTCTAACATTATTCCAGTGGGAAGGAAAAGGAGCACCTCCTTACTGTTTAGGTGGGAGTGTAAGGCCAGGCTCCCTACATGGTGTCTAATGACAGTTAACCAGGGCAAAGGGAGAATGGCAGTGGGGAGGTTCAGTACTGTCGAGCAGGGAAGAAACTCCTGCCTCCCTACTCAATCTTCTCTGAAATCACCCCAGCAGGGGGTTGGACAGCCTTGTTACAACTTCATAAGGGTGGAAGTCTAGGCTCCCTACTCAGCCTTGGCTGGCATGGGTTAGGGTTGGGGCCACAGTCTTTCTGCAGTGTTTGGCTAGAGCATAGCAGTTACTGGCTACCTCTTCTGTCTTTCCCAGTCTTTTGGCTGGAGAGAGCAGGCTTATTAGTCTGTGCTAGTTGCTATTTCCAGCCTGCCATCATCTTCAAGCTTGGGATATATTAGGCAAAAAGAAAACCCAGGGAACTCACCCCATGTCATTCCTTGAATCCTGAGGTCCCTAGTCTTTATGCCTTTTCTCCACCTTTCAGTCTTCTTATGTTTATTTTATATATAATGTTCAAGATTTTCAGTTGTTTTAGCGGGAGGAATAGGGCAATGTACATCTACTCCATCATCCTGAAAGCAGAAGTCCCCACTTTTTAAACTGGTTCCCACTATGTCCAACCACACAAATTCCTGGAAAAATGAGGATACAGTCTGTGGAAGAGAGTTTTCTTTATGTGATGCTTACCATATTTGGACAAATTTGGACTACTCTACCATCCAAATGAATTATGTGGTTAAGCCAGGCATATAAGAATGTCCAAATTACCTGTTAAATCAGGGTAGCACTTATGATAAAACTTGTGTACACTAAGTACTTGGAACACTTATGATTTCGTAAATACTTATGAATTTAACCATTTTCTAGTCAAAACTTTAAAATGATCGTTAAATTGTGTTTACTTAGGGAACAAGTACATAATCTGATCTTTCCAAGGACACTATATGGAACTATACAGCTAAATCCAATTTCAGACTTTTGAACTATACAGCTAAATCCAATTTCAGACATTTTGTCATAATAAACAGATACTTAAATGTACTTACCCCAAAAGAAAATAAAACTACCCTAAAATAAATGGTCTAGAACAGTGCCTGCCACAGAACAAGCAACTCAATAAATACATGACAAAGGGTATCTATAACAAGATAGTGTTTAAAAGTTACTATTAAAAAAATTTTAAAATAAATAAAATTTACTATTAAGTAGAAAAGCTTCCCTAGTTAATGTCAAACATATGAGGCTATATCATTTTTGTTTAATTTATGAAATGTTTTCATAATTAACCAATAAAAATTATATTTCCAATTTTTATGTATCATTAGAATGTATTTAGGAGTATCTTCTTATAATAAGACATTCTCAAATATGCTTGGCAATGAGCAGATTCAAGGTTTCTTTGATTATAAAGTTCAGAGAGATTGGTTTTATGCAGACAGCTCTAATCAGTGAAAATAAAAGGTTGTAATTACCTAATAAATCACTGAGAATCAAGTTTTTTAAAAGATTAATACAATCTTTCAGCTGATATTAATTTTTCAACATTAATAACAAACTATGTAAAACAACAGGAAATTATAACATATATTTTAGTATTCTCACTCCCCTCCAAGGTCCCAAGGATATAAATGTTAATGTAACAAAGTAGAGACTTCCTTAAATCACCTTAATCTAATGCAGAGCTTCACAAAATATGTTCCTTAGAATCCTAGTGTCTCTTGAAATACTGACAGGTCCCACAGAGAAAAGATAAGGTTGGTTAAACCCAGTTAAACAAATTTCTCTACTATAGGAACACTCAGGGCATTTAAAATTAAATATGCACTGTAAACTTCCCAAAGAGAATTACAGTTACACAGTTTCCCAAATTTATTTAATCAGAAGCCTTCTCCCAAACAACTATTAAATCCCATTGGAGACTAGTGTTGAACAGAACTCAATCTGAGAGACAGAATGGCAGAAGAACCCTTTTCACTACTTGGCCAGGTAGAATGAAGACCAGAAATTTAACAAATATTATAGTTATAATAACTAAGAAATGATTCAACAAAGAAAATATTAGGATGAAAAGCTTTTTAAAAAACTATACACGATTCCTAGCACTTATTAAAAAACTAGTCTGCTATCAATCACGCTGAAAAATAACCATGAAAGTTGATTACAGATGTTATAATGATAAATTAACTAAGCGGCAACTCCATTCTAATTTAATCTTAAATATTATTCTCAAGTTTACTTAAACATGGAGATAAAACAACTCCAGAAATTGGATGTTTCAGATGAAGTTAAAAAAAAACAACTTTCATTTTTAACAGAATTTCACACTTAATTATCTGAAATTAAACGCCAGGTGTTAACCTCACTGAACACACATAACTATAGTATTGTGGCTCACTAAACAATATATAATAAGCAGAACATATAACCATCAATGTTGTATGTGTACGTAAGTACATGTGTGTATATATGTGTGTATATATTCAAGTATGTTTATGTGTATATGTACACACAGCCAATAAGGCAAACATACCAGAGACCCTTAATAAAAGTAGAAAAATAAATTTTAAAAGAGTTTAACTCAAATTAAGGCCAAATATTATAATAGTTTGAATGAGATTTTATAATGTTTCTTTTAACTAGATATTTACAATCCACATTTATACCAAATTCTTTTTAAAACACATAGAACTAACAAAATACACAATGGCAAGCAGTGATATAACACTAAATTTAGATGCTATATGATGATTTCTGCAGTTTAACAAGTGTAGGTTATAAATTTGAATTCAGAAAATAAAGGGAAACCACTTACCTCTAACTAAAGTTCTCTGAAGGTAGTATCCTCCTTAGAACCCCTATCTTGGGTAGTTTCACCTGCTGTAATTTCCCTCAAGAGATTCCAGCAAAGTCTAGGAAGGTTTAGGTTCCCTTCTGCAAGCCCTATTAGCGCATGTGTGTTATAAACCTGCTCACATACTGCTTCATAGCTGTAACTTCCAATTCCCACTGAATAATCTCCACCACCACCACCACCGTCATCCATGTATCAGTGTAGGAGAGAATTTGGAGAATTTCATTTAGAAATGTGACTTTCTTCACTTCTCCAAAAATATCCCCAAATCATTCCACTGCTATGTCTATAATGTACTGAAGAGAGTGGTGACGATTCAGCAGGTGAATAAATTACAACATATAGATTTAGCTATGCAATTATATTTGCTGAACTCAAATATTAGATTCCAACATAACACAAATAAAACTAGCTTTCTCAACATTCAATAAATATGTAAAAAAAAGAAAAACTAAACTGAACATATATGTGAAAAATCTTACATAAAAAATACTTTCATAAATAAAGTAGAAAAAATAGTGTATATCACTTGGGACTACTATTTCCCTAGTATATTTTGTTAAAGAAATGCCAATATTTTAAAATGAGCTAGGAGATAAGTCACTGAAAGACATATGTTAATGATTTTTCAGTATGTCACTTCTACCTTAAACTGTCAAAATAAATAAAGTGAAAACAAAACAAAAATGAAAAATAAAACTAGCCACTCAAAGCAATGCCAATCTCATATACCCAGAGTGGCAGTTTACAAAGGGTACTATTAAGCACTTAACAAAATTTTTCAAATCTATTCAGGAAGCTGACTGAAAAACAGTGGAGCAAAGGAGGCCTGATCTTCCACTCTCCAGAAAAGGTCTTTTACTTTGGATTCCCACTGACTGATTCCATAACTTCTTGCTGATTATTTCCTGTAAGTCGTATAAAAATAGGAGAAAAAAAGAAAGGGCATCAATTGTCCTAGAAGCCAGAGTACTAAACCATACTTGTAGCACTATTTTAGAGGCTAAAGTATGGACTAGCTTTAAGAACACTGATTTTAGGTGAAGCCACCATCGGCTTGACTGCAGCATAAGTAAGATCCAAAGCAACATCATGATGAAATACTACTTTTTCAGATATCTTAGTTAGCTTTGAAAGTTTCCCCTGGCTCATTACAGGTTCAAATAAATATTTCTGAACTCTAATTCCTTCCATGACTCTCCCTTTGTATAAGCAATTCAATACACAAACATAAGAATAAAATGCAATAATAAAATTATCAAAAAGCAGTTAAAAATAGGTAACAAAAGGAGGAATGAGAAAATCTTAATCGCCCAATTTGATACTCAATATATAAGTAACTAAGTTAATTATATATAGTTCTGAGTCTTCAAATTATCTCTGTTTATATAATACCTGGGTCATTTAAAAATTAAATTTTAGAATAGGGATGCTCCTTTAAAAAATGTGGCCTCTGTTTGTCATAAAAACCAGAGGTTATTTTTCCAATGGAACAAAACAATACCCTCAAAACAAAAAAAATCACAGAAGTAGACTTACAGGGAATTCCCTGGCGGTCCAGTGGTTAGGACTCCATGCTCTCACTGCCAAGGGCCCAGGTTCAATCCCTGGTCAGGGAACCAAGATCCCACAAGCCACACGGCAAGGCCAAAAAAAAAAAAAAGTACCATTCATAAAATAGATTGTTTAGAGCTTTAAAAAAAAAGATAAAGTGAAATAATCTAGTCACCTCTAAGAAAGAATAAAAGATTGAGCCATGAGGCAGTATATTTGCATATACTTCCCCTCTTATACATGCACTATTAGGACTCACTGGAGGGTCAAAAATCTTCTAGATCTTGCTAGTTTAAATGCAGGAATGTCTAACAACCCAAGAAGGTGTATCTAGGATGATACTTACCTTAGGATATATTATACCACTGTGCTATTATGTATTCTGTGTATGGATACACAAGCAGTCAGCTGAAAGGTACACACCACACTAGCAAATGCTTGGCTGGACCCATAAGGTCGGATGACCAATGGAATATCAAGATATGTGTCGATTCTCCAGCCCTCATAACCACATTCCAGACATCTCACGTAGTCCTTCAGCTTGCCTTGATACAGTTCATTTATAAGATCAGCCTAAAAAATAAGAACATTTATATTTTTTAAAGCGTTCCTTAAAAGTAAGTTACCACTGACAGGGACTTCCCTGGGGGCGCAGTGGATAAGACTCCATGCTCCCAACGCAGGGGGCCCAGGTTCAACCTCTGGTCAGGGAACTAGATCCCACATGCACGCCCCAACTAAGACCCGGTGCAACCAAATAAAAAAACAAGTAAAAATTTAAAAAAAAAAAAAAAAAAAAAAAAGTAAGTTACCAATATTTTATGCCTTTTAGAATGATTTTCAAAAGGATATTGATTCTTACTGTTGAAGTTTTAGAAAGCTTTAAGATTTATCTAGTCTAAAATTCTATAGAAAAAAATCAAGGTTTAACAAAAACAAAATAAATTAAGAATGTGCAAAAGTTATTTCAATTCTCACATTACTAAAAATCCCACTATTAAAATGTGTTTTGTTGAAATCAGTTATCAACTTATTTTACTACTAAGCCCCGTATTATCTTTTCATTAGGATGAGAATACATCATAACTGATCATTTTAGGCATACTGATAATCACACAGATAAACAACTGGCTACTTTTATAGCTTAACATATATTACTACCACTTTTGCAATAATATATTTTGATTTCTAAAATCATATCCTCTATCTCAAGGTACAAATAAAACTTTTTAACTTTCAGTAATATACATAAAACAACTTTAAGGAAAAATATACTGTAATTTTTAAAATGTACAGAAATTGAAAAAAAAATCTTAAACTCCATCTCCCTCAAAATATCCTCACCTAAAAGAATGGATCTCACCTACTCCCCAAACTTAGCCAACTGGGGCTATTCTGGCTCAAAGGAGGCAGGTAACTCCTTAAGTAAGGACCCTCCATGTGAATGTCTTGCCTCAAGATTCCTGTACCCAAACTTGGGAACTCAGAAGGAATGCCCTAGCTGGTCTTAATAGAAGTGTTGACCCACACAGGGATGTAAAGAGGAGGAAGGGTACCTTCAGACCTACGAAAAAGAAACACCCCCCAATACTATCTACATAAAGTTATGAAAATACAATCCTATAGATAATGCAGAGAAACTAGATCACTAAATGAACTTAAAATTTTTTCCAATATCTCTTAAGAATAGATAAGAGGGAAAGCATATTACAGTTTACCTCTTTCATAAATTTATACCTCTTCAAGTATCTAGGATTCATAAGCCTTCAAATTAGGATCCACCATAACTGTCTACTCTAATACTATTTATTTAATGAAGCTTTTTTCATTCACCTGCCCCAGTTATATTTGATTATGTCTTCTCTACCTGAGAGGGCATTTATACGTGTTTCAATCCAGTGTTTTTCAAACAGTTTTGATAGCAACCCACAGTAAGAAAATAATTTACATTGCAACCCAGTACATATAACTGTAACAAAAGTTGCATAAAACAATACTTACCCTTACTTATGTGATGCTTCTCTTATACTTTTCTATTTTATTCCTTTTTTTTTAAAGTGCTGGTCTTGATTCACTAAATTTATTTCATAAATGAATGGATCACAATCTAGTTTGAAAAACTTTAGTCCAAGCCATCATAATAGTTCCAATCAGACAGTAGATCCTCCAGGCTACCTTCCAGATTCTTCCCCTTTTTTACCCCTAGTGATCTTCTATCACTACACCTAGCATAAACCCTCCTCTGTACTGAGTCCTGAGCCCCATCCAGTTCAGCCTTATGTCTCACCCCAATGATATATCTAATATTCTCCCACTTCTAATCCGTTCCTCCTTCCACTGGATAAGAAGAATAGGGTCAGATTAACTAGGATCCTAAGTGTCAAAAGCATGACTATACCTCACTGGTCAAAAAGAAGGTAATGCGGGCTTCCCTGGTGGTGCAGTGGTTGAGAATCTGCCTGCCAATGCAGGGGACACGGGTTCGAGCCCTGGTCTGGGAAGATCCCACACGCGGCGGAGCAACTAGGCCCGTGAGCCACAACTACTGAGCCTGCACGTCTGGAGCCTGTGCTCCGCAACAAGAGAGGCCGCGATAGTGAGAGGCCCGCACATCGCAACGAAGAGTGGCCCCCGCTTGCCGCAACTAGAGAAAGCCCTCGCACAGAAACAAAGACCCAACACAGCCAAAAATAAATAAATAAATTAATTAATTAAAAAAAAAAGAAGGTAATGCTAGATGAATATACTTTACAATGTGTTACAGATAAAACATCTAATTTACTTGGCAAATATCTGAAAATACTGTCCAAAAATCATCCCCAAAACACACACACACGTATGAATTACCTAGTTCTTAGCTAAAAAGAGATCATCTAGATCACAGGGCCCAACTTATTTTAAAGATGAGGAAACTGTCAGTACTTTGACAACTGGACTAATGCCCAAGTTTTAAAACATTCCAATAGAATAAAGTCACTTTAAGGTAATGAATAATTTATTAGAAAACACTCCCCTCAACCTGAGAGATAAATTACCTGTTCTGTTTGTTTCCATTTCTGTTCCAAAGCATCAAACATGACTCTGCACAGTTCCTGTACATCATGCTGCTGCCAAGCTATTTTAAGATAAAATTTAATTAAAAAGAGCTATTAACTTAGTGTAATGAAGCATTAATTTGTTGTTTAAAAGCAAATTGTCAGAAATATGGAAAAGTCTACATAAAATAATGCTAAATTTCAGAAGAACACAAAATATATATTATAGTCATAAAAAGGCAATCACAAGGAAAAGAATCACTAGAGCTCATCACTTTATAAATAGCATATGCTCTATAGTGCTACAATATTTGCTATTTTTGTTATTTTTCACTGTAGAGTCAAGAAATATGTTAATAAAAATCTAAGCCAACACACTTTTAAAATTTTAGTTTAAGTACATAAAAATAGAGTATAACCAAACTTACTTTACAAGAAAATTTTAATTGATCAAAAATTTATGCCTCTAATTACTGAGCCTGCGCGTTTGGAGCCTGTGCGCTGCAACAAGAGAGGCCACTATAGTGAGAGGCCCGCGCACCACGATGAAGAGTGGCCCCCACTTGCCACAACTAGAGAAAGCCCTCACACAGAAACGAAGACCCAACACAGCCATAAGTAAATAAATAAATAAATTTAAAAAAAATTTAACTTAAAAAAAAAAATTTATGCCTCAGAGCTTAAATTTTAAAAATAAGTTATTTTTAAATGCCAGCAAAAAGCAATCAAAAGGTTTAAGGTAAAGTTAATTAAGATGTTAATATGTGTCATTTGTTTATAATATGGTCTCTCAGAATTCCTGTGACTATTACAAATACTTATCATTATAAGAGAATTAGTACCCTCACTACTATCCCATCCAAAGCTCCTGGTAACATCTGTGGTTTCAATTGCTCTCTTTTTGCTGGTTTGTAACAAAACAAAAAGCCTTTGAAGTTGGTATGGTATACTCGTCACTGGATCTTCTTCAGATTCTTCAAATTCCCACCTATTGAAATGAAATGTTTGAAAATTACCTATAAAATATCTTTATTCTTTAAAGCATAATTAATATTATCATAACAAATGTTAAGATCTTAACTCTGGGGGCTTTGGATATTAACTGAAGCTATTAATATCTAACGAAACATTAGTCTTTCTCTAATTCATAAATTTAGAAAAAATTTAGACTTTCACAAGAAAAGGCATAAGAAGGCAACATGAATAAAAGGCAAAGGTCATTTGAAGGTAATTGATGAACTTGAATCTGGTCAAGATTCTTGTCCTAATTATTAACTAACAAAAATACAGGGAACAGAATATTAAATGACACTATGGCACTCAACCATCAAAATCCAAACTGTGAAAAACTATAGGACAAATGCCATCAGTTTTTGATATATATATATATATTTTTTCAAGGAATAAACTGCAATGTGGAAAAAAGATCAAAGGGGATTAAAAGTCAATAGGTTGAGTCTTCTTTTTTTTTTTAACATCTTTATTGGAGTATAATTGCTTTACAGTGTTATGTTACTTTCTGCCGTATAACAAAGTGAGTCAGCTATACGTATACATATATCCCCATATCCCCTCCCTCTTGCGTCTCCCTCCCACCCTCCCTATCCCAGCCCTCTAGGTGGTCACAAAGCACTGAGCTGATCTCCCTGTACTATGTGGCTGCTTCCCACTAGCTATCTCTTTTACATTTGGTAGTGTATATATGTCAGTGCCACTTGTTCACTTTGTCCCAGCTTACCCTTCCCCCTACCCATGTCCTCAAGTCCATTCTGTACGTCTGTGTCTTTATTCCTGTCCTGCCCCTAGATTCTTCAGAACTTTTTTTTTTTTTTAGATTCCATATATATGTTAGCATATGATATTTGTTTTTCTCTTTCTGACTTACTTCACTCTGTATGACAGACTCTAGGTCCATCCACCTCACTAAAAATAACTCAGTTTCATTTCTTTTTATGGCTGAGTAATATTCCATTGTATATATGTGCCACATCTTCTTTATCCATTCATCTGTCGATGGACACTTAGGTTGCTTCCATGTCCTGGTTATTGTAAATAGTGCTGCAATGTACACTGTGGTACATGACTCTTTTTGAATTATGGTTTTCTCAGGGTATATGCCCAGTAGTGGGATTGCTGGGTTGTATGGTAGTTCTATTTTTAGGTTTTTAAGGAACCTCCATATTGTTCTCCATAGTGGCTGTATCAATCTACACCACCACCAACAGTGCAAGAGGGTTCCCTTTTCTCTATACCCTCTCCAGCATTTATTGTTTGTAGATTTTTTTTGATGATGGCCATTCTGACCAGTGTGAGGTGATACCTCATTGTAGTTTTGGTTTGCATTTCTAGGTTAAGAGTCTTATCAATCAATTTCAATGCACAGATCTTGTTTAGATCATGATTTGAACAGAATGTTTAAAAAAGATATTATGAAGCAGTCAGGGAAATCTTAGCAGTGACCTGAGTTGTAATTTACAGATGATATGATTGGGTATGTGCTTCCAAATAATCAGAATGGAGGATTATAGACAAGAAAGATTGATAATGAGTTGATAATATCCAAAGCTGGGTGATGGGTACAGAGGGATTCATTATACTATTTCACTATTTTTTAATATTTTGAAATTTTCCATAATTCATGCCTACACACCTAAAGTGGTAGGTTCTCTCTGGCTGTTATGTAGCAAGTGAAGAAAATAAACAAACAGAACTCTATCCTTCATGCCAGTGCTACCCTATCTGTAGTCCAGCGAGGTCCAGCTTTTTAAAGGAGCCATTCCTTCCTTAATTCTACATTATGAAACATCATCAGGCTCTTGGGGTTTGTTTCCCCACCTGCAAAAAGCTTCATTCTCTTTTCACAGTCTCTAAGGCATCCTCTTTAATCTTCTCTCTCACTCCCCCTCCACTCACTGGGCTCCAGTCACGATGGATTTTTGTTCCTCAAAGGCTTTTGCACTTACGGTTTCTTCTGCCTTGAATGTTCTTCTCCCGTATCTTCACAGGACTGACTCCTGTCAAGTCTATTCTATGGTATTTCCTCAGAGGGGCCCTCCCTAACTACTCACCCTACGTTTCGACAGTTATTCTTTCCATACTGCCCTGATTTTCTTCATGGCATACATGACTGTGAAATGAGCTCATTCTATTGGCTGACCTACAGAAGGTCTAAGGGAGGGACTCTGTCTTATTCACCACTGTAATCTCTGTGCCTAAAAGAGTGCTTGGCACACAATAAGTGTGCAACATATGTTTGCTGAATCAATCAATCTGGCTATGCTCTTACTCTTCTCCACAGAGCTATATGTTTACAGACCTCTTCCAGGGTGGAACTCATGGTTAAGCTCCTGGGATCCCTGTTCCTAAGCAACACTCCCCAGAGCAGGCACATTATCATGGACTACTGAGTTTGTTCTAGTTTTGAGGACAAGCTCTAGATTTCATCTATTAACCTCATCTTCCAGTACTCTGACAAAAACTCCATTTAAGCAGATCTCCCAGAGGCCCCTGCAATATGTTGTACTTAGTGGCATCAACTACAATACAGGTCGAATAGGGTAATGGAAATTCTGGCATCTAGTGGGTTGCTACTTCTAGCAGTGTGGCCTCTGGCAAACTATTTAACCTCTCTGTGTCTTCAGTTACCTCCTTTGTAAAATGTGGATAACAGCATGTATTCAATAATTCATACAGTTACCATGAGAATTAAATGAGTCTATATGTAAAGTGCTCAGAACAGTACCTGATACAAACTAACAATAACAAACATTTAGGTAGCACTTACTATTACTCAGTTTTGCTCTTGAAAGTCCTCCTGTCTACAAGGCCCTCCTTTTCATCTCTACCTGGCCAAACCATACCATCTTCATGACCTACCTCAAGTTGTACTTGCTCTTCTAAGCCACTTCTCCAAGTTTCATTAATCTCCCTTCTCTCTAAACTCTCATGGTATTTAGCCATCCTTAAATGTTATTTAAACTATTTTATACATACATATATTGCTACTGTGAAGAGACCTGTAAATTACTTAAAAACAAAGATCTTATTTCTAACTTCATCTCTCTCTACCAAGTGCCTAGCACATAAACACTAGGTAACAAATACTTGCTGAATGAAAAACAGGCCAATTTTTACAAGTAAATTCAGATGATGAGCTTACATATGAATGCAATGGTAATATAATGTTGTTTGTAATATCAAAAGTTCCAAAAATAGTTTAATATTTACAGTAATAAAAGTAATTAAAGACGTTACTCAAAAGTAACACAAAAATGAGAAAAAAAATCAGTTTATTTGTACTTTTAAAATGTCTTAAAAAATAAGTTACGTATGCTGTAAAGAAATACACAAAGTGAGAGTGTATTAAATGTATTATAATAGGATACTCATAAAAATAAATGTCTGACTTTAGGGTTTATTTAAATATGGACTTCCTCCATAGAGCATTTTAAAGTATCTGATATACATACATTCTTTTAAAAATACATTCTCTCTCTCTCTCTCTCTCTCTCACACACACACACAAACACCAGAACAGCTGCACTGTATTTTAATTAAAAACAAAATCTGCAAGTTTAAAAAGACAACTTTGTTTCTTAAATTGAGAGGTGGACGAAAAAAAGCATATGGTATACACATCCAGATTATCTCCAAAAGCAGATAACTTATTTCTTCACAAAGGCATTAAAGCTAAAAGTGAGGAAGCTTAAATACAATAATTTATCTTAAACATAAATCTTATCAACTTTATCCTTTTGCTGTCTATGCATTTCTGATTCTCTCCCCCCACAAATTTTTCATATGCTCGTCTCTCATAAGATCCTTTTATTTAGTATTCAAGGTATGTTTTAAGAAGTGAGAAATGCCCCAAACTTAACAAATAAGTGCAAGAAGGTAGATAGACTTAATTAGTTAAAAACTATATTTTCATTCTTAAATCAATTTTATTTAAGAATTTTTTTGAATACTCACTTATATAATGCATTCCTAAATTCAGGAGTCATAAAAAGTGTTTGCAAAAGGCTATTCAAGTAGCAAGTCATTGCTTGGTTTACTAATCCCACATATCCTTTAAAAAAAAGCACACACAAATATATATAAATCAGCATTTACATCAAAAAATTAATGAAAAGAAAACTTAATAAGAATTTACTACACAGTAAAAATTGAGAGGTTAAGGTTACAGTTGGAAATTATTTCAATTGTTTCAATAGCACCTAAGAAAGACCTTTTTGCTAATATGTGCACTATGTAAACCTTATTTCTCAGAAAAAGTCAGGATCTTTGGACATCTTGCTATATGTCCAGAGATACACATGGATATTACATAGCATTTAATAAAACTTTAAGAGGGTTATGTTTAATATAGTATTTTTTGACAAAAATAATCTTTGTTCACCAAATCTAAAAGTTGTGTATTAAAATGGAAAAGTATAAACATATTCACTTTAAACATCATATATACCCAACAAACGAAGACAGTACCGAACCAGTTATCCCAGTCATCAGGCCCCATAAACCAATTTCTACCAAGAATTAACAACATGAGATAAATTCACTGTATACAAACTCAGAGTGACTTCCACTGTTTTAACACATCCATGAAGTATGAAATCCCACAGATCAGCAGGCTATGCAAAGAGTGACTATTAAAGTAAGAAGAGAACTCAGAGACGGAGGTAGGGGGGAACCAAGGGAGGGGGAGAAGGAAAGGAGAAACTTACATGCATTAAAAAGTCAAGTGAACTATTTAAGTACTTAGCTTTATATACCTAATTGGAAATGGCTGCCACTGTTGAGAACATTTTCGGAACTTCTCCTTTGAAGTAGATTCAGGCCCAGTTTATGAGGTACACATGCACATAAACCAGCCTCATCATTTTATTATACCTCATTATTTTAGTAAAATGTGGTAAACACATTGCTTAATAATTAAACTTATTTACTCCCACTTAATACTGAAAAACTTGGTTATCTCAAAAAAACTTAAATCTTTTCTCAATACATGCCAAAGGCGTTCACTGAAGCTTTTTGAAATACTTTTTCAATTTCCCAATTAACAAAAATATCTTAAGAAATGGTAAACACTGTGGATAAACTATATTGCTAATGAAGGTGATGAAAGGACCAACAAATGCACAATGAACCTTGGTCAGCTGTGGAAAAGAGGAATAGATTCCATGCTATCTGCGCTTGTACAATTCTAAGAAGAGACCAAGTAGCTACCCATCTTTCACTCTGGACTAAGGTTCGAGCTTTGATTTCTAGTGCCTTCCATCTTTAAGAATACTTATATTTACTCTACATTGTTATATATTTATAAACTGCTTCAATTCCTAACCAGCATGCCCCACCTGAGTTGTTCTCACAACACCCTGTCCTACTCTGTTCTATAATTGTTTATTTACCTGTATGGCTTCCCCAACAGACTGTGAGCGGAGGGGTCAAATCTTATTTCTCTATCTATCCTACTACTTAGCATAGCAGCAGGTGCACATGAGGGAGAAGTGCATATGACTTACAAGTAATACAAATCTGTACGATATCTGGACTGATTATTAATAATAAAAAGCATTACTTCATTCTTAGGTTATATAAACGGACTCTTCCCCACAAACGACAGCACTCAAGCAAGGAGACCAGGTTGTTCTGCTCCTTCTTCTCAGCTGAGGCTGCCTGGGATTTCCCTTCTTCTCCATCTCCTTCCCCCAGTTCCTCAACAGTCAGGGACAACCACTCTACCTGTAGCCTTAAAAGGTAAATGAATACTACTATTGTTCTTTGTGTACCTTAAGACCAATCATGTATCATTTATTTGTGACTTTGTTTCCCTTCCCTGGGCTTAAAAAAAGGTGGTGGGGGAGGGGCTTAAGGGAAGGACGGAGTAATAATTTTTGCCACTGCTGTTTACTTTACCACTAGCAATAAGAATCATATAGAAACCTATGGTCTTTTGTACCTGACTCAGCACCACATTTAAACAGAATGAACAGTGTCTCAAATAAATGTACTACTATTTTCCAAAAGTATGAAGGTTTTAGTGAGATTAGTAAGATAAAATGGTACTGAATAGAAATCTTTTGTCATTATGCATTGTCTAAATCAGCAAATTTCAAATGATAACTGTTATCAAGTGGGTCCTTTATCTGAAATAGTTATGAGTCAATATTGTAATTTCAAATGATAACTGTTATCAAGTGGGTCCTCTATCTGAAATAGTTATGAGTCAATACTGTAAGTTCAAGCTAGTTAAGGGAGAAGAACATAAGAACATATGCCATTCTGCAGATGGCAAATGCAGAAAGAAATCCTGAACAGAACCAACAAGAAATGAACGAGAACTCGAACAGGCCAAATGAAGTAGAATGAAACTGGCCAACTCCTAAAGTAGATAAAATAAAACGAAAAGAATTGTGAAAGAAACTGCCCAAGGAAAGATATCTCGGTTTTAAATGGTGAAATACCTCAGTCATGTGGTTTCTAATCACCTGAGAGTCCACATCAGCCTTCAATCCACTCCTTATTCTTTAAAGTTCCCCCGACCCCCAACCATCTCCTATCAACAGTGGCTGGCTACCAGAGCAGTTGGTAGGCAAGGGACACAGGAAAGAATATGTTAAGTCCTCAGCCTCACGGCATTATGGAGAAATGTTTTCTTACAGCCCTGAGTTGAAATCATGAGAGCATTTTTCAATAAAAACATTTTGTACATTTACAATAATTTCTTAAGGAAAACGCAAATTCAATAGTCAGTAACAAAACACTTTTTGGGACTTCCCTGGTGGTCCAGTGGTTAAGACTCCACACTTCCAATGCAGGGGGCCCAAGTTCGATCCCTGGTCAGGGAACTAAGGGAACTAAATCCCGCATGCCGCAACTAAAAAGATCCCACATGCTACAACTAAAGATCCTGCGTGCCACAATGAAGATCCCGCATGCAGCAACAAAGATCTGTGTGCCACAACTAAGAACTGGTGCAGTCAAATAAACAAATAAATAAACAAATATTTTTTAAAAAGAACACTTTTTGAACCCCCAGCTCCTTTGGATGTGTACAGATTATTTTAATTCAGAAAGGCAGTACCCCAGAACACCGGAGGAAAATGTACTGGTAGGGAAAAGAGCTGTATGAGGAACAATAGTTGGGAATGAAGACTATGATTACATGGCAATGTATATCAAAGTCCTCTAAAAATATTTTTAATAAATTTCAACTTAGTAATTCAATTTCTAGGAACTTACTCTAAGGAAATAATCACAGATGAAAATAAAAACTTATGTATAAGTATGTTCATCATAACATAGGTAATAATTACAGTTTAACTATCTAAATCATATAATGAAACACTATTCTTCAGTCACTTAAAACCCATATTAAAATACTATTTAATAACATTGAAAAATGCTCCTCATATAGTATTACACGAAAAAATATATATTAAAAGTCTGCTCGCAACATGATTTCCCCATTTTCTTAAAAGCATTCAGATGAAGGAAAGATAAGACAAAAATAAGCAAAATCATTAAAGCAGTTTCTGTTAATAGTACTGTCAGTGATTTCCACTTTTTTCATTTTACAATACGACAATGAACATGTATTACATTCGTAGAATAGGAGAACTTTTTTTTTAAAGTATGCTTTAGTCTCTAGGAATTTACAGGCATCAGAGAGCCATACAGTACTCAGCACAAAGTAGGAGTTCTGTAAATACTTCTTGCATAAGGACTGAGTTGGTTGTCAGAATACACAGAAAAATTTCAAGAATCCTGACTTGTTAAATCTGGAACTTTCTCTAAGTATTCCAACTATCTCATAATAATCTAGGGTATCTATTTTTTAAAAACGCAATTTATCCAGTCTACTGCAGAGCAACTAACTTAGTATTTGGAGGAGTAATGCCTCAGAACCTACATTTTTAACAAGTATCTCAAAATGATTTTTAAAGAAATAAAAATTTGAGAATCACTACACTCTAGACAGTATAATTAGAAAGATACTTTGTCATTCTCTTTTATTCTTGGTAGTTTGCTGCAAAAAGTTCTATTGATATAAATGATCCTAAATACCAAACACGACCAGCTTTTACCATTTTCACAACAAATACACCATTAAGCCTGTACAAAAGATTAGCTATGAGGAAATTATTCTACATTTCAATTACAAAATATAGTAAGTGGAAGATTACAGAACACATTAAAACAAAATCTACAATATTACTCTACAGTTTTCTTTTTATACTAGATATTTGTGTCTAATATTTACAGTCATCTCTGTTTTAAAGTTCTAAGAGTAAATACTCTGAAGCCATACCTAACATGAAATACCATTAACTAGCTATATAATCAAAGGCTTCTCTAAGCCTGTTTCCATTTCTTTTAACATGAATACTACCTACTGAAAATGTTTGTTTTAAGATAAAATGATATGTGAAAGTATCCAGATTATATTTTCAGGCAATTAACCAGTCTTATATATAAATAAATACAAAACTGCATAAATAAAGCAATTCCATTAGCTCAATAAATTGAAAAAAATTCAAAAATATAGGTTTAAACATATTCAGAAAAAAGCTAACAGGAATTTTTAAATTACATGATTAATTTCAAACATGTGATTAGATTAAACTAGAAGATAACACAGTATTTCTGATAAAATAAGCCTGGCCCATCTGTTTCCACATGAAAGTATCTGCCATAGTCTATTCCAATGCACACGGAGATACATTCCTTTCCAGAGGAAGTCAACTTCAAAAATTTAAGATTAAATTCAAGATAGAAAATTATCAAACAGAAAAGTCTTCCTTCAAAATCCAGTATTTAATATTTTTTACTAAATAATGGCAGTAACAATACAGTAAAAATAACAATGGGTTGAGGGAAAGGGAAACCACATTCTTGTTCTAACTTTGCTTCTGCTAACTAGCGATCTTGCTCTGGGTCTGTTTTCTCTAATCCATAAAATGAGAAGATTAGGCTTGAGATCGCTAAGATTACTCTGGATTAATGCCCTATGATTTTATGAAAATACAACAATGACAACAATAATATATCTTACCAGTTTCTGATTTATTCAAAATAGATGAATAGGAGTAGCTTTGGCTGACATAATCACTGGTAGAGCCCACAGAACCTTCTCTTGGAAGTGGACCTATAAATTTGTCATGAACACTGTCATCCCCAGCACTGGAATCCTCCTAAAATGCAGCATAACCAATATTTACTGAGTGGTAAATATTGCTAAAACAATGAAAAAAGGCATACTAATTCCTGAGGCAATGAAAAAGAGACAAGGCATTACTGGTACCACCAAGACATTCAAAGTATACACCCTCATTATTTCCTGTAGGAAGGTTTGAAAGATGCCCAATATAACACACTTTGGAAAAAATGCTTAGGTCTCCTTCCAAAGTTCTTACTTTCTCAATTTTATTTAATTCTTTTTCAAATTTTGTTTACATGAGAGAAGAGATTTCTGGTACTAATTAATCAGAGTACAATTGTGAACTCCTTGATGACAGAGTTTATCATTTATTTTTACATTATCCTTGCTAAGTAGGCCTGAAAGGTAAGGGACACTCAATAAGTATTGAATGAAATGGATAGTCTCCTATTGTCTCCAATAAGAAACTTCCTATTAATGAGGAAGATGTCCAAAAGGAGTAAGGGATATAAAATCAGCACAAGCAAGTAAGAGCTGAAGACTAATTACTAAGCATTTTAAAACATGAATCCCCAAATTAATAGCTAATTTAGTTTCAATGTCACTCAAACTAATCAAAATCTTCTCACAATGTCATAAAAATAAACAATGAGATTAAGCAAAGTCAGAACATATTCTGGCATTGCTTCTGTATGGATGTCCTGTGTTTAATTACTGTCTACTGTCCAGAGAGGCATTCTAATTCACAATAGACTTCTAAATGAAAAGCATCAAACAGAAGAACTTTTCCTGAGAAAAGTTTCATTAAAGAGAAGTGTTCTGAAAAAGTCCATAAACTCTGTGAGTTTCCTCAGTCTGTAAAGCAGCAAGGTAAGTCAGACCGGGTTTTTTCAATGAATCTCTCTCAAATTGGGAGTTACTAGATTTGACGATCACTAAAGCCACTGAACCAGACAGGAAAGGCTATTGAAATATGAACTGCAGCAAACACTAAAAGAACAGAAATAAAGCAAAGAATTTACAAACTAGTCATTCCAAAAAAATGGGGGGTGGGGGATGGGGAGTGGGAGCAAAAACAGCAGAGTAGATAATTCTGGGGGTCTGTTCCCCTACCAAAATACCAGAAAACCTGGGCAAAACTGCTGAAGATTTACACCAACCAAGCAAATGCTTAACCAAACAAAAGGCCACTGAAACACAGTAGGAGATCCTAGACCCATCCCCATCCCTGTTCTAGTGGTGATTCTCAGTGTGGCAAGAGACTATATACACAAACAAAGTGCTATGGACGCCCAGTGTAACCATGTTAACTTACATACCTATAACAAGCCAACAGAAAACAGAAAAATAATTTATTATACATAAATTGCAAAACACATCTCTCCTCCTTCCTTTGGAAAATTGCTTCCCAAGTAGTAGGTGACAGTGCACAAAAATTATGACTACAGGGCTTTCTAAAGAGTTTACCAGCAGTATTTGAGGCTGTTCACCATCTTTATCTGTCAAATGCAGAAAGTTCTTCTTTCCTGGCTCAAAATTAGCATCAAGAAGAGACTTGTCACTGGTATGATCCAGTGGAGCCTACAAGCATAAAATAAGATATCTCAGATTATGAGAAACATTAATTATAATAATAAAATAAAACAAGTAATATGTAAATAGACACATATCTACAATTATTGGGCTTAAACAGTATTTTTTTTTTTAATGAAGATTCTGATAAATTCTATTCATCTAGGCTTGGAATTAACTCATCTATTCAGGAACTGGGATGGCTAAGCCCAGTGACAGGGCATATACTGACAGGTATCCCAGCTGTTCACATTTCCCAACATCTAAAAAACTGAAGTACTACACAAAAAAAGAATTGTAAACATTTGTTTCGATGTTCTCTAAAATGTATGCAATATAGTATTCAATGGGTTTTCATGAAAATTAACTAAAGATTATTTTATATCACTAAAAACTGTAAAAACATGTTTTGATATAGGAATATAATGAGAATTCCCACATAAGGAAACACTCTAAGCAACCCAACCGAAATAATTATGTAACATTAAAAAATGGGCACCTTCAGAAAGACCTTCCTTCAGAAGGAAAAGCCTGTCCTAGTAAATGATACCTATTTCAAGTCCACTGCCAGGATTCAGAGGATCCCAGGGTGATAGAAGTGATCACTCCTTTGAAAACTAAACATCTAACATGTTTAGCCTTCACCTAACTCTTTTACCTGGCAGGCAATTTAAACCCTGGCTGTCATTCTGATGATACACTCTAGTTGGTGGATGAGAGACAGAGCTCTGCGTGCTCCAAGCCATACTCACCCAACACTCCAGTCCACTGTTGAGAAAAATGAGGGATGTGATGAATGCCCTACTCTTTTGTTTTAAAACTATTTTGTTCATTAAATGTTTTTAATGTTTCAAAGACATGAGGAATATCTCCTTAGAAGGACTTATTTTATGGAGATGCCTTTATTTCTTACAAAATGAACATTATATAAAAGCATAGGTATTAATTAAGGACAAAAAAATTAACTATAAGAGATTCTGCCACTTGCTATTTGTGTGACTCTGTACAAGTTGCTTCACTTCCCCATGACTCAGTTTCCTCACCTATGAGGCTGTGATAGCACTTACCTCATAGTGTGGTTAAAAGGATTAAATGAGGTTATATTTGTATAAAATCTAGTATCAGAACAATACTAGGTACAGAGAGAGTAAGCACAAAGTAAGTGTTAATAAAATGCACTTATATAATCTCACTTTGGATCACATCTAGAAATCCATGAGAAAAACAGGACAGAGAACCAGAAGCTAAGAGAAGCCATTTGAAAGGAAGAAAGGTATCTTTGGGTCCCTTATATTCTCTGGCAGGAACCAGATCTTTCAGCATCTCTCAGGCATAAAAGATCAGATGATACAGCTAGAACACATAGGGGTTTTACCTCAATAAATGTCTGTCTGTGTGTATGAGATGCAGAGTAGATAAATGAATTAGGTTTTCAAAGAAGCATACATGCAGCATTGTACAGTAAGCAGGTAAGAGTATACTCAGAGAAATGTACAGTAGGCATATTAAGACACAAAAATTAAGTACTTAAGAACAGTCACAGCTGAAGAAAGAAAAATAGTTAATCCTGGCATAGTGCTGCAGCAGATGTTAATTTAACAAACACTTTTTGAGTGCCTAGGGATAGTATCTTTGGAGGATACAAAACGAATACTATGAGGTCCTAGACATCAAAATACATCCTATCAAGTGGAAAGACACAAATGAATAACAACTATAATAAAAAGACTATAAGTGGCATAGCAGAAGAAAAAGTGCAATAGGAGGACAAAGAGAAAGATTACTTTTAAAGTGGCATGAAGAAACATCAAGTAAGGCTTCTTAAAAGTAAGAGATAAACAGGACTTGGGCAGACAGTATAGAACTATCCTTTAAATCGAAAAAGAGGCAACACTAGAAGTTACACAGTAATGTAAAAGAGAGTATTCAAAGTTTCAGATTAAATATCATTTCTCTTTGTATAACTTGTTGGACTACCAATTTTACTGACCAATTTCAGAGGGGGAAAGTTGGCTAATTTAAAACACTAGGGTTGGGTTTTTTTTTTTGTAAGTACACTTTAAAAAAATTTTTTATTTTATATTGTAGTTGATTTACAATGTTGGTTAGTTTCAGATGTACAGCAAAGTGATTCGATTATACATATGTTGTACATAGAGCTATTCTTTTTCAGATTCTTTTCCCATTTAAAAACACTAGTTCTACATTTTTAAAAATCATAAATATATTATGGAATAGAAGGCAAAATATCATCAATTTTAAAGGCAAATCAAGCAATACCCAACACCTTTTATTCTTCTGCAGAGCCAATTAAAACTATGCCCTCCAAATATGATCAGGATACACATTCAATTCATTTGCCTTTAAAGGTATTTTCCTGGAAAACTTAAGAGCAGCAATGGTATAGGACAGGAAGAGGTAACATAAGCAAAAACATAGAGATGGAGAAGTATGAAATTTTGTGTTAAGAAAATAAATTAGTCCAATATCTGTGAGCTAAGATTAGATTTAAAGGACCAATTGTCTTGAATGCTAACTTAGGGAATATGACTTTTAATCAGGGCGGTGAGCAGTCATTAAAGATTTCTAAACTGGAAGGTGACAGGAGTACTATGATTTAAGATGACTGAAGATAATTCTAGCAATCGTATGCAGGGTGAATTTGGACTGAGAGGAAAGAAAAAAGACTATTTAGAATACTATTCTAAAATACAGATGAGATCCAACTCAACAGTCCCCTTTGCCACTCTCCCATGCAAAACTGGTCAGTGCCTCCTCTTTGCACTTACAGCAAACTCATAAATCATACTTAATAACACTTAAAACATGTTAGTGTAATTATTTTTTGATATACCTATCTCTACGACTTTACTGTGAGGTCTTTGAAGCTGAAGTCATGATACCACCAACCTTCCTGATCAGGTGTTTACCACTCTATCTGGTGCATAATCTCTGTTAATATTGGAGTGTAAGTCCTTCTATTACTTTTTTCTTTCTATATACATTTTTTCTTCTTTTCCAAAAATTAGATTATAAAATACATATGATTTTATATCCTGCTTTTTTCACTTAAATATTTAAAATGAATATCCCATTCAGTAAATGCTGGAAAAATTTCCATAGATGACACAATATTATGATAATCATCTTACATGAATAAAACAACTAATGAAATGACATTGTGCAAACTGTAAGGTAATCAAATACTGAATCTAGAATGAAAACGATGAAGAGGGATCCAAATATCAAGTTGCACACAGACTCTATAGTCCTGCTTACAATATTACGAAGGATTCCAGGATTTAGTATACTATTAAAAACAACAACAATAATGACTATAATATTATTAGCAGCTTAAGAGAAGATGCTTTCAGTTTAGAGTTTTACCATATCAGCAGAATTGATTCCATTCCCCCACACCAAATCAAAGGTTCCATTTATGTAGCCTACTTTGTTGGCCACATCTTCAAAGAGCTTTCTGAGAGGAGTAGAAGCTGGTAAATTTAAAGTGATCCGTTCGTTCACTGTCTTTGAATTAGTAGTATCTTGTATTATACATAAGACTCTTGGTTCTTCAGCAGCATTTTCTACCTGAAATTTAAAAAAATATACTATTTATCTTTAAAGAAAAAATAGAATTATTAATGTTTTCTATGATTAAATGAAAAAACCCCCACAAAATACTATTTTCTCTGTGTGAATACTACTGTTTTATGGCTGAAATATACTCTAATGGATATGTCAAACACATAAAGCACCATACATGTTTGTTTTGGAAAAACTGGGGCATATTTAAGAATCAACCATTGCTTTTGTGGATATCTGCTTTCACCTTTTAAGGCTGTAAATCAATGATCAACAAGCCCATGAAGACAAGTTTACTTGAGCAATTTTCAGTTGAAAATAACAAAATCTGATCCTTAAAAATGTGTCACTACTATGCTAGCACGGTCAAATCAAGCATTTCTGGGTTTCCTGATGAAAGAGAACTGTGTAGAAATGCAATGAGGATTGTCTAAGATTGCAAAATCCATAACTAAAGGATAAAAGCAATCAGGCATCCTGACCCTTACTTTGTTGTACCCACAGACCAAAAGTCCAAAAGCCCTATTTATCAGTGTGTTAGGAGCTGACAAGCTTACCCAAATAGATCAGCCAGCAGAGGGGTAAAGGAAAGCAAGGAAAAAATACTTTTCAATTACCAATGTAGAAGGGACTTAGGGTCACAAATTTTTTCATTCTTTTTTATCTAGTACATAAATCAGAGAAAAACATTTTAAAGGAGACTTTCTCAAAGAAGCTATGCCTTCCCTCAAGCTGTTGAAGGACACGACCCTTTTCCCTGTTTTACACAGCAGTAGTAGGCTACATCAGGCACTTTGGTGAAAGAAGTTCTTTCCCTCCTCCTGTAATGCCCAGCTCAATTAATGGTACCATCATCTACCAGCTGCTGAAACCAGAGAGGAGCACCTTCCTCATTTCTTCCCTCTTCTTCAACTCACATAATCACCAAATTCTATCATTTCTATCATCTGAATATCTCTTGAACTATTCCTTTTCTCTTTAATCCTGCCTGCAGCACTCAGAATCTTACCTTAAGATCATGGCAATAGCTTCTTCCAATCTCATCTTCCTTCAATCCAGAATAGTATTTTAAAATGCAAATCTGATCATGTAAATCTCTTGCTTTCCCTCAAAGTCTAGGGCAGCAGTCATTATCTGAGGGAACTCTCGCTATCCCCATAAAAGGCTTTGTACAAATATGAACTGTACAAACTGGTATTGTACACAAGAATGTATTTCTCACCTTTTTTTTAAAAAACACAATAATATTAACCTCAATCTTTTGTTACTTCTATATTATCCATTTTTAAATAAGAATAGTTATTATCATTGACTTGTATTGAAGACAGGACCACCACAAGGTATTTTTGTTTGTTTGTTTGGCAGGGTAATACAATTATAATTTGTTTCTGCCATATATAATTTTGGGTTTGTAAGAGATTACCTAAACTAAGGTTAATCCAATTAGTTTAAAACAGAAATACGTTGCCATAGCAGAAGTATAATGTTTAAGACTGGCTAGCACTATATTTCAGACAAGTCAAAATATTTAATTACCAATAATAACCCATTTAAAAACAAAATAAAGAAAAATACATTTCTTATAAAATAAACAGGGTAACAAAGAACAAAAAAGCCTTCAGCTATAAGCTTAAGGTGTTATATTAACACTTGTAACAGATGGTTTTACACATTTTAATCTCAAACTGAGAAACATAAAGTGGACCCTTTTTAACTCTGGTTCACAATAAAGAAACGAGAAACTCTAAATCAATTTCAACTACAAAAGATCTGCTTTTACACTTTCAACAGTATACTTCAGAGGTAGACTCAAGTTTTCCAGGTGAAAAGCACTACAGCTGCCAGATTTTAAAGCTTCAGATAAGTTGAAGTTGACGGTCCAAGCAAGAGAACTCTACCTAAGAATTCAGAAATCAGAAGTGCTGACATAACAGTATACATAAGAATGATGATAGGGTAACATATGGCCATCAGCAGTTCCTGGTTCTTTCCTTAAAAAAGTAAGTGCAAGGTACAGGCACTCCAGCCTCCTCTCCTTCCACACCCAGATGTGGGTAATATTATCCCCAATGGAATCTCATCTGAAGGCTAAATGTACTATTGTAAACACAAAATTTAATCTTATGTATGCCTTTTATTCTTTTTAATGACAATAGCTTTCTTTTCTGTGCATTGCACATAAGTAATTTTATTCCTTTTTTTGAAATAGCAAGAGTATAGAGACTTCCCTGGCGGTCCAGTGGTTAAGACTCTGTGCTTCCAATGCAGGGCTGTGGGTTCAATCCCTGGTCAGGGAACTAAGACCCCACATGCCGCACAGCGCAGCCAAAAAAAAAAAACAAAATAGGAAGAGTATAAAGGAAAAAGTGGAAATCATTTGTAATTCATAACACAGAGATAACTATTACATTTTGGTCTATATTATTCCAAATATTTTTTCTACACAAACACAGACATATACACGCACACTTTTTAAACACAAACATTCAGTTAGATATACATGCTGTTTTGAAACCTCTTTCTTTACTCATAAATATATCATGTAACCTTTCCTTGTCAAACTTTTTCTAACTCATCATTTTAACAATTGAATAATATTTTATTACATGGATTAATAATAATTTGTTCCATCAATTTAATTTTACTGACTCTTAAGCTAGACTTTATTATACTTTAGAAATAATTTTGTGATGAATACCTATATAAAACTTTGTGCACTTGTCTGTTTCTTCTTAAGATTCCTATAAGAATTTCTGGGCCAATCACATATTACTCTTGAATTCAATTCTAGGATAATTTAAACAAACGAAAAAAAAAAAAAAAAAACAAAACGAAAAACTCTGACCTTTAAAGTTCTAAGCTAGCCACGTGTAAATCTTATTACTTTATACTCAACCTCCTGGCCCATTTTTCAGTCCTAATTTAATCTACTACATAGCCATCATCCATAGATTACATCTGAATTTTTGTTATCGCGATTGCCCACACTAATTACACTGAGGCAAAATCTCTTTCCTCCCCCTGCCTCCCAATTTGGGAACTAATAAGAAAAAAAATTTTTTTTCCAATTTTAAGATTTCATCAATAAGGTTGTACTAATCTTTTTATTATAGCTTTTCAAGAGAAAAAAAATTCTACAATATTATACTAAACATACAGATGTCCACAATACTTAAATGTAAAAAAGTATTTCTTAGAATTGGGAAAATAGGAGTGTCCTCTTTCTTCTTAATTTCTTTGGAGTTCTACCCCTGATTGGTCCTACTTATGCCCAAAGCAAAAAACATCACCATCTTGAGGTAAATTAAAGATGGCTAAAAATTCTTTGCCACTCTTTTTCTTTTTGCTCTTCCCATGAATCTGGGCTGGCCTTGTGGCCAACTAGGACCAACAGAATGTGATAGAAGTGATACTGTGTGATTTAAAGCAGGAAACTTCTGCTTTTGCACCTCTTGGAATGTTCCTCTTATAAGCCAGCCAGGCAAAAGAAATCCATTTATCCTGGGACCACCATGCTGTGTTAAAACCCTAACAATCCACCCAGAGAGAAAGTGGCTACTTAGTGGAGCACTGGGGTGCCTGATAAGTAAGAAAAGCCTTCTTGGACATTCCACCCAAAGCCAGTCACCAGCCAAATGCAGCCAAGTAATGATCCCAGATGATGCCATGTGAAGCAGAAAAACTGACTGGCTAAGCCTTTGCCCAAATCCCATCCCACAGAATTGTGAGCAAATAAACTAGTTGTTTTAAGCCACTAAGTTTTGGGGTAGGCTGTTGCACAGTAATAGATAACAGAAACACACCTAAATAAATTTAAGCACATGCAAGTGCTAGTTGGGAAGAATGTGGTGATGGTGGTATTAGTGATGGTGGTTGGTGGCGGGGGTTCCATTTAAGCACTACACCCAACATTAAGGTAAAGCATCTGAAGACACATCCTAATTCAGGGAAGGGAGCACAATTTTTCAGTCAGTAAAAGTTCTATAATGAATAGGAGAAAACAGGTAAGTAAAAACAAATGCAAAGTTTTAGAAAAGCCTAAAGCATGTCCCACTTGGGAAAACATTTCATCTATATTAGGTGAGCTATTAGAGGGGCACAAAGTTCCCTACACAGAAAATCTGGCCAATTACAAAAAAGGTACAAAGTATAAAATTAAAACTACTTACTTGGTGGGCAACTCATAGCAATATTACACTTGTGAGAAAAAGGGGAAAGTCAACAGTAGTTACATTAACACTATATGCTAAGAGAGTGTTCTGTCTTTGTGCTCTATGCAGAAACAAAGCCAGATTTCCCAGCAAAGTCTGAAAAAAGAATCCTTGAAAAAACAAAACAAACAAAAATGACAGTCTTATTTACAAAAGATAAAACATACTGGGATAAAAACACTGAAAACATATATTTCTTCCAAAGATACGGTCACTATAGGAACCTCTAGAAGTGGTCAACACAGATGGTTCTGTCTAAGGAGTCTCAGAGCCTCTCAAGTCATCCTGTCTCCTATTCTTGGCATTCCGAACAGTTCTAAGTTCAAATCGGAGTTCTCTGAAGTTAACATCATAATTTTTCTTTAATAAAAAAATACTTCGTAGGTGTTTCTTATTAAAAAACACAAAACAAGGTGTATAATTAATGCATACATTTAGAATGGCATTAGCATGCAGAAAACAACATCAAACACAATTCAAAGTTATCAAGATTAAGATTTTTCTAAGAAAAAAATTAATATGAATAATTTTAAAACATTACAAAGGGACCTCTTTACCTCTAAATTTAATAGTCAACCCATTTTCTCTCAAGACTTTCTTCCTTTCAGTGTTATTACAAATGATAATACTATGGTTGCAAACTTAAAAATGCACACACACACACACACACACACACACACACAGAGTCCATTTTATCTACTACTTGATAAAGAAACTGCTATGAGCTAAGAAATTAAGCCTTAGAGCATTACCCTTCCGGGTAGCCACAGTTCACGGCTAATATACTGCCACAGAGTAAAAAAAAAAATTGATGGTATAAATATTTTTGCTCACTGAAGTTTATTAAATTTATCAGCCTCATTGAGACTGTGCATTTTTACCTTAACAAGTAACAATTCCTGGGGTAGTGCTGGGAGTCTTAACTTACATGAGAAAAAGATTATTTTATTTTGAAGATCCTCCCTCCACTCCACTCCAACTCCCCCAGCAAACTCTAAAATGTTACATGATATTTTTCTACGTGGCCTCTTGCCAGAGATCACCTGAAGAGGACAGAAGAGATTAAATAAAGAACCTTGAACTTAGAGCTAAAGGGACCTGAGGAAAGTGAGGTATTAAGTAAAGGTTAGAATAGGATGCTACATCACAGGAATGTTTAGGTTTGTAGTGCGTACACGTTGTCAGGAAGGTAACAGTTCTATTTAATTCTTCAAATAAGATGTCTGGGTTTTGACTCTGTAAATTATTAAATAACTTAGTCCCAGCACTATTAATATTTCAGAAAATAAATACATCTGTAAAAA
The DNA here is from genome assembly GCF_009873245.2 of Balaenoptera musculus. NCBI lineage: Eukaryota > Metazoa > Chordata > Mammalia > Artiodactyla > Balaenopteridae > Balaenoptera > Balaenoptera musculus. The sequence goes on along the minus strand of NC_045792.1, from coordinate 65,253,934 downwards.
ATAGACAACTATTATACCCAAAAGTCAAAACTAAAGGTTCTATAGTTTTTATATCAGTTTTCCACCTCATTCACTTGTTAAACACAAGGTACTATCAGACATATATTCATTTAAGGTGACTTTCTTATTATTAAAATCAGGTAAAATAAATAAATAAACAAAATGAAAAATAAATAAAATCAGGTAGAAATAAAATAGCCAAACAAGCATAAAACTTAAGACATGCCTTGTTATTAAATAAAAATACTAACATGCTGTTACTTGCTCTGCTGATTATCACACTAAAGCAATTACATCAGCAGTCTACCTGTAAAAATTTCTTCTTCATTTCATCAAAGATATTTTGTCTGCATCTCCAAAACACATCCTATGGTGTGTAAGAACAAAATGAATTACAAATTATTTCTTTAAAATAAAGAGGTAAGACAGTGAAATGAGAACAATTAACCTAAAAACATTTTTACAACAAAATATGTATGAATTAAAGTATTATTATATCATCTAAGATTTCATTCATAAATTATATTTGTAGTTTTAATCTTAGGCCTCAATTACTCTTTTTTAAAAAAAATAAATTTATTTATTTTATTTATTTATTTTTGACTGCGTTGGGTCTTCGTTGCTGCACGCGGGCTTTCTCTAGTTGTGGCGAGTGGGGGCTACTCTTTGTTGTGGTGTATGGGCTTCTCATTGTGGTGGCTTCTCTTGTTGCAGAGCACGGGCTCTAGGCACACAGGCTTCAGTTGTTGTGGCACACGGGCTCAGTAGTTGTGGTTCGCAGGCTCTAGAACACAGGCTCGGTAGTTGTGGCACATGGGCTTAGTTGCTCCATGGCATGTGGGATCTTCCCAGACCAGGGCTGAACCCGTATCCCCTGCATTGGCAGGCAGATTCTCAACCACTGCGCCACCAGGGAAGCCCCTCAATTACTCTTGTAAGGTTACTGAAAACCTACATTATGGTGATAAAAAATAATATTAACATGGAAAACCACCACATTTTAACAAAGAGTAGTAGCTTCAGAATTGTGTATAAATCAAATGTTCTAAGTCATATTTTCCTAGTTTTATTGAGATATAATTAACATATAACTCTGTAATAGTTTTAAGATGTACAACATAATGATTTGATATATGTATATACTGCAAAATGATTAATTACTACAATAAGTTTAGTTAACATCCATCATCTCACATAGTTACAAATTTTTTGTCCTTGTAATAAGAACTTTTAAGTTCTATTCCCTTAGCAATTTTCGGACATACAATACAGTATTGTTAACTATAGTCATCACGCTGTATATTACATTCAGAACTTATTTATCTTATAACTGGAAGTTTGTACCTTTTGACCACCTCCACCTATTTACACAACTCCCATCCCCCATCTCTGGCAACCACCCATCTGTTCTCTGTTGATAAGAGTTCAGTTTTTCAGATTCCACATATAAGTAAATCATACAGTATTTGTCTTTCTCTAAGTCACTATTTTGAGACCATCAAAGGAACTCTGCAAGAAAACCAAAAGATCCCCGATTTTGCTACCTTATAAATTTAGATTTTTCATATTATAAATACTATTAAAGTAAAGCTGCTTAACATTACCCCCTACAGCTATTTTCTTTTAATATCTCTTCCTTATTTTAAAAGAAGCTTATTTTAGCAAATCAAGAAAATATAGAAATATATAAAAGGAAATAAGGATAACCTATAATCAAGAGATAATCTCTTGAAAAATCTTGGTTTTACATCCCACACTTTTTCTGTACAAATTTCGTTTTCCTCCACCTTCTTTAATTAATAAAAAGAACCCTACATATTGTTTTAAAAGGTGCTTTTTATCACTCACAGTAGCTTAGATACTATTCTACATCAGTTAAAAAATTTTACCTCATTTCCTTTTATAATAGAAATGTATTTCTATTATAATAGTAATACATATTTTTTTGACAAGCAAGTCTAAAATAACTCCTATAGCAATTATTAAAAATTTGATATACATCCTATTAGATCCCTCTCCATTTTATGCATATATTATATAAAGATTATTAACCAAAAAAGATCATTCTGAACACCGTCGTTTGAATTCTGCTCCTTTTCCCTCAACACTCACTCATCTTTCTGGGTCAAAACATTTAGTTTAAAAATTGCAGTGTTCCATTATATAGGCAAACCATAATTTATTTAACTAATCTATTAATAGCCATTTAGAAACCTTCAAATTTTCACTACAGCTTTGCTTATTTGTACAATTTTTTTCCCTAAAGTTTATTTCCTAAATAAAGAATTCTAGATCAAAGGTTATGTACTCATTTTTAGGATTTTTTTGATACCTGCTGCCAATACACTATCTCTTCCACAAATAAGAATTAAACTACAACTATCTGTCAAACACTGTTTTAGGTGCTGAGAAAATAGCAGTGAACAAAAGCCCTTGCCCTCAAGGAGATGACACTGTACAGGGGAAATTCAAAATAAACAAATCTAAACCATCACGTATCCACCAGCCTCAGAGTCTTTGCATTTCTGTACACTGTACCTGGGATGCTCTTCCTTTAGATATCCTTACCTTCTTTTCTCAAGTATCATTGTGATGGCTTTAAAATGTGTCCACAAATTCTTTGACATGCCTCCCAGCAAGATTAGGAATCTAATTCCAGTCCCTTTTAATATGGGCCAGCATTAGTGACTTCCTGTGATACATAACATTACTTTCAAGGCTGGGCTAGAAAATAGAGAAGGCAACACAGCTTCTTCCTGGCTCTCTCTCAGATGCTCACCCTTGGAACCTGGCCATTATGCTGTATAGGAGCCAAGCAGCCACATGGAAAGGTCATGTGTAGATGTTCTAGCCACAACCCAACTGAGATCCCATCTGGCAACCAGCATCAACAACCATACATGTGAGCAAGTATTCAGATGATTCCAGACCCCAGCCTTTCAGATGCTCCAACTGACGCCTAGCAGAGCAGAACAAGCTGTCTCTCTTCAGCTTGGCCCAAATTGCACGTCCATGAGCAAAAGTCATTAAGTGTGGGGGTAGGCTATTATAAAGCAAAAAGTAATCAAAACAGCTAGTTTCTCAAACTGGTCCTCTTCTCACCATTCTATTTAAAATTGCAATCCTCCTCCTCTCCCTTCCTTCAGGTTTCTCCATAGTATACTTATAGCCACCTGATACATTTGTTTGTATTTTACTTGTTTATTGTTAACTCCCAAAAAACTTCCATTATGAGCCAAGATGAAATAGCAGACTGGATTTACCCTCTCCACCTTAAACAACTAAAAAGAAGAGATGAAATATATGAAACAATAGTTTTCAAATATTATTAAATAACAGGTAACACAGGACAGTGATCCCTGTGAAAACACAAACAAAAAAGGTAAGCTACCTTCCAGGCTGCAGTGCGGGGAGAGAGAACCCAGTTAAAGTTCAGCAATCTTCCTGAGCTGAAAAGATAAGGTTAGAAGTTCAAGTGGGTCAATTCAGCTAGAATTTACAGAGCAGAATACTGAAGAGAAGAAAGATGTGCAAATAGCATGCTCCAGAGACATGTAGTGGTCCTCCCTGAGTACTCATCAGCATATGCATGTGAAGAAACTACCTGAGGCAGGGGGAAGAACCACAGGAAAGAATCCCTGGAGCTCACTTTAGTTCCCACCAGCCAGAGTGAAAAAAATTTCATAATACACGGGGCTCAGATAAGAGTACATAGAAGAGTATTGTCTCAGTAGTGGGACCAAATTAGGCCTAACCTAAAGGCTATTCTGGATCAAACTTACAACACTTTTTAAAAGCAAGCCTCAAAAGGATCAAAATGTTTACAAGTAAATTAGCACGGTCAGAGAACAAAGCTCAAGAATATCTATGGAAATAAAAAATACCCAGCACCCATCAACATAAAATTCGGTGTTTGGCATCCAATCCAAAATAAACAGGCATGAATGAAAGTAGGAAATGATGACCCATAATGAGGAGAAAAATCAATCAATGAAAACCTACCCAGATATAATACAGATGATATAATTAATAGACAAAAATATAAAAAGTTTATAACTATATTCTACATTTTAAGAAGGTATAGGAAAGAATGCAAAGGAAATAAATGGAAGATATATTAAAGATTCAACTCAAGAGGAGACAAGGTGGCAGAGTTGAAGGACTTGAGCTCACCTCCTCTCACAAAAACACCAAAATCACAACTAACTGCTGAACAACCACTGACAAAAAAGAATGGAACCTACCAAAAAAGATATTCTACATCCAAAGACAAGAAGCCATAGTGAGGCAGTATGAGGAGGGCTTTTGCGATATAATCAAATCCCATACCCACCAGGTGGGCGACCCACAAACTGAAAAATAATTATATCGCAGAGGTTCTCCTAGGAGTGAGAGTTCTGAGCCCAGCGTCAGGCTCCCCAGCCTGGGGGTCTGGCATCAGGAGGAGGAGCCTCGAGAGCATTTGGCTTTGAAGGCCAGGGGGGCTTGAGCTGCACAGGAGCTGCACAAGACTGGGGGAAACAGAGACTCCACTCTTGGAGGGCACACACAAGGTTTCACATGCACTGGGACTCAGGGCAAAGCAGTGACTCCATAGGAGCCTGGGCTAGACCTACCTGCAGGCCTTAGAGGGTCTCCTGGGGAGGCGGGGTTCAGCTGTGGCTCACTGTGGGGGCAAGGACACTGCTGGGAGAGGCCCCAGAGAATACACATCTGCGTGAGCTCTTCTGGAGGTGGTCATTTTGGCACTGAGACCTGGCCCCTCCAAACAGCCTGCAGTCTCCAGTGCTGTGACGCCTCAGGCCAAACAACCAAGACGGTGGGAACACAGCCCCACCATCAGCAGACAGGCTGCCTAACATCTGTCCTGAGTGCACAGCCGCCTCTAAACACACCCCCTGACATGTCCTGCCCACCAGAGGGACAAGAACCAGCTCCACTCACCAGGGGGCAGCTAGAGTCCATCCCACAGGAAGCCTGCACAAGCCCCTGGACCAACCTCACCCACCAAGGGGCAGACACCAGAAGCAAGTGCAACTACAAACCTGCAGCCTGAGAAACAGAGATCACAAACACAGAAAGTTAGACAAAATAAGACAGCAGAGAAATATGTTACAGGTGAAGGAACAAGATAAAACCCCAGAAGAAAAACTAAGTGAAGTGGAGGTAGGCAATCAGCCTGAAAAAGAATTTAGAGTAATGATAGTAAAGATGATTCAACATCTCGGGAAAAAAATGGAGGCACAGACCAAGAAGATACAATAAATTTTTAACAAAGAGCTAGAAGATTTAAAGAACAAACAAAGATGAACAGTACAATAACTGAAATGAAAAATAAACAAGAAGGAATCAATAGCAGAATAAATGAGACAGAAGAATGAATAAGTGACCTGGAAGAGAGACTGGTGGAAATCACAGCTGTGGTGTGAATAAAGAAATAAGAATAAAGAAAAAAAAAGTTTGAAAAGAAATGAGGACAGTCTAAGAGACATCTGGGATGACATTAAATGCATCAACATTCACATTATAGGGGTCCCAAAAGGAGAAGAGAGAGAAAGGGCCTGAAAAAATATTTGAAGAGATAATAGTCAAAAACTTCCCTACCGTGGGAAAGGAACCATTCACTCAACTCCAAGAAGTGCAGACAGTCCCATACAGAATAAACCCGAGGAGGAACATGCCAAGACACATACTAATCAAGTTGACAAAAATCAAAGACAGAGAAAAAAACATGAAAAGCAACAAATAACATACAAAGGAATCCCCATACAGTTATCAGATGATTTTTCAGCAAAAACTCTGCAGGCCAGAAGGGAGTGGCATGATATAATTAAAGTGATGAAAGGGAAAAACCCACAACCAAGAATACTCTACCCAGCAAAGCCCTCGTTCAGATTTAATGGAAAAATCAGGCAAGCAAAAGCTAAGAGAATTCAGCACCACCAAACCAGCTTTACAACAAATGTTAAAGGAACTTCTCTAGGTGGAAAAGAAAAGGCCACGACTAGAAAAACGATAATTACAAATGGGAAAGCTCACCAGTAAAGGCAAACATACAGTAAAAATAGAAAGCCGTCCACACAAAAATATTATATAAAAATCAGCAATCATGAGGAGAATACAAATGCAGGATATTGGAAATGCATTTGAAATTAAGCGACCAGCAACTTAAAACAATCTTGTATATATATATAGACTGCTATATCAAAACCTGATGGTAACTGCAAACCAAAAATCTACAATAGATACACACACGAAAAGAAAAAGTAATCCAAACAGAACTCTAAAGATAGTCAACAAATCACAAGTGAACAACAAAGGAATGAAAAAGAAAGGGCTACAAAAACAAATCCTAAATAATTTTTTTAAATGGCAAAAAGAACATACATATTGATAACTACCTTAAATGTAAATGGATTAAATGCTCGAACCAAAAGACACAGACTGGCTGAATGGATACAAAAACAAGACCCACATATATGCTGTCTACAAGAGACTCACTTCAGATCTAGGGACACATACAGAATGAAAGTGAAGGAATGGAAAAAGGTATCCTATGCAAATGGAAATCAAAAGAAAGCTGGAGTACCAATATTCATATCAGACAAAACAGACTCTAAAATAAAGACTGTTACGGGACTTCCCTGGTGGCACAGTGGTTAAGAATCTGCCTGCCAATGCAGGGGACATGGGTTCAATTCCTGGTCTGGGAAGATCCCACATGCTGTGGAGCAACTAAGCATATGCACCAAAACTACTGAGCCTGTGCTCTAGAGCCCACGAGCCACAACTACTAAGCCCGTGCACCACAACAACTGAAGCTCGTTGCCCTAGAGCCCGTGCGTCGCAACTGAGCCCATGTGCTGCAACTACTGAAGCCTGTGTGCCTAGAGCCCATGCTCTGCAACAAGAGAAGCCACCGCAACGAGAAGCCTATGCACCGTGATGAAGAGTAGCCCCCGCTCGCCACAACTAGAGAAAGCCCACGCACAGAAACAAAGACCCAACACAGCCAAAATAAAAACTAAAAAAAAAAAAAAAAAAATTTGTTACAATAAAACTAAATGTGTACAAAAAAATAATTCAAAAATTTAAAAATAAAAATGAAATTTAAAAAATGAAATAAAATAAAGACAGTTACAAGACAAAAAGAACACTACATAATAATCAGGGATCAACCCAAGAAGATATAACAATCATAAGTATCTATGCTCTCAAAATAGGAGCGCCTCAATGTATAAGGCAAATGTTAACAACCATAAAAGGAGAAATTGACAGTAACACAATAATAGCGGGAGACTATAACACTGCTACGTACATCAATGGACAGATCATCCAGACAGAAAATCAATATGGAAACACAGGCCTTAAATGACACATTAGACCAGATGGACTTAACTGATATTTATAGAACACTGCATCCAAAAGCAGGAGAATACACATTCTTCTCAAGTGCACATGGAATATTCTCCAGGATAGGTCACATGGTGGGCCACAAAGCAAACGTCGGTAAATTTAAGAAAAATGAAATAATATCAAGCACCTTTTCAGACCACAATGCTAACAGATTAGAAATCAACTACAAGAAAAAACCTGTAAAAACACACAAACACGTGGAGGCTAAACAATATATTACTAAACAACTAATGGATCAGTGAAGAAATCAAAGAAGAAACCAAAAAATACCTGGACACAAATGAAAATGAAATCACAACAATCTGAAAGCTCTGGGACACAGCAAAAGTAGTTTTAAGAGGGAAGTGTACAGCACTACAGTCTTACCTCAGGAAACAAGAAAAATCCCAAATAAGCAGCCTAAACTTACACCTAAAGCAACTAGAGAAAGAAGAACAAACAAAATCCAAAGTTAATAGAAAGAAAGAAGTCATAAAGATCAGATCAGAAATAAATGAAATAGTGACGAAGAAAACAATAGAAAAGATCAATGAAACTAAAAGCTGATTCTTTGAAAAGATAAAGAAAATTGATAAACTGTTAGCCAGACTCATCAAGAAAAAAATGGAGAGGGCTCAAATCAATAACATTAGAAATGAAAAAAGAAGTTCCAACTGACACCACAGAAATACAAAGGATCATAAGAGACTACTACAAGCAAATATATGCCAATAAAATGGACAACCTGGAAGAAATGGACAAATTCTTAGAAAGGTACAACCTTCCAAACCTGAACTAGGAAGAAATAGAAAATATGAACAGACTGATCACAACTACTGAAATTGAAACTGTGATTAAAGAACTTCCAACAAACAAAAGTCCAGGACCAGATAGCTTCACAAGGGAATTCTATTGAACATTTAGGGAAGACTTAACACCTACCCTTCTGAAACTCTTCCAAAAACTTGCAGAGGAAGGAACACTCCCAAGCTCATTCTATGAGGCCACCATCACCCTGATACTAAAAACAAAGATATCACAAAAAAAAGAAAATCATGAGCCAATAACACTGATGACTATAGATGCAAAAATCCTCAACAAAATACTAGCAAACTGATTCCGACAATACCTTCAAAGGATCATACACCATGATCAAGTGAGATTTATCCCAGTGATGCAAGGATCTTTCATTACCCACAAAGCAATCGGTATGATACACCACATTAACAAATTGAAGAATAAAAACCATATGATCATCTCAATAGATGCAGAAAAGGCCTTGACAAAATTCAACACCCATTTATGATAAAAACTCTCCAGGAAGTGGGCATGGAGGGAACCTACCTCAACATAATAAAGGCCATATATGACAAACCCACAGCTAACATCAGACGCAACGGTGAAAAGCTGAAAGCATTTCCTCTAAGGTCAGGAATAAGACAAGGATGTCCACTCTCGTCACTTTTATTCAACATAGTTTTGGAAGTCCTAGCCATGGCAATCAAAGAAGAAAAAGAAATGAAGGAATCTAAATTGGAAAAAAAGAAGTTAAATTGTCACTGTTTCCAGATGACATGATACTATACATAGAAAATCCTAACGATGTTAACAGAAAACTACTAGAGCTCATCAATCAATTCAGAAAGTTGCAGGATAAAAAATTAATACGTAGATCTCTCTTGCATTTCTATACACTAACAATGAAAGATCAGAAAGAGAAACTAAGGAAACAATCTCATTTGCCATTGCAAAGAATAAAATACCTAGGAATAAACCTACCTAAGGAGACAAAAGACCTGAACTCTGAAAACTATAAGATGCTGAAGAAAAAAAATTGAAGATGACACAAACAGATGGAGAGATATATCATGTTCCTGGATTGGAAGAATCAATCAAAATGACTATACCACCCAAGGCAATCTACAGACGCAATGTAATTCTTATCAAATTACCAATGGCATTTTTCACAGAACTAGAACAAAAAAATTTTTAATTTGTATAGAAACACAAAAGACCCTGAATAGCCAAAGTAATCCTGAGAAAGACAAATGGAGCCGGAGGAATCAGGCTCCCTGACTTCAGACTATACTACAAAGCTACAGTAATCAAAACAGTATGGCACTGGCACAAAAACAGAAATGTAGATTAATGGAACAGGATAGAAAGCCCAGAAATAAACCCACACACCTATGGTCCATTAAACTATGACAAAGGAGGCAAGAATATACAATGGAGAAAACACAGTCTCTTCAATAAGTAGTACTGGGAAAACTGGACAGCTACACGTCAAAGAATGAAGTTAGAACATTCTCCAACACCATACACAAAAATAAACTCAAAATGTATTAAAGACCTAAATGTAAGACCAGATTCTATAAAACTCTTAGAGGAAAACATAGGCAAAACACTCTTTGACATAAATTGCAGCAAGATCTTTTTCAATTCACCTCCTAGAGGAATGGAAATAAAAACAAAAACAAATGGGACCTAATTAAACTGAAAAGCTTTTGCACATCAAAGGAAACCATAAACAAAATGAAAAGACAACCCACAGAATGGGAGAAAATATTTGCAAATGGTGTGACTGACAAGGGATTAATCTCCAAAACATACAAACAGCTCATGCAGCTCAATATCAAAAAACAAACAACCCAATCAAAAAACAGGCATAAGATCTAAATAGACATTTCTCTAAAGAAGACATACAGATGGCCAAAAAGCACATGACAAGATGATCATCGCTAATTATTAGAGAAATGCAAATCAAAACTACAATGAGGTATCACCTCACACTGGTCAGAACGGTCATCATCAAAAAGTCTACAAACAATAAATGCTGGAGAGGATGTGGAGAAAAAGGAATCCTCCTACACTGTTGGTGGGAATGTAAATTGGTACAACCACTATGGAGAACAGTATGGAGGTTCCTTAAAAAATTGAAAACAGAACTACCATATAATGCAGCAATCCCACTCCTGGGCATCTATCTGGAGAAAACCATAATTCGAAAAAATACATGCTCCCCAATGTTCATTGTAGCACTATTTACACCAGCCAAGACACGGAAGCAACGTAAATGTCCATCGATGAATGGATAAAGAAGATGTGGTATATACACACAATGGAATATTACTCAGCCTTAAAAAAGAATGAAATAATGCCATTTGCAGCAACATGGATGGATCTAGAGATTATCATACTAAGTGAAGTAAGTCAGACAGAGAAAGACAAATATCATATGATATCACTTACAGCTGGAATCTACAAAAATGATACAAATGAACTTATTTACAAAATAGACTCACAGACTTGGAAGATAAATTTAAGTTTACCAAAGGGGAAAGGGGGTGGGGAGAGATAAATTAGGAGTCTGGGCTTAACATATACACACTACCATATATAAAATAGGTAATCAACAAGGACCTACTGTATAGCACAGGGAACTCTACTCAATGTTCTGTAATAACCTATATGGGAAAAGAATCTGAAAAAGAATGGATATATGTATATGTATAACTGAACCACTCTGCTGTACACCTGAAACTAACATAACACTGTAAATCAACTATACCCAAAATAAAAATTCAATTATAAAAAAGCATGACTTGGACACTAAACACTATGAAAGAAAAGATTAATAAACTCAATTATAGAAAAAGGAAATTTAAAAAAAGATCCAACTCAAATTTCTAAAGATAAAAAGTACAATATCTGAGATGAAACATAGAATGCATGGGATTAACAGATTAGGTACCACTGAACAAAAGATTATAAACCACTTGAAGACCCAGCAATAGAAACTATCATAAATGAGACAAAGAGAGGAAAAAATCATACACACACACACAGAGAACAGAAAAGTGGGACAACTTTCTTATTAGAAACCAAGGAGGCCAGAAGGAAGTTGCACAATATTTTTCAGGTGCTCACAGAAAATAACTGTTAACCCAAGAGCCTATAACCAGAAAAATGTCCTTTAAGAATGACCCAAATTCTATCAAACATTTAGAGAAGAGCTAACACCTATCCTTCTCAAACTCTTCCAAAATATTGCAGAGGGAGGAACACTCCCAAACTCATTCTACAAGGCCACCATCACCCTGATACCAAAACCAGACAAAGATGTCACAAAGAAAGAAAACTACAGGTCAAATATCACTGATGAACATAGATGCAAAAATCCTCAACAAAATACTAGCAAACAGAATCCAACAGCACATTAAAAGGATCATACACCATGATCAAGTGGGGTTTATTCCAGGAATGCAAGGATTCTTCAATATACGCAAATCAATCAACGTGATACACCATATTAACAAATTAAAGGAGAAAAACCATATGATCATCTCCATAGATGCAGAGAAAGCTTTCGACAAAATTCAACACCCATTTATGATAAAAACCCTCCAGAAAGTAGGCACAGAGGGAACTTTCCTCAACATAATAAAGACCATATATGACAAACCCACAGCCAACATTGTCCTCAATGGTGAAAAACTGAAACCATTTCCACTAAGATCAGTAACCAGACAAGGTTGCCCACTCTCACCACTATTATTCAACATAGATTTAGAAGTTTTAGCCACAGCAATGAGAGAAGAAAAAGAAATAAAAGGAATCCAAATCAGAAAAGAAGAAGTAAAGCTGTCACTGTTTGCAGATGACATGATACTATACATAGAGAATCCTAAAGATGCTATCAAAAAACTACTAGAGCTAATCAATGAATTTGGTAAAGTAGCAGGATACAAAATTAATGTGCAGAAATCTCTTGCATTCCTATACACTAATGATGAAAAATCTGAAAAATCTTAATCTGAAATTAAGAAAACACTCCCATTTACCACTGCAACAAAAAGAATAAAATATCCAGGAATAAACCTACCTAAGGAGACAAAAGACCTGTATGAAGAAAATTATAAGACACTGATGAAAGAAATTAAAGATGATACAAATAGATGGAGAGATATACCATGTTCTTGGATTGGAAGAATCAACATTGTGAAAATGACTCTACTTCCCAAAGCAATCTACAGATTCAATGCAATCCCTATCAAACTACCACTGGCATTTTTCACAGAACTAGAACAAAAAATTTCACAATCTGTATGGAAACACAAAAGACCCCGAAGAGCCAAAGCAACCTTGAGAACGAAAAATGGAGCTGGAGGAATCAGGCTCCCTGACTTCAGACTATACTACAAAGCTACAGTAATCAAGACAGTATGGTACTGGCACAAAAACAGAAATATAGATCAACTGAACAGGATAGAAAGCCCAGACATAAACCCACGCACATATGGTCACCTTATCTTTGATAAAGGAGGCAAGCATACACAGTGGAGAAAAGACAGCCTCTTCAATAAGTGGCGCTGGGAAAACTAAACAGGTACATGTAAAAGTATGAAATTAGAACACTCCCTAACACCATACACAAAAATAAACTCAAAATGGATTAAAGTCCTAAATGTAAGGCCAGACACTATCAAACTCTTAGAGGAAAACATAGGCAGAACACTCTATGACATAAATCACAGCAAGATCCTTTTTGACCCAGCTCCTAAAGAAATGGAAATAAAAACAAAAATAAACAGATGGGACGTAATGAAAATTAAAGGCTTTTGCACAGCAAAGGAAACCATAAACAAGACAAAAAGACAACCCTCAGAATGGGAGAAAATATTTGCAAATGAAGCAACTGACAAAGGATTAATCTCCAAAATTTACAAGCAGCTCATGCAGCTCAATAACAAAAAACAAACAACCCAATCCAAAAATGGGCAGAAGACCTAAATAGACATTTCTCCAAAGAAGATATACAGATTGCCAACAAACACGTGAAAGAATGCTCAACATCACTAATCATTAGAGAAATGCAAATCAAAACTACATTGAGGTATCACCTCACACCAGTCAGAATGGCCATCATCAGAAAATCTGCAAACAATAAATGCTGGAGAGGGTGTGGAGAAAAGGGAACACTCTTGCACTGTTGGTGGGAATGTAAATTGATACAGCCACTATGGAGAACAGTATGGAGGTTCCTTAAAAAACTAAAAATAGAACTACCATACGACCCAGCAATCCCACTACTGGGCATATACCCTGAGAAAACCATAATTCAAAAAGAGTCATGTACCAAAATGTTCATTGCAGCTCTATTTACAATAGCCAGGACATGGAAGCAACCTAAGTGTCCATCATCGGATGAATGGATAAAGAAGATGTGGCATATTTATACAATGGAATATTACTCAGCCATAAAAAGAAACGAAATGGAGTTATTTGTAGTGAGGTGGATGGAGTTAGAGTCTGTCATACAGAGTGAAGTAAGTCAGAAAGAGAAAAACAAATACAGTATGCTAACACATATATATGGAATCTAAGGAAAAAAAAACAAAACGTCATGAAGAAACTAGTGGTAAGACGGCAATGAAGACACAGACCTGCTAGAGAAAGGACTTGAGGATATGGGGAGGGGGAAGGGTAAGCTGTGACAAAGTGAGAGCGTGGCATGGACATATATACACTACCAAACGTAAAATAGATAGCTAGTGGGAAGCAACCGCATAGCACAGGGAGATCAGCTCGGTGCTTTGTGACCACCTAGAGGGGTGGGATGGGGGGGTGGGAGGGAGGGAGACGCAAGAGGGAAGAGATATGGGAACATATGTATATGTATAACTGATTCACTTTGTTATAAAGCAGAAACTAACACACCATTGTAAAGCAATTATACTCCAATAAAGATGTTAAAAAAAAAAATGACCCAGAAATTGCTTTTGTAACCAAGCAGAATTCAAGACATGCTCAGATAAAGGAAAACTAAAAGAATCTGTCTCCAGTAGAAATACCCTAAAGGAATGGGTAAAGAAAATTCTCTAAACAAAAAAGGAAATGATTAAAGGGGAACCTTAGAACATCAGGAAAAAAAAAAAAAACAACAGTTAGCAAAATATGGCTAAATAGAATACATTTTCCTTCTCCTCTTCAGTTTTTATTAAATGTTTGACAGTTGAAGCACAAATTAAGAGACTGCTTGATGTGGTTATAAATGTATGTAGAGGAAGTATTTAATACAATTATATTGTAGACGGGAGGGTAACAAGACATAAGGGAGGTAATGTTTCTACATTTCAATTAAATTGGTAAAACAATGACACCAGTAGACTTTGATAAACTTGTATATACACAGAAGAACCACTAAAAAAGGTATTACAAGAGGATATGATCAAAATCAGTATGAATAAATCAAAACAAAATTTTAAAAAATATTCAAATAACACACAGGAAGGCAAGTAAAAGATAATAGCAAAATGAAAAACAGAAAATAAACAGAAAACAAAATAAAATGGGAGGCTTATGCTCTAACATGTTAATCATTACATTAAATATAAATGACCTAATCACACTAATTAAAAGAGATTTGGGAGGGTAAATTAAAACTATATGCTGTCTCTAAGAAACTCAGACACACACACCTACACACACAAAGATGTACACCCATACAGAATACATACTATGTCAAATATATGATATACACAAAACACTTTAAAATAAATTTACACATAAGATATATGTTTCATGTAAAATATTTAATATGAAAGTCAAAAAGGGAAAAAATGTACCATGCAAACATCAAAGAAAACAAGAGTTAATTTTAAAAATTAATATCAGTTAAAGTAGACTTCAGAACAAAGAAAATTATCAGAGATAGAGAGGAACATATAATGATAAAAGGGCCCATCCACTAAGAAGGCATAGCAATCCTAAATTTGTATGAACCAAACAGATCTGCAAAATTTGTGAAGCCAGAACTGGTAAAACTAAAAGAATAAAATAACTCTACAATAATTAGGAGACTCCAACACCTCTCTCTCAACAATTGCTACAACAACTAAACAGAAAATAAGCAAGGACACAGAAAAAACCAACAATACCATCAACCAACAGAACCTAATTAACATTCGTAAAGGGACACAATATACATTCTGTCCAGATGCACTTGGAACATATTCCAAGACAGGCCATATCCCAGGTCATAAAACAAATTTTAACACATTTAGAAGAACTACAATCAAATATAGTCTCTGCTCATAATAGGACAACAGAAGATCTAAATAAATAAAGCAACATAATGTAGTCTTACATTGGAAGACTCAACATAGTAAAGATGTCAATTCTTCCCAAACAAAAATACAGTTTTTAAAGCAAGTCCTATCAAAATCCCAGCAAGATTTTTTGAAGATATAGACAATATTCTGAAACTTATATGGAAAGGCAAAGGAACTAGAATAACTAAAAAGATAAAGCGAGAGGACTCTGTCTACTCAATTTCGAGACTTATAGCTACAGTAATATAGCTACAGTAATCAAGACTGTGTGGTACTGGTAGATAAATAGACAAAGAGATCAATGGAACACAATAGAGATCCACACAGATATGCCCAACTGATTTCTGACTAGGTGTAAAAGCAACTCAATGGAGGAAAGAGTGTCTTTTCAACAAATGGTGCTGGAATAATTGGACATCCATAGGCAAAAAATAATAATCCTGGACCTAAGTCTCTCACCTTATACAAAAAGTAATTGAATATAGATCATGAACTTAAATGAAAAATGTAAACCTATAAAACTTTTAGAAAAAAAAAATAGGAAAAAATCTTCTAGAGCTAAGGATAGGCAGAGTTCTCAGACTTGACACCAAAAGCATGATTTACAAAAAGAAAAATTGATAAACTGGACGTAATCAAAATTGAAATATCTATTTTGCAAAGACTCTTTTAAGAAAGAAAAGACAGGGAATTCCCTGGCGGTCCAGTGGTTAGGACTCAGCACTCTCATTGCCAAGGGCCGAGGTTCAATCCCTGGTCAGGGAACTAAAAATCCCACAAGAAAAAAAAAAGAATGAAAAGACAAGCTACTGACTGGGAGAAAATATTTCAAACCACATAATTGACAAAGAAAGGACTAGTATCTAGACTATACTGTAAAGAACTCTGAACACCTAACAATAAAAAAGCAAACAATATAATTAGAACACAGGCAAAAATCATGAGACACATTTCAATGAAGAAAACAGATGACAAGTAAGCACACAAAAAGATGGTCAACATCATTAGCCATTAGATAAATACAAATTAAACCACAATGAGATATGACCACACACCTATCAGAATGGCTAAAATTAAAAACAGTGGCAACATCAAATGCTGACAAGGATGCAGAAAAATTGGATCTCTCATAATTTCCTGCTGGGAAGTAAAATGGTACAGCTACTTTAGAAAACCATTTGGTAATTTCTGAAAAAACTAAATATGCAACTACCATACAACCCAGCAACTGTACTATTCAACAGTTATCACAGAGAAATGAAGAATTATTTCACACAAAAACCTATACATGAATTTTATAGCAGCTTTACTCATAATATCCAAAAACTGCAAATAATCTAGATGTCCTTCAACAGCTGAATGGAAACAAACTGTGGTACATCCATACCAAGGACATTAATAAGCAAAGGAACAAACTGTTGATACATGGGACACCCAGAGAAGCATCCAGACAATTATATATTAAGTATAAAAGGTCAAGTCCAAAAGGTTACATACAGTAAGATTCCATTTATACAACATTTTTGAAATGACCAAATATAGAAATGGAAAACAGCTAAGTGATTGCCAGGAATCAAAGAGGGGCTGGGAGTGGGAGGGCAGTGAGTGTAGTTATAAAAGGGCAACATGAGAGATCCTTGTGGAGATGAAAATGTTCTGTATCTTGACTGTATCAATGCCAATATCTTGATTGTTATATTGTACTATAGTTTACATGATGTTACCATTAAGGGGAACTGGGTAAAAAGTACATGATGTCTCTTTTTTATTTCTCAGAGCTACAGATGAAACTATAACTAACTCAAAATTAAAAGTTTAATTTAAAAATAATACGTCTGCCTACCCTACTACTCTTCCACCTCTCTTCTCCTAGAGACTAAAAGAGGATTGCCTGTTTTAAACCTTGGAGTGGAGTGAAGCAGGGGTGGTACTCCTGAGAACGTGTAGCCGCAGACTGGCCCTCATGTTGATTTGCAGCCCCAATTCGCACTATCTGTGTGGTATTAAAAAAAACCCACAAGTTAAGAATTACTTTGAAAATGGTTCCAGAACAGCAGTACTCCCAGATACATGGCAGAAACAATCACAATTTTCTTCTGAAAGAAGCCATTTGTATTCCAAAGTTCATATAATTTCCATAAAAATTATTCTCATAATTACAAGACATATGAACAGCTCAAAATTGTTTTTTTTTTTAATCACTAAATACATAAGGAAAAAGGCACCATGAGTGAGAGTCAGCAGAGAATAAAACACAGCAGATGACATACAATAAAAGTTTCAATATTGAAACTATCGGTAACATTATAAAAGAAAAATGTACAATATGCTTCAAGAAATAAAAAAGAACTCTGAATTCATGAGTAGACGTTGGCAATCAGCAGGCTTTTAAAAGTAACAAACAGAATTCCTAGAAAAGGATATAATAATAAAAGTAAAAATCACAAAGTTTAACAGTGTATTTAAAATACTGAAGAATTAATGAATCTCATATGATAGAACTAAAATTTTCTAAACTTTTAGTGACAAAACAATGTAAAACATTAAGAGCATAAGAGGCATGAAGGATGCAGTAAAAAGGATACATCCAGGAGAAGGGAGAGAGAATGGAAGTAGAGAAAATTTAAATACATGATGGCTAAGAACTTCAACAACCAATGGAGGATACCAAATCAGATTCAAGAAACCCAACAAATTCCAAGCAAAGTAAATACAGAGTTTAAATGCAGACAGGGAGAAATGAGAGATTACCTTTAAATAAACTAAAACAATTAGACTTTCAGTTGATTTCTCAACAGCAAAAATGGAAGCCAGAAGACTGAAGCATACCCTTAATCTTCTAAATAATAGTAACTGGTAGCCCAGAATGCTACATACAGCAAAAATGTCTTTTAGGAATGCAAAACCAAAGATTTTTATGACCAGTAGATCCTCATTAAAGAAACCCTTAAAAAGGTATTCTTCTTTACCAGTTCTTATGCTTAGGCACTCAGTGTTTTTTTTGCCTAAGAATCTTTTCTAAGGGCTAAAATCCCAGTCAACATCTGTCTATAACCACATAAAAGACTCCAAGTGAGAACCACTCATTTGAGGCAGGTCAGTTCTTAGACCTATGAGAGACTTGTATCCTAATCATCACAAGAGACTACAAAAGCTTGAGGCATCATATGCTCTTAGAACTTCATTGAAAGTTCATGATGAAAGAGAGGATGTTTCCTCTTCTGTCTTCCTGTTTATATTATGGAAAATTATATTTCACAGTAACCTCTCAAAAAAATGTATCATGGGCAGAAAGAAAAGTAATCCTAGAGAGAAAGAGATGAATTCTGATCTAGCATGACAACAGTGAGACATACCTGGTTTCTACTAAACAACTATTGTGGTGCCATAATCATGTCCACCAGGAAGACAACTTTCTAGAAAAACCACCACCAGCTCAATGCACATGCAATGTCTAAACAAAGTGCTTATATGGGGTTGGCCAAAAAGTTTGTTTGGGTGTTTCCCAAATGAACTTTTTTGGCCAACCCAATATATTGTCAGCTAATCATAGGCATGGAGAAAAAGACTGTTCATGGATTTCAGCTTTAAAAAACCATATTCCCTCTCTTGAGTCTTGTGTCACATCCTCACCCCCATGCCTCTGTACTAGATCTAGTTCGCTCTTTGGTAGTAACATTTTTACTCAGTGTTTAAATTCTGGTCCCAAAGTAGTTATTTCGTCTTTGACAAAGGAGTGTGACACAAGAAGAAATAAATAGCTGCAAAAATTAACTCTAAATGGATCAAAGATCTAAATGCAAAAGCTAAAATTATAAACTATTAGAAGAAAACATAGGAGAAAAGCTTCACGACGCTGGATTTCACAATGATTTCTTAGATATGATACCAAAAGCAGAGACAATAACAACAACAACAGAATACATAATTTGGATTTCATTAAAATTCAAATGCTTGTGCATCAAAGGACAACAGAGCAAAAAGGCAACCCATGGTATGGGAGGTAACACCTGCAAATCATGCATCTGTTAAGGTATTAATATCCAGAATATATAAAGAATTCTAACAACTCAAAAACAACAACAAATACCCCAAAACTCTGGTTAAAAAATAGGCAAAGAACTTGAGTAGACATTTCTCCAAAGAAGATATACAAACAGCCAACAAGCATATCACCAATCATTAGGAAAATGCAAATAAAAAATACAAGATAACCACTTCACACCCATTAGAATGGCTATTACCAAACAAAACCAAAAACCGATAACAAGCAAACAAAACCCCCACTAACACGTTGGAGAGGGTGTGGAGAAACTGAAGCCCTTGTGCACTGCTGATGGGAACGTGAAATGGTGCTTCCACTGGAAAACAGTATAGGTTTTAGCAGGATAGCAGCACTATTCACAATAGCCAAAAAATAGAAACAACCCAAATGCCTATTGACGGATGACATGATAAACAAAATGTGGGCATAAACAGACAATGGAGTATCACTCAGTCTTAAAAAGGAATGAAATTCTGGTATATGCTATAACTTGGATGGATCTTGAACACACCATGGTAAGAGAAAGAAACCAGACACAAAGGACAAATATTGTATGATTCTACTTATACAACGTAACTAGAGAAGTCAAGTTCATAGACAGAAAGTAGCATTGTGGTTGCCAGGGACTAGGAAGAGGAAGGATATGGGGAGATATTGCTAATGGATACAAAGATTCAATTTGGGAAGATAAAAACAGTTCTGGAGATGGCTGGTAGTGATGCTTGCACAACAATGTGAATGTACT